>NC_136918.1:29501603-30172462 GCF_949752795.1 Hyperoodon ampullatus
TGATAAGTGAATGGCTTTATTATTTTTCAGTGTAAATTATTTTTATATTCAGAGCTCTAATCATATAGTAAATTTTTGTTACAGGAGGAACAAATTAATATCAACATTCTCTTCTCCCTCCCTTGTTTATGTTTAATGCATTTTTCCCCTCAACAATAGCTACGAGAAGTCTAGAAAGATTGTTATGAAAAGCACCTTTTCAAGACAAATGTCAATTTCCTGATAATGATTTTTATTAACATTTGTCTTAATGTACTTTCTGGATGGAGGATGCACAATGTGTTTTTATTTTTGTATTTTTCCTTTTACAATACAAAACACTGCTTTTTGAGGAAAGCATAGTTGCTGATAACTTTGAAGTTATTTTCAGAAAGAGAAATGATTGCCATTAGGTACACTGGTTTCCTGCTCTGTGAAATTCTAACACCCTGGGTTGGAATATGTCCTATACAGAATTCTATAGTTAGATATTTTAGATCTTAGCCAAGTGATTTTTTTAAAATGTTTTATGTTTTGAAAGATTTAAAAGAAGTAAAAGAAAAATTGGACAAGATTGTAAATAAATGTTTCAGCCACATCCCTCACATCTTGTTCTTCAGAGCAGTATAAGGAAATAGAAGAATTGAAGTGTTGTAGATGTCTCGTTGCACATATTGCAAGAAACAGCTATAGAATTAGATCATGAAATCAGCTATCCTCATGTTCAATGATCAGGTGGTTACTATGGTAACATTTCCATTTGCGAATTTTTGTAGAGTTAAAATTTGTAGTCATCCCATCATCCCATCATTGGCTTTCGATTTTTCATGTAAATATATCACTGTGCTACCTGCATGCTATTAAGTGACACCAGCCACAGCACTTAACCACCCCCCCCATACTGTAGGCTAGGGAATCAAAAATAGGAAAATGAAAGAAATGAGAACATTTTGCTGAAATACATTTTAAGACTGTCCTGATGTTGCTGGTAAAATTTTAGGCATTTCTTAGGAGGAGTAAGAGCATTGCCAGTTACGCTTTAATTTTATAAGTATATCATATGAAATTGGTTAGGCATGGTAGCAGTAGAAGGTAAGGAGGGCTTTAATTTATCAGCTAAATGGGTGCTAAATAACCAAAACAGAAGTAATGACCCTTCCGAGACTGAGAAGATTCATTTTGAAAACAGTCCCCTTTTAGTTTAACCTTATTAACTGTTTGAAATTTGTTCTGTGTTCACATATTCAAAAGTTGCCCTGCTTATTTGACTTCTGATTATAAAATCAGTCTCTAATATCTTAGACTAACTTGGATTAAAATAGCCTATAATGTTCCGTTGTATCAATTACTGTATTCTAGTAAAGATTCCTACTGTTTTTGTTTTGTTTTGCTTCCCAAAGCCCCCTGCTGCTGTTGATTACACCTAGATCTGCTACTGATTGGAACTGTTAAAAGGCAAAGATAGTGAGTGTGGTGGGTTGCTGAATCAGTTAATTGTAGGACTAATAAGAGATGTTCTCTCTGCGGCCTAAAAGAAATAGTGGCACTCGAGTGGTATGTATAAAGAGGCCAAGAAATAGTCTTTAATAATTTTTGAAGGTGTGAAATTTATTTACTTAGTGAATTTATTTACTTGTAACATAATTGAGGTTTATCAGCAGCCTGGTTGGATTCCTAAACCATGTATGTGAACTCCGTTGAGAGGAAAGGAGAAGGGAGGAGAAATGCTAGAGGAAATTTAGTACTAACAATTTTTCTCTGGCAGTTGAATGCTGTTCGTTTTTATAAAGCTAAAACAAATGGATAACTATATGTATAATTGCTAATTCAGTTGTTGAGACATTTGATAATAAAATGGCAAGAAATTCAAAGTTAAGTTTTCATTTGTAATTGAGGCTCTGTTTGTAAGCCTCAGTGCACAATATAAAATGCAGGTTATGGGGCTTCCCTGGTGGCGCAGTGGTTGAGAGTCCGCCTGCCGATGCAGGAGACACGAGTTCGTGCCCTGGTCAGGGAGGATCCCACATGCCACGGGGCAGCTGGGCCTGTGAGCCATGGCCGCTGAGCCTGTGCGTCCAGAGCCTGTGCTCCACAACGGGAGAGGCCACAACAGTGAGAGGCCCGCATACAGCAAAAAAAAAAAAAAAAAATGCAGGTTATGTAAGATACAAGCTCCAGGAGAAGTTTACATACAGCTTTTGGAATCTAGAGATAGGATTTCCATGATAGCCGTGGGTACTTTATGAAGCATCCACAAATCAAGAACAACTGTCACATTGTACCCTCACTACTTCAAAATTTGAGATAATCCTTTGTTGGAACTTTGTGAGAGATTATTTGAAGGGGAATAGTTATACACAAGTGTATTACATGATACTTTATTACTACCCCTTCTGTTCATTATAAATAATTGCTTCTTCTTTTAAAGCCATTTCAGGTTTCTAGGTGCAGACTAAATCAATGGTTTTAAGTAATTAGTTTGACGTTACATACATCTATTGAGAGGTATGACTGCCTAGAACTTGAAATGGGAAAAAGCAAATGTTCTTTTAAGATATTTATTGAAACATTTTGATCAGGGAAATTGCATGAAGGATGCTGGCTGGAAGGGCGCTGCCAGTAATGTATACACTGGGTTGGAGAGACCAGTTAGAAAGTTGACACAGTTCTATGGTTGACAATAGAAAGAAAGTAGTATTCAGTGCTGGTGTTTCTTTTTGGTGACTCATTGAATCAAGCATCTATAAACTCTGAAAAAACTGCTGAAATCTTAATGAATATTCACTATTAATGAATAGTGAACATTCATGTCTTCTTAACTAATAAACCATTAGACTGTAAGCTCCTTGAGGGCAAATATTACTCATTTTTGTGATCTCAGCATTTGACACAATGTGTTGCTTACGGTAGTCATTCAACCTTTTAAAGTGAAAAAAAAGTAAACAGAAAAGTCTTGTATTGGTTTGCTAGGGCTACCATAACAAAGTATCACAAACGGAGTGGCTGAAACAACAGAAGTGTATTATCTCACAGTTCTGGAGGCTAGAATTCTGGGGTCAGGGAGTTAGCAGGGTTGGTTCCTACTGAGCACTCTGGAGCAGGATCTGTTCGAGGCCTCTCTCCTGGGACTGTAGGTGACCATCTTCTCCCTGTGTCTTCACATCATCTTCCCTCTGTATGTGGCTAAGTTTCCTCTTTCGGTAAGAACTCCAGTCATGTTGCATGAGGGCCCACCTTGATAATGACATTTTAACTTTCCCCCATAATGCTGTGTCTCCAAATAAGGTCACACTCTGAGGCACTTGGGATTAGGACTTAAACATATAATGTTGAGGGGTCATAAGTCAACCCACAACACCTCTATTTGAAGTTGATACAGTTTACAGGCCAATGGCTAATGACACATAAAGTTAATCAAAAAACAAATACAGTCATAAAAAAGAAGTATGTCAGTATAGGGACCCACAGCTATATGTCCCTTTGTAATTAATACCATGTGACATAATTTTCACCTCAATTTATTTTACTATTTTTCAATTTATATCTGCAAATTGACAGCTAATCATTGTACTGGTTTCCATCTAGTGGCAGAAATGGAGATGGAAGGCTAAGTTTCAAAAGTACAATAGAACTAAATTCCCCTTTTATTTCACCTTGTTCAGAATAATCTAAATCATCCACCCTCACCACACAGACTTCTTGTTTTAAGAAAAGAAACATTAGTATTGAAATATTATTGGTAATAACTAGATTATAATGTTGTACCAGGTGGGTTTTTATGTACAATTTTGAACAGGTAGTCATTTATCTAGAACAGATTCTCTAGAAGTATGGTCCCTGGACCAACAGCTCAGATTTACCTATTGATCAGGAATTCTGAGGGTGGAGTCCAGGACTCTTCGTTTTACTGAGACCCTGGGTGATTCTGGTGTACACCAACATTTGAGAACCACTGGGTTGAATGTAGGTATAATGCCTAATTGTATTGTTTTCAGTAATTATACAAGCTTAGAGTTATTTTTACTTTCTCCTATGATTTTCCTTATATTATTTGATACTGAGACTTTGATTAGGAATACCACCCAGAATTATTACAGTATTTTTGTGGAAAACATTAATCTCTGTTGTTGGTTTATTGTGTATCTTTTTTGAAATGTTTTATGTTTGCAAAAGCATATACAACTCTCTTTCTCTCTAAATATATATATATAATTCTTCCTTCTTCTTTTTCTCTTTCTCAGATAGTAACATAGGACCTTGCTATTTTCACTTATTATAACTTGGAAGTCCTTCTGTGTCAATACATCGTTCTTTTGTATGTTTTTTTCTTCTTTATTCCTTTTTAATAGTTAGATGGTAATACCACTGTATGCATGTACAATATAACTTATTTAACAAGTCTCCAATTGATGGACATTCAGGTTGGTTTCAACATTTTGCTATCATAAAAATTCTGTGAGGAATATTATTGTGTGTTTAAGTTATATCTATTATTTCACATATATACAGGTATATTCATAGCATAATTTCATAAGAATGTAATTTCAAGGACAAAGTGAGAGAGAGAGAGTGTGTGTGTGTGTGTATATATATACACACATATAATTGATGGCTGTTTCCAAGTTACCCTCCATGGCAGTTGTACCAATTTATACCCCCTTTAACAGATACAAGTTATTGCTTCAAAATGTGTTTTTGAAAGATGCAACAGTGTTATATAACAGCATTGTGCTTTTGAAGGAAACTTCTATGTTAAGCTAAAAAAAAAGCTCCACAAAACTTAAAGTTTTAATAAACAGTATATAAGACTACTTCAGAGTTTCTTACATTTAAGTTATAATTTGTTTTAGAAATTTCTTGCTGCATAAATTGAAGATAGAATTGAAGATTTGTTTCCACTAATCTGAAGTAAATCTACATTTTAGTGATTCATTAAAAAGTAATTTTTACATATCTAGAAAAACATATCTTTGAAATAGTGTTGGTTTACTGTCAGTGAGTACTTGGACAGTCTTTAAATGTGAGGATTATTTGAAATCCTACATATGTAATTGTTTAAAATTTTATGATTTTTTTTTGGTATCCACCATAATGCTTTTATTTTATTTTTTATTTTTAAAATAAATTTATTTATTTATTTTATTTATTTTTGGCTGCGTTGGGTCTTCATTGCTGGGTGCGGGCTTTCTCTAGCTGCAGTGAGCGGGGGCTACTCTTCGTTGCGGTGTGCTGGCTTCTCATTGAGGTGGCTTCTCTTGTTGTGGAGCACGGGCTATAGGCACGCAGGCTTCAGTACTTGTGGCATGCGGACTCGGTAGTTGTGGCTCGCAGGCTTTAGAGCGCAGGCACTCAGTAGTTGTGGCGCACGGGCTTAGTTGCTCCGCGGCATGTGGGATCTTCCCGGACCAGAGATCAAACCTGTGACCTCTGCATTGGCGGGCAGATTCTTAACCACTGAGCCACCAGGGAAGTCCCAGGCCATAATGTTTTTAATTAAAACCCTTTTTAGGCTTTTCATTTACGCAGTATCATTGGTTTATATTGTGTTAATCATTTCAAAATCTAAAATGAAGCAGTGAGTGAGACACAGAGCACTGGGTTTTTTGTGTGTTTTTAAAAACATTCTATACCCCCCCCCCCTTTTTTTTTAACACTCTCTTAACTTAAAACTACTAAACAGATTTTTATTTTAATCGTTGGAACAAAAAATGTTCTCTTGGGCTGATACCAGTACTTTCTATGCCAAGTTACAGACCGGAATCTATTTTTATAGGCCAAGATACAAACCTCTGAAAACCAGAGTTTATAATGGAAACACTGACAGGCCCTTAACTATCACAGCACACATGGCACTGCTGAAATCATAAGGTACAAGGCACAAGATTTCACATGCAGGGTGAACATTGAATTTTTCAGCAATTGTATTGTCAAATGCCTTTCAACTAGGATTTAGTAAGCGTCATGTGCAAATGTAGCTGTGCTTGGGGCTGTGAAAGCATAGTGTATGGGCCGATTCCTGCCCTCTGAATGCTTGTCCCCAGGTACACAGACACTGAGAAGCACTGAAATAAACCTGTTGGGAGACAGCCTTGTGAGTGGATTTGGTTGGAGAGAAATACGTGCACTTCCTGATCTCTAGGTTTAATTTGTGGCTCAACCCTGAAAATCTTGCATGTTTCTGCATGTAGATCACTACACATGATTCTGGGTATTATTACGAAGCAGGCGGAACTCATCAGTTATTTCTTCATTTTAATACTATCACTGAAGAAAGCTTAAACACTATGTTGTTACACAGTTTGATACTGGGTAGTTGAATTGAAGACTTACCATTTACTCCCTCTTTGAGGGATCCTGTTTAGGTAAAAAAATAAAAATAGCCTTTTTCAAAGACCGCCTTTGATTACTCAACTTTGATTAAACAAAAATCATTAAAACCACCACCATGGGGTTTTTAATTACTGTGCTTTACTTTTGTAATATTTTAGTTTAAATGGGACTGGTTCTCCTACCATTAGTTAATGATTGCCATCAGTTAACACAGAATGAATGAGCCTACAGTGTATCAAGTACTTTAAAGGGAAAACTCAGAACATGTCAGATGTCTATATGGGAAAATAGTGAAAATGGTTTGAGCTCTATAGTTACTTTGAATGTTCATGAAGGGTTGTGTTCTTGCACTTTTAACACCAACGTTGTCTACTCTCTTTCTTCCTTTTCTTTACCTTGTTAAGTGTGGGACAGAAGTGGAGGTGTTATGTCAGATATGCTATCTTAGAAGCATTGCAAAGTGTTAGAGAAAACCAGTGTCTTGTGGGAAGATAATGAAGTGATAGTTTGTTGCTACAGGTTTTGCAAGTACTGCCAGAAGGAAGAGGTAAGGGGAAGATGTTAATTTGAATCTGAATCAGATTTTCTGTTCTAGTTAAATTTTCCTTATCCTTTGACCTATATCCATGTACATTTAATACTATTTAGATAGGAGACATGCTTCTACCCTAAGAGGTATCTTTAATGCATCAGACTGGTTTTCCATTAATGAAGAGAATATGGACATTTTTGAGTAGTTTTAAGATTTTTGCATCAGTCATTAAATTTCTTCATCTAATGTGTTAGAAATAATGCTTTAGTATCCTGAAAGATGGAAAACTTCTAAATTGAGCTATTTAATTCTGTGCAGTTGTACTAATTCTAGAATGGGCAGCCCTCATTTCCGTCTTTTACTTTGTTGCTCTATTTCTTTGGGGAAGAGAGTCTGTATACTAACTCCTATCTACTTCCCCTCGCCATTGCCGTAGAAAACTTCACCACGGGTTTAAGGAAATACAATGTTGATCTTGGTTATATAGGTAGAAGATAGTATATTTAAGAAGTTCCATTTCATGAAGGTACTTCACTGTGAAGTAAAATGAAGAGGGTGTGTGTGTGTGTGTGTGTGTGTGTGTGTGTGTGTGTGTGTGTCTGTATGGGGGTGGGGGGAGCAGAGAAAGAGAGAAACAGACATACACTGAGTTCCTAGATTTACAGATTTATCTGCTTTATAAATTGTTCTGGAAAAAAAAGTACAATAACAGAAGCATAATACTACATGAAACCAAAATCCAGAAGAATTTCTAGAGCTGACTAAACTTTCTTTTGTCATTTACCTCCATAGCCGAGAGGGCTGATAACCATTAAGGACCTAATGGCGTATTAGACAATTCACAAACTCTCTTTTATACTGACTCTATTAATAAGTTTATCCAATTCATACTTACCATTAGCAGTTTCTGACTAAAATTGGTTTTACGAAGGGCAATATTTTTAATCAATGAGAGAAGAGACTCAGATTTTGCTTTGCCTTTCTGCCCCATGAAGCAGAGATTGGGTGAGTTGGTGCCAGAGTTTTCTTTTCCAGCTCATTCATGGGCTCATCCTCCCCCTTAGTTCCCTCTTATTAGGACTGGATATGCCAGACACTGGGCTGGGAGCTCCTGACCTTCGACGGTTGTCCTTTACTCAAAAACAACTCAAGGTCTTGGATTTACTTAATGATATTTATACTTTTAAATTTGGTTTCAGGCTTCAGTATTTTTGCTTTCTTTATATATTGGCATTAATAGGTCAAATAAGCTAGTGCTCTGTCTTAAATATTTTATCTTTGAATTGTAAGGAAAAAACAGATTTATGTATTATTGGAATGTAAAAAATGAGTTTTCCTCGTGAAAAAAATTGAGAATGTTTTTGAACTTAGGTAAATAATTGGAGGAGATTTTTGTCCACTTAGTTTCCAAGCAAATACAAGTATTCCAGGTAAAAGCCTTGGCTGATGGATAATATTTTATGCCTAATATTGAAATATGCACGAGTGCCTTGGGGAACTAGAGAATGAAGAGGCTGTGAGGGAAAGGGTTAATTCCCATGCTTATTCCTTGTAAAATATTGTACTTCCTTTTGCGTTCCTTTAATCTAAATTATGATCACTTCCTCCAGAGAGAGGAATGAGCTCTAGTTACTTTGCTGTTGCTGATGAGCTTAGTTGTAACCATCAACCCTTTCCACCCCCTGGGGCTGGTATTTTGATTCTGAAGATAAAGTGTGTATTTGTACACTTGTTCCTATTGAATTATATACTTCCTGGGTTGGGGCCTTCCAAGACTACAGTTTCTTATATAAGCTCCCAGCTCTCAAATAAGCTCTCAGTCCTGCCCTGTCATTCTGTGTCCTCATCCTCTTTACATTTTCTTCATAACATATGACACTACTTGACATGCGAACTGTATTTTATCCTTGACTTAGTATTTGCCTTCACCTAGAATATTAATTCTTCGAGACTTCTACTGTCTTGTTTACCACAAAATGATTATCTTCTAGCCTAGCATCTGGCACATGGGAGGATTCAACAGGTATTTATTCAGTTGAATGTATGTTACACCTGTGCCACCCCTGCTTTCTCCAGTTTCTGCTTACCACCTTCTTTCCTTCCTCAAGAGACATATTGAGAAAACATGACATGATATCTAATTTTAATGTGTAAGGTAGTGAAAAAATCTAATGGGACCCTCAAAGGATCTGTGTTTTTGAACTGTAAGTACCATCTTGTTTTTGATCTTGTCTGATCACCTAGCTGAGTAAATATATCCACCAGACCGGTGACAGTGTGACAGTTATGGTAAAAGTAATAATAATAATAGCTAACAGTTATTGAGTGCTTACTACGAATGTTTCAGGTGTTGTAAGTCCTTCAGGGATATTTGTTGAATCCTCACAAAACCAGTGAAATGTGTACTTCCCACTTTTACATTGAGGGTACTGAGGCACAGGGCGTTAAACCAACTTGCGTAAGGTCAGGTAGTTAGTAAAGACATTTTCTCAGTTTGAGCCTAGAAACTGTGACTCTGTCCCTGGTGTCAACAGTGTTAGGCTGGAGGCTTCCTTTTGCAGGAATGGTAAAGCGTGGCGCCGGTGCCATCTGGGCCTCTTCTCTGGGCTCTTCTTCCCCTTTCGTTCTCTTAGAAGAAAGAAACCTTCTGTTTCACTTACTTTTTTCTCATTTGAAGTAGAAATAGGGGACTGACTTTTACATGATCCAGTTTCTGAATTTATTCAACTTAACAGTTTAAAATTGGATGAAAAGGAGTTAGGAAACATTTCAGAGAGAATGGAATATGTGAGATGAACTTCGAGAAGTGATTAGTGGGATCGGGTCTCATGGATGTTTATTCATTAATTTGATAATATTTACTATCTATTCTTTGTTAAGCCATGAGATTAGAAGGGTTTAAAAAAAAAAAAAAAAAAAAGGAAGGTTCAGAGAGAGAGATGGGTTGGGATAGGTTTCCTTGACCAAGGCTAGTTGCCCAAATAAATAGAGAGACGTAGGAAAACACTGGATATCTTTAGAGAGTGAAAAGATATGAAGAAGATTAGAAAGATAGATATGGGTAGGTCATGAAAGGTATTGAGAACCTGTTAGATGTATTTATATTTCAGTAGGCATTTTGCAACCACAGACATTACCATATTTAGTTAACCAAATGGATTTTTCTGAACAGTAGTAAGCTTTATCAAGTAATATAATATGAAATATAAAGTGGATTATGAGTCGAAAGAATAGAATTTTATTAATAGCTCTGCTTCCTAATTGTATGAACTTGAACAAGTCATTTTAATGTTTTTTTTTGTTTGTTTGTTTGTTTTGCGGTATGTGGGCCTCTCACTGTTGTGGCCTCTCCCGTTGCGGAGCACAGGCTCTGGACGCGCAGGCCCAGCGGCCATGGCTCACGGGCCCAGCCGCTCCGCGGCATGTGGGATCTTCCCAGACCAGGGCATGAACCCGTGTCCCCTGCATCGGCAGGCGGACTCTCAACCACTGCGGCACCAGGGAAGCCCCATTTTAATGTTTTTAAAAGCAAATATTTCTTATAGGATATATCCTCATGGTTTAATTTTTTTAAAGCATACACAGGGCTCTAAACTGAAGAATCTTTCCTCATGCATAGCAAGCTTATATTTATATATTTTTACAAAATAATGGGGGTCATGCTATATATATTCTGCTACTTGCTGATTTCAGTATCCTTTGTATATTTCCTACATCAGCGAATTCACACTTTTAATGCCGCTGTGTTAATTCCATTTCCGGATTACCAAAATTTATAAAACCAGTTCCTTATTGATGGGTATCTAGGTTGTTTATAGTTTTTGGCTGTTACAGTCAACCTCTTTCTGCATGGATTTGGCTAGAGGGTATGTCAGTAGAATGAATTCCTCACAGAATTGCTGAACCAAAGGGTATATGCATTTGTAATTTTGCTAGTAGTTGCCAGATTGCTTTTCAAAAATTTGCGCGCTTCTGTAATCAAGTTAATCAAAATCAAAATGCATATTTCTCCACATCCTTATCAACACTAGATATTATCCATCTTTTTTTATTTGGCAGATTTGATGAGAATTACATCTAGATTTTTTAGTTGACATTTCTTTAATTATGAGTGGAGTTGCATATTGTTTTATGTTGCACATATACACACATTCCCCCAAAGTATTTGTATACACAGTAACATTTCATTTTGCTGTGAGCTACCTAATGCTCTCTTTTATTCATTCATTTAACTCTTCGAGTTTTACTTTTCCCTTGTGCTTTTTTGTTTTTTTTGCGGTACGCGGGCCTCCCACTGCCGTGGCCTCTCCCGTTGTGGAGCACAGGCTCCTGACACGCAGGCTCAGCGGCCATGGCTCACAGGCCCAGCCGCTCCGCAGCATGTGGGATCTTCCCAGACCGGGGCACGAACCCGTATCCCCTGCATCGGCAGGCGGACTCTCAACCACTGTGCCACCAGGGAAGCCCCTCATGTGCTTTTTAAAAAGAGGACTGTTACCCTTCTTGCACACTAGATGGTTGGGATGATCAACCTTTTCTTCATTACTGCTTCCTTAAAAAAATCTTTAAAAAAAATGTCCCCCTAATCATCTTCCTTTCACAGTGACGTTTTAGTACCACAGATGTACACAGATGCACTGCGTGTCTTTTTATGTACTGTGGCCTGTTGGAGGGCCATAAGCCATTGTAATATCTAACATTTCCCCCCACCCCACCCCAATAATCAATTTTCATCCCCTCAAGGACAGTGTCACTCCTGTTGAGATCACATGGTATATGTGAAAGTTTTTGTAAAGTGCAAAGTGCTATTCAAATATAAAGCTTTGTTGTTAATAATTTGCATTTTGTGTGCTATAATATTATGTGTCTGTTTTGCAGCTGCCTTTTTCTCCACAGATTTCCCTTTTGCAAACCTAGGCATTTACTATTTTGCTGTTCGTTTTGCTGCCTTGGGAACAATCTTTCTTGAGTTGACCTCTGCACAGCTCTCTCTGCCCATCTGTGCCAGTCAAAATGTTACTCTTCCTTCAGAGCCTGTCCTAGATAAGTTCGCTTTCTCCATGAAGTCTATTTAGTCCCTCGTAATTATCCCTTGACCTTTTAGGGTTAGAGCTCTTTTAATATATCTCCTTTGCTATGACGTTCTGTCTTTTATTACCAAGTCTATATATTTTCCATATTCTACCTCCTGACAGATTGTTAGTGTCAAAATAGCAAGGATGTTGTCTCTTTTCCTTCTTTATTCCCTTAGGTTCCTTTCCCAGTGCCACTGTACATGGTGTGAAGCCAGGAGGGACGTCTTGCAATGAGTTTTTTTGTTTGTTTGTTAGTAATGAATTTTTATAAACATCTGAATTCATGTCCCAGCCACTCGGTGTGTGACCTTGGGCTGAGGTTCTTAACCTGGGAGCCTCAATATTCACCTGTACAAAATAGGGATAATAATGCCACCTTTTTGATAAGACTGCTGAGGAGATTGAATGGCATAATAACATAAAGCACAGTGTCTGGAGTTTGGTAAGCATTCAGTTAAATATTAATAATATCAGTTCCGCAAACATTTCTTAGCACAGAGAAAGACATTGAAAAAAGTATTATCGTAATTATTTCTCTTTCTTTTTTGTTCAGGAGCATAATCTGTTGTTCATTGTACCATATGTGCACAGTGAAAATGTCGTTTTCTTTAAATCAGTTTTTTCCAGAATGCATCCTGCAATATAATTCACCATATGGGAACCATTTAAAGTATACCTGAATAATAATATAATATGCATTATACTTTTGTTTTTCAGTACTGTGTTAGAATTATTGTATATCCATGATTTTTTTAAAAATTCTGTAAATCATTAAGCAAAAGACAGCCCATTTGAGAACTGGGCAAAAGCTATGAACTGTCAGCACTCAGAAAAGGAGACTCAAATGGCCAGTAAACAGATGTGAAGGGTTCATTTTATTTGTCACCTTGACTGGGCCATGGGCTGCCCAGGTATTTGCTCAGACATTATTGTGGGTATTGCAGTGAGGATGTTTTGGATGAAATTAATATTTAAATGGGTAGGGAGCAGATTGGCCCCCACAATGTGGGTGGGCCTCATCTAATCAGTTGAAGGCCTGAATAGCACAAAAGGCCAACCTTTCCCCCAAGCAAGAGGAATCCTACAGTGCAATGACTTGGACTTCATATACATCATCATCTCTTCCTGCCTTTAAACCAGAACATTGTCTCCTCCTGTCTGAGAGGCTAGAACATTGGCTCTTCCTGAATCTCTAGCCTGCTTGCCCATTTTAATGATTGAACTTTCTAGGTTCCATAATCATGAGAGCCAATTTCTTTATAATAAATATCTCTCTATATATATCTTTATATAAATATATACTGTTTTACATAAATATATACTATTTTATATAGTATGAAGTACTCTATTGGTCTCCTATTGGTTCTGTTTCTCTAGAGAACCCTGACTAATAAATGAAAATATTTCCAATCAAGTAGTCAAGGAGATGCTTATTAAAACCACAATGAGATACTATTTCATACCATTCAGACTGACAAAAAGTGAAATGGCTCATGGTACTAAGAACTAGGGACTCTCCCACATCAACACGTAATTTGGAACAGTGACTTTGGATAGGAGTTTGACAATATTTTATTAGAGTTAGCGATGGGCAAAGTATTTAATCCAGCAATTTCACTTTTAAAATTTCAGTTTAGAAGTTTTAAAATCTAGTAAAATTACTAGGTTTGTCCTCAAAATAAGATTACATTAAATGTTAAAGTATATCTCAAAATTTAGTTTTGTGTTCACATGCTTCTAATGAAAATCGTTTTATGATCCTTTTTTATATTTGGTTGCTTCTTTGACTATAGATACATGTATGTGCCCTGCCATGTGGGCTCACAATTGCTGTTTTGCACAAAATTCTATAGCGTACTTAATAAAATTATTTTTGAAATGAGACGGTTTAAAGAAATATATCAAGAATTTCACTCACCATGTCCAATATTAAATTCTAGTAGTAACGTTTTCATACTTTTTTTTCTTTTTTGGTGCTAAGGCTCTCTGTCAGTAAATCACTAGAAAAATTTTGTAAGGAATAATGCTGGTGTTCCAAGGGATGTACATGCTATATATAAATAACACATATTATATTAGAAAGCAAAGTATTAGTTTCAGAATATGAGAAAGAGAGCAGGCCATACAAGTGTATTTTATAATTAAACTCTGTAAATTTACTGCTTTGACCACTTATATTAAGTTACCACATTTAAATAAGTAGTGACCTTTCTCAAATATTTGGTTAAAAACTTAGAGCTTTACACAACTTCAACAGAATCTTCCTACTGTATTAAGAGTAATTGGCCATCTTAATCTTTTACTTGATTTTGTAGGATTTAAAATCTTGGAAATTTAAAATATACCTTTATAGTTTTAAAAGTTATAGCATAAAAACATTTCTTTGCTAAGGAAGACTTCGTAAAAATGTACACATAAAAGTGTATTTGGGCTCGTGGGGGGAAATTATTTGGTTTTGAAAGCCTCTATTTTTATAGGAAAAAATTACTTGTAATAATAACACTTAAAGTGCTTGATCCTGTTTATTCCCGTTAGAAACTAGGACAAAATTTCCAGGCCTGACACAGTTTTCAGGGCCTTCAGATATCTATATATCTCGTTCAGTATATAAATAGCGCATTGTAATTCCAAATGACTGTGTCATTGTTTTACAAATAGGAAAGCATGGCGTGAAGTTTGTCATCTACTTTTATTTACTGAAGTTTAGGAGCAAATTATCAAAGTCTTAAAAATTATACAGTGATTTCATTTAAATCGGTATGGCAAGAATTATACATGTCTAGGGCTTCCCTGGTGGCGCAGTGGTTGAGAGTCCGCCTGCCGATGCAGGGAACATGGGTTTGTGCCCCGGTCCGGGAGGATCCCACATGCCACGGGGCGGCTGGGCCCGTGAGCCTGCGTGTCCAGAGCCTGTGCTCTGCAACAGGAGAGGCCATAGCAGTGAGAGGCCTGCGTACCGCAAAAAAAAAAAAAAAAAAAAAAAAAGAATTATTCATGTCTAATTTAATGTACTTTTAAACATTTTTTGTGGTATTCAATGAAATTTTGGAGCTAGTGTGCTGCTGTCTTCTGCCTAAAGCATATACATGGGAAGAAGAGGTATCTATTTTTGCTGGTGAAATTCTCTGGTGATTGGGATAGAGTTTGTGTAGCTCCTCTGTAGTCCCTGTATACCCACATCACTATCTATGTATTTATACAGTTTTGTTAGTTGTACACTTTGGTAAACGCTTTCAGGCCTTCATTGGCTCTATATGGAGTTCATGGAATTATTTTTTGCATTAATGTCTTGAAACTATTTTTAGTATAGCCATAGTGTTTGTGACATCAAGATATTATGTGAGTGCTGTGTATTGTCTTCTGTCTTTATAAATTAGCCCCTTCTTCTTTATCCATCTTCCATTTTGTCAGTGTTTGAAACTTTCCCTCTCATAAAAGTGAAACCTAAATATTTTAATTCTTATTTTGAGAGCCTATAATGTTTACATTTTTAAGCTACGCATATATATCAGTGTTTTTACATGGACATCTAAATGGTTTTGGTGTTAGAACACATACAGAAGTTACATGCACACATATCTTTTGGGTAAAGATGAAACAATTACAATCAACCTGGATATCAAAGATTCTGAGAGAAACCTTCAAGTCATATTCATTATTTTATGGTAAGTTTTAATATTTTAAATGATTGCCATTTTCTATTATCAATTATATAAAATCTGTATATATTTATGTGTCATCAAGTTGGGGAATTGGAGTTTTTCTTGCCTCTATTAATAATGATGATCTTCTACTATAACTGAAACATTTTCATGTTCATATTGAGGCTTCTTTGTTCTCATGTGGAAGCTTAGGCTACATGAGCAAATAGGGTAGTCCCTTTTGAAGTCACTAATCAGTTAAATTGGCAGTTTTTATATGGAATATAACTTGTCTTCACATTACGCATTATTGAATAATTATTTTAAATTTAAGGCTACACTAAGAGCTTATCATACCTTAGATTCTTGTGCTGTATCAATCATAGTTAACATTTATAATACACAAATGAGAAGATTATATATTTGAATAAGAGTGGCCTCAATAAATTAACAAAGTCCAGTTTTCTTTGGATTTTTTATTTCTAAATGCACCTCCCCTCAGGGGTAAAGATAATAATCTCAATGTAAGAATAGTCCTGTACTCTCTTTCCACTCAGCAAGGTCCTCGGTGGCTCCTGGATTTTTTTCAGGATGTTTCATTTTTCTGCCATTTAGTAGCTGATGATTTCCATTAAGGCATTTGTTTGTTCATTTGTTTATTGTATTTTTTTTTATAGCTCCTTTTCTTAGGACAATTGAAAAACAAGTTCCGGTGGGCTGGAGCTGTCCATTTGTGCAGTATATTTTGGTCTTTCCCATTAGCAGTCAGATAGCAGCTCTGGAAAAACAACTCTTTCCTGCCTGAGGGTGAGTTCTTTGGGAATCTCACCTTTTGAGAGTTCTGGTCTCATTTAATCCTGGAACTCCTACAGTGGATATACCACATATTTTCCCATAAATACTTGTCTTCATTTATCTACTTGTAGGGTTGTCAGATAAAATACAGGATGCACAATCAGATAAGTAATGAATACATTTAGTTTAAGCATGTTCCAAATATTGCTTTTGTTGTTTTTCTAAAATTCAGATTAAACTGGGCATCTGTATTTTTATTATTTCAATTGATTAATTAATGCTAAGGCTGGCAACCTGTTTCCTCAGCTTTTTTCTCACTAAACTTTGAGCCCCTTGAATGAAAGGGGGGGCAGTTATACCCTAATTCATCTGTACCTAGTTTTCCCCTCCCCATGGTAGTCTAGTGAGTTTTACTGGCTGAAAGAGTGGGCTCTCTAATCAGCTATAAATGTTACTTTATCTGAGTATTCATAAAGCAACTTTGCTCAATTGAGTTTGCCCTTTTATGCGAATTGAATTCATTGAAAAAAATCATGTTTCAAAGAATAGTTGCAGATCTCAACCTTAATTAAAAAAATTCCATCTCCCCTTCTCTTCCTTTCGTCATCTCTCTTCCCCTTCTCTTTCCAGCTCTTACTATAATTAGCAGCATTAACAGCAAATGTTTGCTTTAGTTAAATTATTCAGAACATTTATTTTACTTGTCAAAGGTTAGATCAGGTTGTTGTTTGAATTGGTAATTAAATGCAGTCTAATATGCTCTCATATTTATATGCACTATAGGCTTGGTTCCTCATCATTCTGTATAATTTTATGATGTTCAAGGCTGACATTTCAAAAAGGTTTTTGATTTTGTGGAAAAGGAAACATTCTGAGTAATCTAGTTTGTTATCTGATGTGAGAATGTCCAAAGTTATGGTTGGAAGTGAGTATTACATTTCAGTGCTGTTGTAACATACAGTATCACAGTGGTAATTTTCACCAAGTAGTATATAGAATTAAGCTCACTGCTTATTGAATTTGCGTTTCTTATGAGGAACAGTGCTGTGGTACTTGGCCCCTAGTAGGTATTCAACGTGTGTTTGTTAAAGGAGTGTTTTAGGTCATATTAAACAGTATGGGGCATAGCTCAGCTCTTGTAGCTCAGTGTAATTTAAGACAGTATTTGCTCCTATGACATACTGTGAGGCCCTTTTGAGTCATTTCAATTTGTATGCTTATGCATAGGAACAAGTATAATTCAATTAGTCCTCATATCTGGGAATTATACTAAATCGTGTCTTGGGTTTTGTCGATTCACTGAATAATGATTTTTGCAAGTGCTTGTATATTCGTACCTTGGAGTATAGATGAATAAAACACGTCCTCTATCCTTAGAAAGAGTAGAGGTTAGTGGAAAACCAACCATTTTACTGAAGAATGGTTCACTTTAGTGTGGAGTTGTACACAAGGTAAATGGGTGTCTGAAGCAAGGTGGGGGAAGGTGACTTTTGAGCTGAATCTTAAGGACAGGTAGCAGTCGGTTAAGCAAAGAAGGTGAGGAAAGTATTGCCAGACAGAGGAGCCATATGTATGGAAGTTTTGAGGGATGCAGTTTTGTATAGCTGGAGAAAGAGTAAATGTGGAGAAGCCACAGCCCGCGTTCTCTCCTCTTTACCTAAAGTTATTCAGTAGCTTCCACTGTCCTTAGGAAACAGCTCAGGATCTTAGTGTGGTCTGTAAGTCAAGCCTTATACATGTAGTCTCCACTTACTTACTGAGCCTGATTATCAACCAAGCTGAGCCTGACTCCTCAGGACTCTGAATGGAACGTGCCTGTCCTGTGTCTCCCCTGAGCCCTCCCACAGGATGTTTCCCTGCCTCCCTTTTCCAGGTAATTCTTGCTCTCTACTTACTGTCTGCACCACTTTTACTTAGTAGAAGTATCAGTATAACCTTAAAAAGATATAGTTAATCATATACCTGCTATCTTGTATAAAAAATGTTAATACTGATTATTATTGTCAGTAAACAATGCAGAACCTTGGTTCCGCTACAGTTCTTGGTATGTGTTCCCACACGTGATCTTATTTAATTCTCATGTTAGTCATGAGATAGGTCTTACATGAAATTAACAAATAGAAAAAACATCTTTTAGCTAGAATTTAATTTCTGAAGAGACAGATAATTGAAATAAAAGGAAAAAAATCTTTCAAAACAAGAGGAGATATAGAGTTAGTTGTATAACATACCTTCTTTGTGTTTGTGTATTTTTAATAAAATTGGCTTAAAAGATTAGCCACAAGATATCATCTACTTGATGTCCAATGTAAACCAGATGTTATTCTAAAATACTTTCAAACTCAACTTTTATCACTGAAATACTATTCCTTTTTTCTTTGTTTGTTTTGGTAATTTACATAAGGAAACTTAAAAATTCCAGTGGTTAACTTTTGTCAGGAACTGCATTAATCTGATTAATCACAGTCATGGGTTTATGGCATATTCTCATCATTGGCCTGTGCATAGTCCTTTTATTGTTTATTTGTGGGATGGCTAACTTTGTAAAGCTTGCACTCTAAGCATTTACAGTTGAAATGTAAGGGCTTATGCCAGGTCTCACCCACTGTGCTAGTATATTGAGCCGCTAACCTTCTGGTTCCAGCCCTGAACAAGACGTGGGTTATTTTTTCAGTAAGTGGTTGGGCTTGACTTACAGAGCACGGATCACAGGTTGGGTAAAATGTGCGGATTTCTTGCCATCTTTGGTCTTCCCTGGCTTCCGTGGAGCATTTCTAACCAATGGGCAACGTTAAAAGGGAGCTGTTTGGCCACTGTAGAGTGTGGTGGGTGCAGGTGGCAGAAGAGTGTGTGTGTGTCTGTGTGTGGGCGGGGGGCGGGGTTGGGGGGTGTCTGAGAACCTGTTGGTCTACAGGGAACTTGGGCTCTCTTCTCCCATGCTGTGTTTCTGAGCGAGTCCTGAGCAGCACCACCGAGTGTTTGTTCAGCTGCCGCAGGCTCTCCCAAGAGAGAGCCCAGGGTCTCGTGCTGCCTCTCACCTAGAGGGACCGGTCCTTGATTCTTTAGAGTAATTCTTATTAGAGGATCTTCCTAATTTCTAGTCCGTTTTATGGGATCTGTCTCCTCAAATTCTAATGTCTTTCATGTATTTTGTGCTAATATACATCCCTAACATGTACCTAAGAATTCTTGAAAAACTGATTTAAATTAATAACTAACTGGGACTCAAATTAGGTTTCTCTCATTGTACTTTATTGGATTCATCCAAACTGTCATCAGGAATGCCATAATAAAAAAATAAGGGTACCTTCCAGGTACGGGAGATACAGAAGTGAATAAAATAGGTAAAGCCTATGCATTCATAGAATTTATAATAGGGGGTGATGGACACTAAACAAAACACGAGTAAGTTTGTACTGTGTGAGGTAGTGATACATATTATAAGTAAAGCTGGGTAATGGGATGAAGAGTAAGGGAGGGTGTGTGCCGAGTGTGGCCCTGTGATCATGGGTCACCTAACAAATTAGGTGACAGTTGAACCTGGACTTTGAAAGGCAGTGTGGGAGAGCCATCTCTGAGGATGGATATCTCACGGAAGTGTTTAGGAACTGAGGAAAGTATTATACAAAGGTCCCAGGCGGCAAGAACTTGCCTAGCACATGTGAGGAGCTGTAGAGAGGCCATTAGGCCTGGAGGGCCTGAGTGGCAGGGGCAGGGGAGCTGTAGGGTCAAAGCTCAAAAAAAGCAGTGCTGGGGGCAAGATCCTGTGGAGTCCGGTGAAGATTTTTTGTTCTCTTCTGAGTGAGATGAGAAGCCAGTGGAAAGCTTTGAGCAGAGGTGAGGCACGAGCTGAGTTAAAATCTGAGATGGATCACACAGGCTGCTGTGGGTCGATGGACCGTAGATGACCAGCCAGGTTGGAAACAGGGAGCCGTATTGGAGGAAATTAAATAGTCCGAGCCGGGGCTGGCAGTGACCTGGGTCAGGGTGGTTGTGGTACAGAACGGCCTAATGCTTGATTTTGTTTGGAAGGTAGAACAACAGGATTTGCCAGTGGATTAGATACGCTCCAGGAAAAGCTTTCTGTGCTGCCCTGAATGTGAGCAGATAACTGAAGGATATTAAGGGGCAGAGCGTCCCAGCAGAGGCAATGGGGTTGTGCGAAGACCTAAAGTGGCACTGAGCTGGATTTTTTTATTTTTATTTTTTTTGCGGTACGCGGGCCTCTCACTGTTGTGGCCTCTCCCGACGTGCAGGCTCAGTGGCCATGGCTCACGGGCCCAGCCGCTCTGTGTCATGTGGGATCTTCCTGGACCGGGGCACGAACCCATGTCCCCTGCATCGGCAGGTGGACTCTCAACCACTGAGCCACCAGGGAAGCCCGAGCTGGATTTTTGTTTAAGGAATAGAAAGAAGTCCTGTGTGGACAGAGCATCCTGACCGAGGGGAGAGTGGGGTCAGAGGGTTAGGCGTGGGTCTGGATTCAGGGCCTCTTAACAAGAGTTTGGATTTTACGCTAAGTACGTTGGGAAACAGTTTACAATGGAAAAAAATCGCATTGGATGTTGTGTGGTAATGGACTGTAGGAGGGGTGGGTATGCTAGGCTGTGAAATCTGGCAGTAACAGGAAATCTCAGTTGGGTTATACAGTAAGGTTTCTGTTACTACCTATAGCAAGATGGCTAGAGGTAGGGTGAATCTAGGTTGGTTAATCCACTTCTATTAAGAGTCTTTGTAATTAAGAGAAAAACCTCTAGAAGCCCTTGGGCAACTTCCATTTACATCGAATGGCTCATCCCAACCAGTCTGACACAGGAAATGGGACCATCATGATTGGCTTAGACCAATTATAACTACCCCCCTGGGTATCTCTGCAGGAGCACTTGGACCGGAACAAAATGTGAATTTTGTCAGAAAGGCAATCAACACTGTTGACAGCAGCAAGGAAGAATGTAAGCTGGGAGACCAGTTAGGGGAGGGTATTGCCAGAGTGTCAGTGAGAGATGAATCTACAATTAAGGGGTTAGGAGTGGTCACACTACAGAGGGGAAGCAAAAACTTGAATAAAAAATTTTTACTTTCTACTGAAGTCTTCCATTATATACCTCTCTCTGTAAGAAAAATCTGTACTAATGCTGTTGACCAAAATGTATTTAGAACAAACGTAGCTCTTCATATTCTAACTACTAGCATTTATTGCTTAATATTGTCCTGCAGGCAGGCTCCTGTGGTCCATCACATGAGGGAAATGCTGCTATGGAGGAGCAGGGAGAAGTGACTTCTGGCATTGGCCCACAGAGGAAAAAATGGGTGTTCAAATTATGTCTAGGATTTAGAAAAGTGAATGGGAAAGGCCTCATCGGGAGGGAAAGAGGTGTGAATAAAACTGCGGAGGGAGGAAAGTATAGATGTTTTTGTGTAGGCTCCTTTGGCTAGAGAGGATCAGGTGATGCTTCTGAGCAGCTGGCCTCCCCTCAGTGATGCTACCTGGAACTGCAGTGACTGGCGTAATGTGAATCATAGCATCGCGGGATTTGAGTAATTCACAGTTTTGGCTGTTTGATAGCGACTCCAAAGGTCGTGGGGCTTACTCATAAATTATAA
Organism: Hyperoodon ampullatus; assembly: GCF_949752795.1. Lineage (NCBI taxonomy): Eukaryota > Metazoa > Chordata > Mammalia > Artiodactyla > Ziphiidae > Hyperoodon > Hyperoodon ampullatus. The sequence continues at coordinate 29,523,560 of NC_136918.1, forward strand.
TTTTGCTGAGGCGTATGTAAACTATGTCTGCATCCGTAGCTTACTTGTTATTTTCTTTTCTCGCTAGATACGCATTTATTCTCAGATGGTGATTTGGGAGGGCACATATACCCTGTAAATATAAAGGGCCTATTGAACTTTTAATACTAGATTTTGCAAAGCTTGTATGGGAGAAAAGTAAACTAGAATGCTTTGCCTTACAAGCATACCTCGTTTGATTGTGTTTTGCAGATCATGGTGTTTTTTAACAAATTTGAGGGTTTGTGGCAACCCTGCGTAGTCAGCTGATAATTAACATATTTTAGCAATAAAGTATTTTTAATTGAGGTATGTACATTTTTTTAGACATGCTATTGCACACATAATAGAGTACAGTATAGCATAAACATAACTTTCCAATTCACCGGGAAACCAAAATATTCCAGTGACTCTGTTGCGATACTTGCTTTATTGCGGTGGTCTGGAACCGAACCCGCAGTATCTCTGAGGTCTGCCTGTGCGTTATATTTAACATAACAATAAAGAAACTTTTCATCCTATAAATCCTGAGGTGGTTTTGCCACTAACAGCTCTGTGACTCTAAGTTCTCTAACTTCTCTGTGGTTGCCTAATCATAAAAGCAGATAATGAAGAGTGTTTACCACACAGAGGAATTGTAAGGTTGAAATGTAAAAGTGCCTAAACAGTGCCTGCTTCCTAATAAATGCTGTGTTTTTGCTGTTATTATTGTTTAATTAAAAGTACTGTTTTTAGTAACATTTCTTTGGGTTTCGCAGCCCTACCACTTACTAATAGCCAAGGGATAAATATAAGATCCCCACGGACTTTTGGACGGGTCTCCTCACAGTTGCTCATAGGCTTCTGGAAACAACTCAGGCCTCCCCAGGCTTGCACCAAGGGGTGTTTTCTGTTTGTTTTTTGAGCAAAATGTTTGATTTGATATGATGCTTATGCGAAGAGTAGCCATTTACTTCTTTTCCTCGTTTTTAGTATCATCATCAGTTTAACGTAATTGACCAAGTTCCTGTGACTGTTTTCTCTTTTCATTTTCTGTTTTGCTCATTTTTCCTAAATTGTTGTAGTTCTCTTGATTTTATGAAAAGCTGACCGAATAGTGTAAAGGCTAGAGGTGGTGTCTATACATATAAAATACGGCAGTAGCAATGGAAGGCTGTAATAAACAAAACGCTTGGTTACTAGGCTGAGCTGCTTTCCCAGTCTTTGCTTTGTGAGCATGTATTCAGGAGAACTCTGAAACCATATGAGCATACATGCTGGAGAGCTTTTTGTCAGGCCACTTTAACTCTTTATAATGCTCGATTTCCTCTTGCTTATATGGTCACAACTGCCACGTTCTATTACTTTATAGCATTTGGATATTGAAAGGTCAAACATATTCCTATTTTGTAATATAAAATATTTAAGACCACCTGTGAACCTTTCGTATATTCTACATGTTTCTGATTGTGTGTATCGTTTGTGAATCTGCTATATTTATAGTAGATTGTTTACCCTAAAATTCTTGTTCTAATAACCTGTTAATTATAAGGATTAAATCTGTGTTAATTTTCTTTTGATCATTGTTCTCAGTGTGTAGACCCTCATTGTACTCCTATACCTACACTGAGGTGTTTAATAGACAGCACTTGAATAATACAATTGTGTGGTTGGTAAAAATGAATTAGGGTTTCAGGATTTTACCAATGGGTGATTTTTAATATTGAATGACGTGTATTAAGACAAACGCTTTTATATATAATTTATTTGGCATTGTAAATGCATTTATCTTGTGAGAAACAGACCCCCTGTTGTCAGATGAAGTATTCTGGAAAGGTTTAGAGTAAATAAATAATAAAACTACTTTGATATACAATCTAACCAATATTAAATATTAAGACTTTCAGATGATTGATTTTAATACTTAATTAACTTATTTGAAGTCCAGTGTAGCACTCTTGCATTCAAGATTGACAGAATTTAAAAATGGAACTTCATCCTTTGTCTTTGTTTTCTTTCTCATTTCTTTTTCTTTCTTCCTTGCTCCTTTTCTACCTCCTTCTCTCCCTTATAACTTAAGACTTTAAAATATCATTATTCCTGACCATCAAATTTACCTCTAGCTACCAATATGTCTAAAAAAAAGTTTTTGTTTTTTTGTTTTTTGCCAATTCTACAGGTAATGGTCCATTACTCTCTTAATTACAAAAAATCCAGCTTCTATCTGTTTCTTGCTTTTGTAGCCAAGATGTCATATTTTAGGTTACATACCCATCATGGTGAATGCATACTACCTGTAACAGATACTCATTCATGCTGTATGCTCTCCCCCTTTTATAATTGTGCTCTGGAAATAGTTCATTTAAGCTCTTTGATATGCTTTTCTTACAGGAGATATCTTTATGTAAAGTAATATTACTCTGTAACTTCAGTGTTTGACTACTAAGTTTACCATCAGGCAAGAATATAAATGAATGGAATATGCTTATATGAGCTTTTCTGAATACGGATGTCTTTAGAAGACACAATTCAGAATGCTAATTCTATGCCTATGTAATAGAAACAGTGATAGAATGATTATAAGCTGAAATATGTAGAACTTCAGATTCAGAGGGAATAAACTATTTTTCTAGAGGTTTTGTTTATATGATGCCATTTTAAAAGTGAGAAATTTTATTCAGCTAACCTTTTGTTTTGTCTGTATCATGCTAATAATTTGAAATTTTCACTTACAGACTGCTTGTGTTGCTTCAGTTTACATGGAAAATAAATTATTCTGAAATTTAATTGACATACTTTAAGACTGTCTTCCAAGCTTTAGTGCTGAACTCCTACCCTTTCATTAAATACTGTTTTCACAAGACTTCCCTTCTTTCAGACAGATCACTTTTATCTTAAGATTTAATACTGCAAGGACCAGATATGTGAAGCCAATACAACTGTCCTAAGATTAGTCTGGGATTTTAAATGGCACTTTCAGCCTAATGTGTCAATTCCTGTGACCAGGATGGCAGTAAAACCACGTTGCACAACCAGTTTTGAGTTTTGTGAATGTTGAGTTCATGTGCAGTAGGAACTTTGTTATTTATAGTAAGTGTAGCAAAGAAGGGACATCTCCTTTCTCAGGTCTTAAAAGGTATATTGCTGTGCTTTCTGAATTAGAAAAAATAATATTGCCTTTATTTTTTAAAATTCTTTACTATTTTTGTCAGTCAGAGAAATTCTAGAGACAACTTGGCATTATTTAAGAAAACTGAACTCCATCAATTATGGATTTGAGAAGTCATTTACCAAGATACATATTTTTGGTCATTATATATATATATTTCCACATATATGTCTAGCTTCTATGTAGAGGAGATTAAGGCATAGCAAGTATACAAACATAAGATGCAGTGGTCCACTGTGATTTTCAAAATGTTTATGCCATTTTGACTTTTATAGGGGTTATCTTAAAATCTTCAGACCACAAAAAATTCCCTTAAATATTTGAATTTTTATTAAATATTTTCTTATAGTCTGATATTCATAGATACAAAATTTATTCAAAATAGTGATTAAAATAAATATAGATACATTTGTTTAAAAACCTTTGCTATCCTGCTTTGTTTTTGGTTGTTGTTATAGTCACAGAACACAAATTGGAAAAATTACTTAATATTTGAAAGCAACATTGTATTGTGATTTTATAAGGTAATCACAGTAGCAGTAACCAACAAAGTTAAATATTCTTTTACGTTCCAAAAGGCAAAAATAGCCCTTTGTATTTAAAACAACAACAAAAAACAAAACAGCACCTACTTAATGAGTTACTTTTGAACTAGATTATTATTTAAATCTATGATTAAAAGAAAATTAAGGATATTGTCCAAACTTTTTCTTCAACGTATTTCTTGAAAATAACTCATTATTACTATTCAGCAGGTTTGCTTTATTTGACAATAAAAGCATTTCAGTGACTCAGTTCCAACCTATAGGCATGATAAATTAGCATATAGTAGATGCCTGATTCTCTAGAATGGTTGTAGACTGGTATGTTTGGTAAATTTTGTATTCTGTTTATTGGGTGTTACCACAGACATCTCAATTTCTAAAGAATTATTATTAAAGCTAAAATCAGTGAATGACTTGAACTTTCTCTAAGGAGTTTAAAAGACCTTAAGTCTCTTTGAGCATCTTGAGTGAATATTTGAACATTGTCATGTTGTATTTTATTTTAGCTACAGAGAGGGTTTTTTTTTTTCTTCTGATGTTCCTTTTTGAAATACACTTTGATATCAGTTTCCTTGTTGCTTGTCTATTTCTCATAGAGTTTAAAATACATAAAATCCCCTTATTTATATATTTTAGGTATATGAAGTCTAACAGAAGTATATACTATAAAAATGAGAAATGATATGAAAACATAGTATAGGATATTAAAGAAATTTTAAGGAAGTCTGGCAGTTAACTTGCAATACTCATTTTCGAATGTTTACCCTTGTATTTTTAAAGAGTATGACAAAGTGTATAGAGAATATGAATTTTACATGAAAATAGTTGTCCATGGCCAAATACAGTTTTGACATGTGTTTAATCAGTTCCACAGTTTCTTTCTTTTTTTAATTATTTGCCAACACTTACAAGTAAAGAGATTTCACATAAAATTCTGGATTTCCAGTTTTTCTTGAAAATGTTGAAGCAAGATGTTCCAATAGTTCACAGACCCAGTCCTCTTAGACCCCCTTGTTTTATGCCTTCTGTCTGTCTCATTGACTTAACAAGAGCCAAGTGTAGTACTGAGTAGAGGGTGAGCTTTGGAGCCAGATAGGATGGGTTTAGAGTCTGGCTTCAACACTTCCTAGTTGTGCGACTGTAAGCAAATTGCTTCATCTCTCTGTACCTGTTTTCTCTTTGGTAAAATGAAAATGATGATGAAGATACGTCATTGAGTTGTTGGGAGGATGAAATGTTGAGTATATGTGAAGTGTTTAGAGTAGTTTTTGTCATATATTCCTTACTTAATAGATGTTAACTGTAATTAATAATGCTTTTTGCCTGACCCCATTAGGTGTTGGCATTTGATGAGCCTTACTTCTCCATAGTAGAGGACTTCATTTTTTAACCTGCTCATTCATTTGATCAGCAGAATGTATCAGATTCTATTTTATAATGTAATTGCTTATCTACATTTTGCTCTCCTCTACTACAGGGTCCCCCAACCCCCAGGCCATGGACCAGCAGCAGTCCGTGGCCTGTTAGCAACTGGGCTGCACGGCAGGAGGTGAGCAGCGGACAAGTGAGCGAAGCTTCATCTGTATTTACAGCCGCTCCCCATCACTCACATTACCACCTGAGCTCCACTTCCTGTCAGATCAGTGGCAGCGTTAGATTCTCATAGGAGCGGGAACTGTGAACTGCACATGCAAGGGATCTAGGTTGCACGTTCCTTATGAGAATCTAATGCCTGGTGACCAGAGGTAGAGCTGAGGTGGTGATGCTAGCGCTGGGGAGTAGCTGCAAATACAGATTATCATTAGCAGAGAGGTTTGACTGCACAGAGGCCATAATAAATCAATTGCTTGCAGACTCATATCAAAACCCTATCAGTGAGTGGCAAGTGAAAACAAGCTCAGGGCTCCCACTCATTCTGCATTATGGTGAGTTGTAGAATTATTTCATTATATAGTACAATGTAATAATAACAGAAATAAAGCACACAATAAATGTAATGTGCTTGAATCATCCTAACACCATACCCCCTGACCCCCACCCCCACCCCACCCCCCCGATCTGTGGAAAAATTGTCTTCCACAAAACCAGTCCCTGGTGCCAAGGAGGTTGGGGACTGCTGCTCTACTAGATTATATCCCCCAGAGTTCCTTCTGTATAGTTAGTGCTCCATATATGTTAATTGATTTTTACACATAAGAAACAAGAACTGACAATGGTTTAGCTTTATGGATTTAGGAATTCTTACTATGTTGGCAACAAAAGTTGTGCTTTCCCAAGTGTTGATTTAGCCTAACCCTCTGCTTCTTTTGTTTTAACCATAAACTGGGGGGGAAAGGATGTTAACATCTGATCCAAGAAGTGAGGGTGGGTGAGAGTTGGAGGGTTCTGATAAAAATGAGAAAGTGTTCAAGAGTGATTTTATGAAATGAGAGTTTTAGAAATTAAGTAAACAGGATAAAGGAGCATTTTGTGATAGGAAAAGATTGGTCAAGGATTTGTGTGTTCATGGGCTTCTCTGGAATTTTCCTCCATAAGTGGAGACTATATCCTGTAAAATTACATACCCATTTTGATTGGACTTGCTTTTCCAATTTAGCATTACACATTTCCTCTTCTTGTCCCCCCTGCTCTTAAAATTTAAAAGATTATGTTACTTACATTATTTTGGATGAAAAGTAGTGAACCCAGTCTATTTTTTAGAAGATTCTGATTTGGGAAAGTCATTTGTACTTTATAGACAAAAAAATTATAAGTAGTTAGTGTAGCTTGGAAGTTCAAAAACAATTTAATTTCTAAAAAAAATCTATGTTTAAATTAGAATTATTTATAGAAATGAGAATTGAGGAGGAAAACCTTCAAAACTATGAGAAGACACAGGTGGTTATTTATATAATCTTGCCTTTGGAAGCATAATACCAGAGGCAGAATCCATAAAGGAGATACAGATATATTTGGCTACATAAAAATGAAGAAGTTACTATCTCCACAAAAACTATATATAATTTGAAGACAGACACACTCTGAGAAGAACAGATATAGCATATGACAAAGGTTTAATATCCTTAATATTTAAAGCATGCTTACAAATCATGAAGGCAATCATAATAATAAACTGCATCCACAAAAGACAATAACAAATGTCAGAGAAAACATATGAAGTCTTCAGTGATCTCACTAGGTATCAAGCAAATGCAGTATAAAAATTGACTATTATATAGGTCCAAAAAAAAAAAAAGCCCAAGGAATTACTCATTCCCACTGTTGATGAGGGTCCAGGGGAAATGAATTGTTCTATTATATACAAATCTTTCTAGAGCATAATTTGGCAAAACTTACCTTAAAATCTTATTTTTTAAAAATAAACATTTTGGTCCAGCAATTATGCTTATAGGATTTTATCCTAAGGAAATAATCATGGATACAACACAGAGATATTACTGGAAGATATTCATTGTGAGGCTATTTATAGTATTGGGGAACTGAAAGCATCCTAATTGTTTGCTAATAAGGAATTGGATACATCAATTGTTATAGCTATATAGTAGAATACCAGGGATCCATTAGAAGTGATAATATAGACTTTTTTATGGGAAGGAAAATACTCATGATGATTTATATAATCAGTATACTTAGCATGGTGGATCACATTAAACATTTTAAATGCCTAGAAAGAATACATATAATAAACTGAAATGTTAACAGTGGTGTTTTTAGCTAATATAATAACAAATGATTTCAGTTAGCTATATTTTCTATATTTTGAAAGTTCCTATAGTAAATGTGTATTATTTTGGTAGTAAAATGAAGGATATTATAAATGTGACAGTGATTTAACTTACAATTCAGCTTTTTGTGCAGAAGTTTACTGAAAATAAATGTAATTGAATGTTGAGGTAGAGGTTACCAGTGAAGTCCAGATTTGGGAAGAAATTGTTGAAATGAAAATCTTGTGCCACTTTTTCGCTTCTTTATATATATGCCTACCAATGTGTAGTAACAGTCCCTGGAGCCTCTGGAAAACTTGTTAATGTTTGTAATGCTCATTTAATCATTTTCCATTTTGCATTTATTCCCAGTCATAGCAGAAAAAAAATTTATAATTTTTCTCCATATTTTTCATCTCCCAGGTGGTCACTCTCAGTGACGTTGTCCAGTTCTCACAATGTATCATTCCTTATCTGAAACTAGACATCCTCTGCAGCCAGAAGAACAAGAAGTGGGCATTGACCCCTTGTTGAGTTACTCACACAAGCCTGGAGGTGAGTTTTGTATGCAGATAACTTTGAGGTTACTGGGAAACCTGGCAGAGGGTCTCCAGCTAGCCCTGCCTGCCTTGTGTGTCATTCTCTAGAGAGACTGAGCGGGAGGGCTTTAAGAACATTTCCCTGGATAGATATGGAGCGCTCTGACACTGATGGATTCCACAAAACGTCAACTTTTAATTATAGACAGACGCATTAGCCATAGCCAAGTGTTTAATGCACTGTCATTCTTTTTTAAAAAAATCATAAACTTAAACAGTTTATTGCTTTAGTATAAGAATGTTGAAATGCAATTGGCCTTTTCTCAAACATCTTTTAAAAAGTCTAAGCTCTTGGTGTTGATTTTTGCAGGGATTTTTTTTTTCCTTCAGCAAGTTGAGATTATTACAGAATAAAACACTTACCTGATTATTCTTTTTGTTTTTTTTTAGTAATTGGGATTTGTGTTTTACTTTTAAAGCTCTGTGTAGTGAAATTGTTAAAACATCAACTGTATTTGGGGTCTGCCCTATAAAAATGTATTAAATGTATATGTAGCAGAGCTTTGTATTATTTTCTCAGTGTTAGTAATAACATAGTATCTTAGAAGGAAACAATGAGTTTGTGAGCATTCTTGACCCCTTTTCTTTATTTCAACTAATTCACTAAATATTTGCTAAAGTTGATTCATTGACTCAAATAACTATTTGTAATTTTTCACCCAATACATATATCAGGATTATAAAATCTATTTTAAGAAATTATAATTAGTCATTCACATATATTTTACATACTTCAAATATGATTTTTTTTCTGTATTGATGTAAATAAAGGTCTGCCATTAACTCTTGTTTTGGGAATTAAAAAAAATTGATACCTTAAGTAGTTATTTTTTAGTATACTAGCTATTGAGTTTATGGAGTGTGTTTATGTTTTTAGTGCATCTTTAATACCTTCCACATCATACAAATGCCCTTGTTGTTTTTAATGAAAATAGCATGCAACTTATTTTTGTTACTTTATTTTTATATTTGCTTTTATTTAAACTGCTGTTTAAGGTTTTGATAATATGAAAAAATTATTTGTGTCCAATTTCAGTTTCAGCATTTAAAGAATTTCAGTGGTAAGAATGATACAATCCTCCCTAGTGATGTTTCTTCTTAAATGTCATAAGAAGTACTCATAATGAAATAAGTCAAATTATTCTGCAAGCGCTTTGATAAGTGGATATTTTAAAAGTGAATATATTTTTGTGTTATCAGTATATGAAATATTTTCACCAAAATGTTCTGGTTTATATGCTTATTTTAGAACATAGGGGTTTTTTTTGTTTTGTTTTGTTTTTTCCTTAAGTGCCTGTTTTTCTCTGGACTAGTTCATTAAATATTGAGGTTCTTTTTTTTTAAACCGGTTAAAAAACATTTTAAATTAATTTTATTCTTTATTGTTTGTAGGAATGAGGAGTTACCTTTACTGAAAAGGATTTTCGTTTATATCCTAGCCAACATTTCTATGACATACAAAGTTATTAGGACTGAATTGATGTTTAAAAGTGCCATTAATTCATTTACCCCAAATGTTCATTAACAATGTAAATGTATGCTGATGTTCTATAAGACAAGGAAGTGACTAATGACTCTTCCAACTAACAACACTTAAAATGAATAGAAACTTTAGATAGCTAATCTTGAAGTAATCAAGACCCTCATTCAGCTTGGCATCTCTGTATGCTCTAAAACAGCTGTCAACTGTTAAAAATATATACAAAACACACATACACGCAGGCACATGCAGAAGAAAGATATGTAAATATCTAGTTCTTTAAAGCCATAAAGGTTACTAACCGTAGTGGGTTTTGTGCATTGTATATGTAAATATTTTATATAAAGCATATATTTCATCTTAAGGTTTTCTTTTTGCAGAAAACCGTGTGTTGCATTTTAATGGGGTTGTCATATTTACTTGAAAAATCACCACCTTTTTAGTATGTTGGTTTATTTTAATATATGTCTTTCTTGGGGTTCTCCACGTATTTGAAGCCTTTTACACAACTGAATGACTCATTTTGTAAGTAGTCAGACATTGGACTTAATCAGTGGTTTCCCTGTGTAGAAGTCCTGTTTTTTTGTTTGATTTTTAAAAATTTCCTGTTGTATATTCCATAAGTAACAAATAAATCTTTAATTTCTCAAATCTGAATTTTTAACATTTATAGAAAAACAGTACATTACTGAGTTAAATGTTTCTGAGTATTCTGGAAAGGATTAGCAAAAATAGCCACATCATAGGTATGAGAGAGAAAATTACATATCATTGGTTTACTTTCATGGATGTTTGAGGAAAGTGGGTAAGGGCAGAAAAAAGAACTGTTTGGATATATATATGCAAAATCTTAGGGCGCATTTTCCATGTGAATTAACTTTTAACTACTTTAATTTCTTTTTGAAATAGAAAACAGCATAGAAAGTATGCTGTTTTCTCTGTACTCTATTGCATTTGGTCATATACAAAAATTACCACCTTAAATTCCAAGATCTTTGATCAGAGGGTATTAATTAATAATTGACAAGTTACCTGTAATTCAATTGCAGCCATAAAAAAAAGCAAAACTGCTTGTTCAGCTAGTCATGATTATTCATTCTTAGCATGGAACTTTCAAGGATTAAATGAAAAAGTAATTATTTTATTTTAAACTGGAAACAACAATATCAAGATCTAGGGAAACTTAACCTATTAATAAAATAGTATTCTCAGAATTACTAATTGTTTTCCAATCTTACAAGAGCTTGGAATCTTGCTCATCATGAAAGAACATTTTCCTCTATTAGGTCTCTTTTGAGAATAGCATTTTGTTACATGTAGCCAGAGTTTTTAGCTTCAATTGTATATGCCTTCTTACAGCTTTTATAGTATTCGGATAGTTACTTAATGTAATGCCTTTTTATATAATATCTGTTTCAAAGCTTTCTTTCTAGCTCATGTATAAAATATTCATGTATAAAATAACCTACTTAAGAAAAATCCAAGACATTCAGAATGTCCTGCCTACTCCATTTTTGTCTCTTGTACTTTTTTGTCCCAATCTTCCTTTCTTTCTGTTGCTATATCATAGAGTTTTATGAGTAGAAGGGGGTGCGTGGCTTTACTGATGAATAAATTGGTGGTAATTCAATTAGTTTACTGAAGTTGATGTGATAAATGACACTGTTCTATTATGATCTTTAGTATGGTTTTTCCAGTTAGTAGAAGTGTTACTGAACTCAGGTTTGGCTGCTCACTGCTCAAAAAGTCAGCAATTGTGTGACAAGTGCTGATTAGGAACGGAAAGGTCACATTAATCAGAGAGCCGGCAATCTGGGGAGAACGCGGACTCCTGTCCCACAACCAGCTCTGAAGATTCTGCTCGGCCATGAAAGTTTTTAACAGAAAAGAGGGGAAATAATCTCAGTTACTCATTGAGATAGGGGGTCAGATTTGTTGCCATCTCCCATTGTGTGCAGCCTTGTCGACTCCTTTCCGTTTTTTTGGAAAGATCCAAAAAATGATCTTGCTTTTTTAAAATTTTTATTGGTGTATGGTTCCTTTACAATATTGTGTTAGTTTGTACTGTACAGCAAAGTGAATCAGCTATACGCATACGTATATCCCCTCTTTTTTTGGATTTCCTACTCATTTAGGTCACCACAGAGCATTGAGCGGTGTGATCTTTCTTTAGATGCTATTTTGTTCACACAGTTTGATTGCGAGATTACTGAAGGGGGAGCTGGGGAAGAGATCCAGTCATCTGTTAATTACTCATTCTTCAATTCTACTTCTTTGATCTATGGAAAGAATCAACAGGTTAGGCAAAGTACTGTGTGATCAAAAAGATTTGAAAGGTGTGCTTGAGCCGGAGGTTAGTTAAAATATAGCCTTGCTAAAGTGACAGGACAAAAGTGGCCTCTTGCAGAGAGCTACTTCCTGCAACAAACTGCCTGCAAAAATTTGCTTACAAATCACCGCTGTCAGACATCATTCCATTTCTGTGGGATTATGGGCAAAGGTCCACTTTCTGTAACTTCTTCATGCTGACACAGGGTGCCATATTTTAGAGTGGAAGATGTCGATATGGGTCTGTAGCATCTCTTTGCTGATAATTTTAGTTGTCTGCTTACATATATGGGGAGAAAAAGCCACAATTATTTTGATGCCCACAAAGATACAGATTGTTATGAGCAATAGTGTTAATCCCACTGTCTTAAGCCCAGTTCTTGGAATTGTGCTAGCCATAGATTCAGTACTGCTCAAGGTGGAACAGCTTATGTCATGGCTGCAGTCTGGTCATCATGCAGTTAGCGTTTTCCCTCTGGTGGCAGTTACAGTATCTGTAAAACAACTCAGGAATGTGCATCAGACACTGAAGGATTCTGTGCCTCTATTGTCCTAATCATTAACTTCTTGAGCCTGCTCTTCTGTGACTCAGGGAAGCTTGGGAGACTTCAGCCCTTCTGTAAACAAGAGCTGGGGGTGTGGAGGGGCCTTTGTACTTGGAACAGGACAGTGGCAGGGCTCTGCTTGGTTTCAGATGCAGTCTAGAGCCAAGATGGAGGGATTCGTAGAGAGAGAAGGAGAGGAAGGATGGAGAACAGATGTTTAGGTGCAGTAAGTTCATTTGTTTGATGGCAGAGGGTTCAGTGAAATATCATTGATATTTCTCCTTCTTGATATGTTAGGGTGAGATAATTTGCTGATAGTGACAGAATGAAGCATTTGAAGATTTGTGGAGAGCAACAAAGGTTAGATTGAGTTGAAAAAGAATATATAATCTTAGGGGCCAAGGTGATATTAGACATCATAATTTATAGGTGATACAAGCTTATAAATGTGTGTGATTATGTCTAGCAGAATTCAGCACCTAAGATTTAGCCACAATCAAAAGCAGGCAGTGGTTGGACTTCCCTGGTGGCACGGTGGTTAAGAATCCGCCTGCCAATGCAGGGGACACGGGTTCGATCCCTGGTCTGAGAAGATCCCACATGCTGTGGAACAACTAAGCCTGAGTGCCACAACTACTGAGCCTGCATGCTGCAACTACTGAACCCCATGTGCTCTAGAGCCTGCGTGCCGCAACTACTGAGCCTGCATGCTGCAAAGCCTGCACACCCTAAAGCCCATGTGCCGCAATTACTGTGCCTGCATGCTGCAACTTCTGAAGCCTGCGTGCCCTAGAGCCCATGTGCCGCAACTACTGAGACTGCGTGCTGCAACTACTGCAGCCTGTGCGCCTAGAGCCCGTGCTCCGCAGCAAGAGAATCCACAGCAATGAGAAGCCCATGCACCACAGTGAAGAGTAACCTTCGCTCACCACAACTAGAGAAAACCTGCACAGTAACGAAGACCCAACACAGCCAAGAAAAGATAGTAATAAAAAAAAAAGCAGGCAGTAGGTTTGTCAGGGGAGTATAATGGGTAGACAGTAGGCAAGGAAGTTGATGGCAGAAGAATTCATTGATAGTTTGAGAATATAAAGAAGTTTGCCTTCCGGCCGCAGGCTCTTCCCGCTGTAGCAGCCGGCTAGACCATGTTCGTCCCTTGCGGGGACTCGGTCCCCGACCTCGCGGAGTGCACGCTCCTGATGTGTATGCATCGCCTTCAAAGAAACTAGTGGCTCTTCAGTTAAGATCCATTTTTATTAAGATACATCAGAAATTCATCTACACGTGGAACAACTCCAACAGAACACCTACTGAACGCTGACAGAAGACCTCAGACCCCCCAAAAGGCAAGAAACTCCCCACATACCTGGGTAGGTCAAAAGAAAAAAAGAATAAACAGAGACAATAGGATATGGACGGGACCTGCACCAGTGGGAGGGAGCCGTGAAGGAGGGAAGGTTTCTACACACTACAAGCCCCTTCGAGGGCGGAGACTGCAGGTGGCAGAGGGGGAAAGCTTCGGAGTAGCGGAGGAGAGCACAGCAACAGGGGTGTGGAGGGCAAAGCAGAGAGATTTTGGCACAGAGGATCGGTGCCCTCAGGCACACACCAGCCCGAGAGACTTGTCTGCTCGGCCGCCAGGGCGGGCGGGTCTGGGAGCTGAGGCTCGGGTATCGGCTTTCAGTCGGAGCGCAGGGAGAGGACTGGGGCTGGCGGCAGGAAGAGAGCCTGAAGGGGTTAGTGCTAGCCCTGAGGGAGTCCGGGGAAAGGGTCTGGAGCTGCCGGAGAGGCAAGAGACTTTTTTCCCTTTTGTTGCCTGGTGCGCGAGGAGAGAGCATTCCCCTCCCTCCCCTCTGCCTGAGTGAGCCAGAGCCCCCGAATCAGCGGCTCCTTTAAAACCGTCCTGTCTGAGTGAAGAACGGACGCCCTCCGGCGACCTACGCGCAGAGGCGGGGCCAGGTCCAAGGCTGAGACCCGGGAGCTGTGAGAGCAGAGACAGGGAAATCTCTCTGTGCAGCCTCCGAGGCAGCGGATTAAAGCTCCACGGTCCATTTGATGTGCCCTGCGTCTGTGGAGTGCATGAATGGACAGCGAATCATCCCAAATTGAGGAAGTGGACTTTGAGGACAAGATTTAAGACTTTCCCCCCCTTTTTTTCCCTCTTTTTACAACGAATTATCTCAAATTAAGGAGGTGGACTTAGCAAGATTTCAGACTTTTCGCCCTTTTCCTCTTTTTACAACGAATTATCCCAAATCGAGGAGGTGGACTTGGAGAGCAAGATTTTTGATTTTTCCCCCTGCTCTCTTTTTGTGAATGTGTATGTGTAATCTTCTGTGTAAGATTCTCTCTGTATAGCTTTGCTTCCACCATATGTCCCAGGGTTCTTTCGGTCCGTGTTTTTTTTCAATAATTACTTTTTAATTTTAATAACGCTACTATATTTCATACTTTATTCTATTTTACTTTACCTGCTCTTTCTTTTTTTCCTCCCTTCCCTTCCTCCCTCCCTCCCTCCGCTCCTCCTTTCCTTCTTTCTTTTTCTTTCCTCCATCCCTCCCTCCCTCCCACCCTTCTTCTTTCCACTTTCTTTTTCTTTCCTTCCTCCCTCCCTCCCTCCCTCCTGTCTTTCTTTCTTTCTTTCCTTCCTCCCTCCCTCCCTCTCTTCTTCCATTCACTCTTCCTTTTGCTTTCATTCCTCCCTCCCTCCCTCCTTTCTTTCCTTTCTTTCCATCCTTCCTCCCTCCCTCCTTTCTTTCTTTCTTCCTTCCTTCCTTCCTTACTTCCCTTCTTCCTTTCTTTCAATCTCTCTTTCTTTCTTCTACTAATTATTTCTGTCTACTTTTTCTCACTGTTATTCTGAGCTGGGTGGATGAAAGGCTCTTGGTGCTGCAGCCAGGAGTTAGTGCTGTGCCTCTGAAGTGGGAGAGCCAACTTCAGGACACGGGTCCACAAGAGACCTCCCAGCTCCACATAATATCAAGCAGCGAAAATCTCCCAGGGATCTCCATCTCAACACCAGCACCCAGCTTCAGTCAACGACCAGCAAGCTACAGTGCTGGTCACCCTATGCCAAGCAACTAGCAAGGCAGGAACACAACCCCACCCATTAGCAGAGAGGATACCTAAAAACATAATAAGGCCACAGGCACCCCAAAACACACCACCAGACGTGGACCTGTCCACCAGAAAGATAAGATCGAGCTTCAACCACCAGAACACAGGCATTAGTCCCCCCCACCAGGAAGCCTACACAACCTACTGAAACAACCTTAGCCACGGGGGACAGACACCAAAAACAACGGGAACTACGAATCTGCAGCCTGCAAAAAGGAGACCCCAAACACAGTAACATAAGCAAAATGAGAAAGCAGAAAAACACACAGCAGGTGAAGGAGCAAGATAAAAACCTACCAGACCTAACAAATGAAGAGGTAATAGGCAGTCTACCTGAAAAAGAATTCAGAATAATGATAGTAAAGCTGATCCAAGATTCTATTTCCCAGATCCAAAATCTTGGAAATAGAATAGACAATATGCAAGAAACAGTTAACAAGGACCTAGAAGAACTAAAGATGAATCAAGCATCGATTAAAAACACAATAAATGAAATGAAAAATACTCTAGATGGGATCAATAGCAGAATAACTGAGGCAGAAGAACGGATAAGTGAGGTGGAAGATAAAATAGTGGAAATAACTGATGCAGAGAAAAATAAAGAAAAAAGAATGAAAAGAACAGAGGACAGTCTCAGAGACCTCTGGGACAACATTAAACGCACCAACATTCGAATTATAGGGGTTCCAGAAGAAGAAGAGAAAAAGAAAGGGACTGAGAAAATATTTGAAGAGATTATAGTTGAAAACTTCCCTAATATGGGAAAGGAAATAGTTAATCAAGTCCAGGAGGCACAGAGAGTCCCATACAGAATAAATCCAAGAAGAAATACGCCAAGACACATATTAATCAAACTGTCAAAAATTAAACACAAAGAAATCATATTAAAAGCAGCAAGGGAAAAACAACAAATAACACACAAGGGAATCCCCATCAGGTTAACAGCTGATCTCTCAGCAGAAACTCTACAAGCCAGAAGGGAGTGGCAGGACATAATTAAAGTGATGAAGGAGAGAAACCTGCAACCAAGATTACTCTACCCAGCAAGGATCTCATTCAGATTTGATGGAGAAATTAAAACGTTTACAGACAAGCAAAAGCTGAGAGAGTTCAGCATCACCAAACCAGCTTTACAACAAATGCTAAAGGAACTTCTCTAGGCAAGAAACACAACAGAAGGACTATACCTACAATAACGAACCCAAAGCCATTAAGGAAATGGGAATAGGAACATACATATCAATAATTACCTTAAATGTAAATGGACTAAATGCTCCCACCAAAAGACACAGAGTGGCTGAATGGATACAAAAACAAGACCCATATATATGCTGTCTACAAGAGACCCACTTCAGACCTAGAGACACATACAGATTGAAAGTAAGGAGATGGAAAAAGATATTCCATGCAAATGGAAATCAAAAGAAAGCTGGAGTAGCAATTCTTATATCAGACAAAATAGACTTTAAAATAAAGACTATTAGAAGAGACAGAGAAGGACACTACATAACGATAAAGGGATCGATCCAAGAAGAAGATATAACAATTGTAAATATTTATGCACCCAACATAGGAGCACCTCAATACATAAGGCAAATACTAACAGCCATAAAAGGGGAAATCGACAGTAACACAATCATAGTAGGGGACTTTAACACCCCACTTTCACCAATGGACAGATCATCCAAAATGAAAATAAATAAGGAAACACAAGCTTTAAATGATACTTTAAACAAGATGGACTTAATTGATATTTATAGGACATTCCACCCAAAAACAACAGAATACACATTTTTCTCAAGTGCTCATGGAACATTCTCCAGGATAGATCATATCTTGGGTCACAAATCAAGCCTTGGTAAATTTAAGAAAATTGAAATTGTATCAAGTATTTTTTCCGACCACAATGCTATGAGACTAGACATCAATTACAGGAAAAGATCTGTAAAAAATACAAACACATGGAGGCTAAACAATACACTACTCAATAATGAAGTGATCACTGAAGAAATCAAAGAGGAAATTAAGAAATACTTAGAAACAAATGACAATGGAGACACGACGACCCAAAACCTATGGGACGCAGCAAAAGCAGTTCTAAGGGGGAAGTTCATGGCAATACAATCCCACCTTAAGAAACAGGAAACATTTCGAGTAAACAACCTGACCCTGCACCTAAAGCAATTAGAGAAAGAAGAACAAAAAACCCCCAAAGTTAGCAGAAGGAAAGAAATCATAAAGATCAGATCAGAAATAAATGAAAAAGAAATGAAGGAAACGATAGCAAAGATCAACCAAACTAAAAGCTGGTTCTTTGAGAAGATAAACAAAATTGACAAACCATTAGCCAGACTCATCAAGAAAAGAAGGGAGAAGACTCAAATCAGTAGAATTAGAAATGAAAAAGGAGAAGTAACAACTGACACTGCAGAAATACAAAAGATCATGAGAGATTACTATAAGCAACTCTATGCCAATAAAATGGACAACCTGGAAGAAATGGACAAATTCTTAGAAATGCACAACCTACCAAGACTGACTCAGGAAGAAATAGAAAATATGAATAGACCAATCACAAGCACTGAAATTGAAACTGTGATTAAAAATCTTCCATCAAACAAAAGCCCAGGACCAGATGGCTTCACAGGCGAATTCTATCAAACATTTAGAGAAGAGCTAACACCCATCCTTCTCAAACTCTTCCAAACAATATCAGAGGAAGGAACACTCCCAAACTCATTCTACGAGGCCACCATCACCTTGATACCAAAACCAGGCAAGGATGTCACAAAGAAAGAAAACTACAGGCCAATATCACTGATGAACATAGATGCAAAAATCCTCAACAAAATACTAGCAAACAGAATCCAACAGCACATTAAAAGGATCATACACCATGATCAAGTGGGGTTTATTCCAGGAATGCAAGAATTCTTCAATATACGCAAATCAATCAACGTGATACACCATATTAACAAGTTGAAGGAGAAAAACATATGATCATCTCAATAGATGCAGAGAAAGCTTTCGACAAAATTCAACACCCATTTATGATAAAAACCCTGCAGAAAGTAGGCATAGAGGGAACTTTCCTCAACATAATAAAGGCCATATATGACAAACCCACAGCCAACATTGTCCTCAATGGTGAAAAACTGAAACCATTTCCACTAAGATCAGGAACAAGACAAGGCTGCCCACTCTCACCACTCTTATTCAACCTAGTTTTGGAAGTTTTAGCCACAGCAATCAGAGAAGAAAAGGAAATAAAAGGAATCCAAATTGGAAAAGAAGAAGTAAAGCTGTCACTGTTTGCAGATGACATGATACTATACATAGAGAATCCTAAAGATGCTACCGAAAAACTACTAGAGCTAATCAATGAATTTGGTAAAGTAGCAGGATACAAAATTAATGCACAGAAATCTCTGGCATTCCTGTACACTAATGATGAAAAATCTGAAAATGAAATCAAGAAAACACTCCCATTTACCATTGCAACAAAAAGAATAAAATATCTAGGAATAAACCTACCTAAGGAGACAAAAGACCTGTATGCAGAAAATTATAAGACACTGATGAAAGAAATTAAAGATGATACAAATAGATGGAGAGATATACCATGCTCCTGGATTGGAGGAATCAATATTGTGAAAATGACTCTACTACCCAAAGCAATCTACAGATTCAATGCAATCCCTATCAAACTACCACTGGCATTTTTCACAGAAGTAGAACAAAAAATTTCAAAATTTGTTTGGAAAAACAAAAGACCCCGAATAGCCAAAGCAATCTTGAGAACGAAAAACGGAGCTGGAGGAATCAGGCTGCCTGACTTCAGACTATACTACAAAGCTACAGTAATTAAGACAGTGTGGTACTGGCATAAAAACAGAAAGATAGATCAGTGGATCAGGATAGAAAGCCCAGAGATAAACCCACACACATATGGCCAACTTATCTTTGATAAAGGAGGCAGGAATGTACAGTGGAGAAAGGACAGCCTCTTCAATAAGTGGTGCTGGGAAAACTGGACAGGGACATGTAAAAGTATGAGATTAGATCATTCCCTAACACCATACACAAAAATAAGCTCAAAATGGATTAAAGACCTAAATGTAAGGCCAGAAACTATCAAACTCTTAGAGGAAAACATAGGTAGAACACTCTATGACATAAATCACAGCAAGATCCTTTTGGACCCACCTCCTAGAGAAATGGAACTAAAAACAAAGATAAACAAATGGGACCTAATGAAACTTCAAAGCTTTTGCACAGCAAAGGAAACCATAAACAAGACCAAAAGACAACCCTCAGAATGGGAGAAAATATCTGCAAATGAAGCAACTGACAAAGGATTAATCTCCAAAATTTATAAACAGCTCATGCAGCTCAATAGCAAAAAAACAAACAACCCAATCCAAAAATGGGCAGAAGACTTAAATAGGCATTTCTCCAAAGAAGATATACAGACTGCCAACAAACACATGAAAGAATGCTCAACATCATTAATCATTAGAGAAATGCAAATCAAAACTACAATGAGATATCATCTCACACCAGTCAGAATGGCCATCATCAAGAAATCTAGAAACAATAAATGCTGGAGAGGGTGTGGAGAAAAGGGAACACTCTTGCACTGCTGGTGGGAATGTGAATTGGTACAGCCACTATGGAGAACAGTATGGAGGTTCCTTAAAAAACTAAAAATAGAACTACCATATGACCCAGCAATCCCACTACTAGGCATATACCCTGAGAAAACCATAATTCAAAAAGAGACATGTACCAAAATGTTCATAGCAGCTCTATTCACAATAGCCCGGAGCTGGAAACAACCTAAGTGTCCATCATCGGATGAATGGATAAAGAAGATGTGGCACATATATACAATGGAATATTACTCAGCCATAAAAAGAAACGAAACTGAGCTATTTGTAATGAGGTGGATAGACCTAGAGTCTGTCATACAGAGTGAAGTAAGTCAGAAAGAGAAAGACAAATACCGTATGCTAACACATATATATGGAATTTAAAAAAAAAAAAAATGTCATGAAGAACCTAGGGGTAAAACGGGAATAAAGACACAGACCTACTTGAGAATGGACTTGAGGATATGGGGAAGGGGAAGGGTAAGCTGTGACAAAGGGAAAGAGAGGCATGGACATATATACACTACCAAACGTAAGGTAGATAGATAGTGGGAAGCAGCCGCAGAGCACAGGGAGATCAGCTCGGTGCTTTGTGACCGCCTGGAGGGGTGGGATGGGGAGGGTGGGAGGGAGGGAGATGCATGAGGGAGGGGATGTGGGAACAGATGTATATGTGTGACTGATTCACTTTGTTATAAAGCAGAAACTAATAAAAAAAAAAAAAGTTTGCTGTTATGGAAGGGGCTTATAAGAGTGCAGAGTAGAAAGTTTTTGAGGGGATTGAGTTAGGAGAGATGAAGCATAGAGTAGCATGGTGATGGGAGTCATAAAGGGGACATGGGAACAGCATATAAGTCTTTGATAACTATGTTAATTCGTTGGAACATTGTCTAGTGGTAGCCAATAAACCAGCTCAGTAGCTTCAATAGCTCTGTGTAATAAATTGGATCTACGTCGATTTGGATAGGTTTTGGTTTGAAATCTTTTTAGGTTCACAGCAAAATTAAGAGGAAGGTACAGATTTCCCATATACCCTCTGGTTCCCGTATATGCACAGCCTCCCCATTATCTATATCTCCCACCAGAGTGGTACATTTGTGACAGCTGATGAGCATACACTGACACATGATAATCACCCAAACTCTGTAGTTTACATTAGGATTCACTCTTGGTGGTGGACGTTCTGTGAGTCTGGACGAATGTATAATGATGTGTACCTTTCATCATAGTGTCATACAGAGTATTTTCCCAAAATTCTCTGTGCTCTGCCTGTTCATCTTCCCCATCCCATGCCCCTCAACCCCTGGCAACCACTGATCTTTTTACTGTCTGTGTCGTTTTGCAAAAAGTATCATCTTAATGAAAAATTCTCTCTACATATGGAGGAAAACGGCAGTTTAGATAGATGAAAAACTGTAAGTAAGGCTATTAAGTCATTAAGGAAAATGGTGGCTTTGTTGAAGATGAAGATTGTTAAATAAATGGTAGAGCGACTTGGAAGTTCTTAAATGACAGTAACAAGGATTCTTAAAAAATGGATGTTTTTTAAAATGTCTCCTTAAAGAAGGATTTTGTTACGTGGTGTGACAATAGGTAGAAGTTACATCAAAGAACAGAGAACATGCCATGCCCTGTTCCTCTAAATTACACTGTCCGAAAGAAAGTGGGAAATAAGAGACTTCAGTCTGAAAGGCCACGAGTTAGAGATCTGAAAGTCATCCTCCAGAGATATCAGTTCACAGTATGAGACGAGTAAGAAATTCAAAGAAAGAGAAAAGAACTGAAGATTGATTGGTCAGAATTCTCCATGATTAGAAATTGGATAGAGAGAGCAGTATTTTAAAACAGTCAAAGTTGGGGAAAGATAAAGGAGGGCCAAAATTAAAGAAGCTACAAATGTGAGAGCTTCCAGTAGGTCCAAGGTGGTCAGTGCTTCAGAATTGCATAGGTTAAAGACTGTAAAAGGAGAAAATCTATGATTCGGTGATGGGAAGAGTATTGATGATCTGTAATTAGTGGTAAGGCATTTTCAAGATACCACTCACTAGCTGACTTTAGTAGATGGAATTAACATGAAAAGGTAGTGGTTAAATATCAGTTGTAAACATTTAAATGGTGAGGAAGTTTCAAGTTACTCTTTAATATTAGATTTAGATGACTATATGTGGATTTTATGTATTCATGCTCTCACAGTGGATTGAGATTTAGCAAGTTAGACATTTTAAGGGTAACAGTGAAACTCACTGTTGGTGAAATGTACTCTTGAAATAAAAGAAAGAAGTCTTCTGGTCTGAATTCTGATCTTTTTTTAATTGTGTTGTCTATTTCTCATTAATTGAATCCAGTTTTTAGTTGTATTTGAAGTTTTCTGTTGGTGTGGCAATTCCTAGTATTTACCTAATGGAGAGGCCCCTTTTCAGTTCCTTTAGAGTTGGGGTTGTGTGAAGAGTTATTTTAGTTGTACCGGGATGTTTTTCATTTCCCATGTCTTTAGGAGCAAAGGAGACCTCACTGCTTGCTCTGGTGGCAGACAGAAACAGTAGCCCTGCAAGAGCTGTCACCACTACCCCCTTGGGCAAAGTTATCTGCAAGTGAATATCCGTACCTTGAGATATTTTTCCCACCATGCTTAGTCAGCCTTATAATATTCTTGGATCACCAGAAATGAGAGGCTGTGTGATGGTGGTTTGGTTTGGTTGGGTCTAGGCCTAACTAGAGCTATACAGGTGATGTAGAGTGACAGTATTATCTTAAAACCTTAGAAAAACATAAACCAAAGGCCCCATTTAGGTGCAGTGACCTACAGTGGATTTCTTATCAAAGATTTATATTAGTTGTTTTCTGCTAGTGCATCAGTAGGGCCAGAAAAGACAGCAGAATAGAGTATGACTGATTTTGACCAAGCTTAGAACACTGCTATCAATTTGAATCTTTAATTAGACTTGTGAATAGATCTGTTTTGTTGAACTTACAGATTTTCAATCAGATATGTTGGCATGATGGTTAAGAAATTTCAGTCATACTTAATAAATGAATAGAGACCATAAAGGCGCGTATATTTAATCACAGTAGGGACTGTGGGTCACAGACCTGACGTTTATTCATTCATTCAAAAATATTCATTGATCATCTAGTATCTGGGGATAGGCTATTAAACAAATAGTCCAGGTGCTCTCTTTCAATGAAATTCACATTTTAGCATGGGAGAGCCAGCAAAAAAAAAAAAAAGGAAAAGTACAAAAATGAGGAAAAAAATAGAGAATGATATAGCCTAGGTAAGAATCAAGATAAGGTAGTGTTACAGTGAGCGTCTATGTGCGTAGATTGTCAGGGAAGATCTCTCTGAGAAGGTGATACGTCAGTTACGTGTGAATGACAGATGAGCCAGGCACGCAAAGGTGGTGACAGAAAGAGGGAGACAGATGGACAGACAGATAGGCAGAATGAAAGAAACACCAGTCTAGAAAAAAGAAAGAGTTCATACGGAGGAAGTTCCTAGGATAGGAATAGGCTCATCCTATTCAAGGAACTGAAGGAAGATCACGGTGGCTGGAGCATTGTGGGTGACATGGAATGGCACAGGATGGGCCTAGCAGGCAGGGGCCAAATACTGGGGATTTTGTAAGCCAGTGTAGATTGTACTGTAAAGACTTGAGAGTTATTTAGCATCTATGTTGTTATCTGAGAAGGTGGTATGTCAGTTACATGGAAATGACATGTAACTCTCTTGTGCTATTAAGTTTCTTCTCAAGAATGAGGGCCATAACTATTTTTTATTATGTATCCTTATGACTTGATATACTAAGCATTTAATAAGTAACATCTGATTTACATAGATTTGTAGTATTTTAACATTTATTTTCATATTGCAGTCCTCTATACCAATCTTTGTTTCCTCACTCCAATTTTTTTCAATATTTTAACTCTTTGTAATGATGAAGTAATTTTTGTTTAACCTGACATAAAAGAATGTCCTAAAATTAACCATTTATCTAAAGATCAGTTACTTCTGTGTGGTCTGTTTTATGCCGTGCTACCAATATTAAAATAGTAATGATAAATGCAGTCTGGTGAGACCTTTTCTGCTTGACTCATTGTGTGTACATGTGTGTAGGAGACTTTGGTGTGTGTGTGGGTCCATATAATCATTATTTTTCTTTTGCTGATGTGATGGAAAATTTACTCCTTTAGGACATATTAGAACAATATATTTAATGCTCTTCAATTTAATTAGCTAGTATCACAATTAATACAATTAAGGTCACTTGAAATGAAACTGTTAAATTGAGTAATTTACTTTAACAATGTCAATGTGTTCTCACAATTACATTTGCTTTAATTAGTGTACAAGCTATTATTTAATAGCATACCTCACATAGAAAAATGTAATAATGCATTCTTGGCTCCTTATAGCAGAAAGAAGGAAACTTTTAATGGACCGAGTGATTTTGTGGAATTGCTACTAGATATAAAGTGATGGAAGAGAAAGTACAAAGCCAGAAAGCAAAGTGTGCAAGAGTGTAAATAAAACAGATACCTTTTTGGCACTTACCAATACGTATATGTCCTATTTATCATTGTGTAAATAGTATCGGAAACTTTTAATTACCATTTAAAAATAAGAGAACATAGATCCTCGAAAATTTTAAGTGTTCAGTTTTATCTGATTTTTGATTAATACTGCAATAATATTCCACTTTTTGAATATCATAAAATAGTTAATATCATTAATAGTTAAATTACTATATTATCATCATTATTATAAGTTAATTAATAGTTAAGATAATTAGTCACGCTAATAGAGAGGAACAGAATGGTGTGGCGTATAGGAAAGGTAGGAAGCAAAAATGTTTTAATTCTCAGTTCGGCGTTTGGGTTTTTTTTTTTAATTTTATTTTATTTATTTTTTTATACAGCAGGTTCTTATTAGTTATCCATTTTATACATATTAGTATATACATGTCAATCCCAGTCTCCCAATTCATTACACAGCTACCCGCCCCCTGCCACATTCCCCCCTTGGTGTCCATACGTTTGCTCTCTACATCTGTGTTTCTGTTTCTGCCCATTTCTTACCCAAGAGTTCACTTTTATAGCCAATGAAAAAAAGCTCTTCCTCTACCCGGCCTACTCTATACATTGAGATCAGAAGATCCAGGGAGGAATAAATGGTTATGTTTCTGTTTCTAGATATGCAGAGTAAGCAGAGGGAGATGGATGGTCAACCAAGTCATAATAAGATCTGCAGTTCTCCATAAACACAAGAGCAAGATTTACTGTCATGTAATCAAGTGGTGATTTTATGTGGAAGGGAGATAAATGCAATCCAGATAATTCAATACTGTAATTTAAAAAATTAGTTTGACAATCTTTTTGCCTAATTTGATTGATTTAAGTTTCTACTGTTTTTATCTTCTTTCCTTTCCTTCTTTGGTTAATGACAAAAATTCCCAAAGTTGGGAGTAAAAAAAAAAAAAAAAACAGGCAGAAGAGTAATTAGATAGTAAATATTTAAATGTCAAATGCAAGAAGCTTAGCGAATCTAGACTTTGAAAAATCAACTATATCTCACATTTCTAGGAAAGAGGTCCATAGGAGTATATTTAGTTTTTCAGTGCTCGTGAATGTTTATGCAGCAATCCGTCATTGGCTCTCATTTTGTGCCCTAAATTCTGAATTCAGTCTATCAGGGTGTTCATAGGTCAGATGAGTCAGAATAGAGTCATTTACTAGAAGAACAGTCTACTTAGCAATAGTAGAAAATTAGCTTAGGTGATTCTTTAAATAGCATTTTGAGTTTTGCATGGGTAAACTACTGCTTTATTAGCTGCTACATATACTACAGCAAGCAGTTCTCATTTGGCCCTCATCTGATTCTTATTATACCTCGTCTCTAAATTCTATCTTGACCTTTAAATATACTTGTCTATTGATTCCTTAGCCTATGTTATAGAATATTAGAAGAGTAACCAGAATCTGATTATTTAAATACTTGCTCTTTAAAATGTAATAGATTTTAAAATAAGACATTGATTTGCTTTCTCAAAGAAGGCCAAATGCAAGAAGTTAATTGCTCTCTTCCAAATCTTGCCTATATGTGGTCTTCATTCTTAGTTCTCTATCTTGTAAGTAAGAAATTGCCCTGATGTGTTTTTGTTTTGTTTTTTTTTGCCATGCCATGAGGATCTTAGTTCCCTGACCAGGGATTGAACCTGGGCCATGGCAGTGAAAATGCCAAGTCCTAACCACTGGGCCGCCAATGAATTCCCCCCAAACTTCTTGAAACAACATAATATGCCCTTAAAGTGTTTATTTTATGTTAGGTCTGCAGATTAATTCACTGCATGTCAAGGTTATAAGCAATTCAGAAGTGCCTTTATGAGCAGCCTGTGTTTTTTTTGTTGTTGTTGTTGTTGTTTGTTTTTGTTTGTTTGATTTTTGGATTAAGTGAAGTTTTAAAGTTCTAAAAAGACTTCACAACCTGGTCTCTGCTTGTTCAATCACTTTCCAGTGTGACTACACAGGATTTCTCTATTAAAGTCCAAGACCCACCCAGAATAGACAATATAACATTGAAGGAGAACAAAATTCGAAGACTGACAATATCTGACTTCAGAATAGAGAGCCCAGAAATAGACCCATGCAAATATAGTTTTAAGTGCTACTCACCAAGGAGCAAAGGCAATTCAGTGGAAAAAGAGATAGTCTTTTCAACAAATGGAGCTGGACCAGTTAGATATCTCCATGGGGGTGGGAGGGAAGAAATCTAGACATTGATTTTATGCCTTTCAAAAACAATTAACTCAAAATGGATCATCAACCTAAATGTAAAATGCAAAACTATAAAATTTCCAGAAGATGACATAGGAGAAAACCTTCATGACCTTGGGTTTGGTGGTAACATTTTAGTTTCAAAACCAAAAAGCATGATCGGTGAAAGAAAAAATTGATAAGTTGTATTTCATTAGAATTAAAACTATAAGGGAGTGAAAGACAAGCCAGAGACTGGGAGAAAAATCTTTATAAAAATTATCTGATAAAAGACTGGTATCTAAGATATACAAAGAACTTTAATAACCCAGGAATAAGAAAACAACCCAATCAGTTAAAAAATGAGCAAAATATGTGAGCAGAAATTTTACCAAACAAGATACACAGATAAGCATAGGAGAAGATGCTCAACATCATAGGTCATCAGGAAACTGCAAATTAAAATGAGGTACCACTACACATCTATTGGGATGACTAAGATCCAAGACACAAAGCCAAACGCCAGTGAGGATGTGGAGCAGCAGGAACTCTCATTCACTGCTAGTGAGCATACAGATTGGTGCAGCCACTTGGGAAGACAGTTTGACTTTTTCTTACAAAGCTAAATGTACTCTTAACATGTGATCCGCAGTTGCACTCCTTGGTGTTTGCCCAAATGAATTGAAAACTTAAGTCTAAACGTAAACCAGCACACAGTGTTCATAGCAGTTTTATTCATAATTGCCAAAACTCGGAAGCAACCACGATGACCTTCAATAGGTGAATGGATAAGCAAAGTGATATGTATATACAGTGGAGTTGTATATACATATTCAGTGATAAAAATGAATGAGCTATTAGGTCACAGAAGAACAAGGAGAAACCTTAGGTGCATATTACTAAGTGAAAGAAGCCAATCTGTAAAGGTTATTATATACTGTATGATTCCAACTATATAACATTCTGGAAGAGGCAACACTATGAAGACAGTAAAAAGATCAGGGGTTGCCAAGGGTGAGGGTGGAGGGAGGGATGAATAGGTAGAGCACAGAGGATCTTTAGGGCAGTGACACTATTCTGTATGATACTGTAATTGTGGATACATGTCATTAGACATTTGTCAAAGCCCCTACAATGTACAACACAAAGAGTAAATCCTAATGTAAATTATAAACTTTAGTTAATAATGTATCACCATTGATGCATCAGTGTAACAAATGTACCACATTAATGCGAGATGTGAATACTAGGGGAAGCTATGAATGTGAGGGATGGGGAATATGTAGGAACTCGATACTTTCTGCTCAGTTTTTTTTTTAAACCCAAAACAACTCTCAAAATAAGATTTATTAATTAAAAATAAAAGATACTAGGGTTCCTCATCCACTGATTTTTACTTTTTTTCAAGTGGCACCATACATTTCCCCTTCATTCGTCATGCCAGTTTAATATAAAACACATGCTTAGTTTATTTGAAATATACAGAATACTCAAGACTAGGGGTTCTTGAAAGGACACATTATTTTTTTAAAAGTGTGCTACACCCCCTGCTTACAACATCTCTCAAACCTTTTTAGTTTATAATAGTTCTCTGTCTCACACCTGAAACAGGCCAAATCCTCTTGTAATCTAATCTTTGGGTGGATAGTCTTTCCCATCAACATTACCTACTACTGATCTAATCCTTCATATAACTTTATTTATTTATTTATTCATTCATCCGTTCATTCATTCATTTATAATCGACAAATATTTATTGTACTTTCAGTGAGTAAGAGTCTATACAAATGGGATCATGGCATTATCACAGGGGCAGTAGAGAAAATATGCTTATTTGTAATAGTATTTTAAGTGAGTGTGTCATTCAGTTATATTCCTCTAACATGGGCAAAATCAAGTGTCCAGAAAAACCAGTTTATATGATCTCAGTTTTGCAATGTCATAGCATTTGGGCCAGTTTCAACAGGCAATGGACAAAGAGTTGGACTCTTCATGAAAATAATATAAAAAAGGAAAAGTAAAAATATCATTTTTTCCTTCCCAGTGAAAGTTACTTAACTCTTCTGATTTTTATATACTTTATGAAATCAAAGTAACATGCATTAAGCACAGCTTTGTTCCACACAAGGTACTGCATGGGAAGCAAAAACCTTTGAGCTTAGAACTACATCAGATAATCAGAGAACAGTTAAAACTAGACTTGGATAGATAATCAGTCATCTAACATTTTTTTAAAAGAATTCTCTCTTTAATTAATGAGCAAAGCCCTTTTTTGTATGACCAGTCCTTGGCTCTGGATTGGAAATACTCTCATAATCATTTGAACATTAACTCAACCATACTTTTGGAGTTTTTCTTTGATTTTGAATAGGGTGGTTACTTATAACTGACAAGGTAAAAGAGAAATCTTAATATACCTGTCAGATGTGAATCTGAGTCCAATTTTTATACTAGATTATTTTTCAGAACTGAGGTTGTCAGATTTTTTTTCTTAAAGGGCCAGATAGTAAATACTTTAGGTTTGCAGGCCATGCCATTTCAGCCTGAGAGCAGTCAGAAACAGTATGTAAACAAATGCCTGGGAATGTGTTTCAATAAAACATTACCTAACAGGAGGTTGACCAGTTTGGCCTATGGGCTGTAATTTGTTGACCGTTGTTTTAGAATAACTACTACTATGTTATTAAAATAAATGTATATAATGGAAGTGAGACAGAATGGTAGGATGTTATTTTTTCCAAAATTTTCTTCAAATAGAATATCCTAAAAACGATTTCATAGCATTGGGACTGCTAAACCAAAAGTTTCTTCACATGAATTTAGAGGCTCCTGTCAAAGAGACTCTTTTATTCTGACTCCTTAATATACTTACTGAATTTAGCTGGATTGCAACTATGCTTAGTGTAAAGAAATATACTGATTTTCATATGCTGGTCTTGTATCCTGCAACTTTGCTGAATTCATTTATTTGCTAGTGTTTTTGTGTGTGTGGATTCTTTACTATTTTCTCTATATAAGATCATGTCAGCTTCTAATAGTGATCTTTTTACTCCTCCCTTTTCAATTTGAATAGCTTTTGTTTTTCTTGTCTAATTACACTGGCTAGAACTTCTGTTGCAGTGCTGAATAGAAGTGGTGTCTCGTTTGTGATTTTGGGAAGAAAGCTTTCAGTCTTTCACCATTGACTGATGTTAGATATGAGTTTTTCATAAATGCCCTTTTTTGTGTTGAGAAAATTCCCTTCCATTCCTAGTTTGTTCAGTGTTTTTATCAAGAAAGGATGTTGGATTTTGTCAAATGCTTTTTCTGCATTGAGATGATCATGTTGTTCTTTCCTTCATTTTATGAATATGGTGTGTTACATTGATTGATATTCATATACTGAACCATCTTTGCATTCCTGGGATAAACCCCACTTGGTCATGATGCTTAATTCTCTTACAATGCAGCTGGATTCAGTCTGCTATTATTTTGTTGAGAATTTATTTTTGTAACTATATTGATATGGGATATAGGTCTATAGTATTCCTGTAATATCCTTATCTGGCTTGGTATCAGGGTAATGCTGGCTTTGTAGGTAAGTGCTCCCTCCTAGTTTTTAGAAGAGTTTGAGAAGGATTGGTATTAATTATTATTAATATTTGGTAGAATTACTAGTGAAGCCATCTGGTCCTAGACTTTTTGTTGGGAGTTTTTTTGATTATTTACCCAATCTCTTTACTTCTTACAGGTCTGTTCAGATTTTCTTTTTCTTCTTGATGCAGTTTTGGCAATTTGTGTGTTTCTAGGAATCTGTCCATTTCATTTAGATTATCAAATTTGTCAGTGAACGGTTGTTTGTAGTATTTTGTATAATCCTATTTGTTTCTGAAAGATCTGTAATAAAGTCCCCACTTTCATTTCTGATTTTAGTAAAGTGTTTTTTTCCCCTATGTCAGTCTAGCTAAAGGTTTGTCAATTTTGTTCTTTTCAAAGAACCTACTTTTTGTTTCATTGATTCTCTACTGTTTTTCTATTCTCTGTTTTATTTATCTCTGCTCTGTTCTTCTCCTTGTTCTTTTTTCTTCCCCTCAAACTAAATAATCTCATTGCACATATTCAACTGTGCTGATTCTTCTGCATGCTCAAATCTGCTGTTGAATGCCTCCAGTGGATTTTAATTTTATTTATTGTAATTTTCAGCTACAGAATTGCTATTTTGTTTCTGTTTGTAATATCTATCTTTTTTTTTTTTTTTTTTTTTTTTTTTTTTACGGTATGTGGGCCTCTCACTGTTATGACCTCTTCCGTTGCGGAGCACAGGCTCCGGACATGCAGGCTCAGCGGCCATGGCTCACGGGCCTAGCCGCTCTGCGGCATGTGGGATCTTCCCGGACCGGGGCACAAACCCGTGTCCCCTGCATCAGCAGGTGGACTCTCAACCACTGCGCCACCAGGGAAGTCCGTAATATCTATCTTTTTATTGATATAGTTTGTTTAGACATTGTTCCTTGCTGTCCTTTAGTTTTTTGTTCATGGTTTCCTTTATCTGTTTGAACATATTTGTGACAATTGGTTTAAAGTCTTTATCTAGTAAGTGCAATGCCTGGGCTTCCTCAGGGATGTTTCCTGTTAATTTTTTTTTCTGTGAATGGACCATACTTTCTTGTTTCTTTGTATTTTTTCTTGTTTCTCTTAATTTTTTGTTGAAAGCTGAATTATTTTGAATATTATAGTGTGCCAACTTTGGAAATTAGATTCTTCCCCTTCTCCTTGGGGTTTGTTGTTTCTGGTAGTTGTGGGTTGTTATTGTTTTAGTGTCTTTTATAAACTATTATTATAAAGTCTGTGTGTGTGTGTGTGTGTGTGTAAATAAATATATATAAAGTCTTCGTTGTATATAACCATTGAAGTCTCTGCTCTGTCTGGTCTGTTACATCAGTGGTCAGCTACCATTCTGACAGAGTTTCCTTAAATACCAGGAGCCAGGAAAAGAAGAAGGAAACAGCGCTGTCTTAGACTTTGTGTGTTGGGTCTGTGTTAAGGCAGGTGCACCCTCATTGTTTGATCAGGCTACTTACAGCTTTGCCTTAGCCTTTACGTCCTGCTTGTGTGAACCATGAAGTTCAGTCAGGAGTGAACGTTTAGGGTCTTTTTAGGCCCTTTCTGAGCGTGTGTCTCACGCTCTCGATTCCCTTGTATACAGGTAACTTTTAAAAACCCTCACTCCACCACATACCTCCTTTCCCAACCTTTTCCTTCCCAGGCTACTTGGTTTGTCTATTATTTGTCCTGACTGTTATTTCTAGCACTAGCCTGCCGTAGCCAATAGTTTTGACTTTCACTGCTTTTAGCAAATGCCACCAGGGAAGCTGCCCCAGCCCTGGGATCACTAGAATTAGCCAGACAAAGGCAGGTGTTTGCACTGGTTCTGCAGGGAGCGCCCAGACAGGTTGAAACATTCAACTACGTTTCATCCTGAACAAAGTCCATAGCTCACTCTGGCTTAGCAAACCTGCTGCAGGCTCCCACCATGCAGCAGCTTCTTTATTCATTCATCTTTCCTGTTTGTTATCAGTTTTGAACTAGATTTCAGAGTTCTGCAAAAGCTGATTTTTAACAGTTTTTGCCAGCTTACTAGTTGCTTTTGTGGAGGGATGGAGCTCTGGATTTCCCTGCTCTGCCATTTTTTCAGAGTAACTCCTACTGATGTACTATGAAGAGATTTTCATAATGATAATTTCAAAAATCTTGTCTTTTAAAATAATTAAGTGTGGAGAGACAGCAGTAAAACTGGCAGTAATGTTTTCAGATGTGCACAGAAGAATCACAAACCTCACAATACCTTTTAAAAAGGTAAGCCTGTTTCTTCAACACCAGAAGCACTTAGTATTAATAAATCCTATATAGTGATTTACTTTATTTTCCTTCATTATTAAAAGGTGGTAGGGATAATAATATCCTACTTTAAAATTTCTCAGGGTTGATTTATATACTTTAATATAACTTCCAGTTTTTTATGTTGTTCATATTTCTTTTAAGTAATTTTGTGTTGCTGTCCACAGTCATTTTTCAAGTGTGAAGAACTGACTATATTATTCTCTTTGATTTTGTTAAGGAGGTTTGGTTGGGTTAATGTGGGTGCCTCATTCCTCTCCCTCTTCTGTTCCTGTGAGTACAGAGACCCTATCTTGGATCCTCTCAATTCACTCTGGGGAAGGTTAATTTAGCCTATAGTAGGTTATATATCCAGTGTTACTGGTTATCCTAGTTACAAAAGAACCCCCAGGGTGCTTAGAGTAGCACAAGGGTTACCCAAACTAGGAGCGAGACTTTCTCTCAGCTATTGAGTTTCTGATAAATTTGTTCCTGAAGTTTTAGTTCTACTCACAACATAGTAAAACCTAAGTTATGTTATCTTTTGATAGGGCCTTATGATTAAGTTTGTCCTGATTATGACATCAGGCGTATGACAGGTTTCATACTGGGAAATAGTATTACATGCCATATTGTGTTGAAAAGTCCTTCTGTTCATGTGCTTAAGGATGAAACATGAAATCGTTGTAGCCTTGCTTCCTTTCGAGGTAGTTGTCTTAACCTTACCCAGCTTTTTATTGCTGGACTCACTTTCTATCCTGTAATTTCCTCATGCTCAGCTGGTCTTCAGTTATGATGCTTCATCCTCAGTGCTCTAGTATGGGAACCTCTTTTTTCCTTAAACCTGGGTGGATTAATGATAATAAAGCTTCAACACAAGGGTAAAAGTCAGTGCTCTTTTTCTATCTGAAAGCAGCTTTGTAAGTCCACACACGACAGACGATTCACAAGTTAACATGAGGGACGAAGAGGAGACTCTTTTTTTTTTTTTCCACATCTTTATTGGAGTCTAATTGCTTCACAATGGTGTGTTAGTTTCTGCTGTATAAAAAAGTGAATCAGTTATACATATACATATGTTCCCATATCTCTTCCCTCTTGTGTCTCCCTCCCACCCTCCCTATCTCACCCCTCTAGGTGGTCACAAAGCACCGAACTGATCTCCGTGTGCTCTGTGGCTGCTTCCCACTAGCTATCTGTTTTACATTTGGTAGTGTATATATGTCCATGCCTCTCTTACTTCGTCCCAGCTTACCCTTCCCCCTCCCCATGTCCTCAAGTCCATTCTCTAGTAGGTCTGTGTCTTTATTCCCATCTTACCCCTAGGTTCTTCATGACCTTTTTTTTTTCTTTGATTCCATATACATGCGTTAGCATACGGTATTAGTTTTTCTCTCTCTGACTTACTTCACTCTGTATGACAGACTCTAGGTCCATCCACCTTACTACAAATAACTCAATTTCGTTTCTTTTTATGGCTGAGTAATATTCCATTGTATATATGTGCCATATCTTCTTTATCCATTCATCTGATGATGGACACTTAGGTTGCTTCCATCTCCTGGCTATTGTAAATAGAGCTGCAATGAACGTTTTGGTACATGACTCTTTTTGAATTATGGTTTTCTCAGGGTATATGCCCAGTAGTGGGATTGCTGGGTCGTATGGTAGTTCTATTTGTAGTTTTTTAAGGAACCTCCATATAATGAAACTTAAAAGCTTTTGCATAGCAAAGGAAACCAGAAACAAGACCAAAAGACAACCCTCAGAATGGGAGAAAATATTTGCAAATGAAGCAACTGACAAAGGATTAATCTCCAAAATTTACAAGCAGCTCAGTATCAAAAAAACAAACAACCCAATCCAAAAATGGGCAGAAGACCTAAATAGACATTTCTCCAAAGAATATATACAGATTGCCAACAAACACATGAAAGAATGCTTAACATCATTAATCATTAGAGAAATGCAAATCAAAACTACAATGAGATATCTCACACCAGTCAGAATGGCCATCATCAAAAAATCTAGAAACAATAAATGCTGGAGAAGGTGTGGAGAAAAGGGAACACTCTTGCACTGCTGGTGGGAATGTAAATTGAAGAGGAGACTCTTCAGTGTGGTTCTTTTGATGCTTGGCCAGTTATCTCCAAGATCTTTGCCTAATAAGGCCATTTTCTGTAATCAGTTGTCTGATAGTTCTTGAGGAAAGCTTTTGAAACACAATTACGGTTGTTTTCTTAAAGTCATCATATTCAGGCAGCTCTGTTTAATAGTTAATGTAATGTTATTTAAAAAATGTATGTTGTATCGGTCAAAACGAGCTGTAGACAGTATGTAGTTTTCAGTCGTTCTGAGGTTAAATTATTTTTTGCAGCTGTCAAGCATAGTATTTTAATAGTCTTTTATGTACATTTAATTAACTGCAAGTAACTTAGTAACAAGTTAAAAATAAATCTTTTGTCTTGTTAATCAAACTTCACAGAAAAATGTAGTAATTAAACATTTGACACATTTTTATACCTTCTACTCTTAATGGTTTCAGTATGGGATTAATTTGATACATGTGAACACTGTTAACTATACAATTCATACATGGATGTATACAATTCATACATGAGTTTTGAAATTATTTGTATACACATCAATGAGATTTTTTTATATTGCACTTAAGAACTTAGTGTTAAAGTCTACTTATGAACAGGTCAGAACTTAACAGAAATTCTGTTCAGTAACTGGATTGGCCAGTTAAATGTAAAGTTTTGAGTTTTCTGTCCAAGCCAAAAAAAAGAAAAAGTAATTGATTCGAGCCATTTCATCTTATTGCTAAGGCAGTGTAAGTAGGTTTCATTTAAACCTTTTATATAATCAAATACATGGAAGCAAATAGGATTGGAAACCTAGGGTCTACCAGGAACTTATAGGAGGGGGAGGGATGGGGACTCTTAAGGATGGTTCTTAATGGCAATTTATAGAATTCATCTATACCAACTTGTGGTTCTTAATATAGGTTATCTGATTTTAGAGATGGCTGTTACATTAAACCTCTCTCCAAAGACTGAGAGGTGCTATTTTTATGAACATCTAGGCAAGGGACTAAGTGAGTTCACATGCCTGACTTGAGTGATGAAAACACCAAGAAGCATTTACATACTTGGTTTAATTTCTTGCCATTAACACACACACACACACACACACACACACAGATTAGGGGTATATTTATGTACAATCTGGCCTTTTAACAAAGAAAAATAAGCCTGTGTTTAGGCTGCCACTGCTATGAACAAAACAGCTGAGATTTTAATGAACACCATACTGAGGACATAGGACATAAGGCGAATTAAGCAGGTTACAAACTGCACATCTTCTGTTTAGATAGAAGAGATCTCCCCAACCCTGACAGTTAGTTGTACTGACAAGGCAAGCAGATAGACAGAAACAGAAGGAGATCATTTGTATCAATTTGAGAAATAGAACAAGTAATGAAACAAAATAGCTGCTTAAAAATAGTCTCGCTTTTATGTTAAAATTGTTCTTTCTCTATTTTTTCCCCAAAATAAATACACATGGTTAAACAAAAACTTATTTTATTTTGTTTGCCAACATAGTTTTTGTTTTTATTTTTTTAAGTAAAGATTTTCTGGACAGTCAAACAAATTTTAATCTTGGTAACCTGACAGCTTTGTTTAAACATTGAATATGAGTTTCCTTTCATGAAAGTCTTTTCAAAGTATAGCAGTTCAGCTGTGAAAACCTGAATACATTAATGATGACAAAGAAGCTCCAGAATGAGCCAACATTTGTTTTGTTCTTTTACAACATTTCTTGATAAATTGCATACACAACAGTGTTGTAAGGTTATTTTTAAATTTCCCTATTTCTTTGCTAATAAATGTCTTTGTGTTTACTTTTTAGATATAATACCTTATTATTAATCACTTCACATTATTTTTTAAACAAAGTGATTTTAAGAAGTTCTTTTTTAAAAATATGACTTAAAAGTACATATTATAGGGAACACTTAAACATTGCCTTTGATGTATGTGATTAAATATCAAAATACATTATTCATGTTTAGGCTTTGGATAATTTCTTGAAAAGTAAACCTCTTCCAAATACCAGACAATTGTGTTCTGAAGGTGTTTATTTAAGGATCATTTACTTTATATCTTAAGTGATTAAAGAAGAGGAGTCATTTGCAAAGAAAGCAATATTGTAATATTTTAGTGTAATGCTTTTTTTTAAGGGTCACAGTATGCTTATTCAACATGGTCATTCTTACGAAGATTGATATTGTTAATCTTTCTGAGATAAATGTTTCTTAGTGAGAAATTTTTATTTTTTAATTTGCATATGTATATCCTATCTCCTTTCATAAAGGTTTGAGGCATAATTTGAGACATTGAGAAGATTAGCTTTTCTGATTTTTGAAGTTCTAATATGTTTTTTCTATTCTATTTACAAAATACTTTTCAGTAAAAGCATATCCCAAAACTTTTGCAATTTTAGAATTATTTTTAAAAAGTTCCTAAACACATGAAAGGATGCTCAACATCACTAATCATTAGAGAAATGCAAATCAAAACTACAGTGAGGTATCACCTCACACTGGTCAGAATGGCCATCATCAAAAAAAATCTACAAACAATAAATGCTGGAGAGGGTGTGGAGAAAAGGGAACCCTCTTGCAGTGTTGGTGGGAATATAAATTGATACAGCCACTGTGGAGAACAGTATGGAGGTTCCTTAAAAAACTAAAAATAGAACTACCATATAACCCAGCAATCCCATTACTGGGCATATACCCTGAGAAAACCATAATTGAAAAAGAGTCATGTACCATAATGTTCATTGCAACTCTATTTACAAAAGCCAGGACCTGGAAGCAACCTAAATGTCCATCGACAGATGAATGGATAAAGAAGATGTGGCACATATATACAGTGGAATATTACTCAGTCATATAAAGAAACAAAATTGAGTTATTTGTAGTGAGGTGGATGGACCTAGAGACTGTCATACAGAGTGAAGTAAGTCAGAAAGAGAAAAACAAATACCGTATGCTAACACATATATATGGAATCTAAAAAAAAAAAAAAGGTTCTGAAGAACCTAGGGGCAGACAGGAATAAAGACGTAGACGTAGAGAATGGACTTGAGGACACGGGGAGGGGGAAGGGTAAGCTGGGACGAGAGAGTGGCATGGACATACATACACTACCACATGTAAAATAGATAGCTAGTAGGAAGCAGCTGCATCACACGGGGAGGTCAGCTCAGTGCTTTGTGTTCACCTGGGGTGGGGATAGGGAGAGTGGGAGGGAGACGCAAGAGGGGGGATATATGTATATGTATAGCTGATTCACTTTGTTATACAGCAGAAACTAACACACCGTTTTAAAG
Organism: Hyperoodon ampullatus; assembly: GCF_949752795.1. NCBI lineage: Eukaryota > Metazoa > Chordata > Mammalia > Artiodactyla > Ziphiidae > Hyperoodon > Hyperoodon ampullatus. Next base: position 29,561,705 of record NC_136918.1, read on the forward strand.
CTATTATACTCCAATAAAGATGTTAAAAAAATAAAAAATAAAAAGTTCCTTGAACTACTTTTTGATGTATTTTACATTTACAGTTTGAAAATGTTTCCAAATGGTATATAGCTGAGCTTCATAACTAAAATGAACAGTGTTGGTCACTTATATGTATCTATCAGTTGGCTTTTGCCGTATAACAAACCATTCCTGAACCCAGTTGCATAAAACAATAAGTGTTTATTATTGCTAATGAGAAAGTTGGTAAGACTTGTAATTCTCTTACTCTGGGCTGAGCTTGCTTATATGTTTGGGGAATAGCTGGTTTAAGATGGCCTCACTCATGTGTCTGGCGACTGGCTGACAGTTTGGTGAAGTGATGGAGTGACTGAGTCAAATGTTTCATCCTTCAGTAGGCCAGCCATCACGTGTTTACGTGGCAGTGTCAGCATTCCATGAAGACAAACAGAAGCTGCAGGTTTTCATGAGAACTAGGCTTATTACTGGCACTTTGTCACCTCTACCACATTTTTTTGGCCACAGGAGGTAACGGAACCAGCCAAAGTAGAGTAGTAGCAAAATTGTATTTCTATAGACTAGCAATGGACAATCCAACAGTAATTTTAAGCCAAAAATTCTATTCACAGTAGCATTAGAAAGAATTAAATACTTAGGAGTACTTCTGACAAAACATCACTGTAAGGAAGACATAAATAAATGGAGAGAAATTGATGTTCATGGATTAGGGAACTCATTATTGTTATGAAGCCATGGCCTCTTGATGGAAGGAACTGGAAAGCCACATCATAAAAGGCATATTTTCAAAAAGGGGAATAATCAGGGCCATTTATACCATCAGTTTGCTGCAGATACTGAAGCAAAAATGTAAGTAAGCAATTGTAATGTACATACTTTATGTTAACAAGAATCAGTCGAAAAAGGATGGTGTGACAGAAGACACAAAAGAATGAACTGAAAATCTAGGACAAGTGACTGAAAAATAATAGAAGAAATAAGAGAGCTCAACAATGTGGTGGCCACTGGGAAATAATTAAGGAAAAACTATAGTTTTCCTGTATTTCTGGAATTATCAGATTAAAAGTATATTACATATGAAATGAGTTAATAAGATCTTTAAATAAAATCTTTCAACAAGTGTTGTGTAATTTTGTCAATTCCTAGAGAGGTTCTTTGAACTTGGAAAATATCTCTCTAAAACTCATTCAGAATTATAAGCTTATTAAAAAGACAGCAAGAAAATACAGTGAAAATTTTTATGACAACAAATTTGAAAACTAAGATGAAGTGGAAAAATTTCTATTAAAAAAGAATTATTAAAAGTGACTAAAAGACAGTTAAATCCATTTTAAGTAAAATACTAAGTCCTCTATGAGGCTAGAGTACTTGCATTGCTTTCTGAGTTATATTTTACACATAAAAAACTGTGGCTACGTAAACTATTACCACATGTACAAAGAGTTTATTTTAAAATGGGAAAAATTTATTTGCTAAAGTGATTTTTATAAAATACATACAACCATATATTGTGGATCACAAACATTAAAATATAAAATAATTTTAAAAATTCTAGGTGATCCCATAGCCATTAATATAATGGAATAAATACTTAATCATATCCTACAGAGAAAATACCAGTCCCAATTTGGTGACAGATGATTTCCAGCAGACAAAAAGACAATTTAGCTCTAGTTTAAAATTCTTTCAGAGAATTGAAATACAGGGAATGTTCTCACATTCATATCACATGGCTAATACAACCTTCATAACAATATCAGACAATGGCATTATGAGAAAATACAGGCCATTCTTGTGCATGAATATAATACCAATAAAATATCGGTAAACTGAATCGAGCAATGTGTAAAAGGATAACACATCTTACCAAATCTTGTTTATCCTGGGAATGTAAGGTTTGTTCATTACAAAAATTTTTAAAGTGATTCACCTTACTAACAAAGTAAAGAAGAAAGGTCATTTCAGTAGATACAGGGAAAACATTAAGAAAAATTCAGATAACTTTATGATAAAAAGACAAGCTCTTAGCAAATTGTGAATAGAATATAATTTCCATAATATGAAAAAGAGCATGTATAAAAGAACCCTAGCAAAACCATCTTCAATGGTGAAATATTTAAAATGTTCTTCTCTTTAAGATTGGGTGCAAGATGAGTATCTATAGATAAGTTATTAGAATTAATTTATTTTACAAATATACCGTGTTATAAAATTAACATGCAATATCATTTGCACTTAGAAATACATGAGTAATAAAAATAAAGTGTTTTGTAATAATATAAAAATACAAATACCCTTGAATAAATTCAATAAACAATATGACAGCTTTTATGGAGAATATTATGAAACTTTATGGAAAGACATATGAGACCTGAGTAAATACATACAGAGAATTCACCATGATTGTGGAAGGGAGAACTCATTGTCAACAGAGCTATTAGGTCGTTTTCAAATTGATCTATAGATTCAGTACACTTTTAAATAAAAATTTCAACAGTGTTTTTTAAGTAACTTGGCAGACTGATTCTAATATTTCCATAGAGGAACAAGATGTTCCATTGCCAAGACACTTCTGAAGAACGAAGGTGTACTGTGTAACAAGGTATTATGGTAATGGCTCATGACTTGACAAATAGACCAGTGAAAACAACAGAAAGTCCAGATAGACCCACACATATTTTAAAACCTAATATATTGCGAAGCTGGCATTGCAGATCAGTGGTAAAGAATGCGTTATTCATTAAATGGTCTGAGGACAACTGATTTTCCATATGGGGGAAAAATGAGAATAAATCCCTTTTTTCATGTCTTATGGAAAATACCAGTTCCTCCCACATTGCCGTTATGCTTTAGGGTAGCAAAATGTTTAAGACAAAAAAAGCAATCTAGATTGCGTTTATCAAGAAATTCTTTCAGAAGATACCATAAAGAAAGTGAAAATACAAGCTAGAGTCTGGGAAAAGGTAATACACAAAACTAACAAAAGTTTGATATCCAAAATATATAAAGAATTTCTGTGAATCAATAGGTAAATGACATGAACAGGCATACATTTTGTAGAAAAGGAAATATGTAATAGCCATAAATGTAAGAAAAACCTAAACAAAATCAGATTGTATATAAGACCTTTTCCCCAAATTCTAACCCTTAACTACCATTGATCTATTCTCCATCATTATAATTTTGTCACTTAAAGAATGTTATATAAGTGAAATCATATAGAGTATAGCAGTTTTTGATTGGCTTTTTTATTCACAAAATGATCTTCACATCTAAGTTGTTAGATGTATCAGTAGTTCCTTTTTATTGCTGAATAGAATTCCATTGTATGGATGTACTACAGTTTGTATTATCCATTCTCCTATGAAGGACATGTGGGTTTTTAACAAATTTTAGCAGTTACTAACAGAGCTACAGGGAGCATTTGTGTACAGGATTTTGTGTGGATGTAAGTTTTGTTGAGCTACTTTCCAGAGTAGTTGTCCTATTTTACTTTTCCATCAGCAACATGTGAGAAGTCCAGTTGCTCAGCATCCTCACCAGCATTTTGATACTGTCAGGAATTTTTAGCCATTCTAATAAGGATGTAATAGTATCACATTGTGGTTTTAATATGCACTTCCCTAATGGCTAATGATGTTGAACACTTTTTTATGTGCATATTTACCATCTGTATTTCCTCTTTGGTGAAGTGTCTGTTCAAGTTGTTTGCCAAATTGGATTTTTTTTTTTTTTTTACTATTGAATTTAGAGAATTCTTTTTATATTCTACCTACAAGTGCTTTGTCAGATACGTGATCTGCAAATATTTTCTCCTCGTCTCTGGCTTGTCTTTTCACCCCTTCTAACAGACTCTTTCACAGAGAAATTTATTTTATTTTGATGTATTTTTTTTCATTGATGAATTACGCTGTTGGTGTCGTATCTAAGAACTCACATCAGATAACTCTTAACCTAACACTAGGTCTTGATGATTTTGTCTATTTCCTTCTAAACATTTTATATTTTACATTTAGATTCATGACCCATTTATTTTTATTTTTGTATAAGGTGTGAGGTTTAGATCAGTGTCTATTTTTTTGCTCATCTAATTGTTCCAGTGCCATTTGTTAAGAAGATTATTCTTCATAGAGGTGCTTGTGTACCTTTGTCAAAAATCATTTGTACTTTTTTGGGAATATTTGTGAGCTCTTTTCTGTTCCATTGACCAAAATGTCTATCCTTCCACCAGTATTGTACTGTCTTGAATACTGCAGCTATATAGCATGCATTTTCAATGAGGGTGATACTGCCCCCAAGGGGGCAAAAATGTATTCTTGTGGGTTGAAAAAAATCTTAGTCATTACAATGGTTGTGGCTCTGCAAGGGGCCACAATATATAATAGGTATACAGTATACTTGTGGCATTAAAATATCATAGATGGGAAGCAATTATGAAAAAAAAAGAAAATTATATGCCAGTGTTACTGATGAACATAGATGCAAAAATCCGCAACAAAATATGCACAAACCGAATCCAACAATACATTAAAAGGATCATACACCATGATCAAGTGGGATTTATCCCAGGGATGCAAGGATTCTTCAATATCCACAAATCAATCAGTGTGATAAACCATATTAACAAATTGAAGAATAAAAACCATATGATCGGGCTTCCCTGGTGGCGCAGTGGTTGAGAGTCCGCCTGCCGATGCAGGGGACACGGGTTCGTGCCCCGGTCCGGGAAGATCCCACATGCTGTGGAGCGGCTGGGCCTGCGCGTCCGGAGCCTGTGCTCCACAGCGGGAGAGGCCACAACAGTGAGAGGCCCGCGTACTGCAAAAAAAAAAAACAAAACAAAACCATATGATCATTTCAATAGATGCTGCAGAAAAAGCTTTTGACAAAATTCAACATCGATTTATGATAATAACTCTCCAGAAAGTGGGCATAGAGGGAACCTACCTCAACATAATAACGGCCATATGTGACAAACCCACAGTTTACATCATACTCAATGGTGAAAAGTGGAAAGCATTTCCTCTAAGATCAGGAACAAGACAAGGATGTCCACTCTCGCCACTTTTACTTAACATAGTTTTCGAAGTCCTAGCCACAGCAATCGGGAAAAAAAAGAACTGAAAGCTACCAGAAAACCATAGAGCTCATCAATGAATTCAGTAAGATTGTAGGATTGAAAATTAATACACAGAAATCTCTTCCATTTCTATACACTAACAACAAAAGATCAGAAAGAGAAATTAAGGAAACAAAGCCGTTTACCGTCATAAAAAGAATAAAATACCTAGGAATAAACCTACCTACGGAGGCAAAAGACCTGTACTCTGAAAACTGTAAGACACTGATGAAAGAAATTGAAGATGACAGAAACAGATGGAAAGATATACCATGTTCTTGGATTGGAAGAACCAATATTGTCAAAATGATTATACTACCCAAAGCAATCTACAGATTCAGTGTAATCCCTCTCAAATTACCAATGGCATTTCTCACAGAATTATAACAAAAATGTAATTTTTTTGTTGTTGTATGGCAACACAAAAGACCCTGAATAGCCAAATAAAGATATATATATATATATATTTTTTTGGCGGTACGCGGGCCTCTCACTGTTGTGGCCTCTCCTGTTGCGGAGCACAGGCTCCAGACACGCAGGCTCAGCGGCCATGGCTCACAGACCCAGCCGCTCCACGGCATGTGGGATCTTCCCAGACCTGGGCACGAACCCGTGTCCCCTGCATCAGCAGGCGGACTCTCAACCACTGTGCCACCAGGGAAGCCCTAAAGATATATTTTTGAGATGAGCAAAGAAGACTACTACTCATTGATGAATTGATGGCAGGGCAGTTAGTATAAGAGAGGAATTCAGAAAGATTTCTAGATTTCTGTCTTGGTTAACTGACTAGGTGGATGATGCTGTATACTGAAATGTTGGAAACTGAGGGAAATTTTAAGTTTGTAGAGAATGGGAGTGGGGAGGAGAAATGAAGATTTTTGTTTGTCCTGTGTCACAACATCCAAGGTGTCTGGTAGATATTCTTGTGCAGATGTCACTGAGCAGACAGATATGTGAGTTAAAAATTCTGAGAATACAGTCTGGAGATATGGGTTTGGGACATGTCAACACAGAATGATGTTGGATTTGAGAACATGGCAAGGTGAAAAGTCAAGACACTAACCTTTAGAGTTGGTGAGTAAGTGTTTGATATCCTTAGTGTTTGAGAATTCTGAAAAATTAGTAAAAAAAAGCTGAATGTAGTAGAAAAATGGCCAAAGAGCATAAACAGGTAATTCTCAAAAAGTATTTAGTGTTTTAGTTGTTTAATTAATAATTATATACAGAAGAGCTTCATTTTCCATCTATAGAATGACATTAAGGCAAGATAATTTTTTTAACGTATTGTCAAAGATTCAAAATATAATAAAAGTGGGTGTTGGCTGAGGTCTAGAGAGATGGACATTTTCAGAGTGGCAATCAGTTTGGCAATATTTATCAAAAGTCTTAATGTGTCCTTATCCATTAACCTTCCAGTTTAATTTATTTTCTCTTTCTGAAATCCTGTGATTTTTTTTCCCTCTTCTTTGTGGTTTTTTACTTTCACTGTCAATGATGCATCAAAATAGATTAAAATGTGGATAGTTTGTTGAATGTAAGTCCTTATTCATCTGAAAGTCTGTCTACATATGTCTTCTGAAGACTGGAGTAGTTCTTTATAGTTCTATGTTTACTTTTTGTTAGTCTTCATTTCTTTTACTTTTACATACCTTCCAGCTTTTCCTCCCCCTAATGGATAATGAATTTATTCCACCTTTCAAATATTGCTAATGTTGTCCATACCTAGCACAGAGAACCTTATTTATAATAAATATTGAAATGTGCACTGTTATGGAATGAATATTTGCATCCTTACAGAATTTATATATTGAAATCTGAACCCCCAGTGTGATGGTGTTAGGATTTGGGGACTTTGGGACATGCTTAGGTTATCAGGGTAGAGCCCTTTTGAATGGGATTCGTACCCTTATAAAAGGGACCCCTGAGAGCTCTCTCCCCCTCTTCATACCGTGTGAAGACAGTATTTGTTGTTGAAGCCGCCCTGTCTATGGTGTTTTTGTTATAGCAGCCCGAATTGACTAAGACATTCACTTTATTTTTTAAAATTTTTTTCTCTGTTGGGTCCTCGTTGCTGCACGTCGGCTTTCTCTAGTTGTGGCGAGCAGGGGCTACTGTTCATTGTGGTGCGTGGGCTTCTCACTGCGGTGGCTTCTCTTGCAGAGCACGGGCTCTAGGTGCACAGGCTTCAGGAGTTGTGGCTCGTGGGCTCTGGAGGGCAGGCTCAGTCGTTGTGGCGCATGGGCTTAGTTGCTCCGTGGCATGTGGGATCTTCCCGGACCAGGGCTTGAACGCATGTCCCCTGCATTGGCAGGTGGATTCTTAACCACTGTGCCACCAGGGAAGCCCAAGACATTCACTTTTTAAATGAATTAAATAGGAAGTAGTGTATGGCTTCCCCATTTTGCCTGGAGGAAAACAAAGATATGATGAAACTTCTACAACAAACATAAATAAACTCAGATTATGATAGGGCTTTTTAACTCTGTAAGTGCTGTAACTCAGAAATCTGTTTTGATGAATAAGCAGTTAATATTCCAGGAAAGCATTTGCCAACTTAACTCTGTCAATACTGTATTCCCAAAAGGTAAATTAAATCAAAGTAGCAATTTTTACCCAGTGATTATTGACTTTGCCTGTGTGTACCTTTAGTAGATTTTAAGGTGGTTCCTATTTTGAAGTCTCCCTTTTTATCTCTTAATTTCATGTCTCTTCACCATTGTTAGGTACATTCTTTAAGAGGAAAACACCCTATTTGGAAATTTTGTCTGTTGAGGTTTCTGAGTCCTTCCCCTCGTGAGATATATTCCTGTTTGTTCCATCATGTATTATAAATAGGTAAAAAGCAAGACCTTTTAAAGAGAGTGAAATAAAACTTAATAAGGGGATTTAGCCAGTGCATGCGTTTTGTCTTATTTACAAAACCTGTACGTTTGTTTACTTTGTAAATTAAAAATATAGGTTCTACTAAATAGAAAAGGCCACAAATCTGTCCAACAGTAGATGTTTCCACCTTAAAGTCAACTAAATTCTCATCAAATTGGATTTAGTGACTCATGGCCAGAACACATGTTATCTTAATGGAGGAGAGAAGTAGAAAATTGTGTGGTGAGCCACAGAGGCACTTCCAAATTTTATCCTTTGTAGGTACAAGAAAAGTTCAAAACCCTATTTCCTGCCATTTGCTAGTACTATACCAGAACTCAGTGTTTTATACCCCAGGTGTTTAAATTTTAAAAGTACAGTTTAAATATATAAAGAGTGAATATTGAAATATTCAGGGAATTTTTTTTTTTTTTTTTTTTGTGGTACGCGGGCCTCTCACTGTTGTGGCCTCTCCCGTTGCGGAGCACAGGCTCCGGATGCGCAGGCTCAGCGGCCATGGCTCACGGGCCCAGCCGCCCCGCAGCATATGGGATCCTCCCGGACTGGGGCACGAACCCGTATCCCCTGCATCGGCAGGCGGACTCTCAACCACTGCGCCACCAGGGAGGCCCAAAATTGTAGCTTTTTATAGGATTAGCAGTTGGTGATATATTTTCTCTCAGTTCTGTTTCAGCGATTGAATAGCTCAGCTACAATGACTGAGTTGGGCAGGTTAAGGTGCTCTGGTAACTTAACCACACATATTCTGATGATGTTAAAATTTAGAATTTAACAGCACTGTCAAACCTTCAGTACTAGTCTTAAGTGTTCTGGTTTGGTTGTTAATGTAAAACAATGTTTCTACCTCAGGTGTCCTCATTCATTGTAGGGTTTAATATTCATTGATGGCTTCATTCGCTAGGCATTTATTGAGTGCCTGCTCCATGCCTTACTCTGCTGTAGATGCTGGGGACCCTGTGGTGAACAAAACACACAGTGATCTCTGCTCTCAAGAAGTTTATGATTTTAGTGAAAGACAATAAGCAAGATTAATATGTAAAACATATATCACGTTTGGCGGTGGTAAGGGCTAAGGAGAAAAACGAAGCTGGAGAGAGGGCAGGCAGTGAATGAAGGATGTCAGTGAGGAGGGCAGCAGGAAAGGCTGCCTTCACTTGTGTAAAGACCCGAAGAAAGTGTCCAGTGAAAAAAATTTCCTTCATAAAGCCCCAGTGTATTGAAATAACATACTACATTAGTGTTAAATTGTAATATTCTTCTAATTACATAACAATGATAAGAATATTGAAAAACCTATAATATCCTGCAACTGGCATCACCATTTATTTAGTGTGTCCTCTTAGTATAGTTTATTAGGTATTCATAGTACTTTAAAGTACTATGTCTTGCTTTATATGGTAACTACTAACCATTCTGACCTCCTACTGCAGAAAATATGTAATTTCGTTGGTTTTATCTCTGTGGTAGAAAGAAAATCAATTAAGTTTTATTAACACATGTAGGTTCTAATGCATTAAAGTACATTTCAAATCCCACGGTATTGTGAATACATGTTTTGGATATCAGCTTGTTCTAATTAAAAAAAAATGCTGTCTGTGTAGTGCTATTATTTGTCAACTTTTCTTAGATCTTTGGCAAATGCTCAGAAATGGGAAAAGCTGAGTAGTTTCTTTTAGTTTTTTTATACTTATGATTCTTCCCCTAAAATCTGTTTTTTTTAGCTTATTGCTTAGCCAAACTTTTAAAAAATTATTTGAGCATAAGAATATCAATGCTGATAACGTTTCATCGCATTCTAAGATTTTAATCCTGCTATAAAACATTTTCAGACACTCTTTAAGAATAGAATTCTTTGTAATTTTTATTCTTCACATATAGGTCAAGAGAAGAGAGAATGACTGCTGGACTCATAGATGCTGGACATCTATGTGCCAAATGTGCCTGTCTTCTGCTACGTAATCTCCTGGGCTGCAGTTCAATCTAGGGATCCCCTAAGTAGAAGAGTGGAGGTGGGCTTCATGCTCTCCTGCTCTCCCTTGAGCCACGCTGCCCGTTGACCCCAGTATGGTAGCCCCTGGCAATGATATTCCAGTAACGTGAAATATTTACACACAAAAAGTGCTGGGTATGGAAAAGCATATGCTGTTTTCTTTACGCAAGTCCACATCACAAAAATCAATTTTATTTTTACATTAGATTTCTCATCATAAGGTAGAAGCTGTTATTTCAAGACCCTTGTGATATTATTACATATGTCTTATAGTCATCTAAGTCATATTTCATTATTTTAAAGCACCTCATTGCAATGCCAATTTATAATTATTTGTAAAAATAAAGGTACACTGCAATACATTCCATTTATCTTTCACAGTAACAAACATTCTTAGTGCGTGCTATCCCTTAATGCCTCCACTAAATTGTATTCTGCTCTTTGTTGCATAACGTATTTTTACTTTTTGTAAAATTAGTTATGTTGTGAAATAATCAGTGGATACTTAATACTTCTAAAGGTTTGGATGAATGTAGATATAGTTACTCATTACCCAATTTACCTATTTTAGGAAGACTGTCTGCCTGAAGTAACATTTTATGTGAGTTGAAGAAAATAGCTTGGCAAGTCATGTTTTGTAGTACAGACTTAAAAAGTCACTGAATCTTTTTTTTTTAACATCTTTATTGGAGTATAATTGCTTTACAATGGTGTTTTAGTTTCTGCTTTATAACAAAGTGAGTCAGCTATACGTATACATATATCCCCATATCTCTTCCCTCTTGCGTCTCCCTCCCACCCTCCCTATCCCATTCCTCTAGGTGGTCACAAAGCACCGAGCTGATCTCCCTGTGCTATGTGGCTGCTTCCCACTAGCAATCTGTTTTTCATTTGGTAGCATATATATGTCCATGCCACTCTCTCACTTCGTCCCAGCTTACCCTTCCCTCTCCCCGTGTCCTCAAGTCCATTCTCTACGTCTGTGTCTTTATTCCTGTCCTGCCCCTAGGTTCTTCAGAACCTTTTTTTTTTTAGATTCCATATATATGAAGTCACTGAATCTTGAGTGAGGGGGAAAAACAAAGTGATAGCAAAGGAATATGACAGTAGAGTATATGAAGAAAAACATGTTTCAGTATGAACTGGAGGAGGGTCCTGAGAGTTCAAGTGACAGACCAGGAAGTTACAGCTCAGGACAAGAGTGTGGGAAATGAGGGACTGAATGAGGGACACGGTTTTTACAGCTACAGCTCACATGGAATGGGAGGGCTGAGGTGGATCAAAAATGAGATGATTAACTAAATTCTTTGTATAAAGCATTTATTCTTTTATTTTAGTATACTTCCTTTCCTGTACAATAAATTATGTCCTAATAAAAATTAAAGAGCAAGTTGCATTTGGAAGATCGGGTCATCGTAGCTCATTGACATTAGGCCCATAACTGAATAATGTCTTCCTTCAGTGAAATACATCAAATGAGATCAACAATTATGACTCATAAACATGCCTCGCAGGCATAAAACAGCAGGGAATTAGCATGTGAGGCTGATAAATATGCATGTAAATAAGCTCCCAAAGGAATAACATGGGTTTGATTGATAGGTTTAGAATTGGAACATATGTAAACCCCTTTATTCCTCATTCTGGTGTAGCTAAGTAAAGATGCGTTTTACTTGTTAAAAAGTTTCAATAACTTTGTAAATCTTAATGCCACATCTGTTTTTGTTGTTGTTGTTGGTTTTTTTGTGTGTCACTTGTAAGATTAATTGAATTGTCTACAGGCTGGTTAGCCCTCACATACAATAAATGGAGGAACATGTGAGAGAGAGGCTGTGCATCTGGGGCTGGAGAGGGGGTAAGGATCTTTGAGAAATCTCTGTTGTTATATTGGAAAATGATGCATGGTTATAGGAAGTTTCTTTGGGAAATAAAGATGTGACATAGCAGTTAACTGTGACTCTCTATGTATTTCATATCCTCCCTTTCTGTGTTTATTTAGCTCCTAACAGTGAAATCTCTGTTTCTTCATTTCATACTACTGTTTTGATAGTCTTTAACCAAAATGTATCTTTTTAATCACTTTTGTTTTTTCAGTTCTTGATACCTGTGCTTTTTCTGGCCCTTCCAGATGGGCATTCATAAACTCTCAAGGAACTGTATTAGAAAGTACATGCCTAAACGCTAATGTCAGTGGATCTCTGGTTTTGGGTCCATGCCTTGGCCACTAGATGACTTTGGGGACTGTTAATTCCCTCCTTAGGCTCATGTCATTTCAGATAAATGGAAGGAGAAATGTGGCTTTGGATTTCCTGGTACAGAGTCTTAAGCATTATTGCTGTGGAGGGTTCAGAGATTTGCTAGCTAAAGGCATTAAGGGATTAGATAGTGCCCATGTCTGTAAGAGAAGAGTTTTGCTGTCTTCCTCTAGTAATAAACTAGTGAATAAGAAGCAGTATTAGTGTAATACCATGAAAGTGCCTTGGTTTCAAAGGAATCATGTTTTTGGTTTGTTGAGACAGAACTGAATTCTCTACAGCCTGCATCCATCATGCTGCAGATCAGGGTTGCTGATGTGAACATTAGGCCTTTTGAGATCTGCAGCTCTGTTCTGGGTGCTTGGGATACATCAGTGAACAAAGCAAAGATCCTTGCCCTCGTAGAGCTTACGTTCTAGCAGAGGGAGAGAGTACATAACAAGCATAATAAAGAATTAGGATTGTGTCTTAGAAGGTAAGAATTGCTTTGGAAGAAAGAAATAAACATTGCAGTTCAAGGGGATTGATAGTGTATGTATGAGTCAGGAGGTTGCAGAATTAAATATCAGGGTAGATCTTATTGGGAAAAAAATTTGAGCCAAGACTTTAAAGGAAATGAACAAGCCATGTGAATATTGGTGCCAAGGGCATTGCGGGCTGAGGAAATAGCCAAGTACAGAGGTGCTAGGGTAGGAGCTGCCAAGCACGTGCTGCAAGTCAAGTGGGCAGAGAGGGATGTAAGTTCATGTAGCCAATATTCACTTTTGTGAGTTATCTTGGAAATTAAAACTCTCATTCTCCTCTCTAACCCTCAGTAGGTGTTAGACTCCTCAAGTTTGCCTAAATGATGTACACTTGATCCAGGTTGACTGAATCGCCATCTGCAGTGGTCTTACTGCTGGATGCCACTGACCGTTTGGTCGTTCTTCCCTTTAGACCTTTTGCATTTTGTCACTTCATTTATTCTATACTGTTTATTCAAAATGTGTATTTCGCTTATGATATCATTTCTTCTTGATTTAGTCTCTGTCTTCACCTTAACACAGATTGAGCTCAGCAGAAGCAAGGGCAGGATATTCTTCAGTGTATAAGAAAGCTGTAGGAGAAAGTAAATTCAGTTCGGGGATACAGAGTTCATATTCTGAAAGAGGAAAACCAGGCAAATGAGTTGTCATGATACAAAGAATTTAGGTACTAGGTCCGCACACTGTATGTTACAGAGATCAATTGGGAGCGGTGCTCCGTTTCCCCTCTTCCCCCTCCCACCTCCACTCCCAGACATTGGGAAACGCATAAAGGCAGGGGATTTTTGCAGGGAGGGCTTGTCTTGGGAGCTAGGAAACTCCACTGGCATTTAGTGCGTAAGTGCTAAAGGTTTGCAGTGCAAACTGTTCCACATAATGAAGGACTGCCTTGCTCCAAATGCCCACAGCTATACCACTGAGAAGTCCTGAGACAAAGATGCTAAGGACCAGGTTAGTCCACACAAGCAAGAGGGTACTATAGACCTTGGGAAGGTAGTTTTCTGGAAGAGTAAAGACTGAAAGCAAGAGGGATTTCCTGGCCTAATGAGCTGGAAACTCTAGGCTGAGTTGATGGCATTGCTATTGTGGGGAAGCAAAGGCTTCTAGATAAAGGTATGTCTTCGTGTACACACAGTCAAAGGCAGAACCCTACAGGTACTCAGAAGACTCCATTAGCCTCAATGCTTAAATATGAAACATAGTTAAATAATGAGAATTTCATATTATGGTGATCTGGTACTAGTTAATGAAGCCTTAGAGAATACATGTGTTTTATTTTAAATACATGATTGGCTGGGGTAGGAATTCTGATAATTGCAAATTGATTGTTTTGTTTTTAAAGTTGCCAACTTACTTTTAAAGACCTTATAGCACATGTTTCTATATAAATTCTCTTGGAAATGAGATTTTTAATTTCCAAGACAACTCACAAAAGTGAATATTGGCTATATAAGTGCCTTTTCTGGTTTAGTTTAGGAGTAGAACAGTCTCACATACTAAAATATCTCATCATTGAGAACCAAAATTGTATAGAAAGGGGAGAAATAATATTTTGAAAAACTTTTAAAAAGAGAGTTTTTAAAACGCAGCAGGTCCCTTGTCTATTTTGTTCACTTCAGGATCTCCAGCACTGGGGCTAAATAATTATTTGTAATGAAATGAATGAAACACACCAGAGACACACAGCCTTAGGTTCCTGGCCAGGACAAAAGTTTAACATTATGGTTTGCATAATTCTCATCCTTTAATGAAAGAAAAAGCATCATTTCTAAGAACGTATTTCTTGGTATTAACTTCAAAAGGAATTAATCAAATTGGCTCTTATGTAATAATTGATCTTAGATAAGTTATTGATAAGAATATTTTTTAAGAAAATGTGTAAATATTCATAAAGTTTTGCTAATTATTCATCATTCTGTTGTCTTGAATAACTAACTTTTTGTATCTGTACCATTTTGACACTGAAATGATTCCTTCAGTGTCAGGAGGGAGAGAGCTAAGGATCAGCTAAGAAGGGCTGGCAGAAGCTGGACACCTCTGGGTAGCTTTAGGAGTCAGAAAGGCCCTGAACAATTGGATGAAGGATCAGACCCAGAATAAGAACAATGAAACATATTTCTTCGTTTGCATTTTATCTGTGGCAAAGCAAAGTGCTTATAATCGTCTCATTAAAATTTGGGGGGAAGAGAGATCCTGATAAGATTTTAAAAAATAAGAGTGGCTACATGGAAAATGTGTCATACCCATTATTAATACTTACATATGAACAACACAGCATACCTTCTTTTAAGTATTATTGCTTTATTTTAGAAAACACAAAATATTTATTAGGGCTTTTAAAAATGTACCTCCAAAATTCAGTCTTCCTCATCCTGTTTTCATTACCAACCTTTAAATTTCTTGGTGATAAAATTTCCAGTCCTGGTATTTTTCAGTAACTTAGCTATTCCTGTTGAAGATGTACTACTTTAGTCACCCTTGATAGTAATAAAAAATAAAATTAGGGAAATAATTCCTAAGAAATAATTATAATTCTTGGGGGAGGGCCTATGGCAGTCAAATCTAAGACCCTTTATTCCTGTAGGAATCTCTTGTCTAGTGGTCTGACTTGATCCAAAGAGAGAGAAAAAAATCCTTAAAGGAAATGTTGTCTAGCCTACGTATCAGATCACTATCTGCCAACCCAAATTATCCTCTTAGCCAGTAAACTGTCTAAAATCCCCATCACTGTTTCCTGGAGTTAGGGAAAAGAGGAAGTTAGCAAATAGAGAAGAGAAATGGAAATGAGATAATTAAAAAAAAAAGTTTGCCTTCACAGTGCCTTAGATGGTTTTTCTTACCCTTTGGCTGTCTTAGCTACTTAACAGGAGCTATGGAGTTATCAGTTCTGGAGCCTGTTATAGAAATATTCTTTATATTTGGTTTATTCATCTGTTTTCCCAGCTAAACTATTTGTTCTTCGAAAGCAGAGGCTGTGCGTTTCATCCCCGAATTCCCCATGGCACACAGCAGAAGCTCACAAAATTTTGACTAAATGAACTGACTCAGATGTTTTAGGTAGCAAACACGCTTACAGCGAGGCAGTAGCATTTCATCGTGATATGAGAATACCGACGTGTATTCTCACTGGGACCTGTTCTTTCATTGATGTGGACTGTAGGGATGCTTATAGGCAGAGCCAAAGTATTTTCTCGAGAAGCAATCCATGAGAGAAAGTGCTGTGTTGATACCTCAGAGTTTTGTGCTGCAAAAGATGGCAAGGATCTGGAAAACAGGAAAAGAAAGTATAATCAGTTTGTCTATATCAATTGCGAGGCAACTCAGGTCTGCACAACATCTGAGTTGAAGAAACATCACCTCTTAATGGACCAGAAGGAATTGGCTAAAAATATAATTCTTCCAGGAATTGCCCTGCCTAATTGACTTTGTTTGGCATTTACCAGCTGTACACTATAAAGTGGCTGCCGAAACCAAAGGTTTGAATTTGGGTGTATTTGATACTGAGTCCGTTTTACTCTCAATAGTTACACAATAGGATTCATTGTTTCTTGAAATAATTCTCAGTTTATGATAATGTAACCTTAAGATCTGTTTGGAGGACCTGGCGTATATTCCTGTTCGCCACAGCAGGAGGTTGGGCGTCAGTTGATCCATGTTTATAAAATGTATAAATAAATTTAAAGTAAGTGTGTGTGTGTTGGGGGGGTGGGTTGGAGAGTGGGGGAAATCAGTTTTGTTTTCTTTCCTGAAGATGAGGAATGATTTAAAAGTGAGCAGTCAAGTCTTATTCCCCAGCTGGTTGCTTTCTGTCAACTAGCAGGATGATCCCTTTCCAGTCTTTTCCTGTCACAGAAAGCTCCCTGTGGGAGCTCACCAGAGCCTTTTCTTTATCTCCTGAAACACTTTTACCCTCTGCTGGTGAGGTTTCTCAAGGTAGGACTGTGTTGATCTGGAGCAGGAGTGGACAAATTTTTTTTCTGTAAATGGTCAGATAATAAATATTTCAGACATCACAGGCCATATGGTCTGCAGCACCTCCTCAGCTCTGTCCTTGTCATGTAAAAGTACCCACAGAAAACATGTAAATGAATGGGTATGGCTGTGTTCCAATAAAACTATATTTATGATTACCAAACTTTGAATATCATATAATTTTGATGTGTCCCAAGATATCCTTTTGATTAAAACAAAATTTTGAAATATAGAAGCCATTCTTAGCTCATTAGGCCATACAAAAACAATGGTAATTTGAGGACCCCTGATCTAGCTTTGTTCAGGCAGAATCACCGTTGGGCTTTGCTTGCTTGAAAATTCCTTTTCTTCTCAATGTATTATGATTTTGATGATATCTGTTGTTATCTTGAAGAAAACCAAATTTTTTACCATATAGCTTAGGTTTTCCAAAGAAGACAGTTGCACCATGTGGTTGGGCCCCATCTGTTCCTTTTCACTAAGGTGGATTCATTCTTTTGTTTGTTCGGTGTGGGGAATACTAAGATGAATGAGAGAACCCCGGGGTCCGAGGAATTTATAGTCTAGTGAGAAAATAAATATTATCACTTAAATTGTACCTTGTACTTGGTGAGTTTTTACCAGGGAGGAATGGGAGGAGCATTCAAACTGTAGGTAGTGATAAAGATCAAAGATGTCAGAAAAGGATCTACAAAGTGTTTAAAAAGGTGATTGTCTAGGTTTGGGTGGAGCTTAGATTTCTTGATGGTGATGGCTGAGAGATAAGGGAATAGGAGTCGCACAGTATAGAATGGATTACAAAACAGAGAGAGAAATTCAAGCAGGTTGAAAAGCTAGGTCACAGCAGGCTATTTCAGTTGGCTGTGAGGTGGTGAAGCTGCTAAGGGATGTAATGCTGGTAATGGAAGAAGAATATAGATGAGAAAGTTAATATAGGTGAGAAAGGATATAGATACAAAACTGTACAAGGTGCTTCATGTATAGTTTTAATCAGGTGTTGGGGACAAGTCATGCATGCTGCTGGATGGGTGAGTAAATAAATGAGGGAGTGGAAGCAGTGTCTGTGCACCGGGGTTGGAAACAGGTGAAGCAAGTGAAATAAGGTCAGGAAGAATGTTCGAGCTCTAGAAAGGATTTTTAAGGCTATGGGACCCAATTTCCCTTGAAGGGGATGGAATCAACAAAGAGGAAGGATTTGAATTTGATGTAGAAAGGAGTGCTTACAGGAAACCATCCCAGTAAAGGAGAAAGGAGAGAATAAAGTATTCAGTAATCAAAAGAGAACCCTCTTCCTCTGAGACAGGAGAGAAGCAGAAGAATGTGGGTGAATTTCCAGAGAAGTTCTGAGTAGTGAGAAGTATGTGGTGACACTTTGGGTTGAAGTAGAGCAGTCAGTTGGGAAACCAGTAACTCTTGTCTGATGACCTTGATTTTAGTTTATTTGTTAAGAATAAGGAAGGCAAGGGCTTCTCTGGTGGCGCAGTGGTTGAGAGTCCGCCTGCCGATGCAGGGGACACGGGTTTGTGCCCCGGTCTGGGAAGATCCCACATGCTGCGGAGTGGCTGGGCCTGTGAGCCATGGCCGCTGAGCCTGCGCGTCCGGAGCCTGTGCTCCGCAACGGGAGAGGCCACAACAGTGAGAGGCCCACGTACCACAAAAAAACAAAAACAAAAACAAAACAGAAAACAAAAAAAAAAAGAATAAGGAAGGCAAGTACAGATAAGGAACTTCAGAAATAACGTGTCAATAAAATTAATAAATCACCAACAGCTATGAGAAAAGGATACAGTTGAGACAGGATCACATAGAATTGTGTGGATCCCATCAGCAGGCCTCATGGTCTTCCTTCTGCAATGACCAGAGCAGCAATTAGTGAGTGAGAAGTATAGTTGCTCAAATACTTGTTTCAAGACTGAGATTAGGATGAGGCAGGTAAAAGGATTGGTATTACTGATTTTTCTTTTGCCTTTGGCTTCAACGTGGCTTCGAATAGCAATATTACTAATCTTCATTTAAAAGTTTATTTTGTTAATCATTGATTTTTTTGCATTCATGTGATTTTTAAAATATACTGCATTAAAATATTTTTATCTTTGAGTTTTTGGCTTCCCATTAAATTTTATGAGCAACGTCTAAGTACCTAACTTTCCTCACTCCCTTCTCCCTAATCTCAGTCCAAATTTGTTGAACAAACAGTAAGGTCCCCCAGAATTGATGGCTGATGTGGAGAGCATGGCTCATGATCAGAGAAGCCAGAACACAGGATCTTGGAGAATGTGCGCTTGAGAATATGGACCACGGTGTCCAATGCAGTATAGAACCTAGAAGCAGGCAAAAAGGGACCAGCAAGTTAAGGATTGAGCCAGTCCATAATTTCTCATGCTACCTTCAAAATGCTTGTAGATAAAGAGATACAAAATTATGCATTGCTGTAATCCAGAATATTTATCAATAACCTGCCAGACAACATGAAGAGCTTCTACCAACCAAAACAGAGACAGAATGGTAGCAGGTTGAGATAGAATGGTAGTAAGTTTAAAAATTTTTGTTTTAGTTGGTGTTCAATTCCATTGCATGCTGTACCTCTGAGATACCAGGCCTTTGAGGAAAGAAGTTCTTTTCTGCTCTAAGAGAGTTGCTTTCTAACAGAGACAACCATTTCATGACCATACTGACCCCTTACCACCAATTATTCACCTGTTAGGGCCTTGCTTTATTCAGAAGTGAAGTTCCTGATAATGTAATATGGCCAAGGTAAAAGAAGGTAGATAATGGCACATTTCATTTGGAAATAGGAAAATTAATGCCAGGAATGTGTGTCAAACCATGGGACCTATGCATTCTGGCATTGAATTTTTATTGCTGTAACTTTAAAGAGAAGGTAATGCTTCAGTTTATCCAGGATTTATTATTCTTTTATATAGACTGGAAGCAGTGGAGCCCAGGAGAGCTCTTCTCTTTAGAGCCATAGTAAGCAGATGACAACTAATAATAGAAATTTGGCAAAAGTCCTTAAGGTCTGAAAGATTTAAATGTAGATATATGAGTAATGAAGGAAACCAAGGAAATTAATTCACCCTCCCGCCTTCCCCTTCTCTTCCACTTATTAGGAAATGAGAGAGTTGACTTCTGCAGGAATGAGTAAACAGCCAAACAAAGACCAAAGGATTCAGTAGTATGAAATAAGGAGAACATTGTTATTAGGGGACAGAGAAAAGACATATTCATGGAAAAGATTTAAATCTAGGGAAAAAATTAAATTTTATTTAAAAAATGCTTTGTATTTTCAGTAAGAGCATACATGTTCTTTTGAAACAAAGTATGAAAAATGTTAAAAGACTGAGGTGAAAAAAAATCTGGCCGAGATATAGGAAAAGATAAAGAGAGAGCTGAAAAGAAATGATAAGCAATTAAAACTTAATAGCTGAGGTGAAATATCTGTTAGAAGTAGTAAAGAACAGAATCAGTAAAGCAGAAATTCAGAGCATAGATAAGACAAGTAAAATGAGGTGATGGGTGTGATGAAAACCAAAGTCCCTTCTAGAATATGGAGTGAGGAAGATAGGAGACCACTTCACAGAGACCTTTGAATCTTTGGTTGGGAGCTTAGATTTGAATTAGTCATCAGGTAAAACAACACACACACACACACACACACACACACACACACACACACACACACACACAGCATTGCAAGCCCTTGACTTAAGTCTTACCTCGATAAACATGGTTATTTATGTGAAGGTTATTCTGATAGTTATTTTTAGAATTATTAATGGAGAAAACAAAAGTAGATACCAAATCTTCAGAGAAGTAGCAGTCCATGGGTTGGGTTATGAAGCCAGGGAGAAGAGTGTGGTGTTTTTGCAAATGAAGAACAATGTAAGCAGCATTAAAGTGTTGTGGACAGTAAATCAGCACAACTCAGTACCTACCGAATATAGAAGTGAAAGAGTGAAAATTTTCAAGTCTGGGATTTGAGAGAAGCCCATAGTAAATACATAAAACATAGTTAACAAAACCTGTTAGAAATGTAAAGAAAGGAGACTTTCGACCAGACTGAGGTGTATGTGTGTACATGCTCCCGCGTGCCTGTGTACCTATGTGTAAAGAAATCATGAACGGTTATCCTAACTGAAAATGAAGTTAAACTGTGCTTGCGTTATTGCTTTGGTATTAACATGCCTCAGAGTAATACAGACCATAAAGTACATATACTTCTAATTATACAGCCTTGTCCTGTACTGTGCTTGAATCAACCTACTGTAGAATGTTATTTTCTGTGCTTTATTTGCAAGTTAACATTTTAATAATTATCATAAATAGTTACCTGATTTGCATATTCTGGTTCATAATCCAACTGTTCTGCGGATCAACCACAGTTATCTCATTATTCATGCCAAGACTTCTATATTAGTCTGAATAATCTAACCTAGACTGCATTTCTGTTTCCAGTTCTCAGAGCTTTTTATAACTCAAAGTTATAGCACTTTTTTAATCAAAAGACTGAATCATACATGTGCTAGTATAGTAATGTCTTTGACCCACTATTATATTGAAGCTAATTTTTATTGTATGATTACCAACGCTTCTGTGTAGTATCTTTTTTTTTTATTTAACTTTCATAACCCTCTGAGTTAGATATTCATTGGTGTTTAAGCAATCCCTCATTTTTTATCTTTTTAGAATATATAGTGAAATGAAATAGTGGGGCATATACACTGAGAACTGAAAAAATTTTAAAACGTTACCTTTTGAGAGTCAAACTATAAAATCTATGTAAAGTAGATTACATAGTAGAAATGGTCATATTAGAGAGGCAAAATGACTGAGAGACCAGATCAAGAACTTGGCTGTAATGTAACTAATGATACTAGCATACCTAGAGAATAACTTAATCTAGAAATGAAAAGTAATAAATATTAGTAATAACCATTTGAGCATTAGGTACAGCAGAAGCAATTGTTTTAGACAATCATAATGTTCTCAGTAGTTATCTCCAGAGATGTGGAAGGCTGCATGTATCAAGTTAGAAAACTTTGAAGCCATTAAAATTAGAGTCTTCTAATCTCCTTTTATGAAACTGTGGTATTTTCCTTATCAACTTACATTCTGAAACCTTGATTTCCACGGTACTCTTTCTTACATGTAGAAACTATAGTGGTTAGATTCTCACAAATACCTGATCCTCCTCACAGACTTTTTTTTTGGCTCCATATAAAACACATTAATTAATAGGCTTATATACTTTAATTTCTTATATGAACAGAATTGGCTTGAAGTATCTGTCTCCAGTAAAATCTGATGTACTGAAAAAGTCAGCCTTTAGGATTTAAGACTGAGTACTTACCACCAGAGTGCTAGAGGTACAAATATGAATAGACCACATTCCATGAAGGTTGCCCTCAATTCCATGTAATATATTCCCATAATATAATAAATATATCCTACTGGATTTTTAAAATCCTGTCATTGTCTGCTGTTTGCTATAAATTTATTGGATTAATTTTGCAAGGAAAACTCCATATTTTTCTAAGGCATTGTGCCTTCAATTCATCTGTCTGTTACCCATGAATAGTGATTCTTAATCACTTTGCCGTGCCTTAACAGTCTCCTTAAGCATGTACAACTGCGGATTATTGATAAAGTGTGCTCCACAGTATTGTTTTTTAAGTGTTCAAGCTGTTCTCTATAAGCAAGTAATGCAAAGTTAAGAGATAAAGTTTTTATCTTATTCATATATATATTCTCTACAACATCACATGAAGTCTTTGAAGTTGTTTGAATTAAACTACAATATTTATTTGAAGCTAACTGCACGTAAATGCAATCATGAACTCTTTTCCCTTGACCTTCAGATTAGAAATTGGGTCAGCTTCTCTTGGTGAGGCATTTGGTATGGCAGACATTAGTTAGCTGCTTAAACTTTGGCAGAATGAAGGCATCAGCTTCTGGCCCAATGCCTGCCATGTAGTAAGCTTTATGTGGACATTTGATGAAAGCATGGACTTAATGGAAAGTTATGATGGTAAGTTTTGAAAATCATAATGTGTAGAATTAAATAGAAATAGTTGGGATGATTTCAGTTTTCTGACCAGAGTTGTAGAAAGCTGGAAAAAATCATTTCTGAACTTACAACAATAAAAAGCTGACTGACATCAGGTTCACTACTTTTCTTGAACCCACTGAGTGCTGAAGTTACAAGCCAATGAACTGGTCCAGAATCTAGAGAGAGACAAACACCTTTCTCTTGCAGACGAAGGCAAGGTGCAAGTACTAACCAGGGCATGATGCAGCCAGACACCTATAGAAAGGGCTCAACTAAAATGATTGTTGAATTGTGGAGGTCAAGTGTGTACTGGTGAGAAAAAGTGAAGCCCAGGGTGGGGGGTGGGGGGGCACGAAAATAGGAGAGCCTGTTTTTCTTGTGTGGATTTTTCTTCCTGAACCCCTTCAGCCACACAAAGAAAATTTCCTGTGTGGTGAAGAACTGGGGTAGTACAGCAGCCATAGCAAGAGGAGCAATATATTCCATCTGGACTCTTCTTCTGTTTTTTTATGGAACAAAACCATATTCTGTTGGGAGAACTGCAGTGCCTTAGGGCACTGGTGAATCCCTTTGTAGCTGGGGATTTGGAACAGGGAAAAAAATAAACCTCAGCCCCTAGGGAAAGGGCAGGAATATCTACAGGAACCAAAACTATACCAGGTGAGGGGAAGGATCACTGAGAAGGCATACACGTGAGACCTAGGGACACAGTGCTCACGTAAGACTAAGACTTAATCAGAACATCAAAGAACACTGTCCCCCATTGTTCATTCCCTGCTGCCAGAATAATAACTGTCAAATTCTAAGTAACTTGCAAGAGACAGACCTTTCTGGATCACAAAGATTTAAGACTGAATATGGAGCAGTTGTAAGAATGAAAAAAAAAAAAAATCTGGCAAACTATATCCCCCCATCCCTAACACGGTGTATCAGTATAGGAATTTGCAGCCTGTGGTGCCCAAGTGTAACCACTGCAACTACAAAATTCAAACCTAGCTCAACTCCTGACTAGGTTAACTCAAACCCCTGTGCTAAAGTTCTAGTAGAAGGAAGTGTGTGCTCATTTCTAAGCATAAAAACTACCTTAGTCTCTACTACTGTACACTTGATAACAGTAGGACATAAGAACTTCAGCAAAAAGTTAAAAAGAATATGAAAAGGCAAGGGACCCCCCCCCAAAGAAAAAAAACCAACACTCAAAAGAGACAAAGTACTCATCACAGTCAGATACAACTATTACACAGATGTTGGCACTGTCTCACAAGGAAATTTAAATAACTATGAATTACATGTTAAAGGCTCTAGTGGAAAAGTAGGTCAACATGCAAGATCACATGGTTAATTTCAGCAGAGATGAAAATTATCTCAACAAATTGAATTGAAAGCCTAGAAATATAAAACAAAGCAACAGAGATAGAGAATGTCTATGACAAGGGTTATCAGTAGAGTTGACACGGATAAAAGAAGAATCAATAAACTGGAAAATGTCAATAGAAATAATTCAAATTGAAACATAAAGAGAAATAGGAATTAAACAAAACACCCAAGAACCATGAGACAGTATCAAATGGTACACGTAACTGGAATCCCAGAAGAAGAGAGGTTCAGAAGAAATGTTTGAAGAAATAATGGTCGATAATGTCCCAAAATTAATGACAGACACTGAACTGCAGATCCAAGAAGCTAAGAGAACATAAAGCATAATAAATACAGAAAACAAACAAAAATAATTTCAAAACATAGTCATATCATATTCAAACTGATAAAAACGAAAGGCAAATAATGAAAGGCAACCGGAAAAAAATTGTTATAGCAATAATAGAAAACTAATATAAAAATATTACAGACAGATATAAGAAAAGGTAAGAATTAGAGCAAATCTCTCTTCAGAAATCATGCAAGCTGAAGACCATGGAGTAACATCTTTAATGTGCTGAAAGGAAAAACAAAACTTCTCAAACCAAATTTCTATACCTGATGAAAAAATATTCAAAATAAATGAAGAAGAAATAAAGACTTTTCCAGATAAGCAAAATCCATTGGAATTTATTAGCAAGCCAACCCTATAAGAAATGCTAAAGGACTGTTGTCAGGCAGAAGGAACAGATAGGACAAAGACACTGAGATCTATACAAAGAAGAGAAACAGTATTGGAAGTGGAATAAGTGAAAGTAAAACTATTTTTTCTTTTTATTGCTCTAAAATATGAGTGTCTAAAGCAAAAATAGTAGAAATATGTTTTGTGTTTACAGCATATATAAAAGTGAAATACATGACAACAGTAGCACAAAGGATGAGAGGGAAGAATTGGAAATACACTGTTGTAAGGTTGTGACTTTACACATGACTATATAATGTTGTTTAAAGATAGCTCTGATTAATTAAATATGTATACACTGTATTGTAAGCCTAGAGCAGGGGTCAGGAAACACTTTCTTAGTGGACAGTATAATATATATTTAAGGCTTGCTTGCTTTATGACCTCTCTCTCAACTACTCAACTCTTCCACTGTAGTGTGAAAGCAGCCTTAGTACAAAAGCAAATGGGCATGGTTCTGTTTCAGTAAAATTTAATATACAAAAACATTTGGCTGGCCCACGCCATGGGTTTGTCAACCCCTGCTCTAGAACATCCATTAAAAAATGTAATACAGAAATATAAATAATAATTCAGTAGAGGAGATCAAATGGAATCATAAAATATCCTCGACTTAAAGCATAAAATGAGGAAAAAAGAAATAAAGGATAGATGAAACAAGAACAGATACAAAACAAGTAGTTGGGTGCTATATTTTTAATCATCCATATCAATAATCACATTAATATGTACAGTCTAAACATAGCAGTTAAAAGGCAGAGATTTTCAGAAAAGATTTTTAAAAACAAGAAGCAGTTATTTGCTATCTACAAGATACTTAATTTTTTTTATATTTATTTATTTATTTTTATTTATTTAGCTGCACCAGGTCTTAGTGGAGGCACACAGGATCTTTAGTTGAGGCATGCAGGATCTTTTAGTTGCAGCATGCAGGCTCTTGGTTGCAGCATGCAGGATCTAGTTCCCTGACCAGGGATCGAACCCAGGCCCCCTTCATTGGGAGCGTGGAGTGTTAGCCATTGGACCACCAGGGAAGTCCCAAGATACTTTAAATAAAATGGTGTGGCAGGCTGAATAATGCCTCCCTCCCAAATGTTTTTAAACCCTAACCTCCAGAACCTGTGAATGTGTTACCTTACATGGCAGGAAGAATTTTTCAGATTTTTTTTTTTTTTTTTTTGTGGTACACGTGCCTCTCACTGTTGTGGCCTCTCCCGTTGCGGAGCACAGGCTCCGGACGCGCAGGCTCAGCGGCAATGGCTTACGGGCCCAGCCGCTCCGTGGCATGTGGGATCCTCCTGGACCGGGGCACGAACCCATGTCCCCTGCATCGGCAGGTGGACTCTCAACCACTGCGCCACCAGGGAAGCCCTCAGATGTTTTTATGGTTATATGTTGAGGAACTGAATTCTCTGAACACCTGAATGAGCAAGGAAACAGATTCTTCCCAAGAGTCTCCAATAAGATACACAGCCCTGCTCACGCCTTAATTTTAGCTCAGTGAGGACCTGTATTAGAATTCTGACCTACAGAACTGTAAGATAATGTATTTGTGTTGTTTCAATCTGCTAAGCTTGTGATAATTTATTATAACAATAATAGAAAACTAATACAAATGAGATAGAAATATCAAAAATAAAAGGATTCAGAAAGTTATACCATGAAAACACTACACAAAAGAAAGCCGCAGTAACTATTAATATTAGACTAAGTAGACATCAGAACAAGGATTATTATTAGCAGTAAAGAGGGTCATTACCTGTGATTGTGTCCGGCGTATTTCACTTAATGTTTTCGGGGTCCAACCACGTTGTAGCATATATCAATATTTTATTCCATTTTTATTGCTGAATAGTATTTCATTGTATGGATATACCACATTTTATGTGTTTATTCAATGGTTGAAAGACATTTATATCATTTCTTGTTTGGGGCTATTACAAACAATGCTGCTATAAACATTTGAACATAGATTTTCATGTAGACATGTACATTAATTTCCCTTGGATAGATTCCTAGGAGAAGAATTGCTGGGTCATATGTTAAATTTATGTTTAACTTTTGATGAAATTGCCATACTCTTTTCTGAAGTGGCTGCATTGTTTTACATTCCTACCAGCAATGTATGAGGGCTGTAGTTTCTCCACATCATTACCAATACTTGATATCTTCTCCTCTCTTAGGTAATAGCTACTCTTTGGGCTTGAATTAGCCTTGGTTATTGTTTTCCCATGTTCTAGTCAATGGGAAAAAAAGGAAGGCATCAGGATATTTTTAAACAGTTGAAATAGAATTTTCCGTTATCCCTTGTGCATACAGGGCTGCATCCAGGAATGAAAAAGCTGTGAAATGTATTCTGTAACTGGGTTGCCATATGCCCAAGAAAAAGGGGAAAATAGATTTGGGGGAACAATCAGTATTCTTTAATAACTAAATCTAGGTTCACAAAATGCAGATGCTCATCTTTCAGGCATTGACTTTCAAATTATTTCTTACATGGACAGTTCTGTATAGGATGCTTTAGGGTGAACGGCAGTAGGAATATATTTATTTATTAGTGGTTTATAGTTATTTTGGCCTATGCCATAAAGATCAGCTATTGTTTAAAATTCTGTAAAGCCATTGAAAGTCATTTTAAAATAGTATTAAAACAAATACTAGTATATTCAAATTATAGAATATATATAGTGAATTTCATTAAAAAATTGAGGAAATATGTCAGAATTCTAGCAGCAGTAGAATTATGTATGACTTTTAATTTTCTTCCTTGTATGACTCTGCATTTGAAAGTCTTCCATAATAATCATGTTTGTAATTTTTATCAATTTCTATTAATTTTATAATTTAAAAAATACCTTTCAATCAGCCAATTTATTTTTTTATCTTAAGGCAGCCAGGGAAAGATATATGCACAATGATACTTATAGTGTTATATAAGAATAGCTAACTATTTTAAATATGAAAATATTGGTTAAATAAATTATAGAACAATTCATTAATAGCTGTATTATGCACTCATTTAAAATTTTGTTGTAAAACACTTTTAAAATAACATGACAGATATTCTTATACTTAAAATACATGAAATAATAGAACCCAAAATTGTTTATGTAGTGTGTTTTCAATTTTATAGAAGACAGAAAAATATTTTTGCCATGTAATTATATTGTAGGTTGATTTTCCTTTTCTCTTTTTTTTTCTTTCTTTTTTCAAAATCGTTTCCTTTTTTTTTAATTTGGTTAGTTTTTTCTGAATAATTTATTTCAAATGTACAAGTTTTTAATGTATAATATATGTATTTCTTTTACAATGGAAAAATAAAATATATCCAAGAAATGAAAGATAAGTGAATTCTAGAGTGGATCAAATTAATTTCCTTATTCTATTATAATGTCAGTTTTTATTTAGATAATCTTTACATTTATTCTTTATGATGAAACTATATTTGAATACAACTAATGAGAAGATAGTTATAATTTATATAATGTGATTCTGATAATGTTTTTAAAAATGGTTGAATTTCAAAAATTTACCAGGAGTCTGTGTTGCGCCACAGTTTCCTGAGGTTCTGTTCATTTTATTTTATTTATTTTTAATTTTTAATTTTTATTTTTTGGCTGCATTGGGTCTTCGTTGCTGTGCACAGGCTTTCTCTAGCTGTGGCAAGCAGGGGCTACTCTTCGCGTGCATGGGCTTCTCATTGAGGTGGGTTCTCTTGTGGAACATGGGCTCTAGGCACACAGGCTTCAGTAGATGCAGCACGTGGGCTCAGTAGTTGTGGCACGTAGGCCCTAGAGTGCGTGGGCTTCAGTAGTTGCGGTACATGGGGTCAGTAGTTGTGGCTCGTGGGCTCAGTAGTTGTGTCTCACGGGCTCTAGAGCACAGGCTAAGTAGTTGTGGCGCACGGGCTTAGTTGCTCCACAGCATGTGGGGTCTTCCCTGACCAGGGATTGAACCCATGTCCCCTGCATTGGCAGGCGGATTCTTAACCACTGCGCCACCAGGGAAGTCCCTATTTTTTTTTTTTTATCTTTCACTTCTTCAGATTCGATAACTTACATTGACCTACCTTCTAGTTCACTGACTCGTTCCTCTGTCAACTCCATGTTGTTATTGAACGCACCTAGTGAAATATTTTTTTTTTGTATTTCACGTACTGTACTTTACAGCTTTAACAGTTTAATTTGATTTTTTTTAATAGTTTTTTTTTCATACTGTGAAGTTCTGTCTTTCCATTCATTTCAAGAGTGTGCACTATTACTTCTTGGAGAAAAGTGATAATGGCTTCTTCAAATCTTTGTTGAGTCCTACATTTGGGTCATTTCAGGGTTGATGGATGTTGATTGTATTATACCTTAAGAGTTGGCCAGATTTTCCTGATTCTTGGGTATATCAAGTAATTTTATATTGTATCCTGAACATTTTGAATATTTTTCTTTGAACCTCTAGATCTCATTGAATCCATTGGAGGAATCTTTCCTTTCCTGTCTCTTTTCTTTCCCCTCTCCTTTTTTTTTTTTTTTTGCGGTACGTGGGCCTCTCACTGCCGTGGCCTCTCCCGTTGCGGAGCACAGGCTCCGGACGCGCAGGCTCAGCGGCCATGGCTCACGGGCCCAGCCGCTCTGCGGCATGTGGGATCTTCCTGGACAGGGGCACGAACCCATGTCCCCTGCATCAGCAGGTGGACTCTCAACCACTGCACCACCAGGGAAGCCCTCCCCTCTCCTCCTTTCTTTCCTTTTTGCTTTCTTTTCTTTTTCTTTTCACCAGCAGTCATTGCAACTAGTTTCAACCTACAAATTCTGGTTCACTTTCTGTGGGTGTTAGTTCCAGTGTCAGTTCAGTTTTCAAAGTCCTTTCTATGCTTTTTGAGTCTGCACCTTGTATGTGGCTCTCAGGGTTTTAATCTGGGACTTTGGCAATGGTTTATATCATAGGTCAGTTCTCACAGCTTTTGCTGTGCTTCTTTGAGTACGTTTTGAGCATATACATCTTAGGAGTGAACCCAGGGTTTGTGTCAGTTCATACACAGAATTAGAGAATCCCCTTGTCTAAGGCTTTCTTTTTGAGACTAACTGTACATTCTCTGGCTTGTTTTATCAGAGCTTTTGCCTCTTGTGCTGTCATACGGATCCACATGAATGGGCCTGCTTTTGTGGCAAATTGATAAGAGGAAGAGAAAGAAAACATAATGGGGATTCCCCACTCAGTGTTCACACAACAGAGGCCCCATTTTCCTAGTTTTCTATTATGAAAGATAGCTTTCTTCCTCACTGCTGTCACCACCCATGGTGGCAGTATAGTTCTATGATTAGTCCTGGTCTTGTAGCAAGGTTGGGAGTGAACAACGGGGAAAAGATTCTTTTCCCAGTCCCAGAAAAATGGGGTTGGAGTTTTTGCTCTTCATACCCGGCATTTAGTTCTCAGATTCAGCCTGACTTGAGCTCAAAGTTAGGATATAAAAGGAGGAAAAACAAAAACCAAACAGAACAGTCACCACCACTGTATCTTTGACTCTCTTATCTAGTATGTCTGCTATTATTTACTATTCAGATTCCTCAAGAAGTTGCTTTTTGTACTTTGCCCAGAGTTTTTAGTTGTAATCAGTGGGAGAGAGAGGCTTGCAGTGGTCCTCCTTGTTGGATGGTACTGGAAATCCTATTAATAATCTATAATGTGCTATTTTACTGTTTCTTTTCTCTCTTTTTTTTGTGATTCAGATATTAGTCTTATTTGGAAACCAAATTAATTACTGATCTATATAGAAAGCAGCTTATAAAAATAAATACATTTATTAATAATCAAATTCAGATAATTGTATATGGAAATAAAATATTAGGAATACAATTATTTATTATTTAATACAATTATTTATTTTTCCACCATGGAAATAATTTCAAATTATTTTAAAGGATTTCAATTTTCAAATCCTCATTTAGACTATCTTAGAATTAAGTATAAAGTTGTCTCTCTGTATTATCAGGTTATCCTATGATCCAGATCCCAACTGATCTCTTAGCGTCTGTCTTGCCCCTCCCTGTTCAATCTAATCTTCACATAGCAGCTAAAATAATGATTTCCAAACCTGAAGTAGATAATCTTTTACATCATTTTGAAACTTTATGATGGCTTCTCATTATATGTTTAAAATCTAGACTTCCTTCCTATAAAACCCCAAGTTCTCTGGCCCCTCCTTGTCGCACAGACCTCATCTCGTGCTACTCTACTCCTAGCCTTCCAGCCACCATGGCCTTTTTTTTTTTTTTTTTTCCTTTATCTTTTCTAAAAGCCAGCTTCTGCTGTACGTCCCTTGCATGGCTAATTTTTTCCTTATAACTAGAATCTCATTGGATATTACCTCTCCCTGCAGAGAACACCCTCTCCCAGTCACTGGATGTCACATTAATCTGCTGTATTTTGTTTTTAAGCTTTTATGATTATCTGAATTTATTTGTTATAAAATTTATTTTCTTGTTTTTTTCCCCCTGCACCCACACACACACTTGGTTCTGTTTTGTTCACTATGGTACTTCCATGTCCAAGAACAGTGCCTGGCACATAGTAGCCTCTCAGCAAATAATAGCAATGAGTTTTAAAAATGGTAAATTACTGTACCTAAGATCATATGAAAACAGTATTATCAATATGACTGTTCTGTCATCATTTTTCACCTTGGAGTATGCAGGCTTCTTAGTCTCCCTCCATCCACTCTTCCCCGTACACCTGCACTCTATTTGCTTCCTCCCTAGTTCAAGTGATCTTTTAAAAGGCTTCATCATGTTCTACTTCTGCTTAAACCGTTCTTTCACTGACTTCCTGTTCATCTGGACCAAAATTCTCAGCGTGACCTTTAAATACTCTTGGCGCATGCAGATCCCAAGTGGGGTGCTCTCCATGCTCCTTTGGGCCAGGGACCCCCTCCTCTCTCATATGTTATTTTACAGTAGGTTGTGTGACTTTATTCTGTAACAGTTTTGAAGGTTGTCATTGTACATTGATTTGACTGTCCTTCTCTGCTGAACTTTCAACAAATTCCAGGATGTCAGGGATGGGTTTTGACCTTTGTTTTACACCATATGAGTAGTACTAAAACATAGGAGGTGCTTAACTGGTGATTGTTGAAAGAATTTTAAAAAGTAGAAAAGCTATCATGTGATCCAGGTGCATGACTAGAAGTTTGAATTAGTACATAAATGCATTTATTAATTAGGCCCATTTACCATTTGTCTGGGTAACTATTTGTTAGTTTAGATAAAGTGATCAATAAATAACTACTTTGAATGATATATTTAATACTCTACAAGGATAGTTGAATTTAGTGTGTTACACATTTACTAGCAAATTTAAAGGTGTCACCATTTTAAAACTAGTTATTATTAGGTTTAAAAAATCATCTCCACTAATAAATAATTAGACTTTGTCATAAAATAATAAATAGAAATCAGTTTGTATATTTAGAATTTTTCTTTAAAAATTGTATTTTAGTATAGTTCTTTAATGTCAAAACAAAAATAGTTTATGAAATAAAACATTTTTATAGATCAATTAAAATATTTTTCAAATTTTTTTATTTGAAGGAAATGGTAAACACTTGAAAATTTTTGATATTTTGAGAATTTTAGATTACTATATGTAAGGTAATTTGGTTTAGTAAATTCTTTTTAAAACTAAAGATAGGTTTGAGAATATTTACCCTTGGTTCTTCATCTGAGCTTTGGGACTTTATAGTTAAAACCCCCTTTATGCTTTTTAAGTAGATCTTTGATATAAGACCTTGTTCAGTTAGCTGTCATTTAAAAGACATTAATAGAATAATTTACCCTAGTTCATGGATGGTAATTTATATCCTTCAAGTAGTCCCACTTTAGTTTTTTTTTTTTTTTTTTTTTTGAGGGGGGCGGTTCACAGGCCTCTCACTGTTGTGGCCTCTCTCGTTGCGGAGCACAGGCTCCAGACGCGCAGGCTCAGCGGCCATGGCTCACAGGCCCAGCCGCTCCGCGGCACGTGGGGTCCTCCCGGACTGGGGTACAAACCCGTGTCCCCTGCATTGGCAGGCGGACTCTCAACCACTGCGCCACCAGGGAAGCCCCCACTTCAGTTTTTTATATCATAAAGGGGGATATCTGATATTAACTATGCAAAGTTAAGTACTTGAGGTTAATGGTGTCTTTACATTTTATGTCCCCGTGATGTCAAACAATCTTAAAGGTTCTAGCGTTGATTGTAATCAGTAGTGAAAATGAGAATTGCTCAAAGGAATCTGTTTTGTAGAAAAAGATATTTCCTTTTTTTATACACTGAAGAAAAGAATAATTAATATACATGTTTTATAGTTATTATTTGAAAGATTTATAGAAAATGAAATAGGATTTCAATAGCAGATGTACTCTTTTATCTAGCAGATAATATGTATATGACTTCTGCTATGTTATTTAGGCACTGAACACATAATTTGATGTCAGGTTTAGAATTCCCTAGGTCTCAGTTAGATTATCTTTGAAAAGCTACTGTGTGTTTTTGTTTGTTTGTTGTTGTTTTTGTGGATGGAAGCTATTTCATTGAAACTTGTGTAAGACTAGTAGAAAATCTAAAAATGTCATTCAAAATTTAAACCAAGTCATTATTTGTAGTTTTGTTAAGAAAAATTGTAGCAAAGGGCAAATTATATAATAATTGTCTTTGGCCTTGATACTCTTTCTCCAAGTTTTAAATTTGGAGTAATATTTTCAAATATTCTTTGTCAAAACATTTACTTCTAAGGAAGCTCTTTTTAAAATCTATTTTGCTGTTTATCTACTTATTTGTAATTGTCTAAATTATAGCATTGGCATTATGTAGCTCTTTTGTAAGAAGGCGCTTTTGAAGCCCAGGTGGTCCACAGGAGGACCACACAGGCCAATAGCAGTGTTCTGCTGGGCAGCTCCATTGTGCATCCTCCCCCAATAATCAGTACATGCAACTGATCATATAGGGTAATGTGCAGAATTGGCATAGCTCAAAGCAGTCCTCTACTACTGCTGGAAGATGTGACCAAATCTTGTGCCTCAGTGATAGCTCATAGTAAATGATGATACATGAGGCACTCTCCCTGTTTGGGGCAAATTAAATTGCCTTCTACAAGGGACTGTCACTTTTAGCACAGTAGAAGTTTATCGTTTCGTACTAGGAAAGACTTTTGGATCATCACAATAATCTAGGAAACCCTTTAAAAGTAGAGGATACTGGACCACACCCACGGTTGTCTCAATCTCATCCTTTTTATCAATCTCTTTCTCTCCCACAAACACACCACATGCGTGCACCCGCACCACCCCCCCCCCCCCAAATACCTGTCCCCAGGTGATTTGGATGATCAGCATGTTCATGAACTTGGTCTGATCTGGTC
This sequence comes from Hyperoodon ampullatus, assembly GCF_949752795.1. NCBI lineage: Eukaryota > Metazoa > Chordata > Mammalia > Artiodactyla > Ziphiidae > Hyperoodon > Hyperoodon ampullatus. The sequence continues at coordinate 29,595,998 of NC_136918.1, forward strand.
CTGTCCTTCTTTGTTGTAGATGTGGATGGTAGGACCCAGAGAGGTTAATTTTGCATTGAAATTCTCTTTACTTGATTGATTCCTGGTCTACTTTGTTTTTTTCTGAGACATCAAGCAGCTGTAAGTCCATGGAATGCCTAGAGAGACAACAGTATGTCCAGTAATGACAATGAAAATAAATAGAAATATTTGCATTTGTGTGTTATTACATGTTAACTTAAGTTGGGTAGTTATATTTGTGATTATTTTTGGAATTAGACCTTGTTTCCATTCAGTGTCAGAATCCTTAATGAATTCTTCTTAAAGCTTGTTTTATTCTGATGCGTGTGTAATAGTGTATACTATCATATATGTGATAGTTTTAGTTTATTACTAGATTGACTGTAGTTTTAGTTTTTTATCTGCATTTTATCAATACCAAGAAACATATATATTCAGCTCATGGATTAGATAGCTTTATATTTCAAGGCTCTGATTTTATTTAATTTTACTATTTTTCCACTTGCTTTCTGTATATCATATTCAATGTTTGATATCATCATCAGGAAGGATATTAAAGTATATGACAAATCTTGCACAGAGTTGTATAATTCATGGAATAAACTTTTGTTAATTATAAATTTTATCAGAAATAGTGCTTTTTAGGGAATTCCCTGGCGGTCCAGTGGTTAGGACTCCATGATCTCACTGCCAAAGGCCCCTGTTTGATCCATGGTTGGGGAACTAAAATCACATAAGCCGCGAAATGTGGGCCAAAAAAAAAAAAGCAATGTAGAAATAATGCTTTTTAATTGCTAAGAAGAGTTACAATTTTCAGTTATTTAAATTATGAATAAGTTTATTCTCTTTACATAGCACCAATAGACTTCTACTTTTATTCCTTTACTGGGTACAGTATTTTAAACACATTCACTGATTAAAACATTCATAAATTAATAACTAACATTTATCAAGGAACTTACATTGTGCTACATGCTATACTAAGCTCTTTATTTGCACTTATCTAATCTTCATAACCACACTTTGTGGTGGAAACTGTTATCATCTTCATTTTACAGATGAGGAAACTGAAATATTGAACAGTTAAGTCAGAGGGAAAGTAAATGGTGGAGCATGTACTCGGGTCTATCTTGCCTGAGCCTTAGCTTTTAATCATGATGCTGTAATACCTCTACTTTATAATTTCATTAAACTGAACAGGGCAGTTTAATTTTACCAATTCATTAAGTGTTTTCTTTCCTGGAAATTACTTTAAAGTTTAATCAAAGATCATCATCAGCATTTTTTTTAAATTTACGACCACTGTGTGTTCATACAGAACCTACCTACATACTTACCTGTTTTTCTGTCTTTCCGTCTATAGACACACATATTTGCATTTACTATACTTGAGAATTTTCCTTCAGTAATTGACTTCTAGCTTTGTTCCTTTGTAGTCAGAAAAGATACTTTGTATGATTTCAGTCTTTTTAAATATATTGAGACTTGTTTTATGGCTTAACATATGGTATGTCCTGGACAGTGTTCCATATGCACTTGAGAAGATTGTATATTCTGTTGTTGGCTAGTGTTTTACGTCTGTTAGGTCAACTTGGTTTACAGTCTTGTTTGAGTCCTCTGTTTCCTTACTGATCTTCTGTCTAGACATTCTGTCAATTTTCATTATAGAACTGTTTCTCCCTTCAATTCTGTCAATGTTTGCTTCATATATTTTCATGTTCTATTGTTTGGTGCATATGTTTGTAATTGTTATATCTTCTTCATGGTTTGACCCTTTTATCAATACATAATGTCCTTTGTTGTAGCAGTTTTTGACTTAAAGTCTATTTTGTCTGATATTGGTATAGCCAAGTATCTCTTTTTTTGGTTATTTTCTTTTCCATACTTTTACTTTGGTTCTTAAATGAATCTCTTGTAGACAACATACAGTTGCATCATGTTTTTTTTTTTAATCCATTTTTGCTGATCTCTGCCTTTTGATTGAAACTTTAATCCATTTACATTTAAGTTAACTACTGATAAGAAAGAACTTACTTCTGCCATGATGCTGTTGTTTTCTGTATGTTTTATACCTTATTTCTCCTCATTTCCTCCATTACTGCTTTTTCTTGTGTTTGGTTGTGTTTTTCTGTTTTTGTTCTGTAGTGACCATTTTGGTTCCCTTCTCATTCCTGTTGTGTAAATTTTTAGATCTCTTCTTTGTGGTTATCATAGGGATTAGATGATAAAATTTAAATCCTAAAGTTTTAACAATCTACTTCAAGTCGATAACCAAACTTAATTTTATAGCATACAAAATATGTGCTCCTATACTGCTCTTTTTCCCTTTTAATGTTGTGTCATAAATTACATTTTTATACATTGTTGCTCAGTTGTATTAACTTATAATTATTTTTATCCATTTGTTTTTTATATCCTGTGGGAAAGAAAGGGTGGCATCACAAATCTTAAATACAACAATGCTGGCTTTACGTTTGCTCACATATTCACCTTTACCAGAGATCTTTATTTCTTCCCACGGCTTTGAGTTATTGTGTGGTATTCTTTCCTTTCAGCTTGAAAGACTGCCATTAGCTTTTCTTTTATGGTATGTCTAGTTTCAGCTTTTGTGTTTCTAGGAATGTCTTAACTTCTCACTCATTTTCAAAGGAATATTTTGCTAGATATAAAATTCTTGGTTGATAGCCTTTTTTTAAAGCACTTTATATATAGATACAGATATAGATAGATACATATCTATATATACATATCATCCCACTCTTTTGGCCTCCATGTTTTCTGATGAGAAATCATCTATTAATCTTACTGAGGATTCTCTGTTGTGACAAAGTACTTTTCTGTTGTATCTTCCAGGATTCACTCTTTGTTTTTGTCTTAGAACAGTTTGCTTATAATGTGTCTTGGTGTGAGTCTCTGAGTTAATCCTACCTAGAGTTAATTGAACTTCTTAGATTTGTAGATATTTGTCTTTCATCAAATTTGGGAAGTTTTTGACCATTTTTTCTTCAAATATTCTTTCTGCCTCTTTCTTCTATTTCTCAGACTCTCATAATGCATATGTTGATGTGCCTGATGGTGTCATACAGGTTTCTTAGGGCATGCTCACTTTTCTTCACTTTTTTCCTATTTTTGCTCCTCAGACTCCATAATTTCATTTGTCGTATGTTCAACTTTGTTATTTTTGTGTTTTGCCTTCTCACACCTGTGGTTGAGCCCCTCTAGTGAATTTTTCAATTCAATTATTGTATTTTTCAGCTCCAGAAATTCTATTTCCTTTTATTATTTCTACCTCTCTATTGAAGTCATTTTGTTGACTTATTCTCTACATGATTTCTTTCCTTTTTTGGTCTATGTTTTCCTTTTGCTCTTTGAACATCCTTAAGACAGTTGTTTCAAAATCTTTGTCTAGTAAATCCAGTTATTTCTGAGGGATAGTTTCTGTCAATTTATTTTCATTCCTTTGACGAGCCATGCTTCCTGTTTCTTTGTATGCTTCATGATTTTGTTGTTTTTGACAACTTGATATTTAAATATTATATTGGTTACTCCAAAAATCAGATTCTCCCCTTCTCCAGGGTTTATTTTCTATATTCTTGAAGACCATTTCAGTCCATTTGTTTAGTTATTCTCCTGAAATATTTTTTATTTTTGCAAAGACTTATAGTCATTGAAGTCTTTATTTCTTAGGTTGTGTTCAGCTAGGATTTTAACAGAGATTTTCTGAATGCCAGGAGCTAAGAAGAGCAGCAAAACCCCGAGCCTCTCCTTGTCTTTTCAGATTGTCTCTGCTGCAGCAGTCCTTCATCATTTAGCCAGGCTTGCATTCTTCCTAGTGGTCAGCTTCAGGTGGAAACTTAACAGTCTTCTCAGTTTCTGTATCATCATGCATCTTGCCCTGGGTATGTGCATAGTGTTCTACATTCCCCTGCATACCCAGGTGCTTTTGAATGTCCTAATTTCTCAAAGAAACTCTCGCTAGCTTTTTCTCCCAGGCCTTAGGTGGTCTATTTTATGTTTTGATTGTATTCTTTTGCCCCAGGCATCTGCTGGCTCTTAGTTTGACTTGCAGTGGGTACAAGAGCAAAGCCTACCATTTTTTTTTCCTTTTTTTTATTTAGATGAAAAAGAGATGAACATCTTATGTCAGTTCTTCAGGTAGCTCCTAACGTGTTAGAATTGATTTACACAATACTTTGAAAATATGGTCTTCTCTCCTCCCTCCAGAACCAGGTACTATTCTCCTGGGAACTAGCTTACTTCTTACTTACACTGGGAACTAGCTTACTTCTTCAAGACTGCTGCTGATCTAGGGATATGGTAGAACAGGCAAGTAAAAACCCCACAAAGCTTTCCAGTTGCCTTTTTCTTGGCTCATTGTTCACTTGGTTCTTGTAAATCTTTGACTATTTTCCAGAGTCATTACAAAGTTGGTTCCGACAGTTCTAGTTTTTCGACGTTTCTGTGGGAGGATGAGAACTTGGAGTTGTATCTTCTGCCACTCTGCTGATGTCATTCTGCTTTCTTTTTAAAAAGAATTCTGTTCAATATTTAACAAGAATAACAGAAGTGTTATCTTCTTAAATTAAAATTGTGCACTTGAAATGTTATTTATTTAAAATAGTTCCTAAGTATTTGTTTTACATCTGAGTTTCATTATCTAAGTTAATAATTTGAAAATATTATACTAAATATGGCCATTAAATCATTAGAATGTCGATAAATTAACAATGATAGAGAAAATGGAAAATTATTAAATAAACAAATTTCCTGTATTTACTTGAGCACTGGCTCTTAAACCTAATGGGTGGTCCTAGATTTTTAGCATAAATAGTTAGCCTACAGAGCCTGTTGTTTACCTGATTCCTGAAATGAGGTAATATCCTTTGCACCTACTGTTTTCATAGATGATGCTGAGTTATTATGCTTTGCCTTAACTGTGTCAATGCATGAATATTCTTAATTTATAGATTTTTTTGAATCATTCACTTTGAATGGGATTTCAGATTTAACTAAAACATTTCAATAGTAATCCTCATTCATTTAAAAGACACACAAGGTTTTAGGTGTTTACACTCTTCATTTATGCCATATTATCCTATCACAACTAAAATGTGGCTACCCATAAGTTTGCTTTCAACTTAAGTTTGAACCAAATATTTTCCCCTTACTATTAATAATTGATCACACATACATGATGACATTTCTCTAACAATTCAGAGATCAGCCTTTTTAAAACTTATGTAATATTTTTCAGAATTCATACTTAGTACCATGTGATCCTCTAAAACTTGATTTTTTTTTACATGTAAACTGAAGAAGGCACAGTTGAGTAGGTGTGCTTACTTACTGCATTATTCTGGTTGTTTTTAACCTAGCCTCGTTTAAAATCTTCATCCTCCCTTATAAAGCAGATATTTGTGCATAAAAAGCACTCTGGAAATCTACTGTAAACCTTTGTTCAGCATGGTTTCAACAGTGCACAGATAGATACTGTAAATGCTCTTAGCTAAACATGACTACAGTAAAAGCTAAAAAAGGAGTCCAAATTTAATTTATCCTATTTAAGTCACCGTTATACATATTATTGTTTTAATAAGTTAGATACATATATGTTAGGAATTACTAATGGAAAATACTATGCTCTTTGTATCCTCATTAAAAACAATGTAACTATGAGCATATTTTTTTCAAATCAGCCAACTTATTTTAATTATGAATGTTATGAACTCATTTCACAAAGTTACTTACCAATTAATGAGAAATGAATGTGTTATGTAAATTTCAAACTGTAATGGTCACAGATAATTGATGAACCATTCCTACAAATATATATGTTGTACAATCTTACACATACATGTAGTGACATACAAAATTCGTATGTTATATATTGTATATAATTTATGTATTTATTTAAGATTTACTCAGTAAACACATCCATTTTATTTTACTGGCTTAGTTTACATTAAATATTGGAATACCTTTAAAGTCACAATTGTATTTTTAAAATTTACTCTATTGTTAAATTACTTTTCAAGCAAATGAAAGGAACTCTGTTAACATATTTAAGTATTTGTGCTGTTTGGTCATTTAAAGGCCTTTGTGTGAGATTACTTTAAAAATGTATTTTTGCATGTGTGTGTGTGTGTGTGTGCGTGCGTGTGTGTGCGTGTGTGCATGTGTTTCTGTGTTTGGGAGAGAGAGAGAGGGAAAGTCTGAAAACAACCTATGTATCCTTGTTACAGTTACAGCTACCTGACAACTTAGTTCAAGAATCAGAACAGCAACTAAAAACATCATATTAAACTCTCTTGCACCCTCTGTTGTTATTTTTGAGGAACACATATACTTTCCCATGGCTGTATTGGCATTAGACTTACTAAAATCCTGATAAAATTAATACTTTGTTATACTTACCTCCAAATTAGGTTGATAGTAAAGTAGCATTTGTTTTTAATTCTTAGTTGGTCTTTTCTTGTGATACAGATATGTTTTTGTTGTATAACAGCTTAAATGAAAAATGAGCCTTTCTGTTTGTCTTTGATCTCTCCTGGTTACCAGTTTTAAGCCCTTCCAAGTATTTCACACAAATGAAAATCTCTACCGGATACAGCACACTGTATATACCATTTTCCAGAATTAAAAATTATGTCTGTTCCTTGGTAAACCTTTCAATTGTCAGACAGTTACCTTCCAAAATAAGAGTCTGGAATCGTCCATACTAAAATTAAGAATTGATAACTGTAAAGAACAGATGTTTTCATAAACATTTGCTATAATTAATATCATCTAGAGGATTGAAGGAACAAAGCAGTTTTTCCCACTTCAAAACTTTATAGCCTTTTCCCCATATAGCAAACTCTGAAATCTTTTCTCTAATATTATTGTGAGAAACAACTGTACCCCTTATTTGGTATGTTTTTGAGAAAGAAAAGCTGCTGCTTTTCCTTATTACAATCCTTTGAGGGTTACATTTAATGTGATGTATTCGTTCTCATACAGGTATAAAATGAAGAAAACTTTTGTGATGTATTTTGATGACAAAACTTTGGTATTTAAAAAACTGAAAATCTCTTAATTATTTGAAGTATTTTATATTTATTATGATAAATATAAGCAGAGGGCAAGAAATATTCCATTGGTGAGATTTTATGCATTTAAGTAATCATAATCTTTAATTTTAAAGACAAAGAAAGCTTATATTTTAAATGTATGATATAGTACTTATTCTGTGCTGATTGTGGCACGTTTTACAGGAAATGTGTGCAAGCTGTTAAATAACATGTGTTGTAGGAAATTTTCATTTAGCAAGACAGGGAGAGACTAATTTTCCTTAAATCTTTTTAGTTTATTTATGATAATACCATTAATTTTTTTAAAAAGCAAATGAAGTATGTTGCATGAGTCATCTTACGGTACCCATGTTTTCAAAGAATTAACAGAGTATACTCAACTAGATTGATCTTAAACATTTAAGTGTTTTGGATTATTTTCTTCTATAAAATTTGGCAACATTTTCAAATGCTGTAATCCATTTTAGGGTTTTTGTCTAACGAAAAAAAAAACCCCCAAAACCTGAAAGTGTATTTTGAAAAAAAGAGTAGACTTAAAAGTTCAGTAAGTGAGCTCAGACCAATTCTCGTTCTTCTAAACACTTTGGGTGCAGCTGCAAAGATTTTGAAGAGAACCAACATTTTTGACTAGTCAGTCAGCTATAAAATGTGCAAAGAAAAATAGGTAGCTATCATTCAAATTACACTTTAGCTTTCAATAACCATTAATGAGCAACATAATCATATATGTATGGTACCTTAAGTGCTATATTCAGTAATTTAAAATAATCTCACCTCTAAACTGAAAGCTCTGTAATTACTATTTGACTTAACCAGGACCACTGTGATAATCCCCTGTGGTACCTTAGAATGTTCAAAGTGGAGTGAAAGTATAAATGACAATTGAATAACTCATTTAAATTATTAAGATTTAAATATCTTAAAAGTGAATATAACCTGATGTTTGAAAGTTGCATTATAGGAATTAGGAGTATAAAATCTAATCAGATTCTGGTCTATTTAATTTGTTTCTAAGAATAAACGATATATTTAATAGTATCTATGGTTTCCTAAAAACTGTACTTATAAGTATATATTTTAAATTTTAAGCTAAAATCAATTTTCTGTCAGTAAGAATGTATATTTTATATTATGGCATTGGCAAGCATTTGTTTAAACTTCTTTAGCAAATTTATTTTTATTCTATGATCTCTAAACTGATAGGTATGAATTTGTTCTAATCTGATTTTATGAATATGCTTGAGAGGAATTGGTTTTTTTCCCTAAAAGTTTGATATTACTACATGAGGCAGAAATACCTTTTGATGTTGTTTTTTGTTTTTTTTTTTTTAAACTGCTGAACTTTGCCCACAGTTAAAACATAAAGTTTGGGGAAGACTATTAAGATGTATTAAAAGCTCCTTAGAATGCATTCTTTTTTTTTTTAACATTTTTATTGGAGTATAACTGCTTTACAGTGCTGTGTTAGTTTCTGCTGTATAACAAAGTGAATCAGCTATACATATACATATATCCCCATATCTCTTGCCTCCTGCGTCTCCCTCCCACCCTCCCTATCCCACCCCTCTAGCTGGTCACAAAGCACCGAGCTGATCTCCCTGTGCTATGCGGCTGCTTCCCACTAGCTATCTATTTTACGTTTAGTAGTGTATATATGTCCATGCCACTCTCTCACTTTGTCACAGCATACCCTTCCCCCTCCCCGTGTCCTCAAGTCCATTCTCTAGTAGGTCTGTGTCTTTATAGAATGCATTCTTGATCAGCACCTCTCAGCTTTCTGTTCTTCCTCTCTGCAGACCAGATTCCTAGAGAGTGGAGGACTGGGGGGCCAGGGGGTGAGGTGGGCCGGGGGAGGGTATTCCAAGTCTGCTGTCTGCCTGCTCTCTTTTGACTCTGCCAGTGGACAGGACACTAATAAAAAGTTGCCCTTTGTTTATAAGCATTAGTTTGTGATTAAATGGTGTATAAATTTTGGTTTTGTCTGTGAGTCATAAGCAGAAGATGGCTGTATTATACTTCATTTGTTCCTGTTTGCAATTACTTCTGTAGTATTCCTATCCAAGTTAGGAGTGGTGGTATTTGCCTATATTTTAACATCAAAATGAATTTTTTCTTTAAAGGACTCTGATTACAAAAGATATTTGGGGGAGGTATAAGGGGATATTTGTTGTTTTGACTCAATAACCGCGTGGAGCTGTCACACAGTAGCTTTTCAACTGAAATACTCAAGTTTCATAATCTCAGTATTTTAAATTTTTTTTCCAGGAGATTCAAATAAAAATGGAAGAAGAACAAGTTCTACTTTAGACTCTGATGGAACTTTTAATTCCTATAGGTAGGTGATGAATACGTAGATATATAATATTACAAGATATCTAATCTTACAGGTTTCTAAAAAAATTTGACAAATGTGAAGAATATTGTGGTATGCAATTGTCCTGCAGACTTATTGAGTAATTGAAAATGTAACATTCTTAGTTATTGAGTAGATGGACTTATTGTAGATATCTGTCATTATCCTAGAGTAGGATGATTAGAATGAATACATATGTAGTATTAAGCTTCAATATAATCCATTTTTGTTTTTGTTTTTCCAGTATATCTCTTACAGTACTAAAGGTTTCCTTTGTTTAAGTTTCCTGCTAATACAGAGTGTACTGCTTGTGAGCATCTCAGAGAGTATAAAATATAATCCATGGTTACATTAAGTGCTGTTTGTTAACATCCCTTTTGGCTCTTCAGCAAACAGGGCAGTTACATCTCAACAATTTTTAAAAAGGATACAGCAATTAAGAAAACATGCATCTTATCTAGTTATTTGTTAATATTCTCTTTATAACTTGAATTTGCTTGAGTAAATGTTTATATATTTTGTATCTTCTTAACAGGGAAACCTAGGAAGAAGAAAGTTTAATGTATTTCCAGTAATATTTGAAAATTCATATACTGAACCAAAGTGATGTAAGAACTAGGTTGTTTTCTTTTGGGGAATAAAAAGTAGAGATCGAGTAATAATACATTTTGGCATTATAGGTAGCAGTGCAGATTCTTGAAGAAATACTTTAATTGGAGTACATTGTCCTTATGGTTAATAAGTTCCGATACTTGTGTGTTGATGCTATAAAATATATGCAAGAACCACTGTACACTTGGAAACTCATTTGAATATTAAGCTATAATTCCTTCTTTTCTATAATAAGTATGGAATTTATGCTGAGAATCTTTATCTTTTTCTTGAACACATATTCTGTATACCTAGCTGGAAATGTGTCATTTGTTTCTTCAGATCCCAGGCAAGCTTTTAACATCTAGAGTAGGGCCTTATATTCAGGAAGCACTTAATAAAAGTGTGGTCATTGTGAAAGTTTTTACAGTTTGTTTATGAATTCCAGAAATGAGGTGGTAATTGAGATGCTTGACATCTTTATTTTATACCAGTTGGAGTCTTTATAAATAATCAGTCATTCAGGTGTCACGGGTACTACAGAAGGCTTATGTTCCCATGGTGTTCTAGAAGCGTATTATCACAGCAGTAAAAGCTCACGTGTTGTCATTATATTTTCTCTGTACCCATCCTACCTTATAAATGTTGGAGTTCTCCAGAACCTTCTTTTAGTGCTGAAGTGTAATATAAAGTTTGGAATTTGACATATTAAATAATAGGTAGAATTCTCTATCTGAACATGTTGATCACACCAAAAAAAAAGAAAAGAAAAGATGAATATAAAAGATATTTATTTATTTATTTATGGCCATGCTGCACAGCTTACAGGATTTCAGTTCCCCGACCAGGGATTGAACCTGGGCCACAGCAGTGAAAGTGAGGAATCCTGACCACTAGACCACCAGGGAACTCTCTATAAAAGATATTTAAATAAATACTCATGTTTGTCATGTAACTGAGGAATGCTAAGATGAAATGTGTGAAATCCATGGTGGAAGTATCAGTATTAGGTATAAATACAGTTTAAAAAAATCCAAGACAAAAGGAAAATAAAGATGTATTTCAAAGGCAGGAAAACCCATATGTATATATCAATTTCATTGGTGAATTATACTTCATACCTACATTTGTAATTAGCTAATTATAGTAACTAATGGACAGCAAGTTAAGAGAAATGTGTTAATATGAAGGCACAGTGTTATCTGGTAGTTTATTTTGTTCTTGAGTAGTTTGAAGATTAAAGTATCTTATTTAATTGATAAATATTGAATTATTTTGAATGATAACTGTACTTTGAAAATGAACTCCTAATGCAACTTTGCACAGTAAATACTAATGTTGTTAACTAATATAGTTTTAATCAATGCCTGTCAGTGTTGTAATGTTAGGATATTAATTTATTGTTGTAAGTAAAAAGGCAAGATAAAAAGCTCAGGTAGTACAGTGTATAAAAATGAGCTTTTAATAGTTGGCAGGCCAGTGCTGTTATTAAATAGTATTATAGTATTTAAGGTGTGAAATGAATATTTTTCTACTGAGTAGGCAATAGCTCTTACAATATAGTGAGCTTACTTGTGAATTTGACACTTGGGTTAAATGCAGAATTCATAGGAGCACAGCTCTAGGGTATATTTTCATATCAGGTTAACTGATAAAACCCAGGAATTGTTGCAGATTCGCACTAAAATGGCAACAGAATTGTCAATAAAATTTACTTTTGAAAATGAAAATTATTTTTCCATTACTATCGGAACTCTTTTAAAGCAAGTAGAAATAGGTTATTAGAAAAATGTGAATGTTCCAACCGTCAAATATCTTTAGCCTAACAAGTCTACCTTTGTGTTTTAAACCACCTCAGAAATCCTGACCTTTCTTCGCAGATAATTCTGGCTGTCAACCTAGTACTAGGATACTCAAGCTATATATGCTGTGCCTTGGGATAATGATTAGCTCTAATTTTTTATCTGTAGAATGGACATTATAATGTCTGACCTGCTTCCTTCTCACAACTGTTTTAAAGATCGAGGTAGGACTGTATAAGATAAAGCCTTCTGAAAATCTAAATGCAAAGCCATGCATTAATATTATTAATTCTTTGTGCTTACCTCATGTGAACTGGCAACTTTGCTGCCTTAGTGTTCACTTAACCTTCCACATGTGTACCCTTTTTATAGCATGTGCCAAGCTTTATTAACTTTCCAATTCAGTCTTGAGTTGGTCACCTAAGTCTATATTCTTTCCATTATTTGTTTTTATTATTGTGGTCTTAGATGGTCAGTTATAAGAGGGCACAGCCTCTTTTTTTGTTGTTGTTGTTTTGGTTTTTGTTTATTAATAATATCTAAACATAGCGAGTTGGTTCGTATCTTGACTCCAAATGGAGACTTTGGACAAGTCTTAGGCTCAGTTTCCTCACCTTGAATGTGGGGATAATAAAACACATTTGTTACAAGGAGTTAATGGGCTAATGTTGTGTGGCAGATGCTGAATAAATATTAGCTGCTTTTATCTTCCAGTCCATGTCATCCTCATCATTGTCATCATTGTTAATCTTCTGGTACTGTAGAATATTTTTATAGTGTGCTAATGTAGAGACACCAAAAGGAAGATTTAAACACAAAATGTCTTACAGGAAAGTAACTTGTTTTTTAGCAGAAAGGAGGCTAAGAACAAGCTTAACCTGAGGCTTGATACTCTGTCTCTGCTGTATATTCCAGGTTGCCTTTGTATAACACATTTGTACACATAGTAGAGATAAGAGGAAGATGTTTTATTATGAGTACAAATTCAGAGGTGGATTTTTGGAATTTTGACAAAGTTTGAAATTTACAATCAATGGACCGTATCTATAGCTTTATGTGCCTAAGGCTCATAGATTTGTTTTTCAGAGGCTAGGAGGTTTCACTCTGGATTTGTGTCTCTTGTGGTTTGCTTCATTGATTCAGATAGAGTACAGCTGCATTTAACTCCTAAGGCACCAGTATGATGATTATATGGTGCCTGGGTAATAGCTAGATCTTGTTTTGGAAGTTTCTGTTAAAATTTAATTGTTTATCTCCCAACTAATTTGCAGGTGATGTGGTAAAATGGAGAGATTAGAAGAATTGAGAAGATATTACTGGTTTATGCAGTATACCTTGTGCTTTTTAAAGACTAGTGTTAATGTTTTCTGTTAGATTAAATGAGCTTTCTCTGTTTCTTATTTCACCATTAAATCTGAGACCCTTTCAAACTGAGGGTATGAAAGCAGAGAAGTAGTTTGCCCATGAACAGTTTGCAGTAGATGTTTAACTTAGTGACTGTAGCACAGGGCCACATGGTAGGAGCGTTCTATCCCCATCCCCCCTCCTCTTCCCAAGGGCAGCTGACCTTCTCCTCTCCAAAGAGGCGAGCCCCTTGCCAGCACATATGACTACAGACTATTACATTAATCTGTTTAGCTGTAGTACCAGCTGCTTGCATGTTTTTAATTATCTTATTAGATGGTATAACAGTGACCTATGAAATAAATTGAAGGTGAGCATTTAAAAATTTTCCCTTTTTTACCCTATGTTTTTAAATATCTTGATTGATCAAATTATGATATTCTGCAAAAGTTTATTGGAAGTCCGTATGGTTTTTTGAGTCAGTGTAAAGCTTTTAAAAGTATAATATTATAATTACCAGTATAAAAATAACTTCATTTTTACCTCATTTTTGAAAGAGGCTGTGTTTATGTAGCCACAAGTTCATGTTAAAATCTGTTGTTTTAAGAGTCAATTTAGAGAAAACTCAGACCAGTTATTTTGAGTTTCTCTGGGAAACTCAAAATATTGCTTAAATTTCAGACAACATCTTGGCATTGTATAAATGGCATAGGATGGAATATAAATCATTTTGGATTATTTTAAAATAATTTTGTCTATTTAACTCTGATTTTCTAGATTCTGTGTATTCAGTGGTAAATCATCTTAGCTGACTCTAATTATTTTTACAATTTAATTTCACATGGTACTTTTTTTTTTGTGGTACACGGGCCTCTCACTGCTGTGGCCTCTCCCGTTGTGGAGCACAGGCTCCGGACGCGCAGGCTCAGCGGCCATGGTTCACGGGCCCAGCCGCTCCGTGGCATGTGGGATCCTCCTGGACCGGGGCACAAACCCGTGTCCCCCCTGCATCTGCAGGCAGACTCTCAACCACTGCACCACCAGGGAAGCCCACGTGGTACCATTTTTGAGTGTATTTTCCCAAGCTGTGCCATTAGTAAAAATGTATTTCTTCTGGATTTTGACAATTGGGTAATTTTCAAATAATACCTTAAATGCTGACTCCAAGAGACAGTTCAAAATAATAACGACCAGTGATTGTTCAGTTATAAGTCATAGCTGATCAACAAAACTTGTAATGATTTAGTTAGTCAGAAACCCTGATGTTGAATTAAAAAACAAAGGTAGTTGAATGCAAAAAAGAATTGCAAAATACTTATGTGTGTCTTTTGAATTAGCAAATCCTACAGCTGGCGTAACAGGGTGACTTGAGCCTTGAAAAATGTGTAGTCCTTGAATAAGGACTATAAACTACACAATGTTTTTTTTAACTAAGAAATATTCATTCTTTTTGGCTTCATAGTTTTTTCCCTCTAAAGAAAGACCAAGTTTCATATTTCAAAAGAAGTTTTGTTGAAGAATTAAGGGAAAAATTTCCCCTTTATAGATTTTATTTTCTTTTTAAGGAAAGAAAATAAAAAGCCACTTGGCACTAAAGTCCTGATGGCATTATTTCTTGATATATATATATGTATATATATATTAACATCTTTATTGGAGTATAATTGCTTTACAATGGTGTGTTAGTTTCTGCTTTATAACAAAGTGAATCAGCTATGCGTATACATACATCCCCATATCTTCTCCCTCTTGCGTCTCCCTCACACCCTCCCTATCCCCCCCTTCTAGGTGGTCACAAAGCTCCGAGATGATCTCCCTGTACTATGCGGCTGCTTCCCACTAGCTATCTGTTTTACACTTGGTAGTGTATATATGTCCATGCCACTCTTTCAGTTTGTCCCAGCTTACCCTTTCCCCTCCCCGTGTCCTCAAGTCCATTCTCTATGTCAGCGTCTTTATTCCTGTCCCGCCCCTAGGTTCATTAGAACCAATTTTTTTTTTTTAGATTCCATATATACGTGTTAGCATATGTTATTTGTTTTTCTATTATTTCTTGATATTGATCAGAGCTTCCACAGTTGCCTCCCTTTCTCAGTATGGTGTATTCTGTAGCCCACAGAGTCAAAGGCTGTTTAAGTTGGTTAAAAGTTTAAAAAAAATTATAGTTGGTTTAGCTTTTTGAATTTAAAAGTTGTCTTTTTCTGAATAAGGAAGAAAACCATTAATTTGAACTTTCTTTAGTCAGTGAGGAAATTTTTTAAATTAGGCTTCAAGTTTTATCACAAAGACGTTTATGTATCCTACTTACATGTAATTAATAATTTGGGAGGATGTGGGAAATATTCTCACATCATTTACATTTATTGTTGGTATAGTACCTTCCTCCTCACCCTGATTTGTATGTAAGAGGGTCATATGTCTCTTGAAATGACAATGAAGCAGTGATTCAAAATATTAGAGATAATAGGGCAAAAGCATACTTTGGATTTAAAATTAGAAATCTAGGTTCTGGTTATGCTCTTAGAATGATATAAATTTGTTAATCTATTATTTTTAGGAATACAGAATTTTAGAAACAATTTAATTATTGAAAGTTATACTGTATTAGTTTGTTTGGGCTGCTGTAACAAAATACCAGAGACTAGGTAGCTTATTAATAACAGAAATTTATTTCTCACAATTTAGAGGCTGGGAAGTTCAAGATTAAGATGCTGGTAGATTTGGTGTTTGATGGAGCCCACTTCCGGGTTCATAGATGAGTCTTTTCACTGCGTTCTCACTTGGCTGTAGGGGCAAGAAAGATCTCTGGGAGCCTCTTTTGTAAAGGCACTAATTCCATTCATTAGGGCCCAGCCCTGATGACTTAATCACCTCCGAAAGGCCCCACCCCTAAACACTGTCACATTGGGTGTCAGGATTCAGAACATGAATCTGGGGGCCACATTCAGTCCATAACACATACTAAAGATAATCAAGACCAAACTGAATTCCCCATCCCACTCCTTCTCCACCCACTCATCTTAAGTTCCTGAGCCCTTGCCTTTTAAATTATTTTTCCAGGATATAGCTTAGTAAATAGATGAAAGAGGAGGACCTAGAATTAGGGTTTCTTTCCTGATTCTTAGAAAGTTGCTTTCCCCGCTTTGATGTGATGCCTGTATTTTGTTGAGAATCTATATAATTATATGACACTGACTCTTTAAGTTTTTAAGAATAAATACATAATTTAGGGAAACAGTTTAGAAAAAATACACAGATAGAAATAAGACAGAATAACGTTTACATCTTAGCTCCAGTACTTACTGACTGTGTGATCTTAGGCAAGGTAATTAACCTTCCTGATTCCTAATTACTTCATTTGTGAAGCTGGAGTATTAACAGCTCCTATATCACAGAGTTGTAGAGGACAGACCTACAAATGTGTAGAACTGCTGAACCAGTCACCTAACACATAGTGAGTAACAATACTAGTTTCTTTCTTTTTTCTCTCTTTTCTAAAACTTCCTTTAAGTTTGTTTTTGTTTTTTTTTTTTTGTGGTATGCGGGCCTCTCACTGTTGTGGTCTCCCCCGTTGTGGAGCACAGGCTCCGGACACGCAGGCTCAGCAGCCATGGCTCACGGGCCCAGCCGCTCCACGGCATGTGGGATCTTCCTGGACCAGGGCACGAACCCGTGTCCCCTGCATCGGCAGGCGGACTCTCAACTACTGCGCCACCAGGGAAGCCCCCCTTCCTTTAAGTTTTAATCAACTTTTTCACCTAACAAAGTTGGCCTTCATCTCAGAAAAGTATTTTAAATTTACTCATTTTATTTATTTTTGGCTGCATTGGGTCTTCGTTGCTGCGTGCAGGTTTTCTCTAGTTGCAGTGAGCGGGGGCTACTCTTTGTTGCGGGGCACGGGCTCTAGGCACGCGGGCTTCAGTAGTTGTGGCACATGGGCTCAGTAGCTGTGGCGCAAGGGCTTAGTTGCTCCTTGGCATGTGAGATCTCCCTGGATCAGGGATCAAACCCGTGTCCCCTGCTTTGGCAGGCGGATTCTTAACCACTGCGCCACCAGGGAAGTATTTTAAAATTCTATATAGTTTTAAAGTGGCAATAAATTTCTGATGTTTGATTTGATGGACAATTTGTACATCTCAAAGATATAGTTTAAGGGTGAAATTTACATAGAATATTTTAATAAAATTAGTTTTTAATATTTGTCTCTTTTCTATATCAGATTACCTTGCCTTTTGAGGGAAAGTGGCAGTGGTTAATAATCCTATTTTTTCATTTATTATTAATCCAGAGCTTTCAAAATTGCTTTTCTGACATTTGTTTATATATAAGCAAATACATATATATATATATATATATATATATATATAAAAACATCCATTTCCATTCCGGCATATGGAAAAACCCAAACGAACTTTTTGGCCAACCCAAATATATATGAAAGTTTGTTGTTGTTCATCATGAGACCTAACGTATCTTCATTCATTCTGCAGATCGTTATTCTGCACCCATTACAGGCCAGCCAGTGTGCTAGACAAAGATTAAAACAAAGACGCTGTTCTTGGTGCACTTGTGATCTAGGAGGGGAGACAGACATGGAAGCAACTAGCATACGTGAGGACTGGTATCATCGTGGGGGCATTTCACCAAGAACTAGGGGAATACCAGACGGGCTAGTTAATATTGAGGGTGGGTTGTGGTTGGGAGGATAGATAAGTTTGCTAGACAAAGTAGATGAACAGGAGTTTTCCGTGAGGTGAACGATATGAACAAAGACATTCTTCATTTTCTACTTCAGCAATGCATTCTTTGGGGGTTTGGGGCACTCAGAATGGGTAGGTTCGGTTGGCCTTGTATTTGTCAGTGACAAACTCATACAACATGGGTATTTACATATAACTGTTTCATTGTGGTGACATTGTTACTTTGCAGGAACTGCTATTTTGACAGTAGATTTCAGTGTATCATAGATGTTTGATACATCTAAATCAGTGATCAAAAATGTTAACTGGGAGTTGAAAATGTGAATCTTTAAATTGCACAAAATTATATGAAATAGTTGATAATGTTACAATTGAGAGTGAATATTATGTGCCTAGAAATAAGGGAGAAATCAGTAAACCAGCTATGGAATAAAATTAGCCTGGTAATGAGAGAATATTTGAAAATTAAAAAGATGTCCTAGTATCATCTGAACATATGGACCTAGTTTTCATTCCATGATTATAGAGACACTTTTCTGAGATAGATATAGAAGTAGTTTAGTCTGGTAGACATATTCTCAAGGAGTTTCAAAGATTGTATTTCCAGCTACTTGTTCAGATTAGAAAACTAATTTGGATGACATGACCAAGTCTCTGAACCCATCTGAAGCAAAGCAGAATAGTTGCACACCATCTCTTCACTCTCACTCCAGTGTTTAACATGCTTCTAGATCTTAAAGCTCCTTTGAGTGGTAGAGCCCCCCTGTCACTGAATCAGGCACAGAGTTCTGGTTGTTTGGATCTTATTCAGTTCACAAGAATAAATTTATAATCTCCAAAGTAACTCCTGTCCTTTGCTTGCCCGTCCCTCTCCACAGGCACCACAGGGCCACGCTCAGAGCCTGAGTCTCTCCTTTGTATTCTGACCTCATTTATTCCCACCTGAGAGATCTGGGGTAGGGTGGAGAGGGTAGGATAAATTAAGAGAGCCAGAGTGGTCTGTTTGGCATTTTGAACACTGCTCCCACCCCCGTTTCTCCTGCTGCCCCTGAGCTGCTGATGGAGCCTGCTCCCTAGAGAAGGAGCCCATTTTCCTGCCTCTGTCTCTCTAGGCACCATTCCTAATTATAGTATTTCTAAAAGTTCTGTAGAAAAAATGAAAATTTTCTTCCGGGGCTGATTTTCAATCTTATAGTAGCATTCCACGCAACAACTTTACGAAAACATCCCGCTCTCGTTCATTATAAAGATATCTGTGGTCGTATAATTAATTGTTTTGTGGCATCCATTTGGGAATATCTGAATTATCACGTGTATGAACTAACAGAACAGCAAATAACAAAGTAACGAAAGGTCTTTTATGAAGTCAGGACTAGATGTGGGTTCTTTTGAAGTACATGAACTTTCAAATAACAAAATTTCAGCAGTGGAGAATATGTCTGCATATTAACAGAGGATTTTTTATGAAGCATAATTTAATTTGGTCAAGGAGGTTGTGAGAAAACCACTCGTCTTCCACTGTGACGTGGAGCAGCTGTTTCAAAAAATTGGTGCGGGAAGTACCGCTGCCACTGGTGTTCAGGCCTGCATGGGAAGCAGCGTGCGGGCTGGAACCGGGTCTCCACACCCTGATTCCTCCACTTCAGTGTCTCCCAGTGTCTAGTGTTGAGAAATGGGATCTCCCCTCTTTTCTTTGTAGATGCAGTAACATATCAGTTATTTAGAGGTCAAATTTCTAATATCTTCACCCAAGGAAGATGTAATCAGAAAGTTAGAAATGGGGAAAATGTTAAAATAGCCGAAGAATTTGTTTATTTAGGTAGATTTAGTCACAGGAAAGCCCTTCCAGTTCTTAAAGTGCTTCCACTTACCTAGTTTCTCATTTTTTTTTCCTTGAAAAAGGCTAAAAAGTTTATGTTATTGAAATAGGCTAGAATGTATGACAGTTCAAAGTTTACTTTGTTGTCTTGGTTTTAGAAAAGAAAAAGTGAGCAAGTGACAGGGGTGGAGATTTAGGATTTCTGAAAGCTAACATATTATTTTACGAATCGATAGCTGATCACCTGAAAACGATGGCCATGAGAGAAATGCCACTAAAAACAGAATGGAAAACTCCAAAAGCCAAGCAGTGTGGAGTTATTTAATGTAGAAGCAAATAGCCATACATTCCCCAAATGTATCACATCTGGAAAAAAACTCCTTTAAGTTTTAGAAACGTTTTGGTACTCTCAACATTTTTGAGTTGAGAAAATGGCATACATTGGCCTTTCATCATGCTGGGTAAATTAGGTATTCAAGCATGGATTTTTAAAATCAGTGCATTTTTTTTTCTTTTTAACTATAAATGAGTGATGATTTCTAGTCACCCTGGGGTTGGGGGTATTTCCTTATTTTTCCAGGGGCCCATGTAAAGTTGTTTTCCCAGGTACATTAGTCTAACAAATTATGAAGTACACATTGACCTTGAATTAAAGTTTATTTGATCACGTGGCCCGCTGATCTTCATTTTAAATTACCATTTCCTGGATCTTTGAGCCAGTCTCTTGCCAAGTATGGTTATAATATGCTCATAGTCCAAACCTCAGGTCTGATTCTTTCCAGTACCGATCATTTTTGGTTACTTATAGATGTACCACTGTCATCACTAAAGATCTGCTTTTCTAACTTTTATGTGTGTGAGTGTGTGTGTATGTGTGAGTGCGCGTGTGTGTGTTTGTGTGTGAGCGTGTTGTGTGTGTGAGTGTGAACGTGTGTTGTGTGTTAGCGTGTGTGAATGTGAGTGTGTGTGTGTGAGTGTGTGTGTGTGAGTAAAGAGGGAGGTGGGAGGAAGCACGAGGCAGAGAGTGGTGATGGAGACAGAAACACAGTGGGAGGCAGTGAGCTAAGAGACAAAAAAGAAAAAAAGAAAAAATAACTTTTACATGTATATCTGATTTTACTTACAGTGAATTTTTTTTTTTTGCGGTACACGGGCCTCTCACTGTTGTGGCCTCTCCCGTTGCGGAGCACAGGCTCCAGACGCGCAGGCTCAGCGGCCATGGCTCACGGGCCCAGCCACCCCGCGGCATGTGGGATCCTCCCAGACCGGGGCCCAAACCCGCGTCCCCTGCATCGGCAGGCGGACTCTCAACCACTGCGCCACCAGGGAAGCCCCCAGAGTGAATTTTATACTGTGTTACGTCTCTCATAGAATCATCTTGATTTTTTAACCACTTGTATAGTCTAGCTTTTAATGTATTTCTGTCTTCTTTCCCCAGGGACACTATATGAGTATGTATCATGTGCATATTTATCTTTACATCTCTTGAAACTTTTTAGTTGGTACTTTAAAAGGGAATGCATATATGAATGGTTTATCATCCTAAAACAGTTTCACTGTCTGATATAGGAACCACTAGTGACATGGGGCTAAGTTTAGGTTTAAATTAATTAAAATAAGACAATAAACAATTGTAATTCAGTTGCACTAGCCATATTTCACTTGTTTAGTAGCCTCGTGTGAGTAGTGATTACCATATTGGATGGTCAGATAGAGGACATTTCTGTCATCTTAGGAAGTTCTATTGCATAGTGCTGGTCATCAAATGAATGATGGATTCAGTTAAAATATAATCCACTTAAATCTTTTTAAGAGAAAGTATTTATTTCAAAAGTACATGTATTTCTATATGTGTTATTCCCTACAAGTCAACCCCGTCTTGGAAAACATGGTTTAAGAAACAGGATTGACTTTTAATTAGGACATCAGATTTTGGGAAATAAATGCTTTCTTCTAAATGACTAGAAAATAATTTGTTTTCAGTTCTGTATTTCCATTGCAGTATTGTTTACATCATAGACTGTGTGGTAAATTCTTTATCATATAGAAAATAAGATATCAAGTCCATGCTGGTTATCACCAATAACAAGGAAAACGAGGGCGGGACAGGGGGGCCAAGAAGGTGGAGGTCTGCAGCGAGGTGTCTTGAAGAAAGGGATTTCCCCTACGTGTTAATTACATAAGAAACATCAGTAAACCATGGAATAGAAAACATTCATTTCAGACAACTTCGTAGCGATTGTCTGGAACAGGTCCTTTTCTCACCTCATTTCTATATGTTTGATCCTTTGATTAGTAATATGACTTTTATAATGTGCTTAATTTTTTATAACCTCATGACACAGCTTTTCTTCTTTCTTTTCTAAAAGTACATTTGTTGAGTACTTTTAATATGATCCTGAATTTAGAAGCTCTTAAACACTATATTTTGAAGAAAATAATACATTAAAAAAAATTATTATATCTGACAGTCCAAAACTGTTGCTAACTCAGTTGTTATCCACCTTGTGAATATTGACATGGAAGCTCAAGATTTCTCAATTCACAGTTAAATCCAAACCCAAATCAAAACATCATTGTAAATTAATTTTAACAAATCACCACACGCTGAACTATCAGTTGCCTTTGTTTCAATGATGCCTCATCACATGAGAACATTTTTCACCTAGAAATATGAAGAAATCCATTTTAGGCTTGCGAATTGTTTTTGTTTTTATATGTATTTATATATGTATAAGTAATATGCCCTGATGTTTCATTATGGAGGGGGAAAAAAAAGCTTTAAATAAAAGTAAGTTTTAAAAAATTCCTGATATAGGAAGCAAAAAAGCCAGTATAGTTTCTAATTGCTTTCTAGAGTCTCTGAGTTCCCTCATTACCTGTGATTTAAGCTAAAAATGAGGTAATTATAGATAACATCAGTGTTTATCTGGTTGATCTTGGCACCTGCAGTCCTAATGTTGTAGCTTACCCAGAACTGGTGCCACACTTTATAGTCTGATGCTGACATACCTAATTTACACTTCTCCTATTTCCTTTGATTTTTAAGTTAGACGTTCCTTGTTCTATTTCGATAGTATTTTAAAAACCACCCCTTTAAAATGGTGTAAAGGCACATACTCTTCTATGTGGAATATTGGAATCATGGTACAGCCCTTTCATTAAGAGAAATCTTTCCCTGATACATTTCTATACAGATTAAAAAATTTACTGTGTCCTTTCTCCCTTTGCATTTGATAAAGCAAATATGATCGTAATTAATATGGCAATCTCCTCACATATTGGCGTGCACTTTAGGATTATAAAATTGTATAAACCATTGTGCGTCAGATGCAGTTTTCTTACCTGTGGTTCCTCACCTTCAAGTATTCTACCCAACTTGTCTGCCTTAAAGACCACCTTCCTTTGACCTGGCCTTTAGTTCTACTGTTCTACTAGTCTACTGTTCCTCTACTGTTCTACTGTTCCTCTAGTCACATCTCAAAGATGAGATGACGATGGTTGACTGGTGACCTTGTAAACCACAGGGCCATCTCTGAGAGCTCCTGTTCCACCCTGCTGCCCCCAGCTTGTCTGTGACTTCTCGACCTTCCCTGTGGTGACGAGCCCTCCTCTGCTCCACTCAGCAACTTTATTATCAGTAAAAGCCAACGTAGCTCCTCTTGACCAAGTATTGGAGATACTCAGTACTAGACTGTAGTAGTATGTAGTGTGTAGTCTATGAACTCTTCTCAGTTATTGTAATTGTCTGGATTTCTTACGTTAGCTCCACAGAGACATTGTTCCCTGTCTAAATAAAGCCAGAAAATCGGGTGAAACCATCATATAAAGTATATAGTATAAAGTTATTTTCTCTAGTGTATCCTCATTTGGGACAACAATTCAGAAATTTTTTATTCCAGAATTGCCTCGTCATTTTTGCATTCTTTAGGTTACAAAAGTATTTAAACAATTAAATTGAGAAGGTGCTAACCAGTTTCATACTAATTTTATGTGTGTATCTTGGGAAAATACATTAAAATATATAATTAGAAATAGTTATCTCCTTATGATCATCAGCTGTATTTCTTCACTGCAAATACTAGTTGATTTCCATGTCAAAAAAAAAAAAAAATTGCAAGAGCCTTAACTACCTAAATAGTTCTTCTTAAATGAAAGGCATCCATTGCTGCTGCAAAAATTAATTTCACTTATTTAGAAATTATTTTAGTGTTCATGGCCAATTCTTCCCTGAGGAGCACAGAGGTGTTCTCAGAATCCTGAACACAGTGCTTCCAGGGCAGCCACTACTAATCGGCTAACATTGGCAGGGGAAATGAAACAGCCCATTCCTGCCTCTTCTTGCTTACATGCTGGTTACGTTTTCAGGGACCCAGTGCCTGCAATGCAGAGTCGTTGCCACTAGATGGCACTAGTGCGTTATCCAGAGAGTTTTTAAGGCCCAGGTTCCATTTGAGGCGATTATGCACCTAAATGTCCCATGTGTCCTTAAACCACTCACAACATCTGTTGACTTACTTTCTCAGTCCAACTGGTGAAAACTTCTCTCTATACTTTTGGACTTGATGTTCAAACTCTAAAAATGTAAGAAGGAAATATAAGGTCGCATTCCTATCTTGCCTTGTTGCCAGGGGCCGTTTATGTCCTTTGATGTGTGGAGTATTATGCTTCCCTTTAGTGTTTTCAGCCATGTTATTCTGGAAGGTGCTTTTCCTAATTCTCATTCCATTTCTCTCTTGACAACTTATTTAATTTTTCTGGGCCTCAGTTTTGTCATTCATGGAGGGGGGAGGGGTTAAAATTATTCACCCCAGGAGGGTTGTTGTAGAGGTTAAAAGTGATTTACCCAGAATATTATATATTTTGAATGGACTTTTTTTAAGCATTTTTGAATGGATTTTTTTTTAACATTTTGAGAACATCGCTGCTAGATTTTTGCTCTGACAGACTATATGTTTTCCTGTGCAAGACAAAGTTTAGCAACTACCTTTTCTTTATTTTTTTAATTAAACTGCAAAATTCCACCACTGACTCCTCAGTACTTACTATTGTTTTCCCAGGTCTTCACCTGAATTCAGGAGTGTTGTCCACCATTTGTATTTGTGATTGGAAAAAACTTTTATTTTTTTCCAGCTCCCTTCAAAGGGCTCAACTTTCCAACATTTTGTCCTCTATAGACTGTTTAACCTCTGACAGCTCAGTTTTTAGGGTGGCATTTCAGTGCCTACGGGGATACTATTTATCATTTTTTATACCGAGTTTTACTTTTTAGATATAAAATTATTTCACCTCCTCTGCACTGCCAGAGTGCTTTGCCTTAATCATATGATTATTGGTTTACACATCCGTCTACTCCCTTTAACTTTTTTAAATATGCTTTTTCAAATATCTCTGAGTGCTAAGCACACAGTAGGCACTGAATAAATGTTTATTATGTTTACTCTGTATCACAGTTTATTAATGAAACACCATTCCGTAGAAGAGAAAGACAATTAATATGTTTTCTCGTGGCTTTTATATAGTATCTCTGTTGTTAGAGCTCTCCATCAGTTTGAGATTCGTGCCTTAATTGGAACTATGAGTACCTATGAATAAATTTAAATGATTGTGAATTTCAGAGAGAATGTTTCCATTTCGCATGCCTCAGTCTCCTTTATTCTTTACCAACACTGTAATCAAGGCACAGGGTCTTATTTGAGCTAACAAATAATTATCCTTCATTACATAAGTGGTGTGTAACTTGACCTTGAAAGGCTCCTGACCTTGACAAGATGGCAATGAATCTCGCCACCAGCTGTGTCTACTTTCACAATGTCTTGGTACCTGTGAATAGGAGCTGATTTTGGAAGAGGCTGGAAGAGTCATTGCCTCACACTTTACCTCTCTGATCAGGAAGGTATTGGCGTTTTCAGGCCACGGAACTGCATGGTCTCGGACAAATTATTCCATTTGAAATCTGTGCTTTCTGTTCATAGACCACAAGCTATTTAAACATAGACACATTTTCGGAACTGTATTCCTGTAACGCTCTTTGTACTCGTTTTTTATCCCCTCTTTGAGTATTACTACAAACTGTATAAAAACAAAACTTGAACAGTGAGATGTGGGTAATATACGTGAAACTGTTGGGAAATGGATAATATATTTAAAGTATGATACATAATACAAATGGACTAAAGTGATGTTCCAAAAACTCAAGAATTCAGTGAACATTTCTTTGAACTTGGAGTGGCTAAGGATTACTTAAGCCTGAAAACAATGGAAAGAGCATCAAGAGGAAGTAAATGTTAGGTTTAAATTATACACAAAAAGCTTCAGCGTGTTGAAAATCAAAATAATTGTGTTAAAAATACGTATATATGGGGGCTTCCCTGGTGGCGCAGTGGTTGAGAGTCCGCCTGCCGATGCAGGGGACACGGGTTCATGCCCCGGTCCGGGAAGATCCCACATGCCACGGAGCGGCTAGGCCCATGAGCCATGGCCGCTGAGCCTGCGCGTCCGGAGCCTGTGCTCTGCAACGGGAGAGGCCACAACAGTGAGAGGCCCACATACCGCAAAAATAAATAAATGAATGAATGAATGAATGAATATATATATATATATATATATGGCAGACAAAGGTGTGATGTCTTTAAGGTATGAAAAACTCCTCTCAGAACAATAAGCCCAAGACACCAAGATAAAAGCTGTGTTACAATTATTATTAATTTTCTAAAATGTTATGATATGCCAGTCCCCTTCTAAGGACTATTCATATATTTTAATTTTCATGATAATTATTTGAGGTAGATGCTATTATTATTATTCCATTTTACAGAAAGGAAGTTTTAAAAAAGAAGAAATAAAATGGCCCAAAAGCATGAAAAATTTTCGGTTTTACTAATGATACAAAAGCAAGTGAAATCAAAATGAAATATTATTTTCTTTCATGAATAGGGTGATGGAAATAAGACATTTTCATGGAGTAGTGGTAGGAATTTATTTCTTTCCAGCATAGGGTTGGCCTGTGTGTCGCATTTGTCACACTTAGCCACAAGCCCCTTCTGACAGAAGCTTGGCGCGGCTGGAGATCAGTGCTGCGGGGCTGAGGCTGGAAGTTCTCCTGCTCGTGGCGTTAGGGAACGTGCCATTGCCTCGGCCACTCTTCTGGAAACCTCTGTGGGGAAGATGCAGCTTGCTCTGCAGTCAGGGTTTTGCACGTTAGGTGTGCAGTTGGTTATGATACCGGCTCTAAGATCGCCTTGCGTATGGCTGTCCTTTCTGAACACGAGTTGGGTCTGGCCGGCGACAACTGTGTGTTACAGAGAAGGATGATTGAGGGGTTTAGAGGCTTTCTCTCGCGAGTTGGTCTCTGAAGAGATTGCCAGGCTTGCAGCTTTGATAATAAATTTTACATTGTAAGTTTATTGTGGCATTATGGAATCTGAGAGAAATTTCATAAAGCTGCACTCAGTAGCCTCAACTGTTGACAAATGGTTCTTGATGTTTAGTTTGGTACCAGACACAGGGAATATAGGTTTGCTTCCTTTATTCAAACTCAGTAAATGGTTTGGGACAATTAATTTCCAATTGTTTCCCAGTAGGGCAGATTTACTTGTATATTAATGAGGCACAGGTGTTGGGCCCCTGGTGTCTGCATGCCTGGGAGGCATATTTCAGTTGTTTATCTCCTCAGCCATAGGTACAGGCGGCAGGGTACTCAAGCTTGCCTTTCACAGTTTTTACAGTGAGGCTTTTAAATTTTTTTGATGTTTTTTTCACATTTGCCTGCACCTGTTAAAATTTTAAAACTGATCGTGTGGAAAGAAGTTGCAGAGATTTCAATAGTAAATTGTACTAAAAACTAAAGAAAGTAGTCTTCTATATAATTGCCCAGCTTGACATGAAAGAAAAATGAGTTGATTTAATGAAATATTTCAAGTGAGAAGCCAATACGATCCATGGCTCACTTTTTGGTTGTGTATTTTTGGAGCAAGTATATCTTTGTCAATGGCTAAAGCAGTCATATACTTATATTAATATTCATTTTTTTCTTGTTGATTCACTGAACTGCAGTACTATCATTTTAGAGGCAGTGGAATAGCCTCCATAGACATTAGGAATTTCAGTAGCTGGCATAATTATAGCGATCTACATATTCATTAAATCTACTAAAGAACTCTGTCCAAAAAGACAGCCATGCGTTCAGAAACAGTACACAAATAAATATATACATTTTAAAAGTTGCATTTCTGAGACTTATTTAAAATTAAATTCCTGTAGCAGTCCTCTCCAAGCAGAGAATTTTAACAAAAGGATCCCCATGCTTTGGTTTCTTGCATCTAGGAAAGAATGGGAAGAACTATTTGTAAACAACAATTACTTGGCAACAATAAGGCAGAAGGGGATTAATGGGCAGCTGAGAAGCAGCAGGTTCCGCAGCATTTGCTGGAAGGTAAGAAGAAAATATTTATTTACAGTTTGTAGTTGCAGTATATCAACACATTACCTGATGCCCCGGAAGATCACCCATGCGGGGGATCACTGATTTTTCCAAGAGACTTCACTCTCGAGGTTTTGGCTATCCAGGTTTATCTTTCATAGGACATTTGCTAATAAGGTTGAACCACCTTAGCCCTGGATAGCCTGCAATGGTGAAGGAGTCATTTGAAATAACGGTCTTTTCATCCCATTTGATGGCGTGGAACTCAAGTAACGCCTTCCGGGTCCCCAGAGGCATTTGCAGAAATCCTTGCTGCTGGAAGGGGGTGTGCGTGTGTGTGAATGTTTTCAGGCTCCTACTATATCAAGTGCCGTCATGTAGTCGCTCTCCCTTTTTTCTTCACAAATAACAGATGGAAAAGATTTTCCATATTTTTTGTACTAGAAACACCGAGAGAGGGGCAGCAAGAAGGAGAAGTGGAGGGAGATTAGGTCAGTCTCCTTCCAGAGAAAGCCCATCGGTCACCACATGAGTGATGATGAGCTACAGTATCTCTTTCATCGCTCAGAAATCTGCCCCTTTTTGTTCTCTCAAAGTGAATCAATTTAGATTGAGACTCACTTTTAAAATGACTTCTCTTGAAAGTTGTTTAGGATTCATCTGCACAAATTCAGCATACGGAGCCTGCAAGTGAAGACAGTAAGGAACACATAATGTAGTAGACAGTTTGAAATTTAATTATTTAGATTTAATAGTCGAAGTGCATTTTTCTTGCGTTTGGTGCAGGCAGTGGAGGCAGGGGTTGTGCTGCTCGGCTGTTTGTACACAGGAGGTTTGGGCCCACCCCCAACTCCTTGTTGTTGAACTTTTTAATGTCTCCTTCATTCGCTAAAAATAAAATCAACCCGGATTTTTTTTTTTTTTTTGTGGTATGCGGGCCTCTCACTGTTGTGGCCTCTCCCGTTGCGGAGCACAGGCTCCGGACGCGCAGGCTCAGCAGCCATGGCTCACGGGCCCAGCCGCTCCGCGGCATATGGGATCCTCCCAGACCGGGACACGAACCCGTATCCCCTGCATCGGCAGGCGGACTCTCAACCACTGCGCCACCAGGGAGGCCCCGGATTTTTTTTTAATGTTGTATTAAGCTAAATTAAATCAAATTTGTCTTTTTAAGAATGCTTGTTATTTTCATAAGCTGACTGCTAGTTGTAAATTACGTTTTCTGCTGTAGAAGGAGCGGCTTCAGTGCTCAGGCTGTGTCCTCAGATTGTTCCTCTCTGTCCTTTACCTGCTTGTTTGAAGACAGATCTGAAACCTTGAAACTACAAATTGGACCTTGCGCCTGTTCATACACCCCAGCAGCACCCCCCCTTAATGTAAGAATGTAAAATAGAATTGTACTTGAACCTCAATGAATTTTTCTTGTTCACTTTTATTATAAATTTGGAGGGGAGGTTGATTCCACCTTGTGATGTAGCTTTTGGGATCTTGTTCTTTGGCCTTTGTTCACTTTTGGAATTGTCCAAATTTATATATTTCTTAAATACCCCCAAATATAATTGACTGAGGATTGGAATGATAACATGAATATTAATATCTTCTTCAGTTTTCAGGTGGTGCCATTTGCCATAGTTTGACATTTTACTTCTTAGGATTTTTATGAAAGTTTCCTTTTTTTTTTTTTGACAGCTCTTTCTTTGTGTTCTTCCTCAAGATAAAAGTCAGTGGATAAATAGAATTAAAGAATTAAGAGCATGGTATAGCAACATTAAAGAAATAGTAAGTTGTACTTTAATTAATGGAATTGTTTTCTTAAGTATGCTTTGGAGTCCAGTAGCCTCTGATCATGCATTTGTGTTTTCTCTCTTTCTTTCCCAGCACATCACAAACCCGAGGAAGGTTGTTGGCCAGCAAGACTTGATGATCAATAATCCCCTTTCCCAGGATGAAGGGGTAAAGTTTGTCTTTATTCATATCTCAACCGCTTTTACCCATAAGAGTATGCTTATGTCTTGTTATCCATCACCACGAAAGCAGTGTTATACCATACCAATTATTATTATTTTTTTACCCCACAAGTTATACCACCTAAAACCAGATGGGCTTTATTCCATGCCAATGGTCTATTTCTGGGGAAGGGCACTGCCAAGAAGAGGCCCCAGGGGTCTGCAAGAGCCGAGGGTCAGAGAGAAGAGCACGAAGCTGAGGGTAGAACTGTCCTCCCAGGGTCGCAGGGGGGAGCGGGAAGGCTGCGGAGAGCCTCCCTTCCTGACAAAGGTGGAGAAGGCTTCACCTGGAAGGACCAAGTCACACGAAGGAAAGCAACTGTTTGTAGTGAATCTGTGAACAAGTTTTTAAAGATCACGAAAAAGATCAGGCCCACGAGGAGTAATTACTACCTCAGAGGTATTGATTGTGTAACTTCTTCAGTTGCTGCTCTAATTCCTATTTCCGTGTTAACAGACTTTTTTTTCTCTATTTTCTACATAGTATTAACATTTCTTTTTCCTGATACATGTAATTATTATAACGTAGTCTATGGTATAGCAGCATGAAATATTAAGCAATTTTTAAAACTTTAAGTTCACATTTTAAAAAGTACATAAAAATCTATTTGATTATAAAACCTAATAGAGCGTAGTAGAAAACGTTACATATCTTTCTTAGTGCGTTGGCAGTTCAGGTCAGGTTCAAGTGTGACCACTTGGCCAATGGGCTTCCTCTAATCCAGGCGGACCTTTTTGTTGTTGTAGGGGTAGCAGCAGATGTATAGCAGTAAAAGTATCATTCACTTTAAGCAGATAGTAGAAAATTTTAAATGTACACAATAATATCACTGGAAAAGTTGATGTTAGAATAAGGATGTGTTTCTGAGATTAAAGTAGATTTTAATAATTTTTCCAGGTTCAGGTTTCCTATCTGCAATGTAAAATCATAACTCAGAGAGGGATAAATTTAATCATTTAATTATTAAATTGAGATCATAAAAGTCAAGCAAAGTTGGGGTATTATTTTAAATAGGTTGCTTTCCTTATTTCAGAGTCTTTGGAACAAATTCTTCCAGGATAAAGAACTTCGGTCAATGATTGAACAAGATGTCAAAAGAACGTATGTAGAACTACTTACAGGTTACTTTCAATAATTCAAACTAGCGTTACCTCTTTGCAATTTTAGCAAAATATACAATCTTAATTGAATGCAGTATTCTACTTGTGTTAACAGTTATTTTGGCCAAAGTTTGATAATAATAATTACTTTCTATTCTTAAAGTATAGATTTTTGTGTTCCCTTTGTCAAAGTAGATTACATTTATATTATTAAAATAATATGTAAATACTTAACTATTTAAATCAGTTTTTCAGTTCCCAATGATTATTTGAAGTCATGTGCTCTGATTAAAGTTATATTTTATAGTCTTAATACTGGTTTTGCTAAAAAAAATTATCTTTTGCTTTACACCTTTGAATCCCTTTCTAATCAAATTACTTTTTAAATGACAGCTATTATTCTTACCCCCCACCTTACTTCTCGTCCTCTTGACACCATTCAAGTTTTCAAACAACTCAGTTTACTCAATATTTACTATATGAAGATTGGTTCTTTATTTAGCATGTAGTTAATGTCTATAACTTTTATATATTGGACCTCATCTTTTTGGGTCATGTAGTGAGAATTACATGGAATTTGTGTAGGAAGAGCCCAGGGTAAGTTCTAGCAATGTATGCTATAATCCTGGACAAATTAATTTCAACAAACATCTTTCCCCCTTAGGTGTCCATTTCCGTAAAACAAGGATAAGAGTAACCACCTCAAGGGATTGTTATAGATTAACATGTTGATAATGGTAGTAAATTAGGTGTGTTTATACTTTAAACTGCAAACTACATAAAGGTTAGTAAATTTGAGTTCATCATTGGGATCTGGGATGAGCCAGGTATGTGCAGAGTCCTGAATCCACTGCTTCCTTCCAGGTCCTCCTGCGGCTCTGCTTGTCTGCCCCACTCCTGGTTCAAGTCCTTCTCCCCTGGTGCAATGTCAGGGCCACTGGCTCTCTGACATTCATCTCTTTCCAGGTCCCAAACAGAATAATCAGATGACACGGCCTTTTATAAGGTTATACTACATATTTAACAAATGAGATTTTCTATTTTAAAATGGAAATAATTCAGAGGAGTCGTGGGTTCAGACAACAGCAAAACCATGGCTAACTGGCCGTGATGGTGGGTTGGAGGTGTGAGGTAGGGGTCATTTTGATGAGCTTGCTTAGGACTGGGGACTAAGCAGTCATAGGGAAGCTACCCTCCAGTGTCAGGTGGTGGTGCTGGATCTCTAGTAGGTGGTCTCAGAAGGCAGAATGCTGCTGTATTGGTTTCCGGGAAGCACTCAGTAAATATTTTTTGGGGTAAAACAAAAGGATGAATTTCCTCACCAGTCATTTAGGGAACTAGCTGGGTAATCAGTGGCAATAAAACAGACCTCATAAAAACAAAAGGCGCGGTGTATATTGCTAATGAAGCAGTTAAGGTATCTGTTTTGAAAAATGCTGGGCAGTTATCTTAGAAAACTTGATAGCTTCTGTTTAAGAAGGGTTTTAGTCAGTGTCCTCTACTGTTACCAAATGGAAATGGACATGCCATGGCACTGGGGCAGTCACACACTAGCGGCCACATGGGCCAGATTGGTCAAAAGAAATAGGAAAAAAAGAGAAAGGCAAAGAAAAAAAGTTGGATGGCCAAACCAAACAAGAAGTGGCGTTGGGAGCCTCTTCATCATTTTGGTTCCTTAGCTCAAACGTTTCTGCTTTGCTGTGTGAGAAAATGTTATTTCTCAAAAGCTACATTCTTGTAACTGTTTGGTTTTATATTTTCTATGTATTTTTCTTATAAATGCGTATGTGCGTATGTGTGTAACACACATATATGGCTATTTTTTTTCCCCTTATGATTTGTCTTCATTGGTGCATTTTAGTTAAGTTGGCAAACCCGAGATTCAGGGAAGGCTGCTAGGAGGCCTATAGTTCATAGCCTGGGAGGGGGAGGTTGCAGACCTGCTTCCCCAGAAGGCTCTCCCAATGGCTCTCCCCTACATTTAGAGGAAGTCTCCTTGCCATCTGTGTATAAATTTGGGGGCGAGTAACTTAGCTTATAAGGTAAGGGTGTCCGTCTTATTTTAAAGCCACCAAATTGCCTAATCATAAAAGCTGAATAGCTTGAATAATTTTACTGCTTTAGGCAATACACCCTCTTTATTTATTTATTTTATTTTTAACAAATTTCATTTATTTATTTTTTGGACGCGTGGCACATGGGATTCTAGTTCCCTGACCAGGGATCAAATACATGCCCCCTGCATTGAAAGCACGGAGTCTTAACCACTGGACCACCAGGGAGGTCCCGATATACCCTCTTTAGAAGGTACTATGTTATCTCAAATGAATGGTTTTCAATCCAGTCCGTACAGCAGCTCATAAAGCAACAGGAGAAGAAAGGAAGACGCACAGCTCAGTGAATGTTACTCGTTCACTAGCATCTGTGAGAGAATTTGGTGTTCTTGAGTGTATATTTTACTAAATGTCTACTCTGTTTCAGGCCTGTCCTTTCCCTGGGGGAACAGGGTAGTGAGTGAGACAGACAAGGTCCTGCCATCACAGGATGTACATTTCAGTGTGGGTTGCTGGGGAGTGAGACAATGTGCCTGTCTAGATAAAGAGGGTAATGGTAGAGGGTGGTGATTGTTGTGAAGAAATCAAGCAGGATAATAGGACAGCTAGACGGGTGGCTGCTTTAAGAATAGTCATCGACAACGGCATCTCTGAAAAGACGACATTTGAGCTGAGAAGTGACACATTTTAAGTTTATTTATTTATTTATTTTTGGCTGTGTTGGGTCTTTGTTTCTGTGCGAGGGCTTTCTCTAGTTGCGGTGAGTGGGGGCCACTCTTCATTGCGGTGTGCGGGCCTCTCACTATCGCGGCCTCTCTTGTTGTGGAGCACAAGCTCCAGATGCACAGGCTCAGTAGTTGTGGCTCACGGGCCCAGTTGCTCCGTGGCATGTGGGATCTTCCCACACCAGGGCTCGAACCCATGTCCCCTGCATTGGCAGGCGGATTCTCAACCATTGCGCCACCAGGCAAGCCCCATAAGTGACCCATTTTAAAAAGCCAGGCATGTGAAGATGTAGGGGAAGCCCATTCCAGGCAGAGGGGACAGCTGGTGCAGAGTCCTCAGTGACAGTCAGCTGAGGGTTCAGAGGAGCTGAAGGGAGGCCGTGGTGGCTGCAGGCGGGTGATCACAGGAGGCCTGAGAGGTGGTCCTGCCGACCACAGTGAGGAGTGTGGGTTTGGTCCCACTTGGAGGATACTGAGCAGGAGTATGAGGTCTGAGAATAGAGTTCTGGCTGCTGTGCAGTGGGGTGAAGGTGGACGTGAGCACGGAAGCTGGGAGGGCAACCAGGAGTTGGTTGCTGTGTCCAAAGTTCAGTGGTGTCGGTGACATAGACTGAAGATGAAGATGGGAATAGATGAGGTGAGGACATACATTTTATATTTTAAAATACAAATTAGGTGTCATTATTTGTAGATTTCTCACATTGCTCGGTTCTATTCCATTGTCACTAGTCTGTTTGGGGTCCTTTTTACCTCTTACCTGGAGTGTCTTACTTGTTTAACTGTTTTCTTTGGATCTATTAACTTTCTCTTCCAGTCCAACCCATGTGTTATAGCCTTGTTTTCCCAAAGCACATTTCTAGTCATGCTCCTACTTGCTAATCTAAGACCTTCTGCGACTCTCTGTGGTTTGCAGAAGATGTACTTAACCCAGACTCCCTAACACACACACAGTTCCCTTTTAGGGCTTTCCAGTTACCTTTCTGTTATTGATTTCTCGTTTAATTTCATTGTGGTCTGAGGGCAGACACTGTATGATTTCTCTTCTGTCAAATTTGTTAAAGTGTGTTTTATGGTTCAAAATGGGATCTATCTCTGTGAACATTCCGTGTGAGCTGGAGGAGAATGTGTACCCTGCTGTTGTTGGATAAAGTGGTCTGTAGATGTCAGATCCAGTTGATTGATAATGTTGCTGAGTTCAACTCGGTCCTTACTGGTTTTCTGCCTGCCAGGCCTGTCCATTTCTGATAGAAGGGCGTTGAAGTTGCCAACCGTGATAGTGGATTCTTTTATTTCTCTTTCCAGTTTTATCGGGTTTTGCCTTGCATAGTGTGATGCTCTGTTACTAGGTGCATACCTGTTAAGGGTTGTATGCCTTCTTGGAGAATTGATCCCTTTATCATTATGCAGTGTCCTTTCTTATCTTTTAACTAGTGTTAGCATGGTGTGTTGTTCTCCAACTATTTACTTTTAATCTACATGTGTTGTTCTATTTAAAGTGGTTTCTTAAAGGCAACGTATAGTTGGGTCTTGTGTTTTTGATCCACTCTGACAATGTCTGTCTTTTAATTGGTGCATTTAGGTGGTCTACATTGATGTTCAAAGTGATTACTGATATAGTTGGATTATTATCTGTCATATTTGTTGCTGTTTTCTATTCATTACCTTGTTCTTTATTCCTATTTTTGTCTTCTACTCTTTTCCTACCTTTCATAGTTTTAATTGAGCATTTTAGATTATTCTGTTTTCTCTCCTTTCTCAACATGTTGGTTATACTTCTTTTACTTTTTTTCTTAGTAGTTACCCGGGACTTTGCAATATACATTTCAGCAAACCTACTTTCAAATTACACTCGACCACTTCAAAGATAGTGTCAGTGCCTTATAATAGCAAAATAATTCTAATTCCTCCCTGCTGTGTCCCTTG
The DNA here is from genome assembly GCF_949752795.1 of Hyperoodon ampullatus. NCBI lineage: Eukaryota > Metazoa > Chordata > Mammalia > Artiodactyla > Ziphiidae > Hyperoodon > Hyperoodon ampullatus. The sequence goes on from NC_136918.1 coordinate 29,631,908, forward strand.
TATACTTTCTGTCATTCATTTCACTTATACATAAGCATATGTAAGCATATGTATCCATATGTATACATACACACAGGCATGCATAATTGAATATATTGTTGGTATTATTATTTTAAACAAATTGTTATCTGTTATATCAGTTAAGAGCAAGAAAAAAGAAAGTTTTTATTTTACATTTGTTCCTTCTTACACTCTTCCTTTATGTAGATCAGAGTCAGAAATTATTTTCATTTTTTCTAAAGAACTTTTAAAATAATTTCTTGTAAGGCAAGTCTACTGACAGATTCTCACAATTTTTGCTTGTCTGAGAAAGTCTTTATTTCTCCTTCACTTTTGAAGGGTAATTTTGCGGGATACAGAATTCTAGGTTGGTGGGTTTCTTCCCTTTCAACACTTTAAATATTTCAGTTCATGCTCTTCTGTCTTGCATGGTTTCTGAGGAGAAGTTGGATGTAATTCCTTATTCCTATATAGAAAAGATGTTTCCCCCCCACTTTGAGGACTTTATCTTTGATTTTTAGCAGTTTGCAGATGATATATGTAGGTGTCATTCTTTTGGCGTTTATCTTGCTTGGTAGTCTCTGAGCTTCCTGGTTCTGTAGTTTGGTAGCTGACATTAATTTGGGGAATTTCTCAGTTATTATTTCAGATATTTCTCCTGTTCTTTTTTCTCTCTCTTCTCCTTCTGATATTTCCATGATGTGTATGTTACACCTTTTATGGTTGTCCCACAGTCTTTGGATGCTCTGTTCTATTTTCTTGTCTTTGTTCTCTTTGCTTTTCAGTTGTTGAGGATTCTATTGAGATATCCTCTGGTGCAGATTCTTTTCGCAGTTGTGTCCAGTCTACTAAGGAGCCCATTAAAGGCATTCTTCATTTCTCTTACAGTGTTTTTGTATGTCTAGAATTTCTTTTTGGTTCTTTCTTAGGATTTCCATCTTTGGCTTACATTGCCTGTCTGTTCTTGCATGCTATCTGCTTTATCCACTAGAGCCCTGAGCATGTTAATCATACTTGTTTTAAATTCCTGATTCCCTAATTCCAACACCTCTGCTTTCTTTGGTTCTGATGTTTGCTCTGTCTCTTCGAATCATTTGTTTTTTGCTTTTTGGTATACCTTGTAATGTTTGTTGTTGTTTTATGATAGCCAGACATGTACTGGCTGAAGGAACTGCTGTAAATAGGTTGTTAGTAATGTGGTGATAAGGTGAGGGGAGAGGGGAAGTGTTCTTTAGACTTAACTCCAGTCTTTTAGGGATGTGCCTCTGGACTGTGCCCTTCACAAGTGTTTCTCAGGTCTCCCTACCCACTTAGATGGGACAGGATGGGAGAGGGGGTTGGAGTTGGGTATTTGCCTTTCCCCAGGTCAGTTAGGGTCTGATGGTATCCCAGCAGGTTAGGCTCTGGTTAACTGGTTTTCCTTGCAGGCAGGCCTTGTTAAGGAGAGCAGAGTGCTCTATTCAGATTGCCCCCTTTACCATTTCCCCTGTTGGAAGCTAAGGGGATTTTTCTCTGATACTTACTGTGGGAACCTGGTCAAGCTCCTGGAAGTAAATCTCACAATATTGTGTGGGCCTCCCTGTGATGGGGTTTTCCTGGAGTTTTTGAACTCTCAGAGCTGTCCAGTGAGCTTCTAGCAATCTGTCAATTACAGTTCAGGTTTTCCTTCCCCAGCACTGGTTCCTGCCAGGGGTTTTGCTTGTGAGTCTTTGTTCTGGTAAGTGTGGCTCCCTGTATTTGCCTGTCTGTCTCTCCAATTCTGGGGACAGTGGTTTGCCCTGTGTCCTCACCTCTCTTAGGAATCCAAGAAGAGCTATTGATTTTTCAGTCTGCTCAGCTTTTTACTTGTTGTTAGGATAGAGTAGTGATGTCCAAGCTACTTATATGAAGAACCAGAAACCTGACGTCCCTCCAGAATTCCCTTTTAGATCAGTGCTCTGGCATTGTTTCCTGCACAGGTTTTTGCTTTCCATTTGCATTCCTCGGCTGCTCCTCTGCTGGAATTACACTTCCTCCTACTGCTCCCTGTTGGAGTCCTGACAGCTCATCCTTCAAGGCCTGAGTTCATCACCACCCTGTTCATGAAGCATGTTCCAGTCTTTACAATTGGAAATAATTTGTGCTGATTCTGTGTTCCAGTGACATTTTCTTAATAACTCTGTGATAATATTACTTAAGTTTGTTTTGTCTTATATTTATTTAGACCTGCCAATGTATTTAATCTGCCAATGTATTCGATACATTTATATTAATCTCCTTGGCACTGCAGATGCCAAGACAAATATGGCATGGGCCCTTAAGAAGCTCAAAGTCTAATAGAGAAAGCAGACCCAAAAAAAGTTACAGTGCAAAATAACAATACTCTGATGGAAAGAGTATGCACAGGAGCTCTGGTATCAGCCCAAGTCTCATCTTTCAGACCTAATGGTAACCCCTGGAGGGCATGGACCAAATCTTACTTCTGTCACACTGTGCAGAATCAGGGTTATGCTTATTAATAAATGCTCTTTGATGGTGAATCTTATCACTGATGATCGGTATTGTTCAATTTTAGTAACAACAGTCCCTAACATTTTCACTCTTCAGAAACATAAACACACTTAAAAAAATACTATTGTCAGCCTTCTAGTCTGAGTTTAAACAAGATAATTTCGTCTCGTGAGCTGCGTTGTTGCCATCATTATTGAATGTACTTGATCTCAATATGTCACTGTATTAAATATCATCTCCTCTTTCAACTAATTTTAATATTCTTTTCTTCTACTAGCTCTTTTTTGCCTCAAAGGGTTTTGTATCAATTAGTTGTTCCTTACCTCAACCTAATGAGGTTGTTACTGTTCTCATTTTTATTACTGAATGAAAAAAAACAGCTGAAAATCAAAAGGTAAATCAAGTAGCTTCCAATTTACAGCATTTCTAATTCAGAACTTGAATCGTCCATTCTGAACCAATTTTGCCATGCTTTGAAGGCTGTAACATTAAATGAAATTCAGTATTATTGAAAATGATGGGAAATATTGAGTTCAGAATAAAAGATCATTTCCATATTAGATACCAAAGAAGTCTGTTATTTGGTCTATTAAGGTCTATTCTAAAAGTATATTTATAGTGTCTACAACATCATTTGCAAATTAACATATTTATAAGCTATTGCCAAACATATTTATAAGCTATGGCCCAGCTTTTCTTCAGTGTGTTCTCCCTCTCTCCTGAATTAAATGATTAAAATTCTTTAACTTTTATTATTGTAATGGTGCCTATGTTTAACAGTTGATCTGACTGCCTGTCAGGTTTCCTGGTCGTTGTCTTCAGTTTCTGGTCTTTCATGTTTCTGGTTATTGTAGGGGTCTTAGGGTTGGAAGTTCACGCAGCTCATTCATAGTTCATTCCGCTCTGTCCCACTTGAATCTCCATGACATGGTTAGATCTTTAATGATCCAGCCTTCTCATTTGATGCTCCCTTTCATTTATATTTCCCGTATGGGCCAAGCTTTAGATGTAATCTATTTCAGCAAACTTTCTTTCCTCAAATTTTTTTTATCTTGTCATTTGATATCTTGTGGATTCATTAATAACTGATAAAATTTTCTCTTTAAAACCACAGATGTAAAAATTCCGAATGTTACCTTTTTTTTTCTGTAAAAAAAAAAAAAAAAAAAAAAAGGAACCAAGATGGCAGAGTAGAAGGATGTGCTCTCACTCTCTCTTGCGAGAACCCCAGAATCACAACTAGCTGCTGGACAGTCGTCTACAGGAAGACACTGGAACTCACCAAAAAAGATACCCCACATCCAAAGACAAAGGAGAAGCCACAATGAGATGAAAGGAAGGGCACAATCACAGTAAAATCAAATCCCATAACTGCTAGGTGGGCGACTCACAAACTGGAGAACACTTATACCACAGAAGTCCACCCACTGGAGTGAAGGTTCTGAGCCCCACGTCATGCTTCCCAACCTGGGGGTCCGACAATGGGAGGAGGAATTCCTAGAGAATCAGACTTTGAAGGCTAGTGGGATTTGATTGCAGAATTTCGACAGGCCTGGGAGAAACAGAGACTCCACTCCTGGAGGGCACACACAAAGTAGTGTGCGCATCGGGACCCAGGGGAAGGAGCAGTGACCCCAGGGGAGACTGAACCAGACCTACCTGCTAGTGTTGGAGGGTCTCCTGCAGAGGCGGGGTGTGGCTGTGGCTCACCGTGGGGACAAGGACACTGGCAGCAGAAGTTCTGGAAAGTACTCCTTGGCATGAGCCCTCCCAGAGTCTGTCATTAGCCCTACCAAAGAGCCCAGGTAGGCTCCAGTGTTGGGTTGCCTCAGGCCAAACAACCAACAGGGAGGGAAGCCAGCCCCAACCATCAGCAGTCAAGCAGATTAAAGTTTTACTGAGCTCTTCCCACCAGAGCAACAGTCAGTTCTACCCACCACCAGTGCCTCCCATCAGGAAACTTGCACAAGCCTCTTAGATAGTCTCATCCACCAGAGGGCAGACAGCAGAAGCAAGAAGAACTACAATCCTGCAGCCTGTGGAACAAAAAACACATTCACAGAAAGATAGACAAAATAAAAAGGCACAGGGCTATGTACCAGATGAAGGAACAAGATGAAACCCCAGAAAAACAACTAAATGAAGTAGAGCTAGGCAACCTTGCAGAAAAAGAATTCAGAATAATGATAGTGAAGATGAACCAGGACCTCTGAAAAAGAATGGAGGCAAAGATCGAGAATGAAAACTACACTAGAAGGAATCAATAGCAGAATAACTGAGGCAGAAGAACGGATAAGTGACATGGAAGACAGAATGGTGGAATTCACTGCTGAGGAACAGAATAAAGAAAAAAGTAAAAATAAATGAAGACAGCCCAAGAGACCTCTGGGACAACATTAAAAGCAACAACATTCGCATTATAGGGGTCCCAGAAGGAGAAGAGAGAGAAAAAGGACCCGAGAAAATATTTGAAGAGATTATAGTCGAAAACTTCCCTAACATGGGAAAGGAAATAGCCACCCGAGTCCAGGAAACACAGAGAGTCCCATACAGGATAAACCCAAGGAGAAACACGCCGAGACACATAGTAATCAAACTGGCAAAGATTAAAGACAAAGAAAAATTATTGAAAGCAGCCAGGGAAGAACGACAAATAACATACAAGGGAACTCCCGTAAGGTTAACAGCTGATTTCTCAGCAGAAACTCTACAAGCCAGAAGGGAGTGGCATGATACACTTAAAGTGATGAAAGGGAAGAACCTACAACCGAGATTACCCTGCAAGGATCTCATTCAGATTTGATGGAGAAATCAAAAGCTTTACAGACAAGCAAAAGCTACGAGAATTCAGCACCACCAAACCAGCTCTACAACAAATGCTAAAGGAACTTCTCTAAGTGGGAAACACAAGAGAAGAAAAGGACCTACAAAAACAAACCCAAAACAATTAAAAAATGGTCTTAGGAACATACCTATCAATAATTACCTTAAACCTGAATTCAAGGACGTTTAACCAACCAAAACACACAGGCTTGCTGAATGGATACAAAAAACAAGACCCATATATATGCTGCCTACAAGAGACCCACTTCAGACCTAGGGACACATACAGACTGAAAGTGAGGGGATGGAAAAAGATATTCTATGCAAAGGGAAATCAAAAGAAAGCTGGAGGGCTTCCCTGGTGGCGCAGTGCTTGAGAGTCCGCCTGCTGATGCAGGGGACACGGGTTCGTGCCCCGGTCCGGGGAGATTCCACATGCTGTGGAGCAGCTAGGCCCATGAGCCATGGCCGCTGAGCCTGCGCGTCCGGAGCCTGTGCTCCACAGTGGGAGAGGCCACAGCAGTGAGAGGCCAGTGTACCACAAAGAAAAAAAAAAAAAAAAAAAGCTGGAGTAGCAATACTCATCTCAGATAAAATAGACTTTAAAATAAAGAATGTTACAAGAGACAAGGAAAGACACTACATAATGATCAGGGAATCAATCCAAGAAGAAGATGTAACAACTATAAATATATATGCACCAAACATAGGAGCACCTCAATACATAAGGCACCTGCTAACAGCTATAAAATAGGAAATTGACAGTAACACAGTAATAGTGGGGGACTTTAACACCTCACTTACACCAATGGACAGATCATCCAAAATGAAAATAAATAAGGAAACAGAAACTTTAAATGACACAACGTCCAAATATATTTAATTGATATTTATAGGACATTCCATCCAAAAACAGCACATTACACTTTCCTCTCAAGTGCGCATGGAACACTCTCCAGGATAGATCACATCTTGAGTCACAAATCAAGCCTCAGTAAATTTAAGAAAATTGAAATCATATCAAGCATCTTTTCTGACCACAACGCTCTGAGATTAGAAATGAATTACAGGGAAAAATACGTAAAAAACACAAACACATGGAGACTAAAAAATACGTTACTAAATAACCAAGAGATCACTGAAGAAATGAAAGAGGAAATCAAAAAATACCTATAGACAAATGACAATGAAAACACAATGATCCAAAGCCTATGGGATGCAGCAAAAGCAGTTCTAAGAGGGAAGTTTATAGCTACAAGCCTACCTCAAGAAACAAGAAAAATCTCAAATAAAAAATCTAACCTTACACCTAAAGGAACTAGAGAAAGAAGAACAAACAAAACCCAAAGTTAGCAGAAGGAAAGAAATAATAAAGATCAGAGCACAAATAAATGAAATAGGAACAAAGAAAATGATAGTAAAGATCAATAAAGCTAAAAGCTGGTTCTTTGAGAAGATAAACAAAATTGATAAACCATTGGCCACACTCATCAAGAAAAAGAGGGAGAGGACTCAAATCAATGAAATTAGAAATGAAAAAGGAGAAGTTACAACAGACACCGCAGAAATCCAAAGCATCCTAAGAGACTACTACAAGCAACTCTATGCCAATAAAATGTACAACCTGGAAGAAATGGACAAATTCTTAGAAAGGTATACCTTCGAAGACTGAACCAGGAAGAAATAGAAAATATGAACAGACCAATCACAAGTAATGAATTGAAACTGTGATTAAAAATCTTCCAACAAAATTCCAGGACCAGTTGGCTTCACAGGTGAATTCTATCAAACATTTAGAGAAGAGCTAACACCCATCCTTCTCAAACTCTTCCAAAAAATTGCAGAGGAAGGATCACTCCCAAACTCATTCTATAAGGCCACCATCACCCTGATACCAAAACCAGACAAAGATACTACAAAAAAAGAAAATTACAGATCAATATCACTGATGAATATAGATGCAAAAATCCTCAACAGAATACTAGCAAACAGAATCCAACAACACATTAAAAGGATCATACACCATGATCAAGTGGGATTTATCCCAGGGATGCAAGGATTATTCAATATACACAAATCAATCAATGTGATACACCATATTAACAAACGGAAGAATAAAAACCATATGATCATCTGAATAGATTCAGAAAAAGCTTTTGACAAAATTCAACACCCATTTATGATAAAATCTCTCCAGAAAGTGGGCGTAGAGGGAACCTACCTCAATATAATAAAGGCCATATGCGACAAACATCATTCTCAATGGTGAAAAACTGAAAGCATTTCCTCTAAGATCAGGAACAAGACAAGGATATCCACTTTCACCACTATTATTCAACATAGTTTTGGAAGTCCTAGCCATGGCAATCAGAGAAGAAAAAGAAATAAAAGGAATACAAATTCGAAAAGAAGTGAAACTGTCACTCTTTGCAGATGACATGATACTATACGTAGAGAATTCTAAAGATGCCACCAGAAAACTACTAGAGCTAATCAGTGAATTTGGTAAAGTTGCAGGATACAAAATTAATGCACAGAAATCTCTTGCATTCCTATACGCTAATGATGAAAAATCTGAAAGAGAAATTAAGGAAACACTCCCATTTACCATTGCAAAAAAAGGAATAAAATACCTAGGAATAAACCTACCTAGGGAGACAAAAGACCTGTATGCAGAAAGACACTGATGAAAGAAATTAAAGCCGATACCAACAGATGGAGAGATATACCATGTTCTTGGATTGGAGGAATCAATATTGTGAAAATGACTATACTACCCAAAGGAATTTACAGATTCGGTGCAATCCCTGTCAAATTACCAATGGCATTTTTTACAGAACTAGAACAAAAAATCTTAAAATTTTTATGGAGACACAAAAGACCCCGAATAGCCAAAGCAGTCTTGAGGGAAAAAAACAGAGCTGGAGGAATCAGACTCCCTGACTTCAGACTATACTACAAAGCTACAGTAATCAAGACAATATGGTACTGGCACAAAAACAGAAACAGATCAATGGAACAAGATAGCCCAGAGATAAACCCACGCACCTATGGTCAACTAATCTATGACAAAGGAGGCAAGGATACACAATGGAGAAAAGACAGTCTCTTCAATAAGTGATGCTGGGAAAACTGGACAGCTACATGTAAAAGAATGAAATTAGAACATTCCCTAACACCATACACAAAAATAAACTCAAAATGGATTGGAGACCGAAATGTAAGACTGGACACTATACAACTGTTAGAGGAAAACATAGGAAGGACACTCTTTGACATAAATCACAGCAAGATCTTTTTTGATCCACCTCCTAGAGTAATGGAAATAAAAACAAGAAAAACAAATGGGACCTAATGAAACTTAAAAGCTTTTGCACAACAAAGGAAACCATAAAGAAGACAACCCTCAGAATGGGAGAAAATATTTGCAAATGAATCAATGAACAAAGGATTAATCTCCAAAATATATAAACAGCTCATGCAGCTCAATATTAAAAAAACAAACAACCCAATCCAGAAATGGGCAGAAGACCTAAATAGACATTTCTCCAAAGAAGACATACAGATGGCCAAGAAGCACATGAAAAGCTGCTCAACATCACTAATTATTAGAGAAATGCAAATCAAAACTACAATGAGGTATCACCTTACACCAGTTAGAATGGGCATCATCAGAAAATCTACAAACAACAAATGCTGGAGAGAGTGTGGAGAAAAGGGAACCCCCTTGCACTGTTGGTGGGAATGTAAGTTGATACAGCCACTACGGAGAACAGTATGGAGGTTCCTTAAAAAACTAAAAATAGAATTACCATGGGATCCAGCAATCCCACTACTGGGCATATACCCAGAGAAAACCATAATTCAAAAAGACACATGCACCCCAATGTTCATTGCAGCACTATTTACAATAGCCAGGTCACGGAAGCAACCTAAATGCCCATCGACAGATGAATGGATAAAGCAGATGTGGCACGTATATACAATGGAATATTACTCAGCCATAAAAAGGAACGAAATTGGGTCATTTTTTGAGACGTGGATGTATCTAGAGACTGTCATACAGAGTGAAATAAGTCAGAAAGAGAAAAACAAATATCGTATATTAACACATATACGTGGAACCTAGAAGAATGGTACTGATGAACCAGTTTGCAGGGCAGAAATTGAGACACAGATGTAGAGAACAAATGTATGGAAACCAAGGGGGGAAAGTGGTGTTGGGAGTGGGGGTGGTGGTGTGCTGAATTGGGCGATTGGGATTGACATGTATACACTGATGTGTATAAAATTCATGACTAGTAAGAACCTGCTGTATAAAATAAAATTCAAAAATTAAAAAAGAAAAGAAAACCCACAGATGTGTGCTGTCCAGTTTGGTAGCCACCAGGCACATGTGGCTATTTAAGTTGAAATTAATTTGGATTAAATAAGATAAAATATGTCTTCAGAAGCCACATCTCAAGTGCTAATGGCTACTTTAGAGGCCAGCACAGATATCGGACTTTCCTATCATCATAGGAAGTTCTACTGGACAGTGCTGTGTAAATAATTCGTTGTTGTTATATTATTGTGCAGTATATGATAGGAATGTCTGCATTTTATTTTTTATTCATAGTGAACTTTTAGATATGACCTCTGTGCAGTATTTGCTTTTGTTTCCTTTCTCTGCCCTTAAGAAACCTCCATGAATTTTTATACTGTACAAGTCTTATCTGAGTTTTTTTTTTTTTTTTTTTAATTTTTTTTTATTTTTTATTAGTTTCTGCTTTATAACAAAGTGAATCAGTCATACATACACATCTGTTCCCTCATCCCTTCCCTATTGCGTCTCCCTCCCTCCCACCCTCCCTATCCCACCCCTCCAGGCGGTCACAAAGCACCGAGCTGATCTCCCTGTGCTCTGCGGCTGCTTCCCACTATCTATCTACCTTACGTTTGATAGTGTATATATGTCCATGCCTCTCTTTCGCTTTGTCACAGCTTACCCTTCACCCTCCCCATATCCTCAAGTCCGTTCTCAAGTAGGTCTGTGTCTTTATTCCCGTTTTACCCCTAGGTTCTTCATGACATTTTTTTTTTTTAAATTCCATATATATGTGTTAGCATACGGTATTTGTCTTTCTCTTTCTGACTTACTTCACTCTGTATGACAGACTCTAGGTCTATCCACCTCATTACAAATAGCTCAGTTTCATTCCTTTTTATGGCTGAGTAATATTCCATTGTATATATGTGCCACATCTTCTTTATCCATTCATCCGATGATGGACACTTAGGTTGTTTCCAGCTCCGGGCTATTGTGAATAGAGCTGCAATGAACATTTTGGTACATGTCTCTTTGAATTATGGTTTTCTCAGGGTATATGCCTAGTAGTGGGATTGCTGGGTCATATGGTAGTTCTATTTGTAGTTTTTTAAGGAACCTCCATACTGTTCTCCATAGTGGCTGTACCAATTCACATTCCCACCAGCAGTGCAAGAGTGTTCCCTTTTCTCCACACCCTCTCCAGCATTTATTGTTTCTAGATTTCTTGATGATGGCCATTCTGACTGGTGTGAGATGATATCTCATTGTAGTTTTGATTTGCATTTCTCTAATGATTAATGATGTTGAGCATTCTTTCATGTGTTTGTTGGCAGTCTGTATATCTTCTTTGGAGAAATGCCTATTTAAGTCTTCTGCCCATTTTTGGATTGGGTTGTTTGTTTTTTTGCTATTGAGCTGCATGAGCTGTTTATAAATTTTGGAGATTAATCCTTTGTCAGTTGCTTCATTTGCAAATATTTTCTCCCATTCTGAGGGTTGTCTTTTGGTCTTGTTTATGGTTTCCTTTGCTGTGCAAAAGCTTTGAAGTTTCATTAGGTCCCATTTGTTTATCTTTGTTTTTAGTTCCATTTCTCTAGGAGGTGGGTCCAAAAGGATCTTGCTGTGATTTATGTCATAGAGTGTTCTGCCTATGTTTTCCTCTAAGAGTTTGATAGTTTCTGGCCTTACATTTAGGTCTTTAATCCATTTTGAGCTTATTTTTGTGTATGGTGTTAGGGAATGATCTAATCTCATACTTTTACATGTCCCTGTCCAGTTTTCCCAGCACCACTTATTGAAGAGGCTGTCCTTTCTCCACTGTACATTCCTGCCTCCTTTATCAAAGATAAGTTGGCCATATGTGCGTGGGTTTATCTCTGGGCTTTCTATCCTGATCCACTGATCTATCTTTCTGTTTTTATGCCAGTACCACACTGTCTTAATTACTGTAGCTTTGTAGTATAGTCTGAAGTCAGGGAGCCTGATTCCTCCAGCTCCATTTTTCGTTCTCAAGATTGCTTTGGCTATTCGGGGTCTTTTGTTTTTCCAAACAAATTTTGAAATTTTTTGTTCTAGTTCTGTGAAAAATGCCAGTGGTAGTTTGATAGGGATTGCATTGAATCTGTAGATTGCTTTGGGTAGTAGAGTCATTTTCACAATATTGATTCCTCCAATCCAGGAGCATGGTATATCTCTCCATCTATTTGTATCCTCTTTAATTTCTTTCATCAGTGTCTTATAATTTTCTGCATACAGGTCTTTTGTCTCCTTAGGTAGGTTTATTCCTAGATCTTTTATTCTTTTTGTTGCAATGGTAAATGGGAGTGTTTTCTTGATTTCCTTTTCAGATTTTTCATCATTAGTGTACAGGAATGCCAGAGATTTCTGTGCATTAATTTTGTATCCTGCTACTTTACCAAATTCATTGATTAGCTCTAGTAGGTTTTCGGTAGCATCTTTAGGATTCTCTATGTATAGTATCATGTCATCTGCAAACAGTGACAGCTTTACTTCTTCTTTTCCAATTTGGATTCCTTTTATTTCCTTTTCTTCTCTGATTGCTGTGGCTAAAACTTCCAAAACTAGGTTGAATAAGAGTGGTGAGAGTGGGCAGCCTTGTCTTGTTCCTGATCTTAGTGGAAATGGTTTCAGTTTTTCACCATTGAGGACAATGTTGGCTGTGGGTTTGTCATATATGGCCTTTATTATGTTGAGGAAAGTTCCCTCTATGCCTACTTTCTGCAGGGTTTTTATCATAAATGGGTGTTGAATTTTGTCAAAAGCTTTCTCTGCATCTATTGAGATGATCATATGGATTTTCTCCTTCAACTTGTTAATATGGTGTATCACATTGATTGATTTGCGTATATTGAAGAATCCTTGCATTCCTGGAATAAACCCCACTTGATCATGGTGTATGATCCTTTTAATGTGCTGTTGGATTCTGTTTGCTAGTATTTTGTTGAGGATTTTTGCATCTATGTTCATCAGTGATATTGGCCTGTAGTTTTCTTTCTTTGTGACATCCTTGCCTGGTTTTGGTATCAAGGTGATGGTGGCCTCGTAGAATGAGTTTGGGAGTGTTCCTTCCTCTGATATTGTTTGGAAGAGTTTGAGAAGGATGGGTGTTAGCTCTTCTCTAAATGTTTGATAGAATTCACCTGTGAAGCCATCTGGTCCTGGGCTTTTGTTTGATGGAAGATTTTTAATCACAGTTTCAATTTCAGTGCTTGTGATTGGTCTATTCATATTTTCTATTTCTTCCTGAGTCAGTCTTGGTAGGTTGTGCATTTCTAAGAATTTGTCCATTTCTTCCAGGTTGTCCATTTTATTGGCATAGAGTTGCTTGTAGTAATCTCTCATGATCTTTTGTATTTCTGCAGTGTCAGTTGTTACTTCTCCTTTTTCATTTCTAATTCTATTGATTTGAGTCTTCTCCCTTCTTTTCTTGATGAGTCTGGCTAATGGTTTGTCAATTTTCTTCTCAAAGAACCAGCTTTTAGTTTGGTTGATCTTTGCTATTGTTTCCTTCATTTCATTTTCATTTATTTCTGATCTGATCTTTATGATTTCTTTCCTTCTGCTAACTTTGGGGGTTTTTTGTTCTTCTTTCTCTAATTGCTTTAGGTGCAGGGTCAGGTTGTTTACTCGAAATGTTTCCTGTTTCTTAAGGTGGGATTGTATTGCTATAAACTTCCCCCTTAGAACTGCTTTTGCTGCGTCCCATAGGTTTTGGGTCGTCGTGTCTCCATTGTCATTTGTTTCTAGGTATTTTTTAATTTCCTCTTTGATTTCTTCAGTGATCACTTCGTTATTGAGTAGTGTATTGTTTAGCCTCCATGTGTTTGTATTTTTTACAGATCTTTTCCTGTAATTGATGTCTAGTCTCATAGCATTGTGGTCGGAAAAGATACTTGATACAATTTCAATTTTCTTAAATTTACCAAGGCTTGATTTGTGACCCAAGATATGATCTATCCTGGAGAATGTTCCATGAGCACTTGAGAAAAATGTGTATTCTGTTGTTTTTGGATGGAATGTCCTATAAATATCAACTAAGTCCATCTTGTTTAATGTATCATTTAAAGCTTGTGTTTCCTTATTTATTTTCATTTTGGATGATCTGTCCATTGGTGAAAGTGGGGTGTTAAAGTCCCCTACTATGATTGTGTTACTGTCGATTTCCCCTTTTATGGCTGTTAGTATTTGCCTTATGTATTGAGGTGCTCCTATGTTGGGTGCATAAATATTTACAATTGTTATACCTTCTTCTTGGATCGATCCCTTTATCGTTATGTAGTGTCCTTCTTTGTCTCTTCTAATAGTCTTTATTTTAAAGTCTATTTTGTCTGATATAAGAATTGCTACTCCAGCTTTCTTTTGATTTCCATTTGCATGGAATATCTTTTTCCATCCCCTTACTTTCAATCTGTATGTGTCTCTAGGTCTGAAGTGGGTCTCTTGTAGACAGCATATATATGGGTCTTGTTTTTGTATCCATGCAGCCACTCTGTGTCTTTTGGTGGGAGCATTTAGTCCATTTACATTTAAGGTAATTATTGATATGTATGTTTCTATTCCCATTTCCTTAATTGCTTTGGGTTCCTTATTGTAGGTATATTCCATCTGTTGTGTTTCTTGCCTAGAGAAGTTCCTTTAGCATTTGTTGTAAAGCTGGTTTGGTGGTGCTGAACTCTCTCAGCTTTTGCTTGTCTGTAAAGGTTTTAATTTCTCCATCAAATCTGAATGAGATCCTTGCTGGGTAGAGTAATCTTGGTTGCAGGTTTCTCTCCTTCATCACTTTAATTATGTCCTGCCACTCCCTTCTGGCTTGTAGAGTTTCTGCTGAGAGATCAGCTGTTAACCTGATGGGGATTCCCTTGTGTGTTATTTGTTGTTTTTCCCTTGCTGCTTTTAATATGATTTCTTTGTGTTTAATTTTTGACAGTTTGATTAATATGTGTCTTGGCGTATTTCTCCTTGGATTTATTCTGTATGGGACTCTCCGTGCCTCCTGGACTTGATTAACTATTTCCTTTCCCATATTAGGGAAGTTTTCAACTATAATCTCTTCAAATATTTTCTCAGTCCCTTTCTTTTTCTCTTCTTCTTCTGGAACCCCTATAATTCGAATGTTGGTGCGTTTAATGTTGTCCCAGAGGTCTCTGAGACTGTCCTCTATTCTTTTCATTCTTTTTTCTTTATTTTGCTCTGCATCACTTATTTCCACTATTTTATCTTCCACCTCACTTATCCGTTCTTCTGCCTCAGTTATTCTGCTGTTGATCCCATCTAGAGTATTTTTCATTTCATTTATTGTGTTTTTAATCGATGCTTGATTCATCTTTAGTTCTTCTAGGTCCTTGTTAACTGTTTCTTGCATTTTGTCTATCCTATTTCCAAGATTTTGGATCATCTTTACTATCATTATTCTGAATTCTTTTTCAGGTAGACTGCCTATTACCTCTTCATTTGTTAGGTCTGGTAGGTTTTTATCTTGCTCCTTCACCTGCTGTGTGTTTTTCTGCTTTCTCATTTTGCTTATGTTACTGTGTTTGGGGTCTCCTTTTTGCAGGCTGCAGATTCGTAGTTCCCGTTGTTTTTGGTATCTGTCCCCCGTGGCTAAGGTTGTTTCAGTAGGTTGTGTAGGCTTCCTGGTGGGGGGGACTAATGCCTGTGTTCTGGTGGTTGAGGCTCGATCTTGTCTTTCTGGTGGACAGGTCCACGTCTGGTGGTGTGTTTTGGGGTGCCTGTGGCCTTATTATGTTTTTAGGTAGCCTCTCTACTAATGGGTGGGGTTGTGTTCCTGCCTTGCTAGTTGCTTGGCATAGGGTGACCAGCACTGTAGCTTGCTGGTCGTTGACTGAAGCTGGGTGCTGGTGTTGAGATGGAGATCCCTGGGAGATTTTCGCTGCTTGATATTATGTGGAGCTGGGAGGTCTCTTGTGGACCCGTGTTCTGAGGTTGGCTCTCCCACTTCAGAGGCACAGCACTGACTCCTGGCTGCAGCACCAAGAGCCTTTCATCCACCCGGCTCAGAATAACAGTGAGAAAAAGTAGAAAGAAAGAATTAGTAGAAGAAAGAAAGAGAGAGGGAAAGAAAGGAAGAAGGGAAGAAAGGAAGGAAGGAAGGAAGAAAGAAAGAAAGGAGGGAGGGAGGGAGGAAGGATGGAAAGAAAGGAGGGAGGGAGGGAGGAATGAAAGCAAAAGGAAGAGTGAATGGAAGAAGGGAGGGAGGGAGGGAGGAAGGAAAGAAAGAAAGAAAGAAAGACAGGAGGGAGGGAGGGAGGTAGGAAAGAAAAAGAAAGTGGAAAGAAGAAGGGTGGGAGGGAGGGAGGGAGGAAAGAAAAAGAAAGAAGGAAAGGAGGAGCGGAGGGAGGGAGGGAGGAAGGGAAGGTAGGAAAAAAAGAAAGAGCAGGTAAAGTAAAATAGAATAAAGTATGAAATATAGTAGCGTTATTAAAATTAAAAAGTAATTATTGAAAAAAAAAACACGGACCGATAGAACCCTGGGACATATGGTGGAAGCAAAGCTATACAGAGAGAATCTTACACAGAAGATTACACATACACATTCACAAAAAGAGAGCAGGGGGAAAAATCAAAAATCTTGCTCTCCAAGTCCACCTCCTCGATTTGGGATAATTCGTTGTAAAAAGAGGAAAAGGGCGAGAAGTCTAAAATCTTGCTAAGTCTACCTCCTTAATTTGGGATAATTCGTTGTAAAAAGGGGGGAAAGTCTTAAATCTTGTCCTCAAAGTCCACTTCCTCAATTTGGGATGATTCGCTGTCCATTCATACACTTCACAGACGCAGGGCACATCAAATGGACCGTGGAGCTTTAATCCACTGCCTCCGAGGCTGCCCAGAGAGATTTCCCTGTCTCTGCTCTCACAACTCCCGGGTCTCAGCCTTGGACCTGGCCCCGCCTCTGCGCGTAGGTCGCCGGAGGGCGTCCGTTCTTCCGCTCAGACAGGACGGGTTTAAAGGAGCCGCTGATTCGGGGGCTCTGGCTCACTCAGGCAGAGGGGAGGGAGGGGAATGCCCTCTCCTCGCGCACCAGGCAACAAAAGGGAAAAAAGTCTCTTGCCTCTCCGGTAGCTCCAGACCCTTTCCCCGGACTCCCTCCGGGCTAGCACTAACCCCTTCAGGCTCTCTTCCTGCCGCCAGCCCCAGTCCTCTCCCTGCGCTCCGACTGAAAGCCGATACCCGAGCCTCAGCTCCCAGCCCCGCCCGCCCCGGCGGCGAGCAGACAAGCCTCTCGGGCTGGTGTGTGCCTGAGGGCACCGATCCTCTGTGCCAAAATCTCGCCGCTTTGCCCTCCGCACCCCTGTTGCTGTGCTCTCCTCCGCTACTCCGAAGCTTTCCCCCTCCGCCACCTGCAGTCTCCGCCCGCGAAGGGGCTTGTAGTGTGTAGAAACCTTCCCTCCTTCACGGCTCCCTCCCACTGGTGCAGGTCCCGTCCATATCCTATTGTCTCTGTTTATTCTTTTTTTCTTTTGACCTACCCAGGTATGTGGGGAGTTTCTTGCCTTTTGGGGTGTCTGAGGTCTTCTGTCAGCGTTCAGTAGGTGTTCTGTTGGAGTTGTTCCACGTGTAGCTGTATTTCTGATGTATCTGTGGGGAGGAAGGTGATCTCCGCGTCTTACTCTTCCGCCATCTTCCTCCGGTTCCCCCCTTATCTGAGTTTTTGATGAAATTTAGTTATTATGTTATATAGTAGTGGGCAGCTTGAAATTAGGCTAGTTTGAAAATGTTTTCTATATTAATGATATATAAAAGTTATTTTACAAAGTTTTTTTTTTTTTTTCTTTTTCTTATTTAAAGTCCATCTTCTGCACAGTTCCCGTTTTTTGGAGAAGTACTGCCTGTTCCCTCGTCCAACACTGATTGTCACACTTTACAAAGTTAAGATACCCTAAATGTTGGTATCTTTTACACAGTTTCCTCCAAGCCCCTTTTTTTTTTTTTTTTTTTTTTTTTTTTTTTTTACTTAAATAAAAACCAAATTCCTTAGGGAAAGAAGATTTTTACAAGCAATTTCGGAGCAGAATTGATTTTGGTGTGTGTTAATGCAGACAATCTGCCCAGTGTTAAAATGTTACAGAGAAAAAAACCCACACAAGCTGCCACATTCGTGTGATCACACCAAAATAGCAGCTTGTATTTATATTTTCAGTCTCCTCGAGGTGGACTGCAGGCACATACGAATGAGTGGCTGTACTTGGTGTTGTGTTGTGATTTTATTTGATGCAGGCACAGTACATGCTTGTGTGTTCACGACCAGCCTTCGCATATGCACTTGTTCACAGCCGCGAAAGTGAAAACTACAACACAAGCCGCTCTCTACGAGTTGTCGGCAACCTGTGTGTTTCCTAAATATTAAAGAGGGGGAGAAACAAATTTTCAGGAACACAAGAAATAATTCTTCTGTCAAATGGCCTGTAGTCCTTCCTCATTTGACAACACTTAAGGTAAAAACAAAATATTGGATTGTCATGGTTGAATATATATATTTAGAAATATGTATTTTCCTGTACTGCTCATGTTTTTGACGTGTATTTTTCTCATTTCTGTTCCATTTAAGCATGCAGATTCTTACCACACATTTGTTCCAATTTATGGGATATTTTTAAACTTTAAAAAAATTTTGTAGTATTTGAGTGAAAATATAGGTGTATTTGCTGCAGTCGTGTTGCTTTGATTAGCATCCTGGCACTCCCTGTCTGTGGGATTTGGGAGCAGTGGTCCATGTCGTGGCAGCAGAGTTACATCGCTCTGAGCAGCTGACCAGAAGAATTTTTACTTTTGAGGTCCTCCTTGTAAATTAAGCCAGAATTTTTTAGCACTATTTATAGTTGTGGGTTCACATATTGATTATGAGAAGGTTAAAAAGTAAAGTCTGGTGGGTGGCAAAGTAATGCCTCATCCTGAAGCATTCCTAGTTGCCCTAGCCTGTTCAGTAGGGTAACAGTATTTTCGGAACTTTCACACATTTGGAATTGACACCACTTAAGTACTTCAAGGGTAAATGCTTTCAATTGCTTTAAAATTTTTTCTTAATTGCTGAAAAAGTGCAAAATAAAGTCTATATTTTCAGTGTGACAAAGCCTTGCACTTAAAGTGCATATTTCTATCTACCTATTTTTTTCTTAATTTTTCACCTTTATGGTATCAGTAAAAAGATTTTTTTTTTTTTTTAATTTGAGACAGAGAGGCAGTGGGGTAGAGGGCTTTTTACGTAACTCAGGGCATTGGAGAACTAGAAAGAACCTTGGATGAAAACCTCTATTTGGATGGTGACAGATACCACTCCCTGAAACTCCAGCCCCAGCTGCCCTGTCCTCACTATCATTCTTTGATATTTCCTGTCATCCTAACCCTTCCGGTTTGTCTTCTCACCTGTATGACGATTTCAAATTCCCACCTTCCCTGTTAGGCTCTTGGAGATTTTTCTGCTATCCTCTTGGGCTGGATCACACCCTTGTCATCACAACAGATTCCTACTTTCTTTCTGTTCACCTCCAGTTTACGGCCTGTGAAAGCTCTATGTTGCTTATATATTCATTAGTTGCAAAAAACAAAGGTAACAGAACTGTGGTCTGGCCTTTGTTATGCTTTGCCTTTTCACCTCCAGTCCTTGAGTTCATGATTTCATTCTCATTTTTCATTGGTTTGTTTATTTGTAGGTTTGTAGATTTATTTACTCATTCAACAAATACTACTTGAGAAATTACTATGTAGCAGCTACCATTCTGGAAGTTGAGGATCCTGATAAGGAAAATAGTGCCTCTTCTGTTCTTTTGTAGACCCTGCGTATTTTATTGTAATTATCTTCCTTTTAAAAATATCTGTAAAATGTCTACTTTCTCGCCTAGATTTTCTTAAATACTTAGTTTTTCTGTTTTATATCTTTCATATTCCCCAGTACCAGGCATCCATAATAGGCATTTGTGTCCTTGGTAGTCATCTACTTAAGTCCTTTTATTTTGCAAACGCGTAAAGTTGAAGCTCAGAAAGGATGACTTAAGAAAATACAACTTGTTAACGGCCGAAATGGAAATAACACCTGGGACTCCAGGTCTTTCCACAGATCTATAACCTTTTATGTTAATCTAGGTTGCCTGAATTTAACGCTTTCCCAGTTCTAGAAGCATTTATCAAATACTTCGTGTATGCAGAGCACTGTGTGGAGCACACAGACCATGAAAGCATGGGTGTTATCTCAAGTCTGACTCAGAAAGTTCTAGAGATTCAATACATAGGTACTGTTTCTGCCCTCTGGGTTCATATGTTCTAATGTAGAGTTTCTCACCCTTGGGAGTATTGACCTTTTGGACCAATTAATTCTTTGTTGTGAGAGGCTGTCCCATGCAGTGGGGTGTTAAGCAGCGTCCCTGACCTCTGGCTGCCCAGGGCTCTGTGGGGCATGATTTTTAGATCTTTCCAGGGCATCAGGGTGTCTTGTCTGACAGGAGGGTTCTCTGATGCACTGCTTTAGAGCTTTCTGAGATCTTAACAAAGTATTTTACATTCACACCCTTGGTTTCATCTTTGGACCTTGTTTTTCTGACTGTGTCTTATATTCGATCTTTGCCCAGAAGCAGTGTCCTAATGCTTCATTTGTGACTAGAGAGGATGAGAAGGAGAAAAGGTTGTATTTTCAAGCCCAGCAAGTCCCAGCGCCTCTGCGTTGAGCAGTTCTTCCGCTTTCCTCCTTTTCCATTCTACTGTAAATAACAAGCAGCACCAGGCAGCACCTTCAGCACTGCCTGGACAGTCTCCTTGGCTAGATCACCCAGTGTATTAGGGACATTTTCAGTATTCCAGATAACTAGAGGCTGCTGTGTTGTCAGTACATAATAAGGAATCTTTTCTGTCCACTTTTCTTGTGATCTTTTCCTCACTTTGATTTACGCCCTCACTGGCAGCCTCATGGGCTGTCTGGCTAATCATCTCTTTCAGATCCTTTAGTCTTTCACTGAGGTCTATGCAAGGTCTTTCCAGCTCCTGTCCAGTCCTATAGACACCTCTACCACATATTTTATTGTTTTTTTAAAAACAGCCCAGTTTCAGGTATCAAAACCTCTGTTCATCATCTATTTGCTGCATAATACATCAACCAAAATGTAATCACTTGGAACTAAAATCATGTATTGTATTTCATAGTTGCTGGAGATC
Organism: Hyperoodon ampullatus; assembly: GCF_949752795.1. Lineage (NCBI taxonomy): Eukaryota > Metazoa > Chordata > Mammalia > Artiodactyla > Ziphiidae > Hyperoodon > Hyperoodon ampullatus. The sequence continues at coordinate 29,652,711 of NC_136918.1, forward strand.
AGGAGTTTGGGAGCAGCTGTGGTCCTGGCTCAGGGGTCTCTCTTGAGCTTACAGTCAGGTGTCAGCTGGAGCTGCGGTCGTGTGGAGGCCTAATGAGGGCTGGAGGCCCCCTGTGGGTTCCTCTCCATGTGGGTCTCGCCATGGCGCTGCTTAAGTGTCTTTTCTCCAGAGGATTCTTCCCCTAAAGCAAACAATCCACGGAGGAAGGGCAGTGTGTTAAAGAATTGGCAGATGTATTTTTATTTTATTTTATTTTTTTTGCAGTATGCGGGCCTCTCACTGCCGTGGCCTCTCCCGTTGTGGAGCACAGGCTCGGGACGCGCAGGCTCAGCGGCCATGGCTCACGGGCCCAGCCGCTCCGTGGCATGTGGCATCCTGCTGGACCAGGGCACGAGCCCGTGTCCCCTGCATCAGCAGGCGGACTGTCAACCACTGCGCCACCAGGGAAGCCCGGCCGATGTATTTTTAAAACCACCACAGTCCATATGTAGCTTCCCAGGTTTCCCAGATGACCTTTTCCATTCTGTCCAGCTGGAAGGGGAAATGTGGATGGGGCCTGATGGGGGCTGGGGGAAATGTGAATTTTGTGGTCACATGTCATGGCCACTCCCATCCCAGTGGCCACAGCTCACTGAAGAGGATGCTGGGAAGTTCAGTCCTGCCGTGTGCCTGGAATGAGGAGAAAGCAGATTTGTTTGAATAGGGGGGATGGTGAAATTATCAACCAAAGTAGGGAGGACAGGAATAAAAAATACGTAGTGTGCCTCCTTTCATTTTATATCAAATTGCTCCTCTATGGTTTTTGCTTGATTTTTTTTTTCAGTTTTCCTTTAATAAAACAACAAACCAGAGAAAGGTATTATAGTTATTTTGGTGTTTAATAGTATTCTAGGGAGTTTTCATCCGTTCATTTTAAATTTTAGATGGATGCTGGTAGTGAAGTTCTGGTTTTAAAGTACCGACATAACATCAGTTATTGTTCCTTCAAGCCCTCCTGTGCTGCTCCATCCTCCTGCTTGACTATAAACCTTCCCCAAGGGTTTTATTTTTTCCCTTGGGGCATCTTATTGAATACTTGCATCTTCAGTAATTCAGCTGGGCCCAGTGCTTTGTCTGTTTTAATACTTCTAATTACCTAATTATGTACTATTATGCAGTGACAAAGCCCTTTGTCATTTCACTCTTTTCTTAACCCTTTTCTTGCTTAGGAAATGTTCTTTTTGTCTCTTTGTTGTCTGGAACTCTCCATCATAGACACCCCAGATATTTGCCTAGCTTTCCTTCATCCTCTGTGTTATGAGCGACCACAGCCCTGTGCGAAGTTTCTACGTCTTTCCAGTTAGCTCCCATCAGGCACCTGGGTTTCTGGTTACTGGGTTTGACGTTGTTGTTTAGCTGTACTCCATCCCTCACCTCCTGACTCGTTCCCATATGCTGCAGTTGCATGGGAAGATATCCAAAAGGCAAATAGAATAGTCTGGTTATCATAACCTACTTTCGTGACAGAATTAGTGTCATTTATCATTCATAGAGCTTAGATGTCCACAAGCATCCATGAGTAAATATAATGGAAACAAACTATGTTTTTCAAAATTACAGTGATCTGTACTTCAGGATGACTAAAAATTGACAAGGGTAAATTTTTCTTTATATATGTATTTTAGATAATAATGAAAGAAAAAAGGATAAAGTTGTAGTCTTGCCATCTTACCACCTCTAATGAATTAATACATCTAGGCAATGATCATCGATCATCACAGAAAGAGAAGCTAAAAATGTATGCCTCCTGATGGAAGTACACAGTACCATCTGTACCCGTTAGCTATTGCTGCATTGTAAACCACCCCAAAGCTTAAAAGAACAGCAGAATTAATTTTGTTGATGAATCTCCAACTTGGGTAGGGCTGAGCAGGCAGTTTGTCTCTGTTCCACATGGTGTTAGCCAGGCCCGCTTGAAGGTTAAGGACTGGAATCATTGGAAGATGTGTTCACTTTCCTGCCTGGCTGTTGAAGCTGGCTCTCAGCAGAGACCTCTGGAGCTGTGGCTGGAACACCTCCCCATGGCCTCTCCTGTAGCTGCTTGACTTCCTAGCAGCACAGCGTCTGGGTTCCACGATGTGTCCAGACGGAGAGGCAGACAGAAGCTGTGTCGCAGCATCACTTGTGCTGTCTTCTCTCTGTGAGAAGCTCATCACTGAGGACAGCACATCTGCAAAGGGAGGGAAGTTAGGCTCCTCCACCTTTGTATGGGAGGAGTGCCGAAGACTTTGTGAACATGTACTAAAGCCACCATGCCACCCATGAAGGTTTTTGTTGAAAGTTGAACCTGAACCTGATGAAGTCTCTAGACCTACCTAACCAGTTTATATATAGGAAATGCGGGGGCGGGGGGTGGGGGGGGGAGAGGAACGTCTGACATAACAAAATGGAAGAACAATAAGTAAAATTCAGAATGTGGGAAGTTTCTACAGGGTAAAGAGCCTGGTTTCTTTAACAAATACATTGTAAGGGAGAGAGGGAGAGGGAGAGAGGAAGGAAGGCAGGAAGGGAGGGAGGGAGGGAGGGAGGGAGGGGCAAGTCTATGGAGTAAAAAACTCTTAAGAGATATATCAACAAATTGTAGTGTAAATTCTTGGATCTTGATTGAAACAAACTGAAAAATTTTTAGGGAAATTTGAACATTGATTGTATATTTGATTTAATCAATGGATTATTTTTATTACTTATAGTGTTAAAGTGGTGCTATGGTTATGTTTTTAGAGAGTCTTTATCTTTTAGAAATACACACTGCAATATTATAGGTGTAGTGATGTCTCAGGTTTGCTTCAAAATGCAACACTGAGAGAGGAGGATATGTAAAAAAAAAAAAGAACTGATTAATGATGAATCTGGGCGATGGCTATGCTGCAATTCAGTCTACTATTGTCTCTTTATAAATGCTGGAATTTATAATGAAAGATTATAATGAAAAGATTATATATGAAAGATGTTAGATAATGAAAGTTTTTTTAAAACTTAAGTTGAAAACTATACTGCCTACGAATGTGGGGTTATTTCAAGATACAAACCAAAACACACACAGCAGACTTTTAGATCTCTTGATGTTAGTTTGCACTATGTAAAATTTGTCTATTTAATACCTGCACACATCTTGAGAGAGAAACTCCTGCATTTTAAATATTGATCAATTAAGTTAAAGCTGAATTATCACCTTTTTTTCCATCAGGTAAAAATGTTCGATGGTATTAGTCTAAATCACATCATGGAATACTTTAATATTAATTTTTCTTTGCTTTTCATCTCTATCAGAGTTTCATCCTCACCTGTTTACCATCTCCACTTTCATTTCTGGCCAACTGCAGGAATTACTTGACTTTCATTTTCTAATAATAATTTAGGATTTATCTTCAGTTCCCACTTATTGTGATTCTTTTCTCCTTTTACTTTCCTATCAGATAGTTTGGCTTGAGTGAATCATAAATGTCTCTAGCTTCAATCCTAAGTTGTTTTTTCTCTATCTCATCTTTAATGAATATACTACCATTTCTCTTTTTTGCATGAAACTGTAGAGTCACTATTGATTTTTCAAAATCTTCACAGTTGTTGACTCCAGCCTCGGTCTGTATTCTCTGATTTTTGTTATTGTCTCAAAACCAGATTTGCCTTTCCAGTGATATTCGGGTTAGACTACTGTTCAGATTACCTGCCCTGAATCAACACCAGATGTCAGGGAAGCTATTTTGAAACTTAAAACCTATCATCAAAGCTGCTTATCACTATTCCTAGAGAACCTACTCACTACTTTTCTCCCTTTTATTTCTGATTCCTATAGATGGAATGCCTTCTCACTTGAAGCCTGTTAATACGAAACCAAGTATTTATTGTAGGAAATATGTTATTATTCAGGTATATTCATCAACCTTATGACCTAGGTTCTTCTGTGTAACTCTAAACTCATGGAATTTTACTTCAATGCATATCTCTGACACATTGTTTAGCAAGGCAGTTGGGAAGTACTGCTAACCTGCTAACTACCAGATATACTGGAGCAGGTATTAATCTCTCTGCTTCCGTTCTCCTTACCTGTTACCTTCTGAACTGGACTCTTTCAGCTTATAACTTCTCTGAATGTCATCTCTTTTTCCAGCTTCTGAAAATAGCATAAACTTTTGTTTCTTTTTTGGAACTCTTCTGAAATCTTTCCCATGTTACTTGTTTGATGCTATGGATTCTTCATCAGAATTTAGAGAACACCTCACACTTTTCTAAAAAAGAGGATATCCTGAAACTTCCTAACTTGACACTTTAGCATTGTAGACTAGAATTGTGGATGGTGTGCTGTCACATAGATATGCTGTGTCTGCCTAATACACGTTTTCAGTTGATTGGGTATTTGCTAAAAGTGGGTAATTTAAATTATCTACCTGCAGTTTGATTCTTATAGATCTCTAGTTTTTAGTCTTGCGAGTGGTTAGTATACATTTAAATGAAACGAATTGATATGTAATATAATTTACATTTTTAGTAGTAAGGTATTAAATTCTTACTTTATATAGTTCGTGGATATTTGTTACAAAGTGAATGTTGTAGGTTTTAGTATTTTCTCCCATAGTCCATTCAGATTGCAGTAACTGTAGGGAATTTGGTGGTGCCAGTGTTCATAGACAGTTTCCAAAGCATAGTCATGGAAGGGGTCACACAAAATCACTCATCCGTGTGATCTGTCCAGCTCCTGGGACAGGAAGCCTACTTCACGACAGGGCTAGATTTAAGTCATCTGATGAGGAAGGAGGGGAAACAGTTTCATCTCAGAAGGGTTACTCTGTTTTTACTTTAGTGACTAAGTTTTCCCAAGAAATTTCTTTTCAGCATTTTATTAACTACTTACCTGTCTTTCATCCTGATTACTCTAATTTGGGATATTTGACTATCTAAAGGTTTTAGCAGCTTTCTTTTGTCCCAAATAAGTCATTTAACAAGTTTTTCTGTTTCTTTCCTGCTTCAGTGCATTTGACACCTTTCTGGAACTTCTTTGGCTTCTAAGATATAGTTATTATTCTTGCTCTGAATCTGCTTTCAGGTAATTTCTCTCCTCTTGAGGAGCTATGGTCACTTGTGCCTAGTCAGACTCCTGAGCTTCAGTTTGGGCTGTCTGGAGGGCCATCACATTAAGATTTATGCGTGGACTTGAGAGAAGCTTGTTCAGACCCACGGACTGTTGATTACCGGCCCCCCAAAGTAGAGGCTTCCTTGTTGGTAGAGAACAGGTCATATACCTGTGTCTGGGGTCAAATTGTACATCCAAGGGAATTTCAAACAAAAGTCAAATGAGCAGATGAAGATGAAACAGGCTGTAATTTATTATAAAAATTAGGCCCAGGAAAGAGATGCTTCACAAACCATTAGCATAGTCCACCCAGGATCCCAGCCTGAACTGGAGAGAAAGTTCTAACTCTCACAGGGTGCCCGGAGAGGATCAGAAGGAAGCAGAAAATAGCAGAGGTTGCCAGAAGTAAGAAGCAGTAAACCATCAGAATATGAATAAAATAACCATTGCTGCCTTTACGAGACCAACGAAGGAGTATTTTTCTGTTTCCTTGATGCCCCGTGCCTCCGTGCTCTAGGCGCTCCTCCTTTTCAGCCTCTTGCATATTTATTACATATTCTCATGTTTTCTAGTCCCAATGCGACCTCATTCACATCTTCTTCACCTAAAGTACCAGTACTCAGAGACTAGCAATCACCTCTCTTCCCGAACGTCTGCTGCCAGGCGCTGTTCTTGGCGCTTTCACATTATTTCATCTTGATCACAAGATTAGTAGTATTATCGCTACTTATAGATGAGGCCTTTAAGCAGCCATTTACTCAAGGTCACACAGCCAACAGTTATGCAACAGGAATCTGAACTTCGGCTTTTCTTCTCAGGTTTGTGATTTTTCCATTTCACCTCAGTATAATGTCCTCTTATCTCCTTCCTGCAATCTCTCCTCCTGCAGGCTTATTCCCACTTAGAGTTACTCAAATACTCTCTTCTTTGGTACTTCCCTATTCAGAAATGTGGAGTCCCTCTGTTGCTTTTCCTCAGTTGTAAATACTGCATTCAAAGCTCTATTCCACACCTCCCACCTTTTCTTCTGTCCTGTGGTCCTGCTGCCAAGTGGCAGTACTTCATGGAAGTATTGATACTTTCCTTTTGCATTGCTAATACCATACAGTGCTCTACATTTGGAATACTCTTTGCCTTCTGTGTCTTCATAGCTTTCCTTCTGATTTGGTTACTTTTCCCACAGATGTTCCATGTTCCTCCTCTCCTAAAAATTCTTGTTCAAACCTTTTGTGATTGAACCTATTTGCTGCTTATTTCTAGAGGACATTCCTTCTTCCCTTATAGGCTCGTCTCTCGGTATTCATAGGAGATTAGTTCCAGGACTCCCGCAGATACCAAAATCCATGGATGCTCAACTCTCTTGTATAAAATGGAGTAATATTCCCATATAATCTATGCATATCCTCTCATATACTTTAAATCATCTCTAGATTTCTTGTAATACCTACTACAATGTAAATGCCATGTAAATAGTGGCTGGCATGCTGGCAAATGCAAGTTTTGCTTTTTGGAACTTTCTGGAATTTTTTTTTCCCCAAACATGTTTGATCCACGGTTGGTTGAGTCTGCAGATTCGAAACCCAGGGATCCACAGGGTCGACTGTATACTCACTGTGTATTGCACTGCTCTGTATTTGCTCTGTGGGTTGTTGCAGTCGTAAATTCTTGCATTATAAACAACTATTTAAGCTCCTTTCAGGTGGATACTCTTGCCCTTTTGTATTTCACATTACCTCAAAGCACCTGGTAGAATTTTTGATCCAGAGATCATTTAAGTAATACTGACTAACTCGGTCCATTTGAAGTCTGTGTTTTAATCAGATAAAACTAATGGTGTGGTCATGTATAATAATTTAAATCATGATACTTGCATCAAAAAAATAGGATAATGATTTTTTTTAACAAAGTTGGTACTTACAAAATCACAGTATACCAAATGGGGTAAAACAAAGCAATCCCCACACCAAATGCACAGGCTATAATTTGTTTTGCTTAAAAACTGTTGTATTCATCATGCATATGATGACATTTACATATGAAGACATTTGAAATATTTAGATGTTGAAGGGTATCCAGTAGTTTCCCTTTTTCTCACCCTTTTTTCTTTAACACATGAGTCCCACCTATGGCATAAGTTGCCTGGCAAATACAGACTTGTACTGAAACCAAAAGCTGCCCATGGCACCTCTCAGAGATGAGAATTTGAGGGTAATTCTTGGAATTGTGCTAGCCGATTTCAATCCTGTGTTTTCTTTTTTCAGGTTTCCTGAAATGCAGTTTTTCCAACAAGAAAATGTGAGAAAAATTCTTACAGATGTTCTTTTCTGTTATGCTAGAGAAAACGAGCAGTTGCTTTATAAACAGGTAATGAAAATATCGTACAGGTGGCATCCATTGACTCAGAATTTTCTATACAGCTTGACAAATGATAGAGCAATAATGTAGCCTTTATTGTATCCAGAGTTGCATCATAATAGTAAGGCAATCAAAGAGCTGCTTGTCAGCTGCATGGTGAGAAAGGTAAGCTCACTGACGCACATATGCTTCTTCCTTATTATAAGACATTCCACCAAATTGTCTTCTATGAGGCATTCAATCTTTGCTTTCAACTTTTGAGAGTTTGTTTATAAACAGCATCTTTGAAGGCAATCTAGTAATAAAACTTTTCAGAGTTGTATATATAAATATTGTTTCTAAGTACAGCATTTATAAATATGTGGCATGTCATGTAGAGAATAATCAAATGTCCTTTTACTCTTCAAAATCTACCAGTAATATAACTGCAGAAAGTTCCTTTAAACTTTCTGAAATTTATATGATATTCTTGTGATCTTGATGTTTAATTCACCTCGTTATTAAAGAAGATTATTGGATTATGTTTATTCTTTTCAAAATGTACATTTTTTACTTAATATATAAAGAAGTATCTAGGTTTGCACTTAACGATATGGGGTTCCAATAAAAATATGCCAAGTTAGATATTTTTATGTATTTCTCAAAATGCATATTAAATGAGAGTTCAAACTATATTAATAAATTCTCCAACAATCCAAAGTTATGACATCCAACTGATGACAACCCAAATTCAGTGCAATATAACAGAAAACATCTGCATGGTGAGAGTAGTGTATTTAATTTGAGATAAACTTGCTTTGTTTAAAGATAATAAATCAAGTCATTTTACAGTTGTCCTAAATAATGTATTTGTTATTGTATACATAGAATATCCAAGGGAACTAATTTTATCTTAGTTTCGATACTAATAATATGTCTTTATATTAATTACATGGTGATATTTAGCTTTTAGAATGGGAAATGGAAAAGTATATCCTACTCATAATGGCAACCAAAACTATAAAATGTCTAAAAATAAATGTAATAATATAGAATCAAAAGCTATATGAAGAAAACTATAAATGTTATTGGAGCAAGAGTTGAATAAATAGAAAAGTGGTAACGTGTTTTTAGGTGGGAAGACATTAAGTAAAAATATTACTTCTTCCCAAATTAATATGTAAATGTGTTATCATTCCAGTGATAGCCTAAGTGAGAGATATGGTTTTTAAAAACCGGGCACAGTGATTTTAAATTTTATGCCAAGAAGCTTTATAGTCATTTTAATGGTGATAATACAGCTTAGTGGTTAAGATCCCTGGCTCTAGACTCAGATCCCTTGATTTGAATCTCGGTTCCAACACTTTAAGTAGCTACCTTGTCTTGGACAATATACACATGTAACTTTTCTAATCCTTAGTTTCGTTGAGGAGGCAATAATAGTATTGACTTTGTAGAGTTAAAAACATGTAGTGCTCATTATGAATTCATGTTGGTAGCTGTGATGGTGATCATTGCTACAGTCAGTATTAAATATGTTGGAGCTGCCACAGAATTCAGGGGAAGGGGAGAATGGCTCAGGGAGATCTGAAAACTGTTATAAATGTTCTGTGATCAAACCAATGTGACAGTAATGTGGGAACTGAGAAATAGATCAGTGGAACAAGCTAAGAACAGGTTCAGTTGTAAATTAGATCTTCATATAAGATAGGACGTTTTCTTTCAATGGGAAAAGGATATTGACTTGCTGTATTTGGCTTTCCATCTAAAAAAGATTAAATTATACCATTATTGGGAGAAGAAATTCCAGACAGAGTAAAAATATAATTATAAAAACTAAAATTACATAAAAATTCTGGAAAAAACATTTAGGAGAACTTTTTTTTTTAATAATCTCAGGGTAGGAAAGGTCTTCCCAAGCAAGACAGGCTATTCAGGTGAGATATAAGGTGCAAAGACCAAAAACAAACCAAAAAGGAGACTGGGAGAAAATAAATCTCAATCAGTATATCAGGATTTTTTGGAAGCAAATAACAGAAAATTCCATTCAGAATGACTTACAGTCTAAGGATGTTATTAACACACTTTGCAAGAAGTCTGGGGGCAGAATGGCTCCGCAGCATTTGTTAGTTCAGTACCTCAGGCTCTTCACCGGTGATCCAGGTTTATTTCTGTTTTTCTCTTCTCCTCTTCTCATTGTGTCGGCTTTTGTCATCAAGCCTGTCTCCTCAGCGTGCCCTCTTCTCTTTCAAATATTTGGAAATATCTCACAGTAAAAGATTTGATGATAACGAATCAAGTCGGAATAAAATTATCCCAAGTTATACATTTGTTTCCCCTTTTTCTTTCGAGAAAGAAAAATCTAGATTCAGGAAATCTTATAATAATGGAAACAAGTTCCATGGACAAGGAACCAAAACATCGTAACTGCACCATCCACCGTTTGTGAGGCACACAGCCCACTGCGTTTGTGAGGAAGACTATAAACAGATCGGACTCTTGATCATTTAGACAAAGTCTATCAATTACTGAATAGGAAAGTATTATTAATTTACTCCTGTGTATCACTTTCTAAGATTTAAATTACTCCCTGTTAATGTTAAAAATTCTATAGATTCTTTACATAGGAATAATCCCTTGCTGTAAAAGGACTGAATATTTTAGCCAGATCAAATTTAAGAAAAAACCTTAAGTTTCATCACAAGCTGTTAAAGCTATTATTTTGTACTAGGTGACACCCCGTTTAACATCGACCATATTGTTAATAGTTATGGGATTTTATTGAATTAATGAGACTGTTATCATGTAGTAGAATGTCTTGCTGAGTTAATTGAAACTGCAGAGATTATATAAATGGTATTAATGAACTTTGACTGCCTGATGCCTCAGCTTTAATAAAGACTGCTTGGTGGGCTAAATGAACACAGGCAGATAAAAGAACAGGTTCAATTTTGTGAGCCTACAGACTGTTGATGAGGAAAACTTTGTTACCTTTCTTTTCAACTGGCATGAGTTTGGAGTGCAGTGACTACTAAGGATCCAGCAGGGAAAAAGGCTGTAAGCAAGCAGAAACGCGGATGGTGTGGATGGAAGCAAAATACACATTTTGGGAACCAAGAAGTATACAGACAATACATTCTTTTTCATTATGCTTTGTCAGATTTACAGCATATTGAATTTATGATCATTCTTTCCAGATAGTTCTCTTTTCCTTTAAAGATGTCTGTTTGCTTGCCACTTGTAATTATTAATCAGGTTTTTACTAGTCTAGAATTGAGAGTAAAACCAGTAATCTCTTACAAGTGTATTCGAGAAAAATATCCCTAGTTTGGTTGGAAGTCAACACTGAATGTGTAAAAGATTGTCTTAATGGTATTCAGGGGACTCTTAATTTCCATTATACAAAAAGCACTTATTTATTGATGGAAAATATTAAAATATAATTCAGGATGATTCTTTTCCATTTCTCATCTTATCATAGTTCAGCTTTTACCCTTGTGTTGATAAATGAAATATCTACCCCTCACTATATTGAGTGGAAGCTATTTCAGTCATTCAGTCACTATGCAGTGAGCACCTTGTATGTGCTGAGCCTGTAGTAGGAGCTGGGTTTGTCTATGTATGTATGTACATATGTATACATATATGTATCACTTGTCCCAGTTTATAACCTACAGTACTTCTGTGCTCATTTTATTATTGTGTGTCTTGCTGTTTAGACTGCAGGCTCCATAATGGTCAGGAGTTTGCCCACTCCATTCACTTTTGTGTTACCAGCACATCATCGGTAGTTAATAGATAATTTTTGGAATAAATGAAGGTGAATGATACATGAGCAAATGGAGAATCTGGAGAAAGGAGTGTCACAGAAACTAGAGGGAAGAGAACGTTCAGGGAAGGTGAGAAGATACATTTAGGCAAGAACCGTTTCGTATTAAACCAGCCTTAATTAGTTAGAAAACATACTGCAGGGAAGAGTTCTATTCAGAAGATCTCTGCCGCCACCACCACCAACACCAACAACCAAAGCCTAGTAAGAAACCTAATAAAAACTATGCAGTTCCACATGTTTTTGGATTGGAAGATCTGGTGTTCTTAAAGAAGTCTATTTTCTTCAAGTTAATTTTAATGCAGTGGCAATAAAAATTGCAGTATTTTGTTTAGCATTTTATGTAACTAAATTACATTTTCATTTGGATGAAAAGATGTTAGAATAGGCAAGATAATTTTGAGAAAAAGAATAGAAAATATGGGGAAATGGAGTATTTTACAGCTCAAGACATTATTACAGTAGTAAAGTTCCTGTTAAGAGTATATAAACCAATGGAATACCAGTAAAAACTCAGAAAAAATGAGAGCTAAATATTCAGCTTATGATAAAGATGACATTTCAGAACTCTTGGGAGAAGATGGGTTATTCAATAAATGGTGATTATTCAATAAATTAGTTTAACACTTTGGGAAGGAAAAATACATATTATTCTTCAGGGCAAAATTAAATACCAGATGGGTAAAGAATTAGCTGTACAAAAAGAACCTGTGTATTTAATCTAATCTCAATATGAGGAAGGTCTTTTTGGCATAAAAACAAAATAAGAAATCATGAAAGATGATTTATTGAGTTGACTGTTTTAAAGTATACAGCTTTACTATGACATAATCAAAATTAAAAGGCAAGTTATAAACATGGGAAAGTATTTGTAACAAAAATAACTAAAGGTTAATTTCCTGAATTGCTGAAGAACTATTACAGATCATCAGGGGAAGGGAGACTCTTCATTAGGAGAAAATGGGCAATTCATTAAATAAAAATGACCACTGAAATGTTTGTGTTCAACCTCACTAGCATTTAAATAAGTTAAAACAACTATTTGACTGTAAAATTTGACAGGATTTTTAAAAAACACTACAAATAAAGATGAGGGTATGTGAAATGGTGATTTTTATGCCCTAAAGTGAGGGAATTATTTCTAAAGGGCAGGTTAATTGTATATATCAAATGTCTTATGAGCTCATTTACCCAGAAATTTTACTTCTAGGGACTTTATCCTAAGGAAATTATCAGAAATAAGCAAAGAAGATTACCGCAAAGCTATCTATCACAGTTTTAATTTTTCTTTCTTTTCTCTTTTGGCCTTCCTTCCCTTCCTTCCTGCCTTCCCTCCTTCCTTTTTTTTTTTGTTTTTGTTTTTGTTTTAGATATTCTGTAGTTCTGTGCAATAAATAACTATTACTTTCATGATTAAAATTATGTCACTTGGTCTTTGGGATAATTTGAGATTATTCTAGAAGAAAAAACCCCTCATAATGATTTTAAAGCACATTAGCAACACTTAATTCCATTCTTTATGGGTGAGTACCAAGTTCTTCTAAGGAATAGTCTTTTCAAGATTTGTTTAGTAGGAGACAGTCACCTAAAAAGATTGAAGTGATGTGTGGTAATTTGTCCCAAATCACAAGTAAATTGTCAATGGATCATAAATTATTTTGTAAAAATGTAATTAAGTCCTTCTCATTCAAGGCTAGTGATAGCTTATAAATGAACTCTGACAGAGTTTCCTTTTGTACTACTTTATGTTAATAACTAGCATCCTATGAACAGCACAGAGCTGCCAGACCGTGCAGACGTCCCTGTGGCTGTCCTTCCATCACAGGGGATTTTCTCTAATCCCATCAGCAAAAACTCTCTCTTCTCTCAGCTTAGTATTTTATTGTTATTTCCTGTAGAGGCGGGGTTTTGTCTTCTTTTTTTGTAAAAGATCATTGTAGGCAAAAGGAAAATAGTGACACACTTTAACAGGCAGAAAAGAGTACAATCCATTTTTAACTTGCGAAAATATGTTTTTGATGCCTAAGCAGGGAAAAAAATCTCAACTAACAAGGCGGGTCACTGATGTGGAATATCTTATTTCCTCACAAGAATGGATAAAGGTTTTTATAATACCCTTTGAAAGGCAACTTAGTAACTAATATACCTTTTTGTTTCTATGCCTATGTATGTAATCCACAGGTGAACACAATATAAGGAAAAAGAAAGTTGTATTGGTGAAATCACTAAATGAATTGAAAAGCAACCTTATAGTTGAAGTAGACAGGAAAAAAAATTATGGCCATCTTGGCTTAAACATGTTGAAAATCGTACTTTAAAAACTCATACCTGCTAAAGGTTTTTTCTTTTATTATCCAACATTTCCAGCTAGCTGACTTCAGCTCTTCCTAAATCTACAGACATCCTAATTTTGAGCCATTATATAATGAAAACATTGGATGTAATTTCCTTAGGTCTACAGTTCTTAGTTGCCCTTCTTACTGCAGATCTTTACACTGTAGCATATGATTATAATTTGCATAAATGAAATTCATATTTATGAGTGCACATCCTGAAGCAACTGACAGGTGCAAGGTTGTCTACCATGCCGATTTATTGTTTGTTGTGTCATTTAAAAGAGAGCTGTTCTCCATGTTTTAAAGAAGAATACCTGCTGTGGTAGAATTGGAGTCAAGTTCTAAAACTAAATAAAATCTCACTTTGTAGGTTTTTATGTTTATGCTCTTCTGTATAATACGAAAATGCCTGGGGCGGGGATCAGCTGCAGAGGCTTTTAGCTGAGCCCGTCTGTCCACCAGTGGAATCCGGACATGCCCCCGTCCCTTTCTCTGGCTCTATTTCAGGGCATGCACGAGCTGTTGGCTCCAATGGTCTTCACCCTCCACTGTGACCACCAAGCCTTTCTTCATGCCAGTGAGTCTGCACAGCCAAGGCAAGTTTGTCTATGAGCTCCATCTATTTTGTCAGCCCTGCTGTAATCCTTTTTTAACCTCAACACCTTTTATATTGAAGGTATTTTGTAAATTGTAAACATTTGGTTGTGTTTCCTGTGGCTGATTATTAATTCCGTTTAATAACTGTAATCCCATTTCAGCTATGGGGCAAACTTGGAATTCTAAATATCTTTGCAAGTCTTAGAGCTGTACCAAAGGAAGACATGTAACTGAGGGATCGAGAAGAGGACATTTTTGTTGTAATAGCAAAGTGCTGATGATTGTTAATATTCATACGTTCTATCCTCCAGTGACCCATTCTTTCACAGTAAGCTGTAAGGGAACCTTATGTGTAAGATATTTTGTCCTCACCAGACTCAGTTCAGTTCATAAATAGAACAGTCCCCCAAAGAACCCCAGTATAAAGAAACAAAATGACTTCTCATGTTTTTGAGATACAATTACTGAAGTTATTTGCTGGAGATAATAAATTAATGTATCTTGTATTTAACTTAGGCCGATTGTTAGAATTTATTTTCTAACTTCAGATACCCTAACTAGAAGGGACAGAGAGGCAGCCGGGAAGCATCTTGGGAATGGAGAGCTGACGGATTATAAAACTTCCTCAGGAATATTCCACAGGCTAGCCTCTCTCTGTGCCGAAAACAACGGATTAACATATAATATTTCATGTGTTTATCTGTATGATCTTTATTCATCAAATGTAGCCATCCATTTTGCTGAACATATATTAGGGCATTTGTCAAATCAACTTTTGTTTACTATATTGTAGATTAGTATTTTCTAGTTCCTTTGAGTTTTTCTAATTATACTAAATTTATTGGGTCTGACTATAGTAACCATATCTTAGTTGCTGTTGCCTCTGTTATTCTGAAGTATGATAAGGTTGCGGTTAGTATTGGGATCCTGTTTTCATGCCAGTTTTATCTTTTTAAAAACACATATGCAGAATATACTCCATAGGAAAGTATACATGATTGCAAATTGCTTTTTAAAAAAATAGCTTTTAAATGAGTTCTATATGCTTCTTTAACTGTTTCAATCCTTTATAAAGTAAAAGCAGCACTAAAATAGATTTGGAAGAGGTGCTGTCACTGATTAATTGATGTTAAAACATAATAAAAATAGAAACCATTGAAAGAAAATAAATTACTGTTTTAATATGGGATATTTGACCAGTAACTATATATTTTTTTGTTTCATTTTGGACAAGTGATAGATTGTGGACTAATCAGTTGATTCTAGATCAGGCACATTCAAGGAATGTACTGTCACATTCAGTTTTGTTATTTGGAATAATTAGATAGTTGCCTCGTTGTGGTACAGACAGGCAGCTAATTTGGTTTTGATCTTTATAGAAAGAAAGGATTTCGTTTGTTAATGGAGTTGCTCTTTTTATTTAAAAAAGGCTAACTTTTTTTCATTTACACATTATATGAAAGTTGGCTTATAAGTATAGAATAAGGCAACCTCTGCATCTCCTTCAATTAAAAAAATTACACATTCTGATTGATTGTATCGCTTTTTTAAGTGAGGAAATGAAAACTCTCTTGAACCCTGAGTATCTGGAACATGATGCCTAGTAAGTACAAAAACTTTCTGTTTTTATTTTTTTACGCCATTTTTACTTTAATGAAGATTTAACATTGGCGTTATATTATTTTTCTAATTTTTAGTGCAATGTTCTCACAACTTATGGAAACTGCTGAACCTTGGTTTTCTACTTTTGAGCATGATGGTCAAAAGGTAAATCTTACAGTACCGATCTTTTCAATATATTTGAGGGAACAAATGATTTTAGTAACAACATATAATCAGAGAATAAAAATGAAAATATGAAGATACCTGTGGAGTAAGTTTGAACTGGCGGTCTAAATCATATCTCTAATTATTGACAGATTTACAAAGGTAATATAAAAATTTTCATATAAATAAATAGAAACTTTCTTTTATATGTGTGTATATTATGCATGCAATATAATTTCATAAAAACTATTATAAACTTTGAATGAAAAGAGTATTTATCTACTTGATCTGTGCTGTCCTGGTGAGTTGATAGGCATGGAAGTATGTAGATGAACTCTGTGTCAAATAGGTTGTTTTGCTTTTACTAATGCATCACTAAATTGAATTTATATGTTTAGCATCAATACCATTTATCCTTACCCTCTCTTACCCTTATTCTTTTTTTTCTAATAATTTTTATTGGAATATAGTTGATTTACAATGTTGTGTTAGTTTCAGGTGTACAGCAAAGTGAATCAATTATACATATACATATATCCACTCATTTTTAGATTCTTTTCCCATATAGGCCGTTACAGACTATTGAGTAGAGTTCCCTGTGCTATACAGTAGGTCCTTATTAGTTATCTATTTCATATATAGTAGTGTGTTTATGTCAATCCCAATCTCCCAATTTATCCCTACCCCCCCACCTCCTGTAACCATAAGTTTGTTTTCTACATCTGTAACTCTGTTTCTGTTTTGTAGATAAATTCATTTGTACCCTTTTTTAAGATTCTGCGTTTAAGTGATATATGATATTTGTCTTTCTCTCTCTGACTTACTTCACTCATATGACAATCTGTAGGTCCAGTTTCATTCTTTTTTATGGCTGAGTAATATTCCATTGTGTATATGTACTACATCTTTATCCACTCCTCTGATGATGGACATTTAGGTTGCTTCCATGTCCTGGCTTTTGTAAATAGTGTTGCTATGAACATTAGGGTGCATGTGTCTTTTTGAATTAGAGTTTTCTCTGGATATATCCCCAGGAATGAGATTGCTGGATCCCATGGTAATTCTATTTTTAGTTTTTTAAGGAAACTTCATACCGTTCTCCATAGTGGCAGTACCAATTTACATTCCCACCAACAGGGTAGAAGCGTTCCCTCTTACCCTTATTCTTTAACTATAATTTTTATTGTGAAATAATTAACATACTGTAACATTTACCTTTTTAAGGTGTACAATTTAGTGGTTTTTAGTATATTCACAAGGCTGTGCAAATGTCCCCACTATCTAATTTCAAAGCATTTTCAACACCCTAAAAGGAAATCCTTTTAGTCCCATTAGCAGTCACTCCCCATTTCCCCCTCCCTAGAGCCTTGGGCATCACTAATCTACTTCCTGTTCCTTTGGACTTGCCTATTCTGGACATTTCAGATAAATGGAATCATACAATATATGACCTTTTGTAACTGACTTTTTTCACTTAGCATAATGTTTTCACTGTTCATTCATGTTGTGGCATGTGTCAGTACTTCATCCCTTTTCAGGGCTAAATAATGTTTCATTGCATAGATATATGCCACATTTTGTTTTTCCATACCTCACTTGGTGACATTTGTGTTCTTTTCACTTTTTGACTATTAAGAATAATGTTGCTAAGAACACTTGTATACAAACTTTTGTGTGAACATATGTTTTCAATTCTCTCGGCATATCTCTAGGAGTGGTATTGCCGAATTAACTGTCATTTTAAACAACCATATATGCTAACTTAGAGATCATTATGGTCTTCTCGTTGTTATTACACAATATTGGAAAAATTGCAAATTATTCTGGCAAGGGCTGTTGTTAAGAGTTTTTGGTATACTATTTTCTATATGACTAATTTATTTTATGTTAGTATAATTGAATGAGTTCTAGTTAGAAACCACGTATTACTCAGTCCCTTCACTCCATCTCTTAGCAAATGAGATGGATAACTAATGCTTTTCATGCCTTTGGTTGAGGTCAGGGCGAACTACTGCCTGCAGGCCAATTTGGCCTGCCATCTGTTTTTGTAAGGCTTGTGAGTTAAAAATGGCTTTTACATTATTAAATGGTTGAAAAAAATATAAAAAGAGGAATAGTATTTGGTGACATGAAGATTATATAGAATTCAAATTTCCATGTCCATAAAAAAGGTTTGGCGGGGATACAGCCATGCCTACTTGTTTACTTACTGTCTTCGGCTGCTTTCTCGTTACAAAGGCAGAGCTGGGTGGTTGCAGCACAGACTGTATGACCTGGAAGGTCTCAAATGTTTACCATCTGGCTCTTTCCAGAGAAAGTTTGTCTACTCCGAGCTTAGGTGATAAAGTCTTACTCCAGCTGTATATCACCATGCTCCATTCCGTAAGGGTTATTACAGGGGAAGCTTGCTGTAAGCATGTGTGATGAACAGTAGCTCTATATTCTCAGCAGGTGATCTGATGGAGTCATAGACTTATGTGAACATCAGATTTTGAGCAGAGTTTTTGAAGACATTTAATTAACAGGCCTCATGATCATTTTACGCAGTGGTCATTTTGTATTTTATAACTGATTCACAGCATCTGAGAAGCTGAATGATAAAAATGAGAGGGCTGCCAGTTTTTACTTTTACTTATTCATATTGCTTTCACTGAATCATGTCATGAGAATGGCTAAGGCAACACAAAGACCTTTATTTTATCAAAGAACACATAGATGTGACCTCTGAGAATTTATATTAATTATTAGTGTGTATCAGTGCATAATATATTCCTAAAAAGCGTATCTAGTGAATCCCTTTTTCATCCTCCCCTTTTTGTTCTTTTTCATGATTTGATCATCTTTTTCTTTTTTTTTTTTTTTTTTGCGGTACGCGGGCCTCTCACTGTTGTGGCCTCTCCCGTTGCGGAGCACAGGCTCTGGACGTGCAGACTCAGTGGCCATGGCTCACGGGCCTAGCCGCTCCACGGCACGTGGGATCTTCCGGGACCGGGGCACGAACCCGTGTCCCCTGCATTGGCAGGCGGACTCTCAACCACTGCGCCACCAGGGAAGCCCCAATCATCTTTTTAAAAAGAAGTTCGAGAAATTAATGTATCACTCCATTGTGCAGGCCTTCTAGTTCCTCAGAAAATTCAGTCATATCACTGTGCATGCTGGCTAGTTTAGCGACATACTTTTTATAATAAGACTTTCTTGATGAAGGAAGCAGTGTGTTGGTTTACATAATGGTGTGAAATCATTATCTTGCTGCATTGCTCAGTCTGTGGCCTGGCAATGATCTGTAGAACACACTTTGCATACCACTAATAAGTGGTTAGAAAAGTTTTCTAGTTTTATCGGTAGTTGTGGCTGTCTCATTTGATCCTATATGTTAAATGCAAGTAGCATTCTTTATAATAAGAAATCCTGAAGATAAGGAATGTTTTACATTAACTCTATCTTCACTGTTTTTGATTTTTTACTGTTAGATAAGCTGTGCTGTTTAGCATTAAGTGATCAGAAACATTACTTTCAAGTTTTTTAAGTTTAAGAGATTTTACTATAAAGTATTCTGAGCTCAGGGGAAATCTTTTTAAGTTAAAGCATCCTATTATTTAAAGACAATACTAAATGTTACAAAATCAGAAAAAGGTGTTTTGTATGTACTATTGTTATAATAAATGAGCACAATATAGAGGTTTCCCTTTCTCCTGTCTATACAAATTAACAACAATGAATTGAGCCCTAAAGATTAATATGGTCTTATGTCCTTTGGACCTAAATACTCTAGGGCAGACACTGTAGGAAGTCCAAAGGGCTGCTTTTCTTTTTTAAGCCTTGAAATGATCCTGGACAGACAGATGGAGCCCCTTTTCCCTGGACTGACACAGGACTCTCCCCTCCTCTCTTCTGTGCTTTCTACCAGCCTGATTAGTCACAGCTCTCATTCAGAATTCTGAGCTTTTTTTCTCTGTAGTTCTTCCCTTCAAATGATGAGGGCAAGAGCTTTACCTTCTTTATCTTTATGCCCCTGAATCCGGTCCAGTGACAAAAAGATGTTATTCCTTTCAGAGACCTCACAGTTTAGGAGGAAGAGAAGTAGAAACACATACTGTGGGAGCAGAGAAGAGGATAATGAACTAGACCTGGCACTTGAGCCAAATCTTAAAATACACATGGGGGCTCCTCAGTGGAAACACTGGGGAGGGGATATTTCAGGTAGAAGAATGGCATCCCCAGTGTCTCTGGAAGCACAGTGAGAACAGAGGCTGACTAGATGATGGAAAGCCTTGCTGACCTGGCTAGAGAATTGGAATTGTTTCGTTTTGTTTTTCCCAGAGTGAAAATAATGGGGAACTATTAAAAATGTCGAAGGAGGGACTTCCCTGGCGGTCCAGTGGTTAATACTCCACACTCCCCCTGCAGGGGGCACGGGTTCAGTCCTTAGTTGGTTGGGGAACTAAGTGTGCTGTGCGGCGTGGCCAAAAAAAAAAAAAAAAAAAATGTCTAAGGAGGACAATCTGGCATAATCTAATACCTGCTTTAGATAGATCACCAGGCATTTTGGAAGATGGATTTAAAGCAGACTAAATTGGGGGGCAGGAAGATGAGCAAAGGAATGGTTAGGGCCCCAAGTCAGGGTGCTGGTGCTGAAGAAGAGACATATACAAGAGTCCCCTGAGTGGTTCTGAGGAGCTACAACTGGCAAACCAGGTGTTCGTATTGGAGGATAGGTTGAGGTAGGCATGGGAAAGGGTGAACATGTTTTCGAGCGGAAGGTGATGAGCTCAGTTGCAGGCCTGCTGAATTCGAGACGCTTCGGCAGTCTAACATCCTTCGCCGACATTTGAGCGTGTGGGAAGCACTCCAGGGTTCTAGGTTACGAATACAGATTAGGAAGTCTTTGAAGAATGGGTTTTGGGTGATGAAGCACTGTGAATGACTGAGCTCACTCAGGGAACTGCATGTAAGTAGAGATTAAACTGAGACCAGAACTGTATGAAAAAGCAGCATGTGTGAAACAGAAACAAGAATTTGAACTAGAGTAGACTGAGGATGAGTGATAGGCAGATAATCATGAGAGAAGATGCTATAAATCCCAGTATTGGAGAGAGGTAGAAACTGGGAACTGAACATCAGCAGAAAGGTCAGCCATAATATATTAGGGTATATCAACAGACTTGAGGGGGTAGTTGACGTTTACATGAAAGCATTACAAGGAGTTACAGATCTTTCTTAATACTGGGTGGCAGGAACGGAAGTTGTACTGCCCACGTAGATTTTTTTTTTTTTAAAGTCAGCTACATTTTTGGTCTGAAGAATTTAAAAATCTTTCTACCCAGCTATTTAAATTGATCAAAGGACAGTTAGAGGATGTCTTCTTTTCTAGTACTGGTTTGCTTTATTTCTTGACTTTTTTTATAGTTTTGAGAGCTTAAAGTAAGACAGTTTTCAATTACTTTTTTTCATGTTTAACTTTTATGCCACAAGAAATATATTTTCCTCAGAGTGTGCCATTTAGGTACTATGGCTGCTGCTGAGACAAACTGGCCATGGGCAGATAGACTAGTGGCCACCATTACCTCTAGCCAAAATTATCTTATACGACTTAATGTCACCAGATAAACTGGTCGAGGGAATACAAGTAGAAAAATTTTAGAAGATATTTCAAGGCCTTTATGGGCACAGTCATCTATGTGACAATCAGTTTATGATCCCACATTTTAAGCTTTTTTCCTGAGTTGGTTAAAGTAGTTGTTGGTTCTTCTCTAAACTTCCATTGTTAAATGCGTTCAAGAATGATGTCCATGTATTTGTTAACTTCACATTGAAATAATACATGTTCCATTTTTCCTGTGTTTAGGGGAAAGAAACCCTGATGACTCCTATCCCCTTTGCTAGACCACAGGATTTGGGGCCAACAGTTGCTATTGTTACTAAAGTCAACCAGATCCAGGATCATCTACTGAAGAAGCATGATATTGAGCTTTACATGCACCTGAACAGACTAGAAATTGCACCACAGATATATGGGTTGTAAGTATTCAAGTTTAAATTTCAGCAACACCTAATTATGATTTATGGTGGTTTCTATATGTTTCAGATTCATAGAAGTAAGAGTTAGAGCTATGCCGGCTACATTTCATTTCATATCTCCTTTTGTGCTCTGTGTGCCAGACTCTGTGCTCATTGCTTTCATATGTCCCATTTCATCTAACGTTACCCCTTTGTTACAGAGGAAGAAACTAAAGTTTACAATAAACTTACACATATTGAACAGTGAAGTCATAATTCAAATCCAGGCAGAATTGGCTCTATGATCTGCAGAGCCAGTGTAAAATAAAAATGAATGGTCCTTTAAAAAAAAATTAGTGGGAATTTCAAGATGGCAACAGCAGATCATTAAACCAAGCATTCTGAGAAGTGCAGGGTCACACTGATTGTACACATTGAAGCCAGCCCAGAACCCAAACTATCCTGTAAGATATTCATGTTCTTTCCATTTTATAGTGTGCTTATCTGCTCTACCCTCAGAAGTGCATTTCTAAAAGTAAGATAAATGTCCCTCACAGTGAAAATAATATATTAATCATCTTCAGCCAGATGACTTCTGTAACATGCTATAGCAGAATATGGAGCCAGTTACCCTTAGTTGTGTGTGTGTGTGTGTTGTGTGTGTGTATGCATTCGGTGGCTTATAACATGAGTAGGCAAATTAGAAAGATAGCAACTTTAATAAATATGAATTAGTTGTGTAGTGCTACAGACAACAAAAGAATCCTTTAAATAGAAACAATGTGACATTTATGTCTGGTGCTGGGCAGCTCCCTGGTAGATATTTCCTGCAAATCCCATCTGTCAACTAGATAGAACGTGGAAAATTGAGAAGGTGTTAATGAGATATACATAGTAGATGCTCAATGAATATGAATTCATATTTCTGCTCTCCTGTTTTCATGATGCCTGTTTTCATTTCTGTGACTTAAGCTTGATTTCATCATTGAGAGCAGCTCCGTCATTCCCAATGGAAGTGAGAAAGTTCTGGGGAACGTGGGTCCTCTGCAGCACTGTACGTTATTAATGAACTGGCATTTCTTACACTTCAAAGTCTAGCTAATATATTTGTGATTATAGAGTAAAAATTTATTTTAAAATACCTAGCAGCAAGGTCAGGAGGCGGATTCTATATTCCTCTCTACTCTGCACTCAAAGAATTGGTTTACTCAAATACAGAAATCCATTTTATAGCCTCAAGAATTTTTGCGAATCTAGAAATTGGTCTTAAATATTGGAGAAAGAAACTAATGTCGGACACGTTGATCATTTCTTTGAAGTGCCCTATTGTTTGTTACCTCTTTGGCCAAGCTGGTGCTTCACATTGCGGTGATCGTGGCATGGACTTGGGTACAATGATTTATAACTAGTGTGTTCTGGTTTCCTTATCAGACATTAGTTCCCGTCAGGTTTCTCTTCATAATAATGATTCATAGAGCTTCTTTGATATCCAGCCAGCACCTTCCCAATAAAATTCTATGATCCATGACATAATTACTCTTAATCCTTTCAACTTTATTTTCAGCTGTACTAACAAAATTAGGGCTTGCGGTAACCATAGTTGACTCAGTCGTCCCTTTATTTTTGTATAGAATCTCATCTGCATTATCTAAAAATATGTAATTGTTTTAATCTTTGAAGAAATCATTCATTCTCTTAATTGAGCTGTACTACATTTTATAGTGTAAGAGTTTTACTTTCTCATATCACTTATTAAAGTTGATTTTATTATTTCTATTTGTGGGACAATGTGGTTGAATTTTCCTATGTGTTTACACTACCCTAAGCTGTACTGCTCACCTGTATATTTCCTATTGATGACTGTTAGAACCTTTGGGCCCAAAGGATAATATCAGTATAATATAAAATAGCAGTTAGAAGCACAGGCTTTGAAATGAAACAGACCTGTTTAACCACTTAGAGCCTTGGTTTCTTCATCTGTGTAATGGAGATGAAAAATAGTGGTACCTGCTTCATGGAGTGCCTATGAAAATTAAATCATAATATATAAAAATCAGTGTTCAGTTTGGAGGAAACATTCAATATATGTTTAGCACTGCTTTTGTTGTCATTATCTGTCATTATAATTACTGAATTAGGATATCATGGCTCTGTCAATATGATGTACCATGTGATTCATGCACCCTTCCAGCTCTGGCTTTGGCTTTCTATGTTTGTTTCACTGAAGCATACAAGCTTCTACTTAAGTGGAAACATAATAGTTATCCTTTGCACCAGTAGTTCTCAAGAGATAGTATAGAAGTGGAGAGTAAACTTTTAAAGACAGATCATAGCAATTTGGCACAATAATTTTATGTCCTTGAAGGTAATAAATTTTGTGGGTCTTTATCTCATGGAAATGAATTGAAATTGTTTCTTTTATATCATGCAAGTAATATTAATCTAAATAATTGCTGATGCTACTGTCTGTTGCTGTTGGGAGAAAGTTGTTTACATGGTGGAGAAAGGGTTATTTAGCAAAATGAAATTATATCCCATATTGAGTCCAGGTTTCTAATTTTAGTCAGTCTTCGCAGTTGCATGATACATTAAAGTTTATTTAAATCTGCCCTCTGATATGGGTGTGGTTATCTTTAAGAAAATGATTTTATAATTACCCTGTTTTTAGAAGGAGTTTTTCTTCTGTTTTTTTGTAGGAGAATATATGTGGGAGTCTCCTGATGTAGCAGATATGCCATATATAAATGCATTTGTTGCATTTTGCTAATAAATGTATTTAACAGAATTAGAATTAATAATTAGTGTAAAAATATTAATTGTACAAACATTGGCTAAAGTCATTCCAAATTAGCTTATCTTAATTTTAAATAAATTGATGATATTTATCTTGAAATATGGGAGTAAAAAACCCCTTGAAATCTTGAATGTTATATGATAATTTGCTTATTAATGTGATTATTTTATGTATTTTAGTGCATTATCTCCTGGATAATTGTAGCTGGTTTTTCTGTTAGGAAATGTTAAATCAACTTACTATTTAGGTTAAACAAAGTTAATTTGCAATTAAATATTCAATACTTTCTAAGTGATATTATAAAATAATATTTCCTAAAAGTAATTTATACTGTTTTTCATTAACTTTATGAAAGATTACTCCTGTTGCACCAAAAATGAAATTTCTCTTACTTTAATTCAAATAATTAACATCTTGAGTTGTCTTTTGCTTACCAATTATTGATAAGTATTAGACTTTTAAAAAATTAAGTTCTATAGGGGCCTGTCAGTGCATGCGTAGTAATTTCCAAAGTAAAACATTGACTGTATCATTTCCAACTTTCCAAGGTAATTTCTAAGAGTTGCTGTTGGGTATCTTCATTTTTAATATGAGAATAAGAATGTTCTGTGATTTCATCACTTGGGAATTATTTTTGTGCAGAAGCCTCTAAAATATTACTGTTACAATTCCATCCCTGAGTATGTCTTGTTTTGAGTCCAAAAGACCCTTAATCACAGCAGATTCAAATACAAAGTTTCAATACTGTTTTCTTAATACTTAATGGTATAAATACTCTTTTACAAAAAGACCAAAAATTGAAGTTTAAAAATAACAGTTTTTGCTAGGCCAGAGTAACTGTTTTATTATCCCTCTTAAATATATTGAATCTGTATATTTTCAACTACATATTATACTTTGATATAAATAGAATACATAATAAGCATCTATGGGATATGCAATTAATGTCACTTTTGAGGAAAGACCCTCATAACACACTTGGGCTTTGGCATTCTTAAATTACGAGCTCTTTACAGCACACATGGGATAGATTCCATATCTCCCAAATGTTTTTTATACATCTTTCATTTCCCTTATTTCCTGTTTTCTGGATTAGCAGTTGTTTTGCTGTGGTGGTTTCTAGTAATTTAATTGAGGAGGTTGTTGGTTATTGATAAATAATCTGCTAAATTGTAGTGTAGTTTCAGAATATTTATATCATATTTTATTCTAACACATATCAGTGTGATTATGTATGACTACCAAGTTTTTTAAACTGATACTGGAAGTATAAACATAGGGTAAAAATATAACTCTCAGTCATCAAAGTCAATATAATTACCCACCTTAAAAATTCTCTCTCTCAACAGGTTAAGAAATGGCTTCCTATTCAAAACACAGTTAATGATTGATTGAAATATTCTTTTCTTTTCAATGAGCTTTATGTTATGTATTAAACATAAAATACAGACTGAGGGATTAGAAGGTGAAGAGCCAATGATACCTTGTCATACAGCACTGGGCATTCCCCCCAAATTACTCCTTTTGAAAAAGCTGCCTTTTTTCCCCTCCTACAATATATGAAGAATTATGATTAAGAATTGTGGGGAAGAATAATAAATTATTTGAAATATTGGTTAATAATTGTTAATATTTATTATTTCCTGTGGACTAGGCATTGTCCCTAAAGGCTTTACGATGATTATCTTATCTATCCTCACAACACATTGGGATAGATGCTGCGATCATCTGCATTTTGTAGATGAGGAAATCAAGGCTTATAGAGGCTTATTTAGATCAACTAGCTACCAAGAAGCTGAGCCAAGCTTTGAACTCCTGAGCCTACATTCATACTGTAATTTGACTAGATATATGAGTGTGGTAGAAAACTAAGGTACCCAAAGGTACTATGTATCAGATGGGACCATGAGTCAAATGCAGGGTGAGCAGGTAAGCAGCAAAGACCAGCCAGGTAGGAGGCCTGAAATCAGAGGAGTCTTGTTAGTAGTTATCAGAAACCAGCCTGGTAAGGAGGAAATGGAAAATCAAAGGCACTGGAGGGCCTGAGAGCTATAGCCATGCCAAGAATCAGGACAGAAAGAGCACAGCGTCTTCTGTACAAAGGTAGCAGCAGCAGAGATGTAGGTAAAATAATAAGCCATCGCCTGAGGCTTAACTCTTCTTGTCCAGGTCCAATACTGGCCTTATTTAGGTCAGGCCACTGGATAGAAAAATAAGAAAGCAGGTGGAGAAGGGGTCTTCTGCTACTTTAATCTTTAACTTGACCTACAAAAAGAGTTAATTGATGAAATAGAAGAAATGGAATCTGTACTGACAAAGTAATTATGAATTTTAAGATAGACAGGCCAAGAAGGAAATGCTGTGCCTAGTCACACATGCAGAAATTTAGGAAAAGTACGATCCACACATCTTTCTAGGTAAAAATATACTCTTCCCACTGAAAGGTGAATAAAAATGAATAATTCAAAAGGAGAAAGCAGTTTCTTAAAGGACTGCTCGAAAGCAGTGTAACCAGTAAGATATGGTGTTTACAACTGAATGCAGTTGTCAAAAATAATCATCTAAAGAGCAGTCAAAATAATTTATAACATTATTTAGATCTTAGATCTACATAATTTTAGTGAATAATTCAAAGTGGGAAAGAAGTATAAAAGTTTGCATAATTTATCACACGTGAAGGAATATATACTATTTCACTGATATTTATAATCACTAAAGTTTTTTGTTTTATATAACTTCTATAAAATAGTATCCATGCAGTGGGATTGTGAGGATTAAATGAAAAAATATCATTTAGAGCACAGTAGTTGGCATGTTGTAAACACTCAAAAATGTTCATAGGTATTAACTTTCATGTGCTAAGTCCAATTGCCTGGCTCATAAGACTCACTAAGTAGTCATAATAACAACAACAACAAGGGCTTACAAAGGAAGCATAAAACAAGATGACAAATGATACTGTCAAACAGTAGGCATAGTACTATACCTAAGTGCTTTAAGCTTTTCTAATAAAAGACTATTCTTGATTGACTTTATGGACAAAATCCAACTACATGCTACTTAAAAGAGACAGCTAAAATACATTGATATGGTTTGGTAAAGGAATACAGAGATGGCAATAGTAATACCAAAAAATACACTTTGAAACGAAAACATTGAGAAAGAGTATTCTTTATTAATAACACATTCAATTATAATAGCCTTGAATTTTAGTGTGTAAGATCTATGACAGCAAGGAGTTTGTCTACCTTGTTCATTAATATATCCCAGATGCCTCCCTAACAGAACCCCCTACATGGTTAAGTATTCAGTAAATATTTTTGAATCAATGCATGAATGGGATGGAGGTAAAAACAAAGGAAGTAAAGGTCACAAACCAATTATATAAGGAACTGATTATTCAAAATATCATTGGTGGAAAATCTGCTATTTTGAGGAACATCAACTAATGATTATTTAAAAAATTAAAACTCTAAATAATTACTGGAAAACATACATGAAAATATAACTATAACCAATCTTCCAATGACCATGGAGTTTTCTAAGAAAAGTAGCAATGAAAGACATTTTAGAGTAAGTTTGAAATATGACTACTCCAAAATTTCATTCCAATAAAATTCAGTGCAAAGACAAACTTTTTTTGCAATGTACACAAATATATAAAGAATATAAAGCAAATTTGTATTCTTTATATAAAATAAGCCCTTAAAATTAGTAAGAAACCACTTTACCTATAAAGTAGAAAAATAAAGTGAACCAACAATGCATAGGGAAAAAAAATCAATGGCCAACAAATATAGTAAAAAGGTTTCAACTATTCAAATATTTAAAGAATTATAAATTAAATAGCAAAATATAATTTTCATTCAGGTTGATTAGGATTGGAGAAAATTTTACTCAATGCTGATATAATTAATTTGGGAGTTGATTGGGAAAGTGAGTAAAATACCTGATAAACTTGGGCTCCTTGACTCATGATTCTACGTTTAAGCTTTAAGGGAATCAGAGAGCAGAGGTCTGTATAAAGATATTTATCACAGTATTATTTATGATATGAAATGGGAACTAATTTCTAATAATAAAGGAAATAATAGGGTAAATAAGTCCATTTGATGAAATTATTCCATAATTTAAATGATGTATTTGTGGACTCTGTAATCCCAAGAGGTGATGCGTATGATATAGTCTAAGTGAAAAATCAGGAAGAGAAACCACATATAATCTATTTTCCTAGTTTTAAAAATTATATATGTTTTAAATGAAAATTAGCCTGGAAGTAGTGTTAACACTGGTTATCTCTGAAAGGGAATAAAGAATTGTGTTTATTTTCTTCATACTTTTTGCTGTTTTCTCAATTATCTCAATTTAACCACAGATTGATTTTATAAGATTTTTTAAAATATGAGGGCAAACATAAGGTACTTAATTACTATTAGTGGCCACATATGTCAGTATCCAGAAAACTGAAATACTTTGAAGACATATTTGAACCATTATCAGTAATCTTTGAAGAATTAAGAAAAGTGGAGGTCATGGCAAGAATACTTAAAGTAAAAGAAAATCTCTATTTTAACATCTGCAGTGCAATATAATGTATTTACATCAATCTCTGACAATATTTTATCACTTTTAAAAAATAGATAATCTGTAATTCTTTGAAAGGGAAATTATTTTATATAGATCTAGCATGTGTTCACCAGAACAGTTTGGACAAGATAGAACTGCATTTTCTTGTCTGTCAAATTACCAGATTAGAAAAAAACTTGTGACTGAAGATTTTTATTTCACCATTTTCTTGTAATATTCTTTTGCTCAAAATGGAGAATTTGAAGATGGAGTGATACTACATTTGGGCTGAAATGTAGCTTTACTTAACAACTATGTTCAAAGAGTATCCATGAGTGTGCTGTGACCTAGGTGGAATGGGCTCCTGGTGGCCTGCCACAGGGCTTTGTTATTGGCCCTGCACAGAATCCCAGCATTCTGGGATTAAGGGTCTTTTGGAAGGTCGCTCTTGTAGCTACTCATGAAGTGCTTCAATCTCAATTGTACTATTCATATTAATTAATTGAATATCTCAACTTGACCAGTCCCTTGTTGGGGAGTTTGGTACCATCACAGATAGTTGCTTATTTCATGGCTGATTTGACTTACCTGTCCACTATACCTCCCAGTATAACATAACAGATATTTTAATTCCTGATAAATGTTAGGCACTTGTTCACAGGGTGCTCACAACATTACAAAGTGAAAAAAATAAGTGAGGTTTGAAATAATATAGAGTTAGATTAAATCATGGCTTTAAGGGCTGGCAAGATGGTGGAGAGGAACGTGAACTTACCCCTTCTTACAGCAACACCAAAATCAAAACTAACTACTGAACAAACATCGACAAAAAAAAATGCTTGAACCTACCAAAAAAGATAGCCTACATCCAAAGACAAAGAAGCCACAGCAAGACGGTAGGAGGGGTACAATCGTGATAAAATCAAATCCCATACCCGCCGGGTGGGTGACCCACAAACTGGAAAACAGTTATACCACAGCAGTTCTCCCACAGGAGTGAAAAGCCTGAGCCCCACGTCCGGCTTCCCAGCCTGGGGGTCTGGCAATGGGAGGAGGAGCTCCCAGAGAATCTGGCTTTGAAGGCCATCAGGGTTTGATTGCAGGAGCTCCACAGGACTGAGGGAAACGGAAACTCCACTCTTGGAGGGTGCACACAAGGTCACGTGTCCACCAGGACCCAGGGGAAAAAGCAGTGACCTCATAAGAGACTGGGACAGACCTACCTGCTAGTATTGGAGGGTCTCCTGTGGAGGCGGGGGACAGCTGTGGCTCACTGTGGGGACAAAGACACTGGAAGCAGCAGCTTTGGCATGTACTCATTGGCATGAACCCTCCTGGAGGCTGCCATTTCCTCCCCAAGACCTAGCTCCACCCAGTGCTGGGACGCCTCAGGCCAGGCAACCAACAGGGTGAGAACACAGCCCCACCCATCAGCAGACAGGCTGCTTAAAGTCTTCCTGAGCACAGCCCTGCCCACCAGAGGGACAAGACCCAGCTCCACCCACCAGTGGACAGGAACCAGACCCTCACACAAGGAAGCTTGCACAAGCCTCTTAGATAGCCTCATCTACCAGAAGGCAGACAGCAGAAGCAAGAAGAACTACAGTCCTGCAGCCTGCAGAACAGAAACCACAATCACAGAAAGTTAGACAAAAGGAGATGTCAGAGGAATATGTCCCAGATGAAGGAAGAAGATAAAACCCCAGAAGAACAACTGAGTGAAGTGGAGATAGGCAATCTACCCAAAAAAGAATCCAGCAACTGAGTGAAGTGGAGATAGGCAATCTACCCAAAAAAGAATCCAGAGTAATGATAGTGAAGATGATCCAAGATCTCTGAAAAAGAATGGGGGCACAGATTGAGAAGATGCAAGATATGTTTAAAAAAGACCTAGAAGGACTAAAGAACAAGCAAACAGAGATGAACAATACAATAACTGAAATGAAAAATACACTAGAAGGAAACAACAGCAGAGTAACTGAGGCAGAAGAACGGATAAGTGAGCTGGGAGACAGAATGGTGGAAATCACTGCCATGGAACAGAAAAAAGACTGAAAAGAAATGAAAGTGTGAGAGACCTCTAGGACAACATTAAACACATCAACATTTGCATTATAATGGTCCCAGGAGGAGAAGAGATAGGGAAAGGGCACAAGAAAATATTTGAAGAGGTAATAGCTGAAAAATTCCCTAAGATGGGAAAGGAAACAGTCACCCAAGTCCAGGAAGCACAGAGAGTCCCAGGCAGGATAAACCTAAGGAGAAACACTCTAAGACACATAGTAATCAAACTGGAAAAAACTAAAGACAGAGAAAAAAAATATTAAAAACAACAAGGGAAAAGCAATAAATAACATAGAAGGGAACTCTCATAAGGCTATCAGCTGATCTTTCAGCAGAAACTCTGCAGGGCAGAAGGGAGTGGCATGATATATTTAAAGTGATGAAAGGGAATAACCTACAACCAAGAATACTCTAGTCAGCAAGGCTCTCATTCAGATTCGACTGAGAAATCAAAAGCTTTATAGACAAGTAAAAGCTAAGAGAATTCAGCACCACCAGACCAGCTTTACAACAAATGCTAAGGGAACTTATCTAAGCGGAAGAGAAAAGTGGCTTATCTAAGCCACTACTCGAAACAAGAAAATTATGAATGGAAAGGCTCACTGGTAAAGGCAAACATAAAGGTAGGAAATCATCTGCACATATATATGACATCAAAACCAGCAATTGTGATAAGAGGAGAGTGCAAATGCAAGATATTGGAAATTGATTGGAAATTAAAAGACCAGGAACTTAAAACAATCTTGTTTATAAAAGCAGGAGATATATTTGATAATAATATCAAATAAAGTAGACTTCAGATCACAGAGAACTACCAGAGACAAAAAGGATATTACATAATGGTAAAAGGGTCAGTTCACCAAAAGGACTTAGCAGTCCTAAATGTGTGTGCATTAAACAACAGAGCTACAAAATATGTGAACCAAAAACTGATAGAACTGAAAGGAGAAAGCCAAATCCATGTTTATAGTTTGAGACTATCGATAATTGATAGTACAACTAGACAAGAAATATAGAACTCAACAACTAAATATATCCTGGCCCATGAAACAAGCCTCAACAAATTTAATAGAATTGAAATCATAGAGTATTTTCCCTGTTCACGATAGAATCAGATTAGAAATAACAGTTAAGGGGAGAACTTCCCAAACACTTGGAAACTAAATAACACACTTCCAAATAATCCCTGGATTGGAGAGGAAGTCTCGAGAGAAATTTTTAAAGATACATTTAACTGAATGAAATGAAAGTACAACATATCAAAATTTGTGGGACAGAGCTAAAGCAGTGCTAAGGGGTAAATTTATTGCACTAAATGCTTGTGTTAGAAAAGAAGAAAACTCAAGTTAGTAATCTAAGCTTCCACTTAAGAACCTAGAAAAAGAAGACAAAATAAACTCAAAGTAGGTAAAAGGAAGGAATAAAGGTAAGAATTGAAACCAATATAATTAAAAACAGTACAAAGGTAATAGAATAAGAAGAAACAGAATAACAAGAAAAAGGAAACAAAAAGCTATTTCTTTGAAAAAATTAATAAAATTAACAGGCATGAAAAAATGAGAGCAGGAGAGAAGTGGGTATGCTTATAAAAGCATAGGAAGGATCCTTGTGGAAATGGAATATTTCGGTATTATGACCTGTGAATGGTTGCGTATCCTGGTGGTGATATTGTACTATAGTTTTGTAGGATGTTACCCTTGGGGAAACAGTTCACAGACTCTCACTGTACTGTTTCTTCCAACTGCATGTGAATATACAATTACATCAGAATAAATTTAATTAAAATAATGTCAGTTCAGATGGCTCACATCTTTTGCCCTTTTTACAAATTGGGTTTATTTATTTGCTTAGTATTGAGTTTTGAGAGTTTTCTATATAGTCTAGATACAAGTCCGTTGTCATTTGTTATTCACAAATAGTATCTTCCTGTCAGTGGCTTGTCTTTTCATTTCTTGTAAGTATCTTTCAAACATTTTTCATTTTGGTGAAATCCAATTTATCTACTGTTTCCTTATCAAATGTGTTTTTGGTGTCATATCTAAGAACTCTTTGTTTAACCTAAGTGTTCTTCTAATTGTTTTACATATTATATTTAGGCCTGTGATCCATTTTGAGTTAATTTTTGTATAAAGTGAGAGGTATAGGTAAATGTTAATTAGTTAATTATTTTGGGCAGAGGATATCCAGTTATTCTAGTGTCATTGTTGAAAGACTATCCTTTTTCCATTGAGTTGCCTTTGCATCTTTGTCAAAAATTAGTTGGTTTGATTTGTTCAGGTTTATTTCTGATCTATATTTTTTGTTTCTGAGAGAGAAGTGTTAATCCATCTATAACTGTAAATTTCTCTATTTCTGAATTCCAAACTACTTAGGTAGACACCTAGGATTGAGAATTAGCCACCCAGTATTCTTAACCCCATACAAATGGCACAATTTTCTT
Organism: Hyperoodon ampullatus; assembly: GCF_949752795.1. Taxonomy (NCBI): domain Eukaryota; kingdom Metazoa; phylum Chordata; class Mammalia; order Artiodactyla; family Ziphiidae; genus Hyperoodon; species Hyperoodon ampullatus. The sequence goes on from NC_136918.1 coordinate 29,686,542, forward strand.
TTAATTTATGGCAGGCAACTCAGTTTTGTTTATTTCTTGGTTCTTTTTGACACACAGAGAACATAATTCCAGTCATGTGTTTGGTATGTACAGACGTGATAATAAAACTTTTAAATACTTACGAACTTCGAGGAACCAGTGATTTCCAGTATGACCTTGGGATGCTGTAGCTAAAAGGACTGTAACTATTTGGAAATAAAGTGTTTAGCACAGACAAGGACTTTGTGTGTGTGTGTGTGTGTGTGTGTGTGTGTGTGCGCTCCTTTCTAAAATTCTTCCCATGGTCTGAAAGTTTTTCCAATTAAATGACTTCTTCCACTAGTGTTTTGGAGCCTAATAAATATATTGGACTAGTGAAAACAACCAAAAAGCAAATGATGGCATCTTCATTTAATGTATTTAAGTTTTAAATGCTTCCAAAATATTGAGCTTCTAATAAGAAGTATTTACAGTGAATGTTAAAATGCTTCCAATACATATAAGAAGCTTCTATCATAAACTTTTTAGCTCTGCAACTAAGACCTCATTTATTAAATTTTATTTATTTATCAAAGCAATTCACGTATTAAAGATGAGTATGTTAATGTATTTTCCTTATCTTTGAGTTATACATCATGAACAGTGTAACACTTTGCCAACCCCAGTGTTAAACTCACCCACCAGACCTGGGTCAACTTCAGGTTATATCAGCATTCTCTAGAGGAACCCGATAGGACTGTGACTGCACAATTGTTGCGATGTCTTTAACTGAACATAAGTACAATGTACAGGAAAAACAAATATCACCCCAAAACTCAACACACATAAAATACCACCTAATAACAGTCATAAAAAAAAAAAGTTCTCCAGAAAGACATTGGCAGAGTTGTTTTAAGTCTTAGTGGAACAGTGGGATGTCTTCTTTAAGCTGTCTGGTTTAACAACAGAGTGATATGACTGTAAATCCAGTATTGCCTTTGAGTCTGTTAGCCAGTAGAATACATTTAGATTGGAAGGGACGTAATTTTTGTCCTCAAATCAGAACTGTAGGTCCTAAAGCAAGAAGGAGAAATTTTTAGGACTTACAGGGAAATAATAGTTAAATGTGGGTAAAAACCTTGGCATTATTAATTAGCCGCTCATATTCAGTTTCTCTCCCTTATTTCTCATCCTTGGCATCTTTATTTCATGGGTCTCTGATTGTTTTTCTATTCTCCAACTCTTTCCATAACCAAGTAAGCCAGAGGCAAATTGAGTATCTACAGCTAATTGTGCTAATAAGCTCTTTCCTATTGCTATATGGTAATTCATGTATGATATCATACTCCATTATTAAGTATACCTTGTAATTAACCTAATTTGTATCACTTACATCAGTGATTACAGTGTGTGTCTTTGATAGGTCTCTGACCAGACTTAAGTCTCTACCCTTATTTTTTGACCTCTAGGGACTTGGCCTAATACATGTAAAACCTTTTATGGGAACTACTAGGACTTCAAACAGATGCCTGTAAATGTCAAGTTTTCTAGAGAAGTGTCTCTTGACTAGCTTTTTAGACATTTGAGATCACCTAGTGCACATTTTGTGTGAAAATTCTAGGTTATCTTTCTGACTTTTGTAAAATTATTTTAAGGACAGCGTTTCACCATTACATAAAATTTTATATGACCCACGGTATCAAGTTAGAATCCTGCCTTCCTACTGTTAGTTCTTCCCTGACCTAAATGTTAGAAAAATGATGAGCTTGCTTAATGAAGAGAACCTCTTCCAAGCTCATAATTTCATAAGATGCTGTTTGACAAAGGCTGCTGATTCAATTAAGAAAATTCATCATTTATTACAGTCAGTTTAAAAGGGTAAAAAATGAGGGCCTCCCTGGTGGCGCAGTGGTTGAGAGTCTGCCTGCCGATGCAGGGGATGCGGGTTCGTGCCCCGGTCTGGGAGGATCCCATATGCCGCGGAGCGGCTGGGCCCGTGAGCCATGGCTGCTGAGCCTGTGCGTCCGGAGCCTGTGCTCCGCAACGGGAGAGGCCACAACAGTGAGAGGCCCGCGTACCACAAAAAAAAAAAAAAAAAAAAAAAAAAGGGTAAAAAATGAGAGCTCTTCTACCACAAACTCTAAAAACTTTTTCCTTCACTAATAGTGATACAGGTTAAACATTGCTAGAGCATGTTGCTTTTAACTTCTTATTTTTGCTTTTGGCTGCTTTTGATTCTTCATCATATGTTTCTTTACCCCTCAAATTTCTTATTCTTATTTTTGTAGTTTTAAATACTAGATTTGTACCAGAGTTTAAGTGCAGGAAAAGAAATACTGTTTGCAATTCAGTTTGGCTTATATATACACACTTTGTTTCTAAAATCTTCTTTCATTAAAATTCACCTTCTCTAATAAAAATAATGCTTTTGTTTTCATTTTACTTCAGTTATTGTTAGACATTTTTGTATGATTTCATATAATGATTTTTTTATACCAACATACTGCCTCTTAAAGGTCCTTATTATGACTTGAACTGTAAATGGTATGTGGGATTTAAAAAAAAAGTCCAGACTTTGAAAAAAAATTTTAGTCTTATTAAAATTAAATGTTATGCTACATGGAATTTGTGGGGGGAAATATGATACACCCTTTAAAAGATCTTAATTTAGAATTGATAATCATTGAAATAGACATAAGCCCTGATTAAGAGGCATCAGAAACAATATCAAGATGACTAGGACTTGGAGAAAAGACTGAGTTATGGTCTGAGTGATCCCATCTGTGCTGAGCAGTTTCGGCTTTTACTAAAGAGAGCATCTGACCTAACTAAGTCACTGGGTCTTAAACAATTAAAAATGGTTAAAGTGTGAACAGTGACCCTTGTGGACACTCTCCGAAAGAGCTAACATCCCCAAGTGTGAAGATGATCCATCTCTACACCAAGGGTGGGAAGAGGAGAAGGATTATTACTACAAGTGTATTTTAGTGGGTAGCATTTTATCATGTTGATGCCTAGTATATACTGTAGGCTTAGTTTATTCGTATTACTGATTTATAATTAAAAGGGTTTTATCTTATTTGAAGTAAATATTAAGAGAAAAATAATGTTTATATGTTGTTTATACCCTCTTACAAGTTCCCGAAGCTGATATCAGGTATCGGGTTGCACTGAATGCTTGCGAAAGTTGAGTCCAAGTCAGATTAAGAGTACTTAACTTCCTTTTATAGGGTTGCCACGTGGCTTTTCTATTTGCAGAGCCCTTAAAACAGTGTCTGGCACATAGGAAACACTTTCTAAGTGTTCATTAAATTTAAAAATAATGATAAATCATAGCAGGGATCATAAAATTCTAGTTAAGACTGCATACCTCTAAATAATAATAAAAATGATGAATAATATTACTCCTTCAAATTGAAAATTAATGGTAAATGGTTCTTTCAAGAGCCATGAGTCCCCATATACCAAATTGCTGTGGTTTAGCCCATCAGTAAGTAGCTCTCTTTTCTGTAGTTTGATGGGCTCCAGCGGGGAGGAGGGCCTCTGCCTCTTGGTGTTTACAACGACAGTGTCAGATCAGAGCAGACTGGCTCCTAAGACCACTTTCTTCTTGTCTTTGAATTTTCACTCCCACTCTTCTTCTGTGGAAGATACAGTTTCAAAACAATAGTAATTGTGAGGCGAGAGGGATCAGTTACCTAATTGTCCTCTTCCGTAGGTTCTGTTGCTGGTGGTGGAGAGGGCACGGGCTGCCCAGAGTGCACCTCTAGGCTTGCTTCTGCCTCCCCTCCACCACATAGGTGCCCTGCCTGTGCAGCCTCTTATTCTCTGTCTCCCCTCATTCCTGCATCTCCTTCCTGGCCTGCCCCTCCCTCATCACATCCCCTGCTCCGATCATGCATTCTGCTGGCATTAGGACATAAAGGCCAGAGAAAGAGGAGGAAGGGAGACAAATGAAACACAGAGAAAGGTTTTTTTAACCTTTTTTAACCTTTTTTTTAACCTTTTATATATATATATATATAAAAAACTGGCCTCTGCTTCTGGTTGCTCTGTTCTACTAGTTGATGAGAAGTTTGGCTTTTCACCTAGTTGTTCTTAGATTTATAAGTTTTCTCATTAAGGAAATATGATTAAGCTGTGTATATCAATTTTTTCTTAGTTTCTTTAGTTTAAGGCTTTCACTTGATTTCGTTAATTTTATGGGGTTTTTTTTTCAGTTTAGTGGTTTTGAAAAAATAGAACTGTTTCAGCCATCATTCATTCAGCAACCACTAATTATTATTAAACACCTACTGATATCAACATTGTGCTTTATGTTTGGGTATTTGAAGGATTATTCATTAGAACAGGGAACAGCCACTCTAAAAGGCTAGATGAGAGCTAGTAGAAAGAATCTAGGGGCATGGGCACATTATGAATCAGCAAGTGGAAAAATCTTATATCAAAAATTATTTGCAAAATAGCTGGTTTAGGATTGGTGACTGCCTTCATCCTGATGTCTCAGCAGAGGCTCAAGAGTCCCCAGCCACCAGAATTTGATGGATGAGTTGCCTTATGAATGAGAGATTGGACAAAAGGGCGAATAAAGTCCAATATTAAGGTTGCACATCTTTGAAAATAACACAAATGACTAGGTTCATTCCCATTAAAAATAACCAAATCAATTTTTTTAAACCAACAGTGATCAGTTGTTTTTTTTTTTTAAAGCAGCATACCCGTGTTTTCATATTGAGAATGACCATGGTCCTTCTGAAGCATGGTCTCTTTAACAAGTTTACATGTATTTTAATGAAACATTATTACTCAAAATATTTCTAGAACTCCCTCTTTGGAATTGTGATTATTACTAGTGTAGGAGCCACATTAGAAACCTGATTCATGGCTGTGTAACCAAATCATCAAAAAAAGGTTTTGTCTAATGTTGTTTCTCATGTTGTTTACCACATTTGACTCTAATTAGAAGTGTTAGTTACATTTACAAATAAAACTCATCCTCAAAACACACCACTCAGCCTCTCCAGGAGGTATTCAAACAACCTACCATGGCTCTGAATGAATCCTTTCATATATAAATTTTGGTATCTTTGTTTAAAAAAAGAATCAGTTTCATTACTTTCTAGTCACATGCTCTATGTATTTTATTATGAATGTGTGGAAAATTAATGTTAAATATCATACAGCAAAGCCAAGACAATACACTGATACTACTTGATGATGAAATTTTCTTCTGAAGTATTACTTTGAAGTAAAACTGTGGATTACCTAAAAGAGAATCCAGTCTGAGATGGCTGTCCTTTTCTACAAGATACTAATTCATCCAATGACACACTTGAGTTTTCTGAGTTTTGTTCTCTACTTGAGCCATTTAATGACCACAGCGTCCTGAGGGATGATGTTCACTCTTACAAACAAGTAGGAATGTACAGGAGCCTTGCGATTGCCATAAACACAACAGGGCATTTGAAGGACCGTGGCAATGGAGAGAGCAGGGTTCTGGCTCCCGTAGTGGCCAGCCTTCAAAATAGCTGAGCCAATAGACTGCTGTGCCTTCTTTTGAACATAAGCTGGAAGTTAGAGGATCTGGGAGACAATTTGGTAGAGTTCTATAAAAAACCTTGCTTATAAGAAAGCAGCTAAAGGGAAATGGTAAGTGGAGTAAAATGATCCTGTCCCTTGGACTGTGAACCACAGTCCAGTTGGCCAGATTTGGATTTTTCAGCTATTGCCCAGCTGGTGAACAGTTCAAAACTATTTTCGATCATGTGATCCCATTGTGGCCAATTGGGTGGTTTGGCAGACAGCAACATAGTAAATATCTGTTCACACAAATTGTACTCATACTGCATTTGTCCGTGTGCATTCTCTGCTTGTCTGTATTGATGATAACATCCCCACATAGATAGGTGGATAAATCGTGTGTATAGGTCCATACCTGGATATTTATGCACAGTAATTATGTACATTGATTCCTTCTAGGAAACAGAATTGTAGGAATAATCTAGTTAAATCAGTTTCTATGAGGCTTTTTTTTTACTCCTTTTTTCATATTTCCTCTAGTTGTAAAAATTACAGTGATTACACATCATAAAGCCTATCTGTAATAAAACGCATCAGCTGGCCAAGGTTTTCATCGCTCACTCAATAATCCATTAATACAGCAACGCTGCCCAGGCATCTTTATAATACCAACTCGGAGGTAATTTTAATCAGCTAGACCAGCTGGTATTTAACAGCAGCTGTCGGAGACGCCACAAATATACTCAATAGCTGACATCTTTATTTGCAGTTTTTCAAGGGGAGAAGAGATTCTCCTGTGGTTACTTGTATTAAGCATTTAAAAGAAGGTGTAAAGTATATAGGGGTTTATACCTAAATGAGAAGGGGGAGGGAGTAATGATGAAACAAAGGTGACAAATTCTATCAGGAGCAGAGGTTTGTGAATGAAGAAACTGCTCAAGTGAATAAGAATACATTGGCTTTGGACTTTAGATCTTGTTCCGAGTTATGTTTACACTGATCTTGGATATGGATAGCAGTAAAAATGTGGTCTACTGTGTAGCATCCAGATACTCCTTCTGTACTAGATTTGTAGTGTCCTTTACTAGGTAAAGCTGTGGAAAAGAATCTGAGTCTGTGAAAGAGAGGTCTGTTCGTGTGCGTGTGTTCTGTCTCAGCCCCTGCATGCCATGTCCTTTTTTGTTGTTTTATGGATATGTTTTACTAATGTTCGATTTTGATACTTTAAATGAAAAGGATCATCATCGATACGTACTGTCTAGTAGTAAACATGGAATGCCATTTCACACGGGAGTGTGTGAGCATCGGTGGGGGGGGGAACAGGCCTCGGCAACGTGAAGTCAACAGTCACAAACCCGTTATAAATAAAAATTTAATTACACTTGGGGGAGCTTGGCTTACAAAGCTCAGAAATCCATAATGGAGCTTGCTGGTAATAAATGCCTGATCTGTTTGTTAAACTCCACTGTTCCCATCCTTTCCTTGCCTTCTTTTATAAAATACTTTGCCATCTCTACGGGTTAGAAACTGGTAAACAGAGCTGACTCTGAGTAATAAAATATTTTGCCTTTACCTCTTTGACTGTGAATCTCCCCTTTTAGTTTAAAAACCAAGAAGGAATTAGAGTAAAATAGGAAAAGGCAAAGGCATTGTTAGAAAAATAAAGGTCTTTCAAGACAGTTACTTTAGTCCACATTTATAAATGCGGGCTTTGCCTACAGATAGCTGTGTATTCAAATGTGTTGGTGATATAAATGTCTGATACTTATGTGAACAGAAGCTAAGTGGTTTCCATTTTCATGGAGAATTTCGTGTGTCATTTTTTCTAAGACTGATTTCATAATTAAATATAAAAGAAACTGATGGAGTTATGGGCCTTGTACACTTGGCATAGAAATTGTCTTGTCATTTCTGACTCTTGTAGAGCAGTCAAACCTTTTTTTATGCTAATAGTTCTTGCTGGGAAAAGAAGCATTACAGACTCCTCAAAAAGTAAAATGTGTTACACGTTTAAGTGTACTTCTGTACTAAATTATCAGAGGTTAACGAAATTTGTTGTAATACCAAGTCTTTTGCAGTTAACTTCATTTATCAGTGACACCGATTGTCTTTTTCCAGAGCCACATAGTAATCTGTGTTGGATTATGATTGAATACTGAAAATTAAAATCCAGTAACAGAATGGATTACTGAGATAGCAATTTGAATTTTGAAATTACTTAGCAAGCATTTTTTTCCTGTTATTTGTAGTGAAAACAGTCTGTTTAAGTTTGTTTAGTGTGTTTGACAACAGACAGTTTGATATATTGCTGGGCACAGCGGTAGGTTGGACTTGAGTGGTATTAGCTCTCCGTGTTTTGATTAATGGTAATTGTTTCGATGAAAAGCCATGTTTTCCGTACAACTCATAGTTCTGGAAAACAGAAGTCAACTTGCAAGATCCATCATTACTGTTCCGAGTTAGCATATCAAAGGGCAAGGAGAACCTGCCCGAGTAGCACAGTAGGGTTTTTTTGCTTTTTGCTTTGTATTGTAGTTAGAGCCTGTTCTTTATGTCAGAATATACATCTTGTTATTTATCTTTTGTTCAGCATTTGAAGTTGATTTATGACACATTTCTGTATCCCATAATTTAGTTTGAATCCCACACCAAGGTGAAATTTCACCTGTCTCTAGAGTCAACTGTAAAAGGGACCAGAAGCGACCTAGTGTAGTATAGATTACAATTTTTTTTCTTATTTTTCTCTAGTGTTGCTCTCTTGTTTTAGAAGAATGCAGTTTAGAAAACAATTAGAAGGTTTATTTGAACACTTCAGAGATTTCTATTGCTTTTTTAAATAAAACATTTTACATATCATTAATGTACCCAAACTCAGGGAAAAATGGTCATTTTTACTTGGAGAAAATAAAACGTGCATTTAAGGAAGGACCAATTTTTGTCAGCGAAAATAAAAGGTGCATTTAAGGAAGGACCAATTTTTGTCAGCCTAAAAGCTGTCAGCATAAGGCCCTTCATTCTCACACAAAGGTCTATATACATATGTGAAATAGATGTGTGTATGCAAATCTACCCACAAAATGCACAACACTCTGCATTTAGGTTATCAATAGGTAGAAATTGACCTTAAATGAGTGTCCTTACCTTTAGCAGTAGCAAAGGAAAACCACTTTCCTGTCAAGACTTGGGAAGGGGCTGGGAGAAAATGCCCTTACCATATCTAAGCATCCTTGTTTTAAGAGGGTGAGAAATTTTGTAGGTCGGAGGTAGTGCTAGGGGATTTTCTTGCTTTACTTCTCTTTTGCTTTTTCCCTACTAAAGAAAAGAACTAGGTAGTGTAGTAAGTGTAACCAGAATGATCTTCAAAGTGGCACGAATGGCGACCATGTTTGTGAAACTAAGGTTGAGAATCAGTATTTTCACAACCCTCCCCTACTTACTGTTATTTTAAAGAAGCGTAGAAATTTTGAGTCTGTTGGGTAATTTCCTAAATATTTACCCAGGAAGCCTAGTATGATATTTAAAAAATATTAGTCTTCCCTGATAGAAGCAGGATTTTAGGTTTATATAAATATTGGAGGTTTGGCATAAATATGAGCACATATCTTCTGTATATGTTTTATATAATCCACGTTCTTTGATATATTTGAGAGAAAGGGGGGGTGGGAGATGAAATCTCTAGTGCAGAAACTTGTGGTGTTACTCTTTTATCTAAAAGGGAATGAATGATCCTGCTCTGTAGTCTCCTGGCTTGAAATGCTGTTTGTCAGAGTGTTTATTCCAAGCAAAATTAAAATGAATAAACGGTTGTCTAGTACACACCTAAGCCTTTGACATAAAAGGAAATATAATTTAAACACTTTTTTCCTCGTAGTGAACAGCCATGTGTCATTGAGGCATCTTTTATTGAAAGGAACTTTATTTAAGTAGCATAAACTTGTTGGATGGGCTTCAATTAAATGATGATTTGTTAATGCAAATGTGTGGTGAATGACTGGTCGTACATCTGTCTCTTCATCCACAGGCCATTACTGTGCAGCGTTAGCACAGGATTGTAAAAAAAAAACGAGAAATCATTATATGCAGGTAGTACATGTTCAGTGAATTCCGACCTTATGTCTCTGGCGAACTAAAAAAGGTATATAATGTAAATGTTATTTAATCTGAATAATAAAAAAGCAGCACTTTGACTCTCTCTGACTCAAGCTGTTAAGTGATGTGAGGTGACTGCTGTTTGGGGATTGATGGTTATTGGTGGTCCAGTGGGGAAAGGATATCACTTGAATCCTTTGTCATTTTCCCCATGCACTCCTCCAACCTCCAACGTCAGTTATAGTTCAAGTTCTGTTTTCTTTCTGTTTTTCTTTTCGAGAGTGGTTTGTGGAGTTGTAGTGAGAAATAGGCAGTGATGACCACCAGCATGAGTGTGGTAATCGGTGACAATTAATACAAAAAAAAAATTATACAATTAGCTTCAGCTCCATAAGTGTCTAATGAGCCATTTGTCAGTCTTTTGGTGAAATAAACTACTCTATCTTAATTCTCCACTCTTGCAGCAAATAAATAAAAGTTATGAAACGCCTGGGCACCAGTAAAATATAATTTATTTCATAGGGCATGACAGAACTCTTTACATATCTAAAATGAACATGTTATTTACAAATGACTTGTGATACTCATATAAACCATGGATCTGTGTGCTAACTGCTTTCATTATAGAGATAGGCAATTTTTTTCTGATTGTTTAATCATTTAAATGTATCATTACTCGTAAAGGCATGTGAGTTAAAGTGACTCCTCCTGGTGTGATTAACTCATGAGGCCAAAAAGAACCTCAGAAATGAGCTGTTCTGCAGCTGAAGACATTAAGAATTTACTGGAAAGGACAAAACAATAATTTTCATTTGGGAATCTCTCAGCTCTTTACTGATTATCTTTCTGCCCTCATTTATTTTTAGGAACCCCAGTTTCTCAAAAGTTTTTCATCATCACTATGTATCAATCAACCAAAACAACATTGTAAGCTTCTTTCAACTTGTATTTTGTACTAGGTTAAAAGTTGTAATCACCATATGGTGAAAATGTGAACTGAAAATTCACATTGAAAATGTGAAGTATCACTCAAATGAAAGCCCAGATATTTGAAAAACAGTAATTAGTCGTTTTAAACAGAACAAGAGCACAAAAACTGTTTGTCAGGGTAGCATATAGCCCTGTTCTTAAATGTAATCCATGAACCAGTTGCATCGGTATCATCTTCGGAGACTGTTAGAAATGCAGATTCTTCAGTCCCTGCTAAATCAGAAACTGTGAAAAGGGTCCAGGAATCTGTTTCAAGAAGCCCTGCGAGTGCTTCTGCTGTCCACTAGAGTTCGTGAGCCACTGATGTATACTGTAGAGTAATTGAAGCAAAAATAAACTTTAGGAATCCCTGATATATAGAACCCAAAAGAAAGTAGACATCTTTCAGCTTCAAATAACTTCCATGAGATCCAGTTTGTCTCATTTCCCACTCCTCTTGGTTGGTTCAGTGCTACTTTTTGACCTCCTCTTTCTCTGTGTGGTTTTTTTTTTTTTTTAATATTTATTTATTTGGCTGCCCCGGGTCTTCGTTGCAGCACGCGAGATCTAGTTCCCTGACCAGGGATCGAACCCGGGCCCTCTGCATTGAGGGTGTGGAGTCTTAACCGCTGGACCACCAGGGAAGTCCCTTTCTTTTTATGTTTTAATTTACCTTCATTCTCTACCGTTTTTGCAAGGTAATGATGAAGTTTTCAGGCAAGTTCCAAGTTATTCAGCCTGCCACTGTCTCTTACTGCTAACCAGATGTTTTAGCCTACAGTTTAGGGTTGCTAGTATTTCATGGTTAGTATTTGGTTTCACCTTTCAGTTTTAAACTTATTTCAAAGCTATTAATGGACAGTCCCCTTAGAAAGAAGAGAACAGGTTTCTTCCAGTGCCAGCCTGGTGAGTCCATGAAGCAGGAGGCTGGTGAACCTCTGGAAGGAATGGGTCAGGTACCTCCAAATGGCTTATGAGAGAGACATCATTAGGACTCGATGCTTTACACCTGCAGCCTGAATGATCCAGTCTTATTACTAGTAGCTGTAGATTGACCCAAAAAATGAAATTGAGTCTAAAGTGGAGAGTGGCAAGTGAAATCAGAAAAAAAAGACAGCTAGGAAGAATTTTACTAAGGGTGAACTAGAACCAATGATAATTATAGGCAGTTTTGTTTGAAAGGCATTCCTAGGTCCCCTGCTACTCAAAGTGTGGCCCATTGACCAGCAGCACCGCATCTCCTGGAAGCTTGGGAGCAATGCAGAATCTCAGGTCCCACACGAGGCTAGCCTACTGACTCTGAATTCACATTTTAACAAGATTCTTCATAGATTTGCATGCACATTAAAAATAGAGAATCACTTGCTTAATATATGAGCAGGCAGGGGATTGGGTCAGAGATTGGTAGTGAAGACATTACCAAAGCAACGTCACACTTTTATACGGGGACAAATCCTATGCAGCTGTGATAATTCCAAGGGGTATTTTTCAACAAATACACAGGACAGTTGCAATTGTTGTATTGGCCCAACTTACTTGATTTTGGAATAAATTCAACATGGAAATATAAAATTTGATTAATGATATTTAAGTTTAATTTTTAATTGTTTCTTTTCCAGAGGAGAAGTTACAGTTAACGTGGGCATTATAAGTGTGAAGGGGGTTACAACCGAGAGATGATTTAAATTTAAATCTAAACTCTAAAAAAATTCGGGGCTTAGACTTTCTTAATCTGTTTTTTTTTTTTTTTTTTTTTTTTTTTTTGCGGTACGCGGGCTTCTCACTGCTGTGGCCTCTCCCGTTGCGGAGCACAGGCTCCGGATGCGCAGGCTCAGCGGCCATGGCTCACGGGCCCAGCCGCTCCACGGGATGTGGGATCTTCCCAGACCGGGGCACGAACCCGCGTCCCCTGCATCGGCAGGCAGACTTGCAACCACTGCGCCACCAGGGAAGCCCTTAATCTGGTTTTTTAAAAGTAGTAGAAGTGTTTGGATTCTGATATTTTAAAAACTCAGTTGCTTCATCTCAGGAAGTTAAAGAAGAAAGCGAGTATATTATTATTATTATTATTATTTTATAATACCAAAAGAAAAATTTAGGTTGAAAATTTTAGGTAACTTGTCACACATTTTAAAAATTTAGTTTAGAGTTGTGAGCAAATCAGTTTAGCTAATTCTCAATTATTCATATTAAGAAGAAGCAAGAATAGTCTAAGAGGTGACTATTTAGTAAAATAAGTGAATTAGGAGAATTTCAAAAGACCAGGTTATATAGTATTAAGGGACTAAACCAGGCTTACTTTGATATATAAAGTCATTATTTAACAAGTGCTTTCATGTGCTTGAGCTCACATGCCCTCCCAGCTCCTCTCTGAGGTAGACAAACTGAGTCTCAAGGAAGCTGAGGGGCTTAACCAAGTACTGAAGCTGGTGGTTAAGAGAGCAATGTCTAAACTTACATCATCAGACTCCTGGGCCAAATACCACCCTGTTCCAAAAGCATAAAACAGAGAAATACCCCCAGGTTGTAAAACATGCATGTAAAATTATATAAAGATAAATTTGTAATTGATGATTAAATAACATACATTGTCAACCTAGTACAGAAATTAACTGTTCTATGGAACAGACTAGAAAGTCCATAGATTCAAGTATATATAAAAATTAGCGTATACTGATAGTAGATAGATAGTGAATATGTTCCAGGTGCTTACATATACTAACATGATAAAGGTGACTTCATATTTATGGAGGATATGAGACAATTAATTTATTTGAGAAAAATTAGGTCCTTACCCCAGTCCATACACTGAAATTAATTCCAAAAAGATTTAAAAGTAAAAAGTGAAAGTGTGAAAAACTAGAAAAAATAGTTGAATATATTGTGTTCTTGGATATGGGTAGGCCTTTCTACGTATGATTTCAAAGCAAGAAAACAATAAAGAAGATTGAGAGGTTTTAGAAAATAAAAACGTTAAATGTATGGCAGAAAAACCATCAACTGAAGGACAAATAAACTACGAAAAATATTTATAACTATGCTACAGAGGATTCATGACCTTAATATATTAAAAGCTCTTACAAATAATTAGAAAGAGGAGTAACAACTGACTAGAGAAATGGGCAAATGGTACAGACATTTTGTGTGTAGCATTTTGTGTGTGTATATGCACATATTTACTAATGAACATATTTAAAAAATTAAGTAATCAAAGCCATGTTAATTAAAGCAACAGTGATGTGTCATTTTTGCCTATTGGATTAACAAAGGTGAAACCAAAACAATGCACCCTGTGTTGGGGCAGTTTCATGGAAACCATCAGTTCGATAGTTTGTTTCAAAATGCATAACCTTTACCCTCCAATTCCATTACTGGGCATTTACTCACAAGAAATAATTAATGGTATACAGAGATTTTGCTTTAGAGATTTTTTGGCGATATTATTTATGATACCGAAAAATTCTATAAATGTAAATGCCTAAAAATAGAGGATGAGTTCAATAGATAATAGTGTATCCATACAATGGAAGACTATTCAGCCACTTATATGTGTAGAGAATAGAGTTGGAAAGCCATAATCCCCGATTATTTCTGGGCTATGAGATTATCGGTACCTTTTTGTTTTCTTCTTTTTGCTTATGCTTTTCTTTTCTAGCTTTTCTGACACAAATACTGATTACTTTTGTAGTAATGAAAAATAATTTTAATGAAGTCATCCTTGACATTAGTTGATATGTAGAAAAACACATAAAACTAATTATTTTAAATGTAGATCAAACGTTTACCTTTAACTGAGCACTTACTAGGTGCTCATGCTAACTCAGGAAATACAGCTCAAGGAATTCATCATGAAATAAAGAAGTTGTGTAAACAAAAGGCATGTGAGTCTGAAAGACTTGTGTAGTGCTGAAGGTAGATGTACTGGTAGCTCAGAAGAATGGTCATCTGGGCTTCATGACAGTCAGGAGGTGGGTTGAGCAAGAAGAGATATTGGAGAAAGGTTTTGGAGAAGTTCCCCAAATCCCTGGAAGAGCCAGAGCATTTCTGTCATGTGTAGAAATGGTGAAGAGAGCTGGACTTCTAGCCCGCAATTAGGAAAGACTAAAATGTGGACTCCATGTGGGGAAGTGGCCAAAACTGAGTCTCAGCAGGAGTTTAGATGTGGTAACGTGTTCATCAGATGAACAGTGCAGGCCAAAGTTGACCAGGTGTGCATTCTAGAAAGATCTCCCTGGAGCAGAATGCACCTAAATAGGATGGCAGCAAGGAGACAGAGCAGACAACTGATGGAGTGTCGGGCAGGAAGGAGAAGGCGTTTGGCAGTGGATTTGCAGAGAGAGGGATGACCACATGTCAGAGAATAAGGAGTCTTGGTCCTCAAGCATTGGAGAGGGGAGAGGAGGGTTTTAAGGGCGAGGTGCCATTAACTCCACCCCCAGATACAGGAGGAGAGAGGGGAGGGGGGCAGAGGGGGTGCCATGATGAGTTGTGTCAGAGGATTGAGTTGACTGTTCAAATCTCTGTTACAGTAACATACTGTGATTTCTTACTGCATTTTCAGCTTGAATATTCCTTTTACAGTTATTGGTAATGTTCTCTTAATAGCTTCCCAGACACTTTGCTTCATGTAAATGTGGTGGTTTAAAAGTTTTCATTTAAATACCGTTTATTAGAAGGCACTATAGGATAGAGATTAAGAATATGAACTCAGCTCCACCACTTCCTCTGTGTGACCTTAGGAAAGCAACCTGCATCTCTCAGCTACAGTTTCTCATCTGCAAAATGGGCATAATACCTTTAAAGAGTTCAGAATTAAATGAAGGGCTCCATGTAAAGCTCTCACTGTAGTAATCACTCAAATAAATGTTAACCAGTGTTATTTATTATAACTTAAGACAAACGGTTTATAGGAAAATACAGTTTTACAATAGATATAATACAGAAAATATATGCACATTTTTCTGAAAACAAAATGATTATAATATAGTCGCTGTGCAAAACCAAGGGAATTCTGTACATATTAGTATGACATTTTCAGAGACTTGTAAGTTGAAGAGCGCGTGCCTGCAGCCCAGGATTTATCTACAAGGAGGTGATCTGTGGTGTCTGATTAAATTAGCAAAGAAGCAGCAGGGACAAGCCCTGGCGCTCTGGGTAACTGCGAGAAGAAATACACTAGTAGACACACACCTGTACTGATTTTATAAATATTTGTGCATTGGATGAAATTGCTTAGATCCCTGGGAAAGAAGCTGATTCCCTCCGTCACTGACTCCAGACTCCATTACGGTGATGTGTCCATCCCTCTGTCTAATCCCACTGCCCTTGCAGCTCTTCTGGGAAGAGTGTGGAGGCTCCAGAGGATGACACTCCTGAGTCTTCAGGGCACATTGACTCTCCATCCTCAGCTTCCTAACATGAAACAAGAGCTGCTTTTGTTAAAGTTACAGTGACAGCCTCAGCCTGTACTTTCTTTCTGCCAGACAGTCACTTTCTCCATCTGCTTATTCTCAATCAGGTATTTGCGTCATGGCCAGTGAGATCGTACTTCACACTTACAGGCCGTGGGTGTGCCCGGCCCCTCAGCACGGTTGCACCCCAGCACTGTTGCTACCCTCTCCCTGCTTGTGCTGACAGCCTGAATTCGATGTGGGCCTACTTCTTTGGGGGTCTCAGACCCTCCATTGCCTGAAGGCTCTGTTTGCCCCCGTGCTGTTTTCATGCATAGACTTTTTAAAATTTTTATTGGAGTATAGTTGATTTACAGTGTTCAGGTGTACAGTTTCAGGTGTACAGCAAAGTGAATCAGTTATACATATATATCTATCTACTCTATTTTAGATTCTTTTCCCATATAGGTCATTACAGAGTATTGAGTAGAGTTCCCTGTGCTATACAGTAGGTCCTTGTTGGTTGTCTATTTTATATATAGTAGTGTGTATATGTCAATCCCAATCTCCCAGTTTATCCCTCCCCCACCCTTACCCCTGGTAACCATAAGTTTGTTTTCCACATCTGTAACTCTATTTCTGTTTTGTAGATAAGTTCATTTGTACCCTTTCTTTAGATTCCACATATAAGTGATAGCATATGGTATTTGTCTTTCTCTGTCTGACTTACTTCACTCAGTATGACAATCTCTAGGTCCATCCATGTGGCTGCAAATCGTTCCTTACTGTGAACTTCTCAGACGGAAGTTTCGCAGGCACCAACTGGGTAGCTGCCCGGTCCCTTCATGTTGAGACCCATCCCCAGTGTGGAGGGGACCCAAGCATGAGATAGAAACATAGGGTTCTTCCTGCCCCCTTGTGTGCCCATAGCCCCCACTTCCATCTGGGAGCTCTGGGCTGCCCTGAGGGTTTGTAAACACACAGTGGGAACTGTTTACCATCCCACTAGTTTCTAGAAGAACTGTCTGGCAAATTTGCTACTGCCAGCAACTATTTCAAGACTACTTTTTCATATTAAATAAACAGATAATGTTCTGCTTCTCACATTAACATTCTGTTTTAAATTTAAAGTTTCTTTTCCTTAAAATTGATCTTCTTAGCCCTCTGCTGCAAGGCCCTTGACTGTTTTCTCTCTAGCATTAATTTTAGGTAGTGACCAACATCCTTGCCTTTTTTTTTCTTAAAGTGATCTCCTCACCCATGGTTAAAAGCATTATCTCCTCAGTACTCTTAGATAAATTCACTGCAAATGTCATGCAAGATATTATAGGTGGTAAATTTTCTGCTATATGGTATGTGTATGTGAGTATACATATATCTTTTTTAATGTCATATTTACAGATTTCTGAATGCCAGTATGTGAAGATCAATTTCTACTAACCATGGAAATATGTAGGGTGACACAGATGACCGCTTATTACTGGTCAGATTCTTTTCTTCAAGTAGTTTGTTTTGACACACAAGTCACTAAGTGGTTTTTCAGAGAAAGCTTAGCTTGATGGGTCGTCACATAAGCTATTTGACATTTGTCCCCAGTCAGACCGGATGCCACATGAAAAATTTACTCGGGCAAGAGGCTCCTAGGAATAAACAGTGCTCTAGTGTTGCTCACAGGGGACTCTGCAAGGTGAGTGGAACTTCAGCTTGTCACGGATGCACTGTTCTGACAAACATAAGTAGATGCTAATGGCTAAATCATGACAGAATAAAATCCCACAACCATATGGCTAATTGCCACAACAATATCTTCAGTGTTATTAATCAAGTTTTCATAGTGTGCCATGATAATTGGAATAATTAGAAACAGCCTCGGCCTTGTTCGTCTCCACCACACACTTTGCAGACAGGGTTCTCACACAACCACACTTGCACATTCAGTGCTGTATTGCCCAGTGCCATCTTCTCCTCGGAGATACTTCGGTTCATTAATAACTTAACTACTTGCCATTGGTGCATTTTGTGTGAGCTGCTGTAGGTGCGCACGTATCTAAGTGAAACCACCAAAACCCCCGTGCCTCCGTTTAAATAGGCAGTATTCCTTTAAGGCAGGAAGAGAAGTCTGCCCGTCTTGGATCTTATAGTTTGAAAGATGAATTCATTGTACACTAATTTGGATGATGGACATTCATTTTTTGGTCATATATTTCCCCTTTTAGCTAATTTAGTTAAGAAAATGAGGAATTAGAAAGCAATTGAATAAATTACAAGATGTAAGTATTTGCATAATTTGTTTCAGGCAAATACTATGTAATAGTGCTCCCAAAATGAGTTATTTTGAGCATGTCTTTCAATTATGGATGAAGTAAATATTACCATCTTTAATATTACCATCGAAACTTATATTTTCACGTTGTTAATATTGAAATATACTCACTTCAGTCATTTATAAGCTAATATCCGTTCCTTCATCTTAATAGTGGAACAAGAATTCGTTTGTGTTTGTCACAGTCCTCTAAGTAAGAGAGCTTCTCGGGCTGCTTTGCTTTGTGAGGAGGTGACTGGACAGGAGAGACACAAGATTGATGATAACTGGCTTGGTGGTGGTACAGAAGCATCTAGACAAACAGATGAAGGGAAATGGCTGTTGGAGCTGTCTATTGTTAAACAGCTTCTCTAATTATTGTTGAATATATATAAGTAGTCATGTCTTTGAATTCTGTGCCATCTCAATTTTTGTCTTCCTTGCCCTTTTCTGTCCCATTGCATTCTTTAACTAGAGATAAGTCATACCACATTCTTCTAAAATTTAAGATGTTCTTGTGTCTTTGATTAAAATTGTCCCCCCAAATCCCAAAATGAAAATAACTGATTAGAAACACTGTTTTATTATAACTTCAGAATTACCTCGGCCAAAAATCTTTGTGTCAGTGATCCCTGAATGCCACAAAATTTAAAATCACTGTGTTACTCAGTTTCTTTTATTTAAATGAGTCTTCTCTTTTCCTCTCTTTGCCTCTCACTCCGGATGGGGTGAGAGGCAAAGAGTAGAGACTATATTAGGATAAGACAGCAAAAAAAAAAAAAAAAAATCTGATTTTTTTCTTTCAGTCAACTCAATTAATGATTATTTATTCACTTTGTGGCTAAAATGATTTAGATCTTTTACTTTTCTCCTACTTTGTCTTTTTACTCTTCATTAGATAGAGGACAGACAAGGAAACAAATGAAACTTCCTTTTGGTGCTCATTAACAGTGATGATAAAAAATTGGTGTGGAGTAAAATATTAAACCAATGTCTAAAATGAAGCTTGAGTTACATGTAGGTTTTGTGTATTCATGTCCTGCTTTAAATAAGGTGTAATTGTGTTCATTTAAACTTCAAATTTATCCTTTGTATCAATCAGGATACACTTGGCAGCAAGTTGTAGAAAACCCTACCTCATACTGGCTCAGGCATGAAGGAACTTAATTGTCTCCTACAGCTGAAGTCTAGTGGTGCTGTGACTCTAGGGGCTCAATTAAAGACTCAAGTATTTTTTCTATTTAACCTCCTCATCAGTTTCTTAAGACCCATTCTCTTGGATTCACAAATGATTTGGGGGCTACAGCCTTCCTTGCTCTAGCCTAGCAGGAGAGAGAGAATGAACCTTTTCATCAAATACAAAACAACAGTTCCTTTCAATCCAAATCCACCAAATTAGATCTGTGCCTACCCCAAACCAAGAATGGTTTCCAAAGAGAATATCATATACTGTTTACCTTGGACTAACTGGAGTCTGCCTTTAGAGCAGTGGTTCTGAAATTGTGGCCTCTGGACCACCATTGTCAGCATTCCCTGGGAACTTGTTAGAAATGATCCACCTTAGACCCACTAGATCGGAAACTCTAGGGGGGTAGCCCAGCCATCTGGGTCTTTAAAAACTTTCCAGATAATTCTGGTGCATACTGTGTTTGAGAACCACTGACCACCAGAGCAAGGGATGCTATCAACTTTCTTCTGAATGATAATGGGGAGATGTGCATGGCTGGACTAAATTAAGTTTGTTTAGGAAGAAATGAGGCCAGAATAGATTCTCGGTAGCCAGTCACCTTCTCTGTACTTTAAGGCTAAAATAATTAGTATGTTTTCTCTCATGCAAAGTTATTTATATGTGATGTACATCATTTGTCATGAAACTCAACTATTCCAAATTCTTTTCCTGTTAAATGTGGCAGACAGTGCTTTTTACCCACCTAATATCTCCGTTCACCCTTTCTTCCTTACTAAAATAAGTCTGATTTCGAGTTTGTTGGATATTTTTGTTGTTGTTTTTGGAATGTTACTGTACCTACGTTCAGGTGTGCATGTGACACAGTTTAGGCCAATTATATTTAATCTCTAGCCCTCTGATGGGGATTTATGTCAAAGATTTGCTTTCAAGACATAGGCCTCGGGCTTCCCTGGTGGCGCAGTGATTGAGAGTCCGCCTGCCGATGCAGGGGACACGGGTTCGTGCCCCGGTCTGGGAAGATCCCACATGCCGCAGAGCGGCTAGGCCCGTGAGCCATGGCCGCTGAGCCTGCGCGTCCAGAGCCTGTGCTCCGCAACGGGAGAGGCCACAGCAGTGAGAAGAAGCCCACGTAATGCAAAAAAAAAAAAAAAAAAAAAAAAAAAGACATAGGCCTCACCCTTTCCTTTTATCACTTTTTCCTTTTTTCCTATGTGATGGCTGTAGAGACAGCAGCCATTTTGCATCTATGAGTGAATGCCAAAGAGAATTCAGAGACCTCAGCCCTGACATCTTTAAGCTGTAGACCCAAAACCAGCAAGCACATACTTTGGCCTTCTCTTTCCTGAGACAAAAATAAACCTCATATTTAAGACACTGTTTTTTTTCTTACTTGCAACCAAATGCAATCCTAACGGATTGAGTAACATAGTGTAATTGTTTTCATAAAAGTAGATATGTGCAGCTTCCCTGTTCCCAAATTCTCTCCCCTATCTTCTAGACTTTACTTACTGCCCATATCATTACAAAGCCCTTGCAGAGTGGCTAAGCCCACATGCTTTAGTCTTGAATCTCCTCTCTCCATATCTTACTACGTTTGTCAAGTTATATAAATTCGTCAAGCTGTAGTTTTCTGAAATGTAAAATGAGAATAATAATACTTCATTTGGCTGTTAAAGGGATTAACTATGTTAATGGATGTACACCGTTAGCCCCACGCCTGACACATTTTAAGCTTTGAAAAAATGGTGGCTATATGCTGTTGAAGCCCTTTGAAGATGGACAGTGACCTATATCTGTAAATATTATACTGTTCAGCATAGGAATAAGGGCATAGAAAACAAGAAAAGAGGTCAGCATGAGCCTTATTTTGTTGCAACACTTATTTGGACATTTTATTAGCAGCTCGTAAAACTCTTCTGAGAAGCTCATTGTGCCAAAATAAGATTTTCATTAAGTATGAATATGCATTTGGTTTCTTCTGTCTAGATAACATCTCAACTCTTTTTGTCTTTGGGGAAAATAATCACTTAAATTCTCCAACATAATAGCTGAAATCCATCCTGCATAATTTGATATTCTTTAAAATTCAAACTGGATTCTGTAGACTTCCTAAAGGTCATTGTTTAGATTCTTTACTCCAGCAGGCAGGACCCATGACTATTTAATGTGTGTTCTACGACATTTAAAACAGTTAAATATGCAAGCAGGCATTAATAATCCTTTTTGGTGATAGAAAATGTAGAGCAGTAATTACCAGGGAGTGGTTTTCTGTATTTTTCAGTCTGGGAATTGTGGCCCTGCTAGGGGGAGTCCTAGATGGGTCCTTCTCACTATAGTTTAGAGTCATTCATTGCACAGCTGCCCTGACCACCAGAAAGATCCAATGAAAGAGTAAATGGGTCAGGGCAAAAAGGTTTTAGCATTATGGAAACATCAACTCAAAGATATCACCTATGAAATACACATACTGTGACCTTCCACCCTTACACATCCTGTTAATAGTTATCTGTATTTCAAGTAACAGCTATATTTGAGTCTTATCTTTCATTTTTTTTGACAGAAAAAAACTTACTATGGGCCCCATGTCAGATAAGACCATAACTTGTCAAGTTATGTTTAATAATACATTCTATTAAAATACTTAATGAAATTCATATCCACCATTTTCAAAATGATCTTATAAGAAATACTTTTCTTATCTTTTGAGTATATGTATTCAGATTTTAAGGCTTAGACCAAATTCAAATCTCTATCATCTTATTCTGATTAAAAGGGATAATTGATTTTATAAAGATTTTTGTATTCTTTCTAAGCTGACTAGATTATCTGGCCTTTATCTGCGGATTTTTTCCTGCAAAATTGAGTGAAGCGTTTGCTTTAAATACGCAAAGTCAGATCACTTTGGGAGGAATAAAAAAATTATCAGCTCCAATTATCCATTTTAGTATCAGGCTCAGAAGAGCTCGAAATGTTGAAAGGAAAAATAAGGAAAATTCTCCCTTGTCCTGAACCCTTTTGGTACAATTCTATAGAAATATGAAAAACATTTATGTAGAGATTTATATCAAAAGCTGACTTACCAAGGTCTCAGTGTTTGGATTTAGTAGATCTTGAAATGAAAGACCAGATCCCATAATCCTTAGAACAAGGAAGGTGTCTTTCCTATCGTAAATGAGATTATATTTAAGAATTAGGCTTTCTTTAAGGGCTCCAATTAAGAAATAGAATCTTCAGTTTTATGGTCAAGCAGTTCTAGGTTTTAATCCTGACCCCACCATTTTTTTAGCTCTGCAGCTGCTTCGTCTGTATAACGAAGACATAATGATTGCCCCCCAGAGCGGGTATAAGTTTAAAAGAAAATGACTTCCATAAAGTATCCAAAACAAGCGCCTTCAATAAATGGTAGTTCCTCTGTTAATCACCAAAGTCTAAACATAGGCCAAGAATTAGCATGAATTTGAATCTCTAAAGCTACTGTGGATGATGAGTAGAAAATACTCCGTCTAACTTCCCGGTGGCTCCTAAAGTCAGTGTTTCTGAGGCAGGTCGTACCTGCCTCTGCCCTTCAGTTATTCCTCTACCTCCTCACCTCCAGCTGCCTACTCTCGTGGTCCTGTCAATAATCTCTTTATTTCCAGTAATAGTACCACCCGAAGAACATCCACCTCTTGCTTCTCTCTGACTTGTTCCCCCTGCTTCCATGATCATATCTCCAATTCCAGCCTGATTTCCAGTTCATTTACCCCACTGCTTTTCCACTGTCCTTTATTCCACTAGTGTCCTCAATTCCCCAGCTCCTCCTGTGCTCCCTCGTTTTAATTATGCCTGAGCATTCACCCACAGCACCCTTGTTCCTTCCTCCCTCTGTGTCATTGACTAACAAAACCCAAACCCTACTGGTGCCTGTAAGTGAGCAGCTGAAGGTGGCCAGGCGAAAACAGCCATACATACTGACCTCTCTTCAAGTGGGTCCTCGCACTGTGGAGCAGCCCTCCAGTATTTCCTGTCCTCTTAAACATCTAACACCTCTCCGGCCGCCCCCCGCCTCCCCACCTCCCCACGCCCTTGCTGTGTATTTCACTGAGAACCTAGAAGGGAACTTGCTCACATTCCCACGGACATATCCTTCAGTCTGTTTCGTCTCTCCCTGCCCCTCTTCAAAACTGCCCTTACCTCTCTGCTCAGGCACTGGGTCCTACTGTCTCCTACACAAAGGTTTGTTCCTGCACTTCTGTCCATTCAGTTCTGCTCTAGTAAGTCCCCCTCGACTGTATCATTATTAGTATTTGAACATGCTGTCTTTTCTGTCTCATCTGAAGGAATAAGAAACAAACATGAAATACCCCACCTTGAACATGAATCCCTCTCCAGCTATTTCCTATTTCTCACTGGCTGTTAGAGCAAAGCTCCTCATGCAAAGGGCAGAGGGGGAGCACAACTCCGTTTCTTCAGCTTCCACTCTCTTAAACCCACTACTCTCTGGCTGTCACCTCCTACCCCCTGCCCCATTCCTCTAACCACTTTTCCCCATGTTGCTAAATACAGTGGTCAATTTTCATTCCTTTACTTACTCAGCCTCTCATCCTTGAAACCATTGATTTCTACATCCTTCTTGAAATACTCTCTTTACTGGATTTCCGGAATACCCCATTCTGGTTTTTCTCCTACTTCCACTGGCTGTTTCTCCTCCATCTCCTTCATCAGCTCAGTTTCCTTTCGCAGCTGCTAAATGTTGACATGGCCACCTCAGAGTACCCAATCCTCAGACCTCTTCTTTATCTTCCTGGGTGATTTCACAAGTCCTGTGGCTTGAAATGTCATATCTAAGTTCATGACTCCCAAAGCGGTATCTCCAGTTTCTACTTCTCCTCTTACGAGATCTAAACTGACATACCTAACTTCCTAAGCATCACTTGGAAAGCCACAGGACCCTAACTTCACATGTCCAAAGCTACATTCTTGGTTTTCTCCTGAAAACGTCTCTGCTTTCTGTCTTCTCCCATCCGTAAGTAAAATGACACCAACATGCACCCACTGGCTCCCCTAAAGCCCAGGGATGAATCATCTGGATTTCTTTATTTCCCTCTCATCCCACATCCATCAACAAATCACAGTGGCTCTATCTTCAAAATATATCCAGAATCTCCCCCACTTGTTTGCAAACTCCACCAGGCCAACTCACCCTGGTCCTGATCTTCTGTCATCTTTCACCTGGACTGTTGCAAATGCCTCCTAACTGGGCTCCCTGTTTTCATCCCAGTCTCCCTACAGCCTCTTCTCTGCACAGCAGCAACAGTGACCTGTTTTAAATAGAAATAGAGGGCTTCCCTGGTGGCCCAGTGGTTGAGAGTCCGCCTGCCGATACAGGGGACACGGGTTCGTGCCCCGGTCCGGGAAGATCCCGCATGCCGTGGAACGGCTGGGCCCGTGAACCATGGCCACTGAGCCTGCGTGTCCGGAGCCTGTGCTCTGCAGTGGGAGAGGCCACAGCAGTGAGTGGCCCGCGTACCACAAAAAAAAAAAAAAAAAAAGAAAAAAGAAATAGAATTATAACAGTTTCCTACTCAGAAATCTCCAAGAGCATCCAATCTGTCTTAATTCATTCGGGCTGCTATAACAGAGTCCCATAAGACTGGGTGGCTTATAAACCACAGAAATTTATCTCTCATAGTTCTGGAATCTGGGAAGTCCAAGATCAAACCACTGGCCAATTCGTTGTTTGGTGGTTCATAGATGGCCGTTTTCCCTCATTTCCTCACAGGGCAGAAGGGGCAAGCGAGCTCTGCGGGATCTCTTTTATAAGGACACTGATCCCATTTGTGAAGGCAGAACTAACTCCGTTCCCAGAGGACACACCTCCCAGTACCATCACAATGGGTGTTAGGATTTAATGTATGAATTTTGTGGGGTCACAAACATTCGGTCTCAAGCACCATCACACTTGGAATGGTACCCGGAGCCCTTCCCTGCTGTGGCCCATGCGATCCTGCGTGGCCCCTTCACCTCTCCAACCTCTTCTTCCAGACACTTTCTTAAACAAGTCAAGTTTGTTCTGACCATGGAGCGTTTGCACTTGCTGTTGCTTCTTTATTATTTCCACTCACTTGCCCTAAGATGTCCCCATGGCTTGTTCCCTCACTTTATTTGTGGTTCATTATCCCCTTATGCACTTTATTTTTCTTAATAGCACTTACGATTTATTATGTATTTATTGGTTTACATTCTGGCTCCCCCACTACAGTGTAAGCTCTAGGAAGGCAGGGACTTACCTCCTTCATTGCTATGTCCTTAGCACACAAAATAGGACCCGGTGTATATGATATGTTTTTAATAAACATTTGAGAATGAGTAGATTACATTTTACTTTTTTTTTTTAAGTTCTCTCATGCAAAGAGTCATTAGATGGTTAATGAGCATCTGCAGTATAGAGAGTGTCTATAATAAAGCGGAAGAGAATAGAGATGTAGGGGAAGAGCTGGCCATATGTGTGTTATCACAGAGACCAGGGCACAGGATTCGTGGGATGGGGGAGGAGGATGTCAGTTGAGATGAGGATAATATTTGATTTTTGCTTGGGCAACTGAGATGGAGAGCAGAGTGGGAGCAAATTTGGGGGGGTGGTAAATGAGTTCAGTGTTGGACATGTTGAGTGTCAGGTACTCGTGAGATACCCAGGTGCTGAGGCCCAGTGACCAAGCGGCTGTACATATAAGTCTGAAACTCATAGGGGAGATACCTAATCTGGAGAGGAATTTTAAGAAATAGCAGATGAATGGTTAAGTGAGAGAGACTGATCTCTAGCTTGACCAAGAAGAAAGGTGGGAAGGATGGGTGTGAGTGCTGGTAATTTTGTGGGCTTTTACTCTGAGATGATACACTGTTAGAGAAATTTGAGCAGAGGCATGGCATTATCTGACTTACCTTTTGAAAGGATCTCCTTACAATCAGCGATGAGAATCGACTGTAGGAAGACAAGGGCAGAACAAAGAAATCAGTTAAGAAGGTATTGAAATCATACGCATTATCTGCTAGAAGTAATTTTCTACTACCAAATAAGATCCATGAAGATAGAGATTTTTGTCTGTCTCGATTACTGCCAAAACCTCACCATTTATAACAGAGGTTGGCATGTATTTGCCTCTCAAATTTTCTTCTTCCAGTTTTATTGAGATATAATTGACATACAGCACTATATAAGTTTAAGGTGCATAGCATAGTGATTTGACTTGCATACATTATGAAATGATGACCATGATAAGTTTAGTGGACATCCATCATCTCATATAGATACAACTAAAAGAAAAGTACTTTTTCTTGTGATGAGAACTCTTAACATTTATATTAATTATATTAATCATGTTGTATATTACATCCCTGTTACTTCTGATCTTATAACTGGAAGTTTGTGCTTTTGACTGCCTTCATCCAGTTCCTCCTTCCCCACCCCCTACCTTTAGTAACCACAAATATGATCTCTTTTTCTGTGAGTTTGTCTGTCTGGTTTTGAATTTTAGTTGACCTATGACACTATGTTAGCTCTCAGTACTCAACATAGTGATTTGATATTTCTGTACATTACAAAATGATCACCATGATAAGGCTGGTTACCATCTGTCACCATACAATGATATTATGTTATTATTGACTAGATTTCCCATACTATACATTTCATCCCCATGACTCATGTATTTTGTAACTGGAAGTTTGTACCTCTTAAGTTTCTTCACCTGTTTCACCCACCTCCCTCCCCTCTGGCAACCATTTGTTTGTTCTCTGCATCTGTGACTCTGTTTCTGTTTTGTTATAATTGTTCATTTGTTTTGCTTTTTAGATTTCACATATAATAAGTTAGATCATATGGTAATTGTCTTGCTCTATCTGACTTGTTTCCCTTAGCATAATACCCTCCAGGCCTATCCGTGTTGTTATAAGGGGCAATATTTCATTCTTTTTTTATGGCTGAGTAATAGTCCATTGTATACATATATACCGAATCTTCTTTGCACATTCATCTGTTGATGGACCCTTAGGTTGCTTTCATATCTTGGCTATTGTAAATAATACTGCTATGAACGTTGGGGTGCATATATCATTTCGAATTAGTGTTTTCATTTTCATCAGATAAATACCTAGAAGTGGAATTTCTGGATCATATGGTAGTTCTGTTTTTAATTATTTGAGGAACCTCCACTCTGTTTTCCACAGTGGATGCACGAATTTGCATTCCCACGAAGAGCGCACAAGGGTTCCCTTTCTTTCACATTCTCACCAACACTTGGATATTATATTTTGGATATTAACCCCATATGAGGTATATCATTTGCAAATATTTCTCCCATCCAGTAGGTGACTTTTTTGTTTTATTAAGTTTTCTTCACTGTGCAAAAGCTTTTTAGTTTGATGTAGTCCCATTTGTTTATTTTTGTTTTTGTTTCCCTTGCCTAAAGAGACACACCTAAAAACGTATTGCTAAGACTGATGTCAAGAAGTGTACCGCCTGTGTTTTATTCTAGAAGTTTTATGGTTTCAGGTCTTACCTTTAAGTCCTTAATCCAATTTGAGTTTACTTTTGCATATGATGTGAGTAGTCCAGTTTGATTTTTTTGCATATAGCTGTCCAGTTGTCCCAACACCATTTATTGAGGGGGCTATATATTGCAGTGTACATCTGCATTGTATATTCTTGCCTCCTTTGTCATAGATTAATTGCCTGTATAAGTGTGGGTTCGTTTCTGGCCTGTCTGTTCTGTTCCATTGATCTATGTGCCTGTATTTGTGCAGACGCCATACTGTTTTGAGTACTGTAGCTTTTGTAGTGTAGTTTGAAATAAGGGAGCATGACACCTCCAGCTTTGCTCTTCTTTCTCAAGATTTTTTCAGCTGTTTGGGGTCTTTTGTGTTTCCATACAAATTTTAGAATTTTTGTGCCAGTTCTGTAAAAAAAATGTCATTAGTCTTGATAGGGATTGCATTGAATCTGTAGATTGCCTTGGGTTGTATGGTCATTAATTCTTCCAGTCCATGAGCACAATATTTCTTTCCATCCATTTATGTTGACTTTGATTTCTTTCATCAGTGTATTATAGTTTCCCAAGTATAGATCTTTCACCTCCTTTGTTAGATTTATTCCTTAGGCATTTTATTCTTTTTGATGCAATTGTAAATGGGATTGTTTTCGTTCTCTTTCTGATAGTTCATTGTTAGTGTATAGAAACGCAGTAGATTTCTGAACATTAATTTTTTTCCTGCAATTTTACTGAATTCATTTATTCTAATAGTTTTTTGGTGGTGTTTTCTAGGAGTTTCTATATATAATATTGTGTCATCTGCAAACAGTGACCGTTTTACTTCTTCCTTTCCAATTTGGATGTCTTTTATTTCTTTTTCTTGTCGGATTGCTGTGGCTAGGACTTACAATAGTTTGTTGAATAAAAGTGGTGAGAGTGGGCATCCTTTTTTTCTTCCTGATCTTAGAGGAAATACTTTCATCTTTCACTGTTGAGTATGATGTTGGCTGAAGGCTTGTGATACATGGCTTTTATTATGTTGAAATATGTTCCCTCTACACCCACCTTGTTGAGAGTTTTTATCATAAATGGATGTTGAATTTTGTCAAAAGCTTTTTCTGCATCTACTGAGATGATCATATGATTTTTATTCCTCAGTTTGATAATATGATGTATCACGTTGACTGATTTGCGGATATTGAACCATCCTTGCATCCCTTGGAGAAATCCCACTTGATCATGGTATATGATCCTTTTAATGTCCTCTTGCATTCATAAATATTAGTTTGCTAATATTTTGTTGAGGGCTTTTGCCACTATGTTCATCAGTGATATTGGCCTTTAAATTTTCTTTTTTGTGGTATCTTTCTCTGCTTTTAGTATCAGGGTGATGCTAGCCTTGTAGAATGAGTTCCAAAGTGTTTCTTGCTCTTCAATTTTTTGAAATAGTTTGAGACGGATAGGCATGAACTCTTCCTAAAATATTTGGTACACTTCACCTGTGATGCCATCTGGTCCTGGACTTTTGTTTATTGGTAGATTTTTTAAATTACTACTACTGATTCAGTTTCATTTCTGGTAATTGGTCTGTTCATGTTTTCTATTTCTTCCTGATTCAGTCTTAGGATATTGTATGTTTATGGGAATATATCCATTTCTTCTAGGTTGTCCCTTTAATTGGCATATAATGTCATAATAATCTCTTATCCTTTCTATTTCTGTGGTATCAGTTATAATTTCTCCTTTTCTACTTCTGATATTATTTATTTGGTCCTCTCTCTTTTTTTTCTTGATGAGTCTGGCTAAAAGTGTATCACTTTGTTTATCTTTTCAAAGAACCAGCTCTTAATTTCATTGAAGTTTTCTATTTTTTTAAAGTTTCTATTTCATTTATTTCTGCTCTGGTCTTTATGACTTCTTTCCTTCTACTAACTTGCATTTTTGTTGTTGTTGTTATTGTTGTTTTTCTTTTTCTAGTCCCTGTAGGTGTTAGGTTAGGTTGTCTCTTTGAGATTTTTCTTGTTTCCTGAGGTAAGCTTGTATTGCTGTAAACTTCCCTCATAGAACTGTTTTTGCTGTGTTCTTTAAATTTTGTATCATTGTGTTTCCATTTTCTTTTGATTTCCACTTTAGTTTCTTCAGTGACCCATTGGTTGTTTAGTAGCATATTGTTTAGTTTCATGTGTTTGTGGTTCTTTTTTTTCTTTTCCTTATAGGTGATTTCTAGTCTCATAGCATTGTGGTCAAATAAAATGCTTGATCTGATTTCAGTCTTCTTAAATTTATTGAGACTTGTTTTGTGGCCTAGCATTTGATCTCTCCTGGAGAATGTTCCAAGTACTCTTGAATAATTTGTGTTCTGCTGCTTTGGGGTAGAACATTCTGTATATATCTATTAAGTCTGTCTAATCTAATGTGTCATTTAAGGCCAGTGTTTCCTTATTGATTTTTCTGTCTGGATGATCTGTCCATTCATGTAAGTGAGATGTTAAAGTCCCCTACTATTATTGTGTTACTGTCAATTTCTTTCTCTATGTTTGTTAATATATGCTTTATGTACTCAGGTGCTTCTGAATGCCCTCA
This sequence comes from Hyperoodon ampullatus, assembly GCF_949752795.1. Classification (NCBI taxonomy): domain Eukaryota; kingdom Metazoa; phylum Chordata; class Mammalia; order Artiodactyla; family Ziphiidae; genus Hyperoodon; species Hyperoodon ampullatus. The sequence continues at coordinate 29,717,049 of NC_136918.1, forward strand.
AGTATTTTTTTAATTAAATGAAAGACTAGTTTTAAAAATTAAATGAATATTTGGTTAATCAAAGTAGAAGATGATGGTGGTAGCATCAGTAAATTTGGTATCAAGATGGAAGACTGGGATGTTTTCATTAAAATTGGTGACAAAAGGTCAGATTATGAATATGTTTTGAAGATAAAACTCAAAAGGATTTGCTGATGGACTAAATGTGGGGTATGAGAGGAAAAGAAATAAAGGAAGTTCCAAGTTTTTTGGTCCCTGAGCAACTAGAAGTGTGGAAGTTGCTGTTTGCTGAGTTAGGAAAAGTAGTGAGAGGGTTAGGAGTTTGGTGTTGGATATTTTCAGTTTGAGATGACTTTTTATAATATTCAAGTAGAGAGGTTCTGTTTCCAGGTAAGATAGAGCAAGCACACTCTACTCTGTCTCTGCCACTGAATGCAGCTAAAAATCTTTTCAGAATAAATGGGATAGCCACTTGAGAACTCTGGGAGGTAAATAATACAGGCTTACTGGAGAACACCAGAATTTGAAGTACCACCAAAGTCGCAGTGACTGTCATTTCTTACCCTCCAGTGTCCCTGTCTAGATAGAACACAGCTCTGGTGTCTTGGAATAGTTATTTCACGTTTTCTCTTTATCCATGTTCTGTATATCAAGACAAATTTTCCCCTCATCTATAAAGTATATTTTTGTGTAGTAGTACCTGTTTATATTTCCATGAGATTACTTAATGTTCCTCAAATTTCCTCCTTACACTTTACATGTCAAGTGCTCTAGGAAATGAGTACAGTCACACAGAATTTATCTATTTCACCATTTTTCCCCACTTTGTAATACTAACATGGGTGGGGTTTTTTTAAATTCATTATTTACTAATTGACCTTTTGGGTTTTGTTTGTTTAGTGTTCAAGGTCTTTGTGACTTAGTTTGCTTGTATCTGTCTTCTTTTGATTCGTTTTTTGAAGTATAGTTTGACAAAAACATACATTTGCGCTACAGTCAGTACTTAGAAGTAATTTTTCAATTAAAAAATTTCTTTTACGCCCCTTTGTTATCACTCCCTCCCTCAACTCCAATCCCTGCCAGCACTGATATTTTCAGTCTGTCTCTATAGTTTTGCCTTTTCTAGAATATCATATAAATAGAATCATGTAGTATATAGCTTTTTAAGTCTGGTTTCTTTCACTGATCTTAAGACATTTAAGATTCATCCATGTTGTTGCTTGTATTGGTAACTCATTGCTTTTTATTACTGAGTAGTATTACCATGCTTGGATGTACCACAGTTTGTTTATTCTTACTCCAGTTGAAGAACAATTGGGTTTTTCCAGTTTGAGTCAATTATGAAGAAAACGCTATAAATATTTATGTACAGCTGTTTATGTGAACTTAGTTTTTGCTCCTCTTGGATAAATATCAAGGATATGGACACTGGTTTGTTTGGTAAATATATGTTTAACTTTATAAGAAACTGTCAAGGGGCTTTCAAACTGCTTTTCAAAATGAGTATTCCACCAGTAGTGTTTGAGGATTTCAGTTGTATCCTTGTCACCACTTGGTTTTGTCATTTTTTTAAAAGCCATTCTTGTGATTATGTAGTGGTAGCTCATGGTGGTTGTAATTTGTATTTCCATAATTATTAATCATTTTGAGTATCTTTTCATACGTTTGTTATTCACATCTCTTTGGTGAAGTGCCTGTTAACATCTCATGATTTTAAAAAATTGAGGTATTTGTTTATTACAGTTGAGTTATGAGAGTTATTTGCATATTCCCTTTTTCAATACATATTTTGTAAATATTTTCTCCCAGTGTGTTGCCCATGTTTTCGTTTTCTTAACAGTGTCTTTCAAAGAGACATTTTTAATTTTGGTAAAGGTCAATTTATCATTTTTTCCTTTTATGGTTAGAGTTTTCTATATCCTAAGAAATCTTTGCATATATCAATATCACAAAATTTTCTCTTACTTATTTTCAAGACATTTTACAGTTCTTGCCTTTACATCTGTTATCCATTTTAAGTTAATTTTTGTGTAAAGTGTGAAATATAGTTCTAAGCTTAATTGTTTTATAGTGGATGTACAATTATTCCAACATTGTTTGTGAAAAGAGCATTTTTTCACAACTGACTTTCCTTACCATCTTTAGCAAAATCAATTGAAAATACGTGTAGGTCTGTTTCCAAACTCTGTACTCTGTTCTGTTGATCTAGGTAATAATGGAAATTATGGAAATTATGTTGTAGGACTCTTCCAACTTTGCTTTTTCTTTTTAAAATTGTTTTGGTTATTCTTAATCCTTTGCTTTTCCATTCATATTTTAGAACCAGCTTGTAATTTCACTGGAAATCTTGCTGGGATTTTGATAATGATTATACTAAGTCTATAAAATCAGCTTTAGGAAAACAGACATCTTGCAGTATTGACTCTTCTAGCCAATAAACAGAGTGTATCTCTCCATTTATTTAGGTCTTTATTGATTTCTCTCATTATTTTTTGATAGTTTTCAGCTTATAAATATTACACTTATTATCCCTAAATATTGGGTCGGCCAAAAAGTTCGTTCGGTTTTAAGTAAAAACAAAACACCCATTTTTCATTTTCATGAAGAACTTTATTGAACAACATATTCACTGACCGAACGAACTTTTTGGCCAACCCAATACTTTATGATTTGGGGGTGCTGATTATTTTAATTTCGATTTCTAGGTGTTCATTCCTAGTATGTAAAAATGTAACTGATTTTGGTATATTGACCTGTATCCTTTCTGAAGTTACTTACTAGCTTAAGTAGCTTCTTTATAGATTGTTTGGGATTTTGTTTGAAAATTATTTCATCTGCAGTTACAGATCACTTTATTTCTTCCTGTCTGATCTCTGTGCCTTTTGTATACAACTTGATAATGTTTTGTTAAGGATCTTCATGCTTATGTTTGTGGTGGATATTGGTCTGCATTTTCTGTCTTTGGGATCTCAGTAATGCTGGCTTCAATATGAGTTTCTGCTTCTTTCATATTTTTAGGAAGAATTTGTGTAAAACTGGTCTTATTCCTTTCTGGTATGTTTAGTTGTATGTTACATTTCACTATTTTTTCTCATCATCTGTGGTTTTTTTTTAATGCTGTGTACTTTGAATGTTATGTTGTTGATTTTCTGAATTTTGTGGTCTTCCTTTAGAGGAATGTTGAGTTTACTTTTGGCAGTCTGTTAAATTACTTTTGGATCATCTTGATCTTTTTGATACTTGTTTTTAGACTTTTTTTTAAAGTATGGTTCTAATGTATCCTCTACCCAAGGGCCAATTTAGCCCTACTACTAAGACATGGCACTTCAGGGATTTCCACTGGATTCCCTGTGTGTACACCAATTTCTCTTAAGCCTGTTTAGTCAGAACGTAGATGTTTCCCAGCCTTGTAAAACCTTCTTGCAATTTTTACACTCCCCAGTAGGAGTTCTTTCTCTGGTAGTTTTTCTTTCCTGAGCCTACTGGAGTTTTGCCCTACACACGCACACCGTAGTATTCAGCGAAAAAGTTAAGGAGATCCCCCGGTGCAGACCTCCGAGTTCTTTCTCTGTATAACTTTCTCCTTTAAAGATAACATATCCTGCAGACTTACCTCAGCCTTTCTGTCTTCTCAACCCAGCAAGACCCATGCACATTGCTTTGGGTTTCCCCATCCTGCTCTGTGCTCTCAAAAGTACTTCCAGGCAGAAAACCAGTTACAGAGATCCCCTTGTTTTCTTTTCCCCCTTACATTAAGGATCATGGTGCTGTGCTGCCTGTTTTCTTATGTCTGCGTGTTTCATTTTTTATCCAGTTTTATGTGTCATATCAGCTATTGCAGCAAGATCTGAAAGGGAAATTATTTTAAAAAATAAAATAAACCAACCCTACTCTAAGAAAATCACCTCTAAAGCAAAGGAAACTGATTGAAAATAAAACAATTTGCACAGGCATACTAAAAAAAGCAAATGAAAATGAGGTATAATAATATTCATATCAGACAAAATGAATTTAAAGCAAATAGCATTGAATGAGATAAATGAGAACATTTTATGAATGTGAAAAACTTTACAGTTTATAATGAAGAGCTTTCTTTAATCATTGTATACCTCCCACGCCCCCCTCATAAAAAAGCCCCTCAGAATTTATAATGTAACAGTTGCAGGAAATATAAGGAGAAATACATAGAAATACGGTAGTAATAAATGACTTGTACCTCTCCTCATTCATGGTAAATCAGGCCAACTCACTCTAAAGTAGGGATGTAGAGAACCTAACTATTCACATTGAATGTCAGACCTAAGTAATATATATCGAACTCTATATACTAGAAACAGAGAATGAAATTAATGTATCCATAGAATATTTATTTTTAAAGTAGCCACAAAGAAAAGCTTCAATAAATTTCACATAGTAGAAAGTTGTATTCTTTGACGACAACACTTGAGATTAATAACAAAAATAGAAAACAACCCTGAGACAAACCTATCACTGAAAATATTAAAACTCTCTTTACTCTTGTATTAAAAGGAAATCAAAATTGAAATTGTGTAAGTTCTAGAAAATGATAATTAAAGTATATTGATCAAAACTTGTTGATTTTGACTAAAACAATACTCTTAGAAGTTCTTAGCCTGATACTCTTAAATTAATAAACAAAAAAGGAATAAAAATATGTGAATCAGACATTCATCTCAGGTAGTGAGGAAAATAACAGCAAAGTAAATCTAAAGAAAACAAAATGAAGGAATTAAAACTAAAAGTTATGAATTGATAAGAAAACATAAATGACACAAACTAGTATACATACAAACTTTCTTTGGGGGAAAATAAGTAACAAACATTAAAATAATAAAATAGAAAAATATAAAATATACATGTACAAATTAATAATAAATTACAAAAGGTGCAAATTTCCAGCTGTCAAATGAATAAGTCTTGGGAATGCAGCGTGCAGCATGTGATTATAGTTAATAATACTGTATTGCATGTTGAAAAGTAGATAGGAGAGTAGATCTTCAAAGTTCTAGTCACAAGAAAAAAAATGTAACTGTATGGTGACAGATATTAACTTGATTTATTGTGGTGATCATTTTGCAGTATATACAAGTATTGAACCATCATGTTGTACACTCGAAACTAATATACTAACTAGTATGTCCGTTATACCTCAATTTTAAAAGCAAACATAAATGAAATTTTAATTACAAAAAATTTGTTTTTAACTTTATACATTCAGATATAGCCAGGAATGCTCTGGAATAAACTTGTCATTAGCCCCATCCCCTGTTAAAATGTGTTGTAAAGATACCATACTTATAACAGTTTGGAATTGGTAAAGGGTCAATACATATAGGACCCTCAGTACATATGGGAATTTTATGTATGATAAAAGTAGAATTTCAAATCAATAGAAAAATAATGGATTACTTAATAGTACAGTTTTTAGAACTAACTAGCTATGTGGTAAACCATGAAACTGTATCTCTATTTTTGAACCAAAATAAATTCCAGGTAGATCAGTGATATAAACAAAACTGGAATAAAATTATTATTTTTATATTCCTAGGTGCAATATTCAAATACCCATAAACCATAAAGAAAAAAGTTTGGTAAATTTGACAACATTATAATAAAATTTCTGCCTGGGAAAAGAGACCTCCCTGTAGCTTGAGAAAGATGAAAAAAGAGGTCACTGAAACTTCCTTGGTCCCTGGTAGCTTTTGGGCCCAGAACTGTATTCTGTTATATAACTCTTAAAGTAGGGGCTTCAAACTTGAGCTTGCATCAGAATCACCCAGAGGGCTTGTTCAAATTCTGCCAGGATTTCTGGTTTAGTAGATATGGGTGGGGAATGTCCAAAAATTTGCAGTTTGAAGAAATTCTCAGGTAATGCTGATGCTACTGGTCCAGGGACCACACTTTGAAAACCACTGTTTTACTGTGTTCCCAAATGCCCCCTTTTTTCCTGAGATCATTCACTTCTGCTCTTTGTAATCAAGGAGTCCAAAATCAAACTAAAGTGTTGAGGTAACATGAAGTAAACCGTTTCCTTCTTTCCAAGATATACTGTGCTTTCAAGCACAAAGACCCATACAGAGACATGTGTAATAACTAAGGGAGAAATCTAAATGCCCTCAAAATAAAAGAACTGGTTGAATCATGAAACGTCCACTCAGTGGAATACTCTGCAACCACAAAAAAGGATAAAGTATTTCTATAAATGCTGATTTGGAATGTTCTCCATTTTAACAATCATATTGGTAAATTTTAAAATGCATGGCATAGTATGTTCCCATGTCTGTTTTTAAAAGGCGTTTGCATACCTAAAAGTGCCTCTGTGTTATGGAAGCACATTGGCTGCACTTAGGAAGGTGGATTTGGAGGGAGTGGATCAAGGAAGAGTAAGAGAAATTACTTCTCACTATATGTCCCGTTACACGTTAAAATTATTTTTCACCTTGCAGAAAGTTATTCAAAATTAACAAAATAATAACCCCACATAGTTTTCACTGTAATTCACAGGAAATAGAAGAATTTTGGAAGTGAGAACGCTGGTAAGACAGGAGGCTGTGGCCAGAGCAGCATTTCCGCCTTTGAGATCGTGGATTTGTAGCTTCTCAGAACCAGCTCTCAGCCACAGTAACTGCTAGCTGATGTGGAAAGGAAATGAGTATTATTGATAAAAATAAATTTAACGTGTTTTACGGGATGTTTTTGTGCTTCATATGTGAGTTGCTTTACGAGCAGATTAATTTATGAACATATTATATACCATGATGCCCTCAGTAAGCCAGACTTCACTGAGTTTCTGCTCTCTCCGTTAGCCCAATATACAATCTAGACCTCATAAGTCTTTCTAAAATAGGCTGACCAAAAGTGGCAATTAATTTTTCTTTGTAAGTTCTTAGTTCTCTATAGTTTCCTTAATGAGTTGCCTTGAAAGGAAACACTTTAAATCTTGTAGGGTCCTGTAGCTGTAATTACCACTGTATTGTATGTAACTGGAGTGCTCGTGAAATAGCTGATCATGATTTATCAAAATAAGTCCTTCAGAAAGCTCCACTTCTTCTACTCAGAAAAACTTAGTGATGATAGATAGCAAGAGTAGTTACTGTGCATTCTGAGTCTTGTGACTCAGACATGAATGTGAAGAGGTGTTTTTAAAATATAAATCTGAATTAGATATCCTTTAGGAATTATAGAGGAGAATTCAGAGGATTATAAAAAAGTAGGTGGAACACTGAGCTTGGAGCTAAAGTATCATTGTCTAAATCTACAGTCTGCTTTTGATTGGGGTGTGCTCAGGCCGGGCCATGGGCCTCTGTCGGGACATCTGTAACATGCGGGTGCCTGCCCTGCCTGTTTAGACCCATCATTCTGTACTGGAGGCTCAACAAAGTCATCACCTGTCTCTGAAACATGCAGTTTTCCCACAGGTGATTTTAATATCTATATTCCACAGACCACTTGAAGAAATACCACTTTTAGAGAGTTAAGGGTAATTTTTAGTTCATGTATTTGGTAGTACTTCTAGAAATCAAAAAAGTCATATAAATGCATGATATTTGCCATTATTATAAATTGTGAAATCTATGCGTAAGAAAATGCATTTTATTTTTGCTTGGTGTATATTTGTCCCTTTTTAAAAAAAATGTACACACACACACACAGTTGATTGTAAAGTTGTTTGGGCACTAAACTTCAGCTGTTAGCTAGGGAGCCAGGGATAAAGTGGAGTAGCCCACCCCTCTTTAACCCTCTTTTGTTCCCATTTTGCTTCCATTATTAGAGAAAGGTAACTGTGACGGTCTGAGTTGAACTGTGGGGGTGTTGACCGCCCTTTTCCCTCACTGACTGCTGCCCCCTTGTAAGTCAGCTGGGCCCCGTGCAGATACATTCCGCTCTTCATTTATCTGCATTAATGGACAGGAACCAGGGCACATATGATCCCAAACGGTGGATAATCCAAAAACAGTTAATACTTGACTTTGAAATGTATTTAGTGGTGTTTTTAATTGTTTTTACCTTCCTAACTATATTGTGCTACTGTTGCCATTAGTTTGCATTCCCTGAACATACCCTGGTTGATTGGGGCACTTAGTGGGGAGGGGGCACAGAAAAATACAGAGTGACTGTGGGAACCCAGATTGGTAGGGCTTTGACTGAATTAGAATTTTACTTTGGATAATTTCCGTGTTAATGATTGAAAGTTGTCAGCATCTCATCCCGTCTAGGGCCTAGCACAGTGCCTGCTACACAGTTGAATTTCAGGAAATACGTGTTAAATGAAGATCCTGGGTGTTTTTCATAGCAGCCTTACTTACGGTCAGATCAGGGCTAGCCTGAGCCAGGAGAGGAAGTCGGTGAAGGATGCCCGCTGCCCTCTCCCCAGCTGTTCCATCCCCAGCTTAGTGAAGGTGAGTATTGCCAGTCATGGGCACTTTTCCAATATGGGGCTGAATTATAGGCTGTTCAACCAGCTGAGCCACAAAGATTAGCTCCTCAGTAGCAGAGACTTAATCCAGGAAGAAAGAAGATATCCTCTTCCTTTAAAATGCAAGGAGATAATTTGAAATAGGCACAAAGAGGCTGTGTGTTCCTTTCAGCAGAGTACAACTTTCCATGGCAATATAAACCTCTACAGTAAAATAAACAGTAATATAGAGCATAACTTCTTCATTTAAGGTCAATGGATCAGCTAAACTCCTGAAATGGCTTGCACATGAGTATGTGTGTGGATGTGTGTATATTTTAGGGGAGAGGGTTCATCAACTTGATCGAATTCTCAAAGGGGCCCACAACTCTCCTCTAGTTATATAGGGAATAGAATTTAAGTTTCACTCTTTCATGCTTTCCATAAAGCTTTGTAAAGAGGGAAACAACACACCCATTGCCACTGCCTCTCAATCTTGTCTCCCTTTAGACTTCAGAACTACCCGAGAAAGTAATGTTGTGAAACTGAAACTGTAGCTGGTTCTAGACTAGGCATGGGCGTAGGCCGAGCAGCCTGGAGTCGGTAAAGAAAGACTGAATGAGAAAGTGAACACTGGCCAGGCAATCTAGGGCAAGAGAGCGCTGACCTGTGCAAGAAGCCAAGCCACAGCCTCTGCAGCAAAATCAGCCCGGAACAGTCAGGACTTGGTCAGTGATTGCCCACTCCCCTATTTTTGCCTGCTTCCAGCTCAGGACCAAACAGAGAAAGCTCATATGCTCCCCAAATCAATCACAAATGAGGATCATCTTCTGATCAGCCCAGCGCCATCCTTATAGCCTCCAATCAGGCAGACCTGAAGCCTTCTCTTTGATTCACTAATAAAGCTTTCTCACTGCCCTGACTGCTTTTGATCCTTTGCCAAACACAAGTGATGGTAGCTGATTCCCTTGCTAGAGCAAGCTTTGAATAAATAGCCTCTGCTTGGCCTTGTTTGGGTGGTCTTCCTTTGTTTCAACTGTTCTTGGAGATCTGAGAGGTTCCAGGGAAACTCCCTTATCCTGAAATCTCTCTTCTACCAGGTCATCGTGGGGCTGGTAGTAATGATACCATTGGGGCAGACATCTCTTACTGTTTAGCTCTTTATCTTTCCAGGTAAAACATTTTAAATGCATGTTTTCTTTTAGAGACAGATCCGTCTGAGCATACTGATAGCGCGGAACCTCAGGGTGCGAATGGTTCATGGGTCACACAGGAGAGAAAACACCAAATCGTTGGCCATTCAGCCAGGCTCCCAGTGTTGTAGGGCTTCTGCATGGGGACTAGGAGAGTGCCCTTTTGGGTCCTGGCGGCCCTGGGATTCTCTGCCCCTTGTATGCACTGGCCACTCCCCTCCTTGCAGCTAGCTTATTGGCCATGTCCTGTCCCATCCCAACTCTCACCTCGTTAGAGCCGATCACCAGAGAACCCAGGAGAGTCATCAACTCAGGGCTAAACACAGAGGGCCTCAAACTTAAGAGTGTTTGCTCTGCCTTCAACTGCAATTGTATGTAACCATCATAGTAAATTAATGTTTAAAAAACATTGACCTACAAATTTTAACTTTTAAAATGTCACAATTTTTATGGCTTTGTTCTGGCATTTCTTCATCTTGTAATATACTGGGAGTTAAACAAAATCAGAGTGGCCCAGTTTCTCCTAACCTTTGGGAGGCCTTCTCCCTTTCCCGAATGTCTGTGTCTCTCCTTTTTATTGGATCATGTTTTTACAGTGACGTTTTCCTTGGGGCAAGAAGTATAGATATTACTAGAGATAGAATGTAAAGAGAGGTTTGGCTGTGTGTGCTTGGTGTCCCAGCCATTAGATGTTTCATGGCCATTGGCCCACGAAACCAATGAGTAAGCTGATGAGAAGACCCCCACCCAGGACTAAGAGGGGATGTGAACAGAAACCAGAACCGCATTTAGTGATTCTCATATTGTGATCTGTGGATCAGCATCAGCAACTACAGGGAACTAGTTCAGAATGCAAACGATCGGGCCCCGTCTAAATCTCAGAACCAGAACCTGACACTCTGAGGATGCGTCCTAGCAATCTGCGTTTTAATAAGCCCTCCAGGCACGTGTGATGCATACTAAAGTTTGAGACCATTACTCTAGTTAGAAGAGTCATCCAGTAGTTTAAGCCTTTTCTCTCCTCCTAGAATAACATTATACACAGATGCACGGTGGATTTTAGGAGCCCTGACAGCTGGCACCAAAATGAGTAGGAAACAGGGAACTGTCACCTAGTCCATGGCTTCCAAAACTTTAATATACACAGAGATCAACTGTAGGTCTGGTTAAAATGAAGAGTCTGATCCAGTAGGACTATATTGGGGACCTGGGAGTCTGCATTTCTAACAAGCTCCCCAATGTTGGGGCCGGTCCTAGGGTCACATTTTGAGGGCAGGCCCCAGCTGCAGAGCATCTGAGGTGTAGGCAAGCAGGGGGCCAGAGTACAGGAAGTGAAGGGAGAAGGTCCAAGAGAGGGCTTAGGAGGCCTTGATCGTTTCCTTCTTAGGTGTGATCACTTACTATTCAGTATGTGTGTCCAGGGATCCCTACAGAGATGAGAGCAGCCCAGGCGAATGTCAGATGAGCAGCTAGGAAACGTTATGAGAGATCAAGGATGCAGGCTCAAGATCAAGAAGATCACTGGTTAACAAGAGCTGACCTGGGAAGGAGGATTCATAATAATTTAATAAACATTTGTTAACACCCCTACTCTGCCCAACACCAAATAATCCCAAGGAGCTTGTGATCTGCTGCAGAAGGAAGAGGAACCAAACCAGCCTATCAGTAATTAACCCTTTAGCTGGGATCTATTTATCAGCGCCTTCATCTCTGGACAGTGTGATTGGGGAACAGAATAGATATGGAAGCTGCAAACATCAGGCCTGAGTGACGCACTTGTCCTAGCCTCCGAACAGCTAGGCAGGGTCGGGGCGCCTTGTGCGATGGCGGGGAGGGGGAGAAGGAAGAGAGGGCCCAAGAAAACCACCCCCAGAAGGTGCCTACAGCTACAGGTAAGCGGTAAGAAGTCATAGAAACCAGGCACCGCTGCTGCCTCTTAGGAAGGGGCTCAGTCTGACTCTCTTCATGACATGTGACCGGTCTGCAGACACGCCGTCTTACGTCCACCCTGAATCACATGGACCCTGATGATATTTCTTAGTTTAGTGTTATACCTTATGTTAGTTCCTCCAACAATGTATATGAGTGTATTAGGAGATTTATGCAGAGGAAATTGAAAAGTGTTATTCAGTGAGGCTAAGATTTCATTGGTATGTGAAATAGCCTATGACAATTTCAAAAAAATAATAATAATAAAGTCGCCCAAGGTTTGTTTTGTTTTAATGAGTTTCAGATTAGGAAGGATAGGAGCAATTATTTTTAGGAAGCCTGTGTGTGCTCTTTCAGAAAACCGACTTGCTCATAACTCCCTTTCCTGAAGATAAAATGACAGAACAAAGCCTATTTATAGACTTCCTAGAAGTAAGACTTGTTTATAGTATAAATAAACACTAGTATTCACAGAGCCTAAAATTAATTGTCCCAACGTGACCACCAACCGTCCATGAATTCTTCATGCTGTTATTCATAGGTCGGAGTGGCTTCCAAGTAATTTTCTCAAGGAGATGCCCAGTAGCTCACTTGTAGTGGAGCCCAAGTAAGTGATCGGGTAGAGAGATTACTTCTTAGCAGCTTTGACCCCCATGTTCTCTTGAGTCAGGGCTATGATTCCAGCTGCACCCTGGCTGGAGTGTACAATAGGATTCTCAGTGAGAGCACATCCTATTCATACAACTAAATTGATATTGGAGTATGACCACCTTTCAATAGCTTTATTTGAACTTGCTGGTAAATCATACATCCTAAAATTACTCCTTGATATACCATACTTGTAACCCAAATGGCAGGTCTACCTCTGAAAGAATGTGTGTGTGTGTGTGTGTGTGTGTGTGTGTGTGAGAGAGAGAGAGAGAGAGAGAGAGAGGGAGGGAGGGAGAGAGAGAACGTTCAAGGATTATACAGCCTCAAGACATGTGATGGTCATCCTCTGTGCCCCACACTCTCAGAGCATCTTGAACCTCTGAAAAAACATAGATACACAAGGCTCTCCTTTCCATTCAGGCTATTTTTGCAAAGGGCGTATTATAGTTCTGACAAAACAGCTTCAGACCCTCGCCAAAGAGAATAAATTACAGTACGAATGGGTGATAATTATTAGGAACTTATTTTTGGAATAAGAAACATTCCTTAATAAAGGGCTATGTACTGCCCACTGAAAGGAACAGAGAATTTTCCTCAAAGTCAAAAATACGCTTTTAACAGTTCGTGTACTTATCCTATGGGGGTTAAGTTAGGGTTAACACGTGTTCCCAGAAAGCCAAATTCAAGCTGGCTTCAACCTGCGTATTACAAGGAGCACTTAGAAAGCAAATTTGAGTTCCTTAAAGATAATAACTAATTTGAAGTTGCAGTTCCTTCTGTTTTTGCAGCAGAGTTTGATGGGCTTGAAGTATTCAGATCTTTCTGTAACACATGCAGATCCCAAATATTTTTAAGAAGACCAAATTGAAATAGATTGAAAAAATAGCCAACAGGCTAAGCATCTTCCAATAATGTATTCTGCAGAGCTGTCAGAAGAAGAATAAACATGAAATTGGAGGGAAAAATGATTTATTTTGGCTTCCATCTTTTGTGGCTTTGCTCTCCAAAGAAGTTAGAATTAAAGATGAGAATGCCTCGGGCTTCCCTGGTGGTGCAGTGGTTGAGAGTCCGCCTGCCAATGCAGGGGACGCGGGTTCGTGCCCCGGTCCGGGAGGATCCCACATGCCGCGGCGCGGCTGGGCCCATGAGCCATGGCCGCTAGGCCTGTGCGTCCGGAGCCTGTGCTCCGCAACGGGAGAGGCCACGGCGGTGAGAGGCCCGCGTACCGCAAAAAAAAAAAAAAAAATGAGAATGCCTTGTGACCCTAATTATAATAACTACAATATTTGGTTCTAATTTTAAGACTGTTTTCACAGAGTTGACATAAAGGAAAACTCAGGGTAAATTAATTCAAAAAGAACTGAGTACAAAGGAACCCAGTATAAGAAGAGCCTAAATTCAGTCAAGGGAGGTAGCAGGCACAAACATGGGAACTTTTGATTTGCTTTTGTTTTTGTCTGACACAAACACAGAATTTGGATTCTGTGTTTCTTCTCTACCAGGCATGGATTATTTAAAAATTAACTGTTAGTTTTGAAAAGTACAAGTGAACAGAAAGCAAAAGACAAAATTAATATCATTAAGCAAAACTCTAACATTGCTCTTTTGTGTTCCAATATGCTTACCCAGTGATCACAGGTTACTCAAGATGCCCCTATAGTGTTTGTTAAATTAAATTGAATATACCTTTTCCATTTTACTTGTTCTTCCAAGGTGGCTGTACCCATATCTCAGAAGAAAAAAGAAATGAAGATCTAGTGTATAAATTGCTTTCTGCATGTATAACCCACTGCAGCCATGTTGGATTAAGGCTATGTTTATTTAAGCCTCAGTCAAATTGTTTATTTAAACCTCAGTCAAATTGGTCATTTTCATAAACTGATCAGTAAAAAATGTATTTCTCTTGGTGTTTCCATGGGTTGTTCACCAAGCAATAACACTATCAGGAATCACTGATCCCCAGGGTATAGCAGCTTAATTACACAGAAATTTAAAACTGAGAATAGTGGCATAAGTGCAGACATAGAGACTGTCCTGTCTTTGGGTGGTTTATTATTAAGTTTAATACTTCAGAAGGTCTTTTTGGTTTGTGTAGATTTTAATTACTAAGTAAGTCTAGTAAAAAATGAATTATTGTATTATCACAAATGATACAAGGTATAGGTTACGAGCATTGCAATCTGCAGGTGTAACATACATAAAGCAAGATTAATAGTATCAAGCAGTTAAACTGAAGCTAAAAGAAAGGTTTAATGCTACCCTTAAGTGTAACTTAAACTCTTGCTAAATATTTTTTTTTTTTTTGCGGTACGCGGGCCTCTCACTGTTGCGGCCTCTCCCGTTGCGGAGCACAGGCTCCGGACGCGCAGGCTCAGCGGCCATGGCTCACGGGCCCAACCGCTCCGCGGCATATGGGATCCCCCCAGACCGGGGCACGAACCCGTATCCCCTGCATCAGCAGGCGGACTCTCAACCACTGCGCCACCAGGGAGGCCCAATATTTTTAACTGCAATAAAAGCATGTTAATTTTAGGAGTGACTTCTTTACAGGACCTCATTTCTTAGAGTAAGTTTTCCTTTCTAGGAATACAAAAGCATACTGAAATAGTTTCTATTGGTAACTCATTCCATAAAGAACTGATTTTTTTCTTGGTTTTTAAGCTCAATGAAGAAAGTCCAAAATAGCACAGGAAATTTTGTGTGTGGTGAATATATGTATGAACTAAAGCCAGTTGGGATAAAAATGATTAAATTATTGATAAGGTCATTGTTGGTCCCAAAGCGTTCCATTAGTCATACAGTGTACGCCTTAAATATTTTGAGAATTTGGCCTTAATTTTCCTATAATTGCAGATAAAATAGAGGAAACTATATTTTACTTTAATGTAATATCCTTGCATGTACAACTTATTAACAGTTTTATATAAAAGAAACTTGCTAAACACCTATTAATGAATTTTTTCCTTCTGTGTTTCTGGTTTTTTTTTTCACTTCATGAATTATTTTTATGCTGCCATTAACCAGATGAATTCCTGTATTTCCAATTTAGCCACCTTTCCTTGTCAGCAGTGTGACAGGTGGCTTTACAGTGAGTTTAACAAGACCTTGGTAAACACGTAAAGCACTTAGCAAAGTGTACAGAGCTCTTCACAGAGAACTTCCTGGCTCACGCTCTCTCTCTCTATTTCTCTCTGTGTCTCTCTTTCTCTCTCTCTCTCTCTCTCTCTCTCTCTCACACACACACACACACACACACACTTTGGTCCTTGCTCTGGAATTATTTACCAGTGTACTTGGCAAGGTGAAACTTCAAAAATAAAGCAATGTAAAATATTTATCAAGCGGCACATCACAGATTACACATTAAATATAAAAGTACTGAAGACGTACATTCTGTGTGGTTTTGAAGGCATGTTTTATTCACTGTAGATTGCTAGGTGTCTGCAGTCCCCACTCCTGACAGCTCTGCGGTGGCAACTGCTGCACATATGTATCTGCAGGGTGGCTTTTGAAGCTAAGCTAACACAACCCCAGATGGCAGGAAAGCTGCAAGAGAAGGGGTTTGGGCAATAACTGGGCATTTTATTGTAGAAGTAATAGGAATATAGATTATTTCTGAAAAGTAGATTTGTTTTCGATGCATTATCTGTGATGAAACCAAAGATGTGATTGTCCATAAGAAAATGAGAGGAATTCGAACTTTAAGGAAGAGGGAAAAAGATAGCATTGTATTCTCATCTGTGGTGTGTATTAACCTTCATTAGTTTGGAGGGTTTTTTTTGATAAATGATGTTTATTGTAATATGATAGATGTCACCTTTTTCAAAAGGCATTTTGCTTTCAATAGAAGATAGCTTGGAAAACACACAGAAAAATTTTTCTCTGCACATAAGAAGGCCTAGCAAAAGCAATGTCTTTTGGGAAACAGCAGCAGCAGTTACCAAGTGGGCTTATTCAGATAAGAAAAGCATTAAAATAACCTCCAGGAGGGAAGGGGCCACATTCAGGGCACAGTATTGTTTTATGGGTGTGATCCTTGAGTTTTGTACTGGCATCCAGATTTGAACCAGGAGGAATCACTTAAATGTCAGAATTTGCAGTTTTCAAATTGCCAAAATTTGCCTATCCGTCAAACCAAGATAATTCTTATTTATTTATTTACTTATGTTTTTCAGCGTTACTGAGGTATACTTGACACATACAATTGTAGGATATTTAGCATACGTCATTGTGATTTGATGTACGTGCACATCGTGAAAAGATTCCTCCATCTATTTAATTAACATAGCCATGATCTCACATATTTATCTTTTTTTTTTTTGGTGAGAACATTTAAGTTCTTTCTTAGCAAATTTCAATGATACAATACAGTGTTACCAACTATGGTCACCATGTTATACATTAGCCCCTCATCAGTTTTTTTCATTGATGAATGTTTCATCAGTTGTGTCACTTGGATAACTGAATAACCATGTTCTATGTGATTTTAGTCACTTACTAATGCAGATATAGTTATCAGTTTAAAGGTCCTTTAAACAGGTCCCCCAGATGGTTTAATCCAGGTACTTTTTGCTTTGCCCATTCTCTGGTTCCCCGACACTCTTTGCAAGACCAGTTAATTGTTTGTAATTAAGAAGAGCAACCTGTTTAATTTAGGGATATTTTGGTACTTCTTAAAACAGTAAATATTAGCATTTGTAATTTGAAAGAATTAGAAGTGTGTGGAGAAATAATGTTTCATTCTAAACCACATAAATACAGGCATTTTAGACAAAATATACATATATATATTTTGTGTTAGTCACCTCTCATATATTAGCAGTGAGGTAAGAATTGAAATGTAGATAAAAATTCTAAGCAATACTGTAACATTTTTTAAAGGATAAATGTCATTTAGACATTAAATTTCTTCCTGAAAAATTGAGTACCATAATTTAAGATGAAGTTGAAAATAGTTTAATTATTCTGTTGATTAATTTGGTAATATGAATAAAAGAACTCAAATATTTGATCATATGGTTCCTAATAAACTGTGATACGTATGTGTGATTATACACTATTTTGTCACAGCTTTTTGATTCCCCCTTAAATGTAATACTCCCTGAAAAAAAAGCAGTATTTGAATTTTTTTTTTTTTTGGCCTCAGTTTAACCTCACAGATGGTTATATTTGGTTTTGAATTTTGCAAGGAGGTAATATATCTTAACTAATTTTTAAAGAATCTCCTCTATTCTGTACTATTTAGTGGTACTAGAAATTTAGAATTTTTGAGTCTTTGCTGTGTGCCAGAATCACACAGATTTGTAGCTGAAGTTCCTAGAGAAAGGCTTGTGTAAGGAAATTATAGCCATATATATAAAATTAGAAGTAAATGGATAAAAATATATCAAAGTGAATTATTTTAATTTTCTTGTAAGAATTAGATATAAATAGCTTAGCATTTGCTCAAATTCTGAGGTGTTACTATTTATGATATAGAATTATAGACAGACCTTGTTTAGTATTCCTATTAGCCTCTTATGTCTGCTCTGTAGCATCAATGTCCATTTTCCTGGCCATAAAACTGACTGTGTTTTGAAAACTACCCCTAGAAAGATAACCTCACTGATAAGGTATATCTATTCTGAAGTTAAAAATTAAGTATCATTATATGTTTCATTTGAAATAACTGTCTGCGCTTGACAAAAACAGATATCTTTTGTTTTTTCCACATTTAATTTTAAAATGAATATTTTTACATAGGAGTGAAATGTGAGAATGCAGTTTTCTGTTTGGCTGTAGTAATTTGTCATGTGGCCATTTGCAAAAGTCTAGTTAACAAAAAAAGTCAGTAATGATATAAAATTTTGGAATATTGTTACTTTTTAATTCATAACCTTACGTATGAGACAACTATCAAACTACATTCATTTTTCTCTTTGCCTTTTTGAGATTTGTGATTTCTAATACATATGAAAGATTTCTACCCTTTTCAAATATCATACTTGTGTTTTATACATATAGGAATAAAGTTTAATGATTGTGGCCTAGTTATAAAATTACAAAACTCATTTGAAAGCTTAAAACTTGGGTTTCACTGTATTATATTTTTGATATCTAATATTTGCTCAGTGTGATCAGTTAAAATTTATAATTTTTTCACAGTCACAGGAGAAAATGATTCCTCTTTATATTACTCTCAGAAGTACTATTTTTCGAATTTGGGTTTTGTTTCTTCCCAGACGGTGGGTACGGCTGCTGTTTGGACGAGAGTTCCCCCTGCAGGATCTTCTGGTGGTCTGGGATGCCTTGTTTGCAGATGGCCTCAGCCTGAGTTTGGTTGATTATATCTTCATAGCCATGTTACTCTACATCCGAGATGCTTGTAAGTGTTAATGACCTTGCTGACATTCAACTAAGTGGTCCTGAGTTTTTAAACTGTGTTTCTTAAATATACTTTATCTTTCATTTTGAATTACCATACCTACATTTTTATAGTAGGTGGTATATTGAAGTTTCAAAGGAACATACTAAATATGCTTTCTGTTAGTTAACCATGTACATATTGGGAGATGTGGGTGATTTTATATTGAGAGAATTGGAATATTCTTCAGAACCCTTTTTCTAAAGACTTTACTCCTGCTTTAATCTCGTCATTACACACACTTGTGAAACATACATATAAAAAGCCAGTATTTCAGATATGTTTAGAGCTCCACCTTCTGACAGGTAGGGAGTATTCAGGAATATTTATCAGGAGCTTGGAGCTGTTTTTATATATAGTATCTACAACTTGCCACTAAAAGTTAAATATTACATTTAAAGATCTTTTAACTTCTTCTTAGTTGTATTTTGGCCAAATGTATTTCTCAGTGGAGTGTCAGATGGCAAGATGTATTCCCACCTCATCAGATCTACCTTAGGGTGCTTGCCGAGCTGGAAAGCCAGTGCCTAACCCTTTGGAATGGTCCGATAATCCTCCGCTTGAAGAAAATAGCAAAGCATGTTTTAAATTTCAAAATACCTCAAATTGTTTTCCTTCTCAAAAAAATAACCACAGTTCACAAAACCAGATTTGTAAGCCAAAATAAAATTAGGAAAGATTGCACAAAGGGATGATGAAGTAGGAAATAAAAAACTACCATAAGAGTAGGACTTTGTCAGAAGAACATAAACTATTTGGAGTCATTCATAATCTTGACTGTTAAATTGCTGTGTGGTTCTCTTTCTTTGTTCATTAAATGCCAGTTGTACCAGATGCTGTTGTTATGCCTCTGGTAACACTAATAATGTTCTTTAAATTTTAGATTATACTTTTTAAATTCCCCCCAAATTACTTGAATGAGTAAGTGACAGGAGCACCACATTTTTTCCAAAACTTGTTGTTTTCTTCTGTTCCTTGAAGGTCAGATAGTTTGGGTATTGACATACAAAGTGAAAAGTTCCTTCTTTCTTGAGTCAGAGCTAAACCGAGAAGATCATGGAAATCATAAGAGGAAACATCTGGAAAGTAGAGAGGAATGTTTGGGTAGATTTGAGGGATACTCTTGATAGATTTTAGAATATTTAATGCTAATCTCCCATTTTAAAATGGTATGATTTTTATAAAATGTAAGTAATAAAAAACAAAAGGAATGAGAAGCTGCTTTTATTTTTTTAAATGCTTTTGGATAATATTTTCACAAAATTTTCCAAGTCAAACCACTATCGAAACGTATTCTGATTTTCTGTAGTCTTAAACATTTGAATATTTACTCTTTTCTTACTTTGGTGCATCACAACTATATTTTTAATTTAATCACCCTGTTTCCTATGCTAAGATCTACTTTTAAAAATTAATTTAATAAAACTTGCAGTTTTTGGCAGCTGAAACCTTTGTACATTTTTAATCCCTGCTCTGATGACCTTATAAAAAACATAGGCAAAAGTGAAAAAATGTAGGAGTGATGAAGTTGTTTATTTCAATATGAAGTCCAAGTTATTTAAATTTGCTTATTTAAATCCATAACAGTGGTTGAGATTTCCTAAAAATAGGATGACTATTTATTAAGTATTTAAGGGGCACTGCCCCTGTCCTCAGGAAGTTTGCCAACTAGTAGGAAAGACTGACATCATTAATTTCAAACTGATGTGTCTGGAACTGTGGCTGAGGCATGGATGGGCAGCATGAAAGTTTACAGAAAGAGCACCGAGCTCCCCTCTGGGCAGGCTGTGTGACTAGAGAAAACGCTGTAGGTGTTGGCGAGCAAAATAAGGGATCTGCGTTCCAGGTGGAAGGAACAGCATGAGCAAAGAAGCTAGGGAGTAAGAGAGTCAGCTTAATGGGGAGTGGTGTATGTGTGTTTCTACGACTGTCTGGTATCCTGAGGGTGCAAAGGGAGAGTGACTAGCAGGTTATGAGGTTGAAGGCGTCAAGAGAATGAGATCGCGATGAGAGTCCTTATCCCGGAGGTGACAGGAAACTGCTGAAAGGTGCAAAGCAGCAGTGCGGGCAGTGTTAGGTCACTCTGTCAGCTGTGTGGAAATAGACTTGAAGCAGACAAGACTGGAGCAGGGACATCAGATAAAAAGTTATGACCATAGTCCAAGGGAAAAACAGTGGATTGAAGAAATCTTCAGAACTAAAGTCAGCATGTCTTGGGGATTAAATTGAGTGGGTGAGAGAGAACAGGAAGTTCTCCCTCATGAGCCCCGGCTTGGAGAGCTGAGTAATCTGTACGACCTGGAGAGGAAAGAGAAGGGTTAGTAGGTTTGGGGAATGGGTATGATTGAGTTTGGGCCACGCTGAATTTGAGATGTCTGTAAGAAATCAGTACCTGAAGATTGGAAAATAAAGCTCACTGTCAGTGTCAAGGCTACAGATTTATTTTTGCAAATGGTGAATAGGTACGTGTTCGTTAAAGCCGCAACAGTGGATGTGATCTCCCAAGAATAGAGGGACCATATATCCCAGTTTATATGGAACAGTCTCAGTTTACACTTGCTAATCAAGAGTAATAGTTATTCTTACTGCCTTCTTTCACTCTCAGAGGCATCCCATAGAGATCATAAGAATTATATGGTCAGTCTAGCTAAGGTGGGTGCTTACAGAAAGAGAAGGTGGCAAAGGTATTTAACATCAGTATTTAAGAGGCACCAGAGAAGGAAGAGCTTGTGTTGTAACCTCACAAAGCTGTTATATGAGCAAGGAAAGTAACAGGGGTCAGGAGTGCTGAGGTACAGTAAGGTAAGGCTGGAAAGGTCCACCTGTGGAGGGACAGTCATTGGAGACCTTACCGAGGTGGATTCAGCAGACTGGGGGAGCAGAAGCTGGATTATGGTAGGTTGAAGGGTAACTGGACGGCTCAGAACTACAATAGCCTTTTCTACAGTTTTTGTTGTTATTTTACGTACACATTACATTTTCAACTAAAAGTCAACTAAATAAAAAAGAAAGAATGCAGAGAGAGCATGTGCAGAGTAATCTTTAAAGAAAGTCAACAAGGAAGGGAAGAAGAAAGATGTAACTAGAGGTCGGTGTGGGGACCAGGAAGGTTTGATGGCTGCCTGTAGAGGGAAACAGGGCACCTGGAGGTGGGAGAGCTGCAGAGAATTTCTTTCTCAGTCCAGAGTCTGAGCTCCTCCTTCAAGGGTCAGCACTAGTTTTTCCCTCCTGTTCTGTGAGTAGGATTTATGAAAAGTTGAATTATCCTGTTTATTTGAAGTTTGTACTATTTGTGATTTGTTCTTCACACCCACTCTTCTACCCGCCAGTGAGAGATAGGATTTTGTCTGTCTTGGTTTGCCTACTGTATCCCAGCATCTAGAACAGGGCCCAGTGCATAGTAATCCTCCTGACACATATTTTTTGAGTGAAATAATTGAAGAAACAAGGGCCTAGACTAGGCAGGGGCGTGAGGTCGGGAGTCCTGTGGAAGGAGGCACCAGGCAGGTTTCAGAAGTAGACCGGTTTCTAGGAGAAGGTGCCTGATAAAGGACGAGGCCAGGCTGTCTGCTGTGAATGGGGCAGGGCAGGGCTTGAGGGGAGTGACTGGGAAGCGCTGCGGAGGTGGCTGCCCAAGACCAAGCGTGAGCCCGCGAGCTGTTGAAGAGCCTGCAGAGACACGTGGGCAGTGGCACCCGGTGATGCTCACTGGACAAGACCCAAAGAGGCAGAGAGCGATTCAGGCTTCAAGTGAGGCCCACGTCCGGCTGAAAGGAGGCAGGAGATGGGGGGCATTGAGTACATCTTAAGAGAGAGGTTCAAGATGCGTAGGGAGAGAAGCATGGCCAGGAAGAGACTGCTGCAAAATCAGAATATCAAGGGATTTACAGGGAACATGCAAGAGCTGAAAGCATCAGAGGTTGTGGTCAAACGAGAGGATGTGGAGCAGTTCTCAGTGTGACCAGGGTGGTCAAAGTCAGTAAAGGGGGGAAGGAAGTCACTGAGGAGATCAAGGGATTGGGAGGGAGCTGGGCTTTTTGTTTGGTCCTCCAGGGACACTTCATCGAGAATCATGATAGGAGAAGGTATAGAAGAAGCACAGTGAGGCCAACAGTGGAAGCATCCCATAAATGCAGAAGAGTGACCAAGGAAACAACTTTTATTCAGTGAATCATTTATACAAAGCATCGACCATTCAACCAGTATTTATTGAGTGCCTGCTCTTCGCCGGCCATCCTGGTGCCTCTACGACACTAACGAAGGGGAAGGATGGAAGTATAGATACATGGCATGACCTTCAGAAGAAGAGGGATCTTTATGGAATGAGAGGAAGCAATGGCTCACAGACAGAATCAGGGAGCGAGGTGCCCCCCACCATCACCCCTGGAGGTCGCAGGGGCAGCGGTGGTCGGGAGGGCAAGGCTCAAAGGGGAAGGCGTTGTTCCTCAGAGAGGATTGGGAGGGGGCAGAGTAGCAGGAAGAAGACACAGAACAGGATCGGGCAGAACACATGGGAGGGCAGTACTGATCAGATGAGCCCGCATCTTAGGCCGGGGCCAAGAACAAGAGGAAGGTGGGTAATTTGCCACCCTGTGCGTTCCAAATGGAACATTGGTGTCGAGTTTTTATTCCATCTCCATGGATTCTGACTCATGATGCCCCGACTGGGGCATCCAGAATGCTGATGTTCCATTACACCCAGTCGCCTTCAAGCTCAAAAAGTTTTAACCGAGCACCACTGTACAAGTCTCTGGGCATGACGTGTGCTCACTTGGAGCTATAGGTGATGTATTTGTAGCTCAAGGAATGTTGCTGTTGCGGAAACTAAAGAGCCTTCCTTCAGTGACGGCACTCCTTACCTGGGGCCCCTGCTTCCTAGGGGTTCAGTGGAGGGCTTCATCTTGATGCTGTGCAGAATATCCAGTAGGTGTGCGTTGCCCTGAGTCCAGGGTGTCTAACCTTCATCATCATCTCAAAGGAATATGTCACCCAAAAAACAGTTCAGATCCACCACATCTAGTCCAAAATCCTGATTTTACAGGCTCAGGTAATGAGGCCTGTTATGAACTGAATTGTATATTCAATCCAAAAAGATATGTTGAAGACCTAACCCCTAGTACTTCAGAGTATGACCTTAGTTGGAGATAGATTGTTGCAGATGTAAGTAGTTAAGAGGACGTCCTACTGGAGTGGGGGGCCTCTGATGCAATATGACTGGTGTCCTTGTAAGAAGACGAAAATTTGGACACAGACGTGCATAGAGAGAAGACAGTGTGAGGACACATGGGGAGAATAATGCCATATGAAGGCAGGGCAGAGATTGAAGTGATGCGTCTATAAGCCAAGGAATGGCAAGGATTTCCAGCTGTCACCAGAAGCTGTGAGAAGGGCATAGAACAGATTGTCCCTCAGAGGCTCTCAGAAGGAGCAAACCCTGCCAACACTAGAAGCTAGAAGAGGCAGGAAGGATTCTTTCCTACAGATGTAAGAGGGACCATGGCCCTGCCAAGACCTTGATTTCGGACTTTCAGACTCCAGAACTGTTAGACAATACATTTCTGTTGTTTTCCATGGTCCATCTTTTGGTACTTTGTTACAGCAGCCCTAGCAAACTAATACAGTGCCCTTGGCAGTTAAGTGATTGAAAACAATCACACTCAGTCTGTGGGGTTAGATCCCAGTGTCCTTGCTTAGTTCTCATTCTACCCAGTTCACCATCAGCATCTCATATTTAATTTTTAACAAAAGTATTCGTATAAGTTTCTTTATTCACCTTGAAGAAAGCTTTCATTCTCTTTGAAAGTAATTCAGTCATCCAAGTATAATATTCAACCACTTAATAAATTTCATAGAAACAGCATGTTCTTTATGAGGCCTCAGAAATGGAGCCCAACCTCCGTGTTGAGAGGTTAGGAAACGAGCTCTAGGCCACCGGGCTGATGTCAGGCGGACTGGTGCTCACATCACCTTTAACATCCCTCAAACCCTGCCATGATTTTATTAAGTAAAAGTAAAATTTCACATTGGAAAAAAAAGCAATACAAACATTACCTATACAGATTTTAAAATTTAACCTTTGAAATGAATGTCAAATGGCTACTCTTCAAACAAAACTTTCACTTTTCCAGAGATACAGAGCAGAATTATTATAAATAGATTATTCCCAAATATTTTAATCAAACTAGAAACATTTTTATTTTCTTATGTGTTGTAAGAAGTGCTTTGTGGATTCTTTGCTGGATTATATGGATTAAGATTACACGCAAATTTTTCACAGAGCTAGAACAAAAAAAATTTTCACAATTTGTATGGAAACACAGAAGACCCCGAATAGCCAAAGCAATCTTGAGAAAGAAAAACAGAGCTGGAGGAATCAGGCTCCCTGACTTCAGACTATACTACAGAGCTGCATTAATCAAGACAGTATGGTACTGGCACAAAAACAGACATGTAGATCAATGGAACAGGAAAGAAAGTCGAGAGTTAACCCCACGCACATATGGTCACCTTATTTTTGATAAAGGAGGCAAGATATACAATGGAGAAAAGGCAGCCACTTCAATAAATGGTGCTGGGAAAACTGGACAGCTACATGGAAAAGAATGAAATTAGGACACTCCCTAACACCATACACAAAAATAAACCCAAAATGGATTAAAGACCTAAATGTAAGGCCAGACACTAGAAAACTCTTTAGAGGAAAACATAGGCAGAACACTCTATGACATAAATCACAGCAAGATCCTTTTGGACCCACCTCCTAGAGAAATGGAAATAAAAACAAAAATAAACAAATGGGACCTAATGAAACTTAAAAGCTTTTGCACAGCAAAGGAAACCATAAACAAGACCAAAAGACAACCCTCAGAATGGGAGAAAATATTTGCAAATGAAGCAAGTGGCAAAGGATTAATCTCCAAAATATACAAGCAGCTCATGCAGCTCAATATCAGAAAAACAAACAACCCAATCCAAAAATGGGCAGAAGACCTAAATAGACATTTCTCCAAAGAATATATACAGATTTCCAACAAATACATGAAAGGATGCTCAACATCACAAATCATTAGAGAAATGCGAATCAAAACTACAATGAGGTATCACCTCACACCAGTCAGAATGGCCATCATCAAAAAATCTACAAACAATAAATGATGGAGAGGGTGTGGAGAAAAGGGAGCCCTCTTGCACTGTTGGTGGGAGTGTAAACTGATACAGCCACTATGGAGAACAGTATGGAGTTTCCTTAAAAAACAAAATAGAACCACCATACGACCCAGCAATCCCACTACTGGGCATATACCCTGAGAAAACCATAATTCAAAAAGAGTCATGTACCACAATGTTCACTGCAGCTCTATTTACAATAGTTAGGACATGGAAGCAACCTAAGTGTCCATCGACAGATGAATGGATAAAGAAGATGTGGTACATATATACAATGGAATATTACTCAGCCTTAAAAAGAAATGAAATTGAGTTATTTGTAGTGAGGTGAATGGACCTAGAGTCTGTCATACAGAGTGAAGTAAGTCAGAAAGAAAAAAACAAATACCGTATGCTAACACATATATATGGAATCTAAAAAAGAAAAAAGAAAATGGTCATGAAGAACCTAGGGGCTGGACAGGAATAAAGACACAGACCTACGAGAGAATGGACTTGAGGACATGGGGAGGGGGAAGGGTAAGCTAGGACAAAGTGAGAGAGTGGCATGGACATATATACACTACCAAATGTAAGACCAATAGCTAGTGGGAAGCAGCCACATAGCACAGGGAGATCAGCTTTGTGACCACCTAGAGGGGTGGGATAGGGAGGGTGGGAGGGAGGGAGATGCAAGAGGGAAGGGATATGGGAACAGATGTATATGTATAGCTGATTCACTTTGTTGTAAAGCAGAACCTAACACACCATTGTAAAGCAATTATACTCCAGTAAAGATGTTACAAAAAAGAAAAAGATTACATGCAAAAATAAAGGTTAGGAGATAAGGAAATATAATCATATTATACTCCTATAATATAATATAATCGTATTATTACTCCTATAATAGTTTAAAATCGCCCTGCTCTTCTCACACTTTTTGTAATGACTGACTTCATACGGTAAGTCACTCATGTGGTCCCCTCCTTCCCCTCGCCTTACCTACCTAAATTTTGCTCCTGTTTTCATGCCTCGGGCAAAGTAGTTTCCCCGCCCCCGCCCCAACCTTCCCTGATTAGTCTAGCCCTCATTGATCTCTTGCTTTTACAGTCCTATAAGATTTTAATCAATGCCACTCAACGTAGCCCTTAATTACACTCTGTCTTATATTGTTCTTTCCTGTGAGTGTGTGCCTTGTTTTCTCAACTAGACTGTCAGCTCCTCAGGACCAGGGCGGATGTTAGAGTTCTTCCCTGCCCCTCAAAGCATTTGAAGCTCCTCTCGTGCTCGGTTAGTATTGGGGGTGATCTCAGCCAGAAGGGCGCTCTAGAGACCTGGGGTGAGGGCGTGGATTCGTGTGCCATCATTGCTGAAAGGACAGGTGCCAGAAGCTCTTTTCAACGTGGCTTTTGTAAAGAAAACATCGTCTACTTTTAAATTAAGTATCTCAATTTTTTGCTTCTTATCTTTTATTTATTTAAATTTTTATTTTGTTTTTTACTAATATCAAAGAAAAACATTTTCTCTAATTTACAAAGTAACATACCTTTTATTTGTCATGTAAATTGTATTAATAGCTAAAACACTATAATCAAATCCATTTAACAGTAGATTTTCCTAACCATCTTACAAATGTTTATTGTCTCTTTTACTTGACTTTCTGTCTGAACACTTTGTCAATGGAAATGTTTCTTTTTGGCACTTCTGTCCACTTCCTGCCTTGTTTTTTCAGCCAGCATCAACACAGTACTGCACTGTAATTTTCCTAGGTTTTCTGTAGGGGTCTCCTTCGTCATTTCTCAGCCCGGCCTGGTATGGCAGTTATGTCCTCTTTGTGGTTTAAAACATTGCTCCTTTTTATTTCATTTGAGATCTCCCCTTACTCCTCAGCTATTATCTGTCTATCTGCCAGTATTTCCATCTGTCCTACCCCAGAATTTCTGTTTCTCTATTTTCTCGTTAAGAGCATGTTCAACATTATACTGATGTCAAAATGCAGTTAATTTCAACTATAAATTGAATGTATTTGTCTTGTCTGGAAAAGCTTTACCCAACCTCAGGGACTAGGAATAAAGACTCTCCCAAATCACACAGTGATGTGCCACAGAGTTTATATCAAAGCACAAACTGGGGGTCTTATTTTTGAAGGAATGTTTAAACAGTTCCTGACTGCCAGCTCTCTTTCCTCTCAGACATTAAATATTGTCAGTTATTTTTATGACCATCTCAGATGTAGATATTAATATACCCTTTGGGTTATATGTGTACCATTTATATTACTTTATGTTTTTAGGCTGATGTACCAGAATAGCACGTTGTCTTTTTTTTTTTCTTTTATGTTTAGATTTTCTTTAATAAAACAGGCTATTTTTTGGAGAACTTCTGGCTCACAGGAAAATTGAGTGGAAAGTACAGAGAACTTTCCATCTGCCTCCACACCCACATACACACTACCCACTGTACCATCAGCATCCCTCACCACGGCAGTCCATTCGTTACAGTCGATGAACCTACACTGACACAGCATCATCACCCAAGTCCATGGTTTATTTATTTATTTTTAACATCTTTATTAGAGTATAATTGCTTTACAATGGTGTGTTAGTTTCTGCTTTATAACAAAGTGGATCAGTTATACATATACATATGTTCCCATATCTCTTCTCTCTTGTGTCTCCCTCCCATGGTTTACTTTATAGTTCACTCTTGGTGTTAGGCACTCTGTGGGCTTGGACAAATGTATAATGACATGTATCCACCCCTGTATATCATACAGAGTAGTTTCCCTGCCCTAAAAATCCTCTGTGCTCCACCTATTCATCCCTCTCTCCCCTCTAACCCGTGACAACCACTGATCTTTTTATTGTCTACATAGTGTTACCTTTTCCAGATTGAAATATAGTTGAATCATACGGTATGTAGCCTTTTCAGATTAGCTTCTTTTTTTTTTTTTTTTTTGCGGTACGTGGGCCTCTCACTGTTGTGGCCTCTCCCGTTGCGGAGCACAGGCTCCGGACGCGCAGGCTCAGCGGCCATGGCTCACAGGCCCAGCCGCTCAGCAGCATGTGGGATCCTCCCAGACCGGGGCACAAACCCGTGTCTCCTGCATCGGCAGGTGGACTCTCAACCACTGCGCCACGAGGGAAGCCCCAGATTAGCTTCTTTCACTTAGTAATATGGCATCTAAATTTTCTACATGTCTTTCAGGTCTTGATAGCTCATTTCTTTTTAGCAGAGAATACTATTCCATGGTCTGGATGTACCACAGTTTATTTATCCACTCACCTACTGAAGGACACCTTGGTTGCTTCTGATTTTTGTCAGCTATGAATAAGGCCACTGTAAATATCAGTGTTCAAGTTTTTGTGTACAGGACATAAATTTTCATCTCATTTGGGTAAATACCAAGGAGCACAACTGACTGCTGGATCGTATGGTAAACGTCAGGAGCTCAGCCGAGCTGGGCGCGAGAGAGAGCCGAGCTTCTAGGTATCGGAGTAGCCAATTAAAGCAACAAGTCAAAGGTGGAAGAGTTAAGCCTTTAGTCACTTACTGTGGTGGTATAATAAGCAGGGGTCAAAACCTGGAGAAAACGCCAAAGCCTGTGTTCCATTTCACCCATGAAATGGCACACTGGTTGAGGGCCAGGTGATCAGCACAGATGTGCGGTCTTCTCACTGTTGAGGGAGCCCTGAGCGAAAAAGCCTGGCAGTCTTATGGACCCTGAGATGGTGGCGGTGTCAGAGGGCTGGAGGTGAGGCGGAAAGGTGAGGGGTGGAAGAATACTGGCTACTAAGTCACAGGAGGGAAGGCGTCTTCACGGTTTCCTCCTATGCCTCCACCTGACGAGGACCACTGCCCAAGGCCTCAGATAAAGAGATCTACGAATGAAGGCACCGGGGCTTGGAATACAAGTATGTGGAAGATCATGCCTGATGAGTTGGCCTGAGACCTTGATTGCAGCTCCTTTCAGAGGGTGCAAGGTGCTGGCTGTGCACCAAGTCTGGAGTGGGGAGGGCAGTTCTCCCCTGTGAGGCCTGTCAGGGAAAGTCTTTGGTATTAGGCTTCTTCAAAGAAAAAGAACCAGTAGAATATAGAGAGAGAGAAAGAGAAGAGGAGATTTCTCATAGGATTCGGCTCACACAGTTCTGGAGGCCTGTAAGCCCCACAGTCAGCTGTCTGTAAGCTGGGAACCAGGAAAGCTAGTGGCATAATTCAGTCCAAGTCTGAAGGCCTGAGAACCAGGGGGCTGATGGTTTAAGTCCCAGAATCCAAAGGCCTTAGAACCAGGAACTCCAATATCCAGGACATCATAGCCCAAAGAGAGAGAGAATTCACCCTTCCTTGGCCTTTTTGTTCCCTTTGGGCTCCCAGCGGATTGGGCGATGCCCACTTATTGACAAGGGTGGATCTCTTCACTCAAGTCTGCTGAATCCAGTGCTCATCTCTTCCAGTTGCACACTCACAGACACACCCAGAAATCATGTTTACCGGCTATCTGGGCATCCTTTAGGCCGGTCGAGTTGAAAACATAAAATTAACTATCATACCTTTCTAATTGCCTATGGTCAGGCCTGAAAAATCACACACAACTGCCTTTCAGCATGGCTGTACCACTCTGCATTCCCACCAGCAATGCATGAAAATTCTTGTTGCTCCACATCGACACCAGCATTGGTGGTGTCAGTGTTTTGGATTTTGCCCCTTCTACTGTGTCATATTGTCTTTTTAATGTCTATTTTTTGCCTCAAAAGAATTTTAATTTATACAACTCTAGAAATAGAGATATGAGAAGAGAACTATTTTCCTGCTGAAATTCTATTCCATGTTCAAAATTAATAGTTGATACCCCACCCTGACCTTCTATAAAGGGGAAGAAGTGGCTTATCTCCTGTACCGTAATCTTACCCTTCCACACACTTATTCCCATTCCACAGTTTTCTGTTGCCCTGGAAAGCAATATGACAGATGGATTCAGGAACCCTAGGATACCTTTTATGGGCAAAAGCCAGCAAAATTACATGCATCACTGGAATTTTACCCAGGAATACTCAAGCTTCCATGTCCATGTGTTGCTGCCAAAGGAGAACATGAATAGTCCTGCAGGGTGACTGGGGCCATTCTATCTGATGCACAGAGAAAGGAAGATGGTGATCTTTGCTTCCTGACTACTTATTTCCCCATTTCTCCACCCAATTGCCTCCCCACCTAGATTCTTCTTTCCCTTTAATCCACCTGCCCAGGTGCTCAGTAGAAATGTCATTAAAGTGATAAGGATATCAGATATGAGATGTTATATTAAGGTCCTGCTTTTACCTCCATTGCTCCTAAAACCCCATTGAAATAGCATCAACCTATAGGACACAGAGAATTAGGAAGGAGACAATTAGGGTAGTTTTGGAAGCAGCAAAACAGATGGGTGAGTGATAACTGACTTATCAGATCCAAGAAAGCTAAATACAAAATTGATAATGGAGAAAGCCAAGAAATAACCCATAGAATTCTTAAAAGTATAGAAATTGGCAGTGCTGGGTACTTCTGGAAATTGGTAGGGGGAGGGAAGGAGTTAAGACTAAAAAATGAGAACTGGTTGAAAGTTTATTTAAGAAGCAGTTACACCCAGATCTCCAACTGTACCTTCAGGATTTTTCCTCTGTGGACGGTAAAGTGGAGGGTCTTTGGACCTGGGACTCAGGCAATTTCAGTGACTGTTGAACCGCCAGTCTTCTTTCTCAGGACATCGAAGCTAGACTGTCTCCCTCCAGGAAGAGTTTGGGAGAATCTTTGAGGGAATCTAGTCAGCACAAGAGAAAAGGCTTGGGGTGGCCCAAGCGTGACCTGTGTCAACCCTCAGCATTCACAAACCCACCCAGCTATGCGCACACAGCTGTCTTCAAGATGCCTTTGTACTGCCCCACTCCTCCACACGAGCAGGTAGCCCCAAACCACCATATGATTGAGGAGAGCGTCAACATGAAAGCAGAGATCTAAACAAGCAACCAGGAGAAAAGCAACTTGGAGGCCACAGAGACTGTGCAGGGAGGAGAAAACTTCTCAGAGAGCTGGGAAATACATTATTCAAAGGGAAAAGTGTAACTGAAAAACAAAGTATCATGGAAATAGGTGGTTGGAATATAAAATTGAAAAAGTGTCCCGGAAAGAAGCACATAAAACCGTGAGAAAGCAAGAAAGAAAATTAGAGGACCAGGCCAGGAAATCCAACATCTAGCTATCATGATTTCTTATAAAAAAAAAAAGAAGAAGAAGAAGAAGAAAAGGAGGGAGGGAGGGAGGGGGGAAGGAAGGAATAAGACACACAAAATAAACAAAATAAAATGGGAGGGAGAAAATCATCAAAGAAACAAAGAGAAATTTCTAGTTCAACAAAGGAACATGAGTTTCTAAATTGAAAGGGCCTGTTATGTATGAAAACAGATGCAAACCAAGGTATATTCATCATCAATCTACACAACAATGTGGGGGAAGAGAAGAGAAAACAGATCACAGAAATGATTAGGAATTGGAATGGTTTGAGGCTTTTCAACTGGAAGCCAGGAAGCTCAGGAACAATGCTCCCAACAATCTCAGGGAAAAGTATTTCCAACCTAGAATTCTGTACCTAACCAAACTATTAATTAATGTCAAAATAAAATCTTTCAAACAGAGAAGTTTTCAAAAAATTCATGTGCTGAGCATAAAGCTTTTGGAGAGATGGGCTCCACCAAAATGAGGGAGAAAAGCAAGAAAGAAGCAGGTAGGTGCTCTAGGAAATAAGGATACAACACATGCAAGAGGTAAAGGACATCCTCAGGGTCAGGGAGCAGGCCAGAGGCCTCATGAGCAATTTCCTGAAAAAAAAAAAGGAAATTGACAAAACATCTAAATTTTTTAAAAGTATTAAGGGGAGATTTATATGACTAGGGGAGCATTTAAGATTAAATTACTGTTAAAAATATACACAGCAAAGCAAATGAAAAAGCAGGCAGTTATAAATTCCAGGAAAGGAACGAGGCTGTACAAGAAAGGAAGAGTAGTCATGATATACTGTGTTGTTCAGCTGTGATAACATTTGCCTGGTTATAAAAATGAAAACTGAAGAAATTGTTCTAACCAAAATTTTGATACAACTTCACGTGGGAGAGATGAAGAGTGACATGGAGGTGGGTGGAGGGTTGAGTTTCAGTGCTGGGGTGTGGTTGTATATGGCAAATTGTATGCACATTATACATGCTTACTGACTTTTTTTTTTAACATGTTAGAGATGGTAGTTGTTCTCAGTCCATCTTGTTACCTTGAGAAGGTATATCTAAATATGAAATAAATAATTTGACTAGTGTTTCACTTCAAAATGTTCCAGTTGTAAGTATAGTTTAACTCTGACTCAAACTTAAGCTAATGGTCCCATTGCTTTAAACTTTCTCAAAACAATCACGTCTCTGGTTGTCTTTACTGAGCTCGTTATTTTTTTGTTTGTTACTACTGGAGAAACTTATTTATTTTATTTTTTTATTTATTTTTAACATCTTTATTGGAGTATAATTGCTTTACAATGGTGTGTTAGTTTCTGCTTTATAACAGAGTGAATCAGCTATTCCTATACATACATCCCCATATCTCTTCCGTCTTGCGTCTCCCTCCCACCCTCCCTATCCCACCCCTCTAGGTGGTCACAAAGCACCGAGCTGATCTCCCTGTGCTATGCGGCTGCTTCCCACTAGCTATCTATTTTACATTTGGTAGTGTATATAAGTCCATGCCACTCTATCACTTCGTCCCAGCTTACCCTTCCTCCTCCCCATATCCTGAAGTCCATTCTCTAGTAGGTCTGCATCTTTATTCCTGTCCTGCCCCTAGGTTCTTCAGAACCATTGTTTTTTTTAGATTCCATATAGATGTCTTAGCATACGGTATTGGTTTGGAGAAACTATTTAAACCAACTCCCTTAGACCACTCCAGAACAGTTGTAGGCCATTTAAAGCAGGGCCCCCCAACCCCTGGGTACGGGTCCACCACCTGTTAGGAGCAGGAGGTGAGCGGCAGGCGAGTGAGCGAAGCCTCATCTGCCACTCCCCATCGCTCCCCATCGCCCCCCATCGCTCCCCATCGCCCCCCATCACTCCCCATCGCCCATCGCTCCCCATCGCTCCCCATCTCCCCCCATCGCTCCCCATTTCCCCCCATCGCTCCCCATCTCCCCCCATCGCCCCCCATCGCTCCCCATCGCCCCCCATCACCCCCCATCTCCCCCCATCGCTCCCCATCTCCCCCCATCGCTCCCCATTTCCCCCCATCGCTCCCCATCACCCCCCATCTCCCCCATCGCTCCCCATCGCCCCCCATCGCCCCCCATCGCTCCTCATCGCCCCCCATCTCCCCCATCGCTCCCCATCTCCCCCCATCGCTCCCCATCGCCCCCCATCGCCCCCCATCGCCCCCCATCGCTCCCCATCGCCCCCCATCGCTCCTCATCGCCCCCCATCACCCCCCATCGCCCCCCATCGCCCCCCATCGCTCCCCATCTCCCCCATCGCTCCTCATCGCCCCCCATCGCCCCCCATCGCCCCCCATCGCCCCCCATCGCTCCCCATCGCTCCTCATTGCCCCCCATCGCCCCCCATCGCCCCCCATCGCCCCCCATCACTCCCCATCGCCCCCCATCGCCCCCCATCGCTCCTCATTGCCCCCCATCGCCCCCCATCGCCCCCCATCGCCCCCCATCGCTCCCCATCGCCCCCCATCGCCCCCCATCGCCCCCCATCACCCCCCATCGCCCCCCATCACCCCCCATCGCTCTTCATCGCCCCCCATCGCCCCCCATCACCCCCCATCGCTCCTCATCGCCCCCCATCGCCCCCCATCGCTCCCCATCGCCCCCCATCGCCCCCCATCGCCCCCCATCGCTCCCCATCACTCGCAGTACCGCCCGAACCATCCCTCCCCCACCCCCGCCCCCATCCATGGAAAAATTGTCTTCCACAAAACCGGTCCCTGGTGCCAGAAAGGTTGGGGACCACTGATTTAAAGGTAGAGGCAGCAAAGTCAGCTCTGCTTCACGTGGTGGGAGTGCTATTTATTTAGCAAGAGTCAAGCAAGATGGGGAAGTACATGGCCTCACTTCCGTGCCGTTCTTACAGAATCCCTACAGATAGAGTAAATGCTTTTTATAAATGAGAGAAGTAAGGTTTAGTGAAGCTAAGCAGCTTGCCTAAATTCACACCCACAGTAAATGACTAGCCAGCCTTCTGATCTAGATCTAATCTAGATCGTCTGATTTCAGATTCCATAGGTTTTCCTAAACGCCGCTCACCTTTGTCTTAACCTTCCCTAAATAAGCGCTTCAGAGTGTGGCTTTAGTACTTTATTTTTAAAGCATATACATCCTTGTGTGCATCCTTTTGTGCAAGAGTTAACACCTGTCCTTCTGAAACTATTCCAAAAAACTGCAGAGGAAGGAACACTTCCAAGCTCATTGTATGGGGCCACCATCACCCTGATACCAAAACCAGACAAAGATTCCACAAAAAAAGAAAATTATAGGCCAATATCACTGATGAACATGGACGCGAAAATCCTCAACAAAATACTAGCAAACCAAATCCAACAATACATTAAAAGGACCAGACACCATGATCAAGAGAGATTTATCCCAGGGATGCAAGGATTTTTCAATATCTTCAAGTTAATCAGTGTGATACATCACATTAACAAATTGAAAAATAAAAACCACATGATCTTCTCAATAAAGCATATACATCCTTGATTTCAAATGTAGGTAGATAGCAAAACTCAGTCTTTTTTTAGTCTTTCACTTTTTTTTCCTTGTGTCACTGCCCTGCTCTGATAGAATAAACACTAGAGAAGGAACAGTGTTATGGATTAGTTTTTCAAATTCAAGAAAAATTTGCTGCAAAGATCATAACTAAATTCTTCTCCTATCAGATTCCTACTATTTTATTTTTAAAATAGCTCGTATTATTCTCTTTCGAGTATGCTAAATTGGACACAGTTATTCAAAAGGGACTTAATACTGGCACATGTAATTGCAAATGAAAAGTGCACGTTTTCATTAAGAAATTAGAGGTGGAAGTACAAGTTTTCATTAAGAAATTAGAGATGGCATTATCTGAAAGCAGGGGGCAAGAGGGAGGTGAAACCTTACCTCTACCCAGTTAGGTTTTCCTCTGAGATTCTTTCACAAAATGATTGAGAGATAAACAGGCAAGTTGATTAACATGTATACCTCATACATATGGGAGATACCCAGGGAAAAATGAGCGACCCTCAAAGAAATGGCTTTAGATTTCAGGATTAAATACCACCTCAATAGAGAAAGGGGAGGGGGGCTGTAGGCCTCTTAAGGGAGAGTAAATGATTTCTAGGAAAGATGAATGGACCCTGAGAAGAATAGATGCAAGGTATCTTTGTGACAAAGTTTGTCTGGAGTGGTTTATGACAGTTGAGTTCCTTTTGGAGCACTTAGGGAATTAAAGATAAGAGGAATTCAAAGAAAACCTCTCCAGCTCAAAATAGTCAATATACCAAAGGGGCATATTTGGGGGTGGCGTGTCCTGAACCCCTGTAGCCAAACTTCAGGGTGCCATGTTCTGCTACCTTTCACAGCTCAGACTCGTTCGCCATCATATCCCTAGTGCTACTGCCTGGCACAGGATTTTGTAGATGCTCGGAAAATGTACATGATATTCAGTGACTGGAGGGATGGATTGATGGATGGGTGGATGGATGGATCGATGGATGGATAGGAGAAGGAACGTTATGCAACTAGAATGCAACTAGAATATTAATATGTTATTTAGCTTCCCTTATTTTGTAAAATGTATTTTATTTGTATTTGTAAAATGTATTTGTAAAATGTATTTTACAGCTTCGTATAGTTTCAAACGTTTTTTCAAGTTGTAATAACACAGGATTGCCGCTCTGGCCCCTCCAAATAAACGCCTACCTATGTCAGGCTGCTTTACACACTGGGTTAATCTGATCTTCCAAGCTACTTAAAACTACTACACAAGAGTACTAACATTAATTGGCTTTTCTATTTGCAGTGATTATTTGCATCCATTATGTCACTTGCTTTTCAAAACAATGGCCTTTCAAGACAAAGCCCTGACCCTGCCACTAGACTTCTGAATTTCAAATCTTGGTCTACCACCAAATCACTGTGTGATCTGGGCAAGTGATTTAATCCCTCCAAGGATCAGTTTTCACATCTGTAAAACAGGGATAATAACAACTGTACCCTGTGATAAGAGTGTCATAGAAGTTAAATGAGATATGCCGGTAACGTTCTTGGTATGGGGCCTGGCCTGGTCTCGGAAAGACTTCAACAATTCGTTATCGTCTTAGAGGTAGTAGTAGTAGTAACAACTGCTTGTTGTTACATGTCTGCCCTCTGTACTTTCATTTTCTCCTGGGTGAGGACTGTGTTTTGCTCATCTCCGCCTCGCCTCCTATCTTAGGGCCTGTCATGGATTAGGTACTCAACAAATGATTATTGGAATGAATGGGTAGGCAGGTAAATTTTTTTTTGGAAAGTTGTTTTCCCAATGACTGACCTCAAGCTCTGAGAGGTTACTCCCAACCGGTTTTGAGCGGCTGATATAAATCAGTCACTTAGATATGTCATTGAGTCTCCAGGCAACTTTATGAAACGTTTTCAAATGGCGTCCCAGGATGAAAGCCCACATCTCTGAATCCCGAGCCCAGAATCATTTCCACTAAACTCTCCTGCCTGTCTTACAAAATATACAAGAATTCTTCCTGGGTCAGTTACTAATATATAACCATTATAGCATTGGGGAAAATAACTTTATGAGTTAGAAAATGAATTGATTATCTAAGTTTTATTTATTTGTTAGATCGCAAAGAAAACTGGACATGAAAATGTTATACTATTCTCAGTACCCTAGGTTTTTGAATTCTAGAGTAAAAAAGACAACAGGCAACTGAATATGAATATGATAAAATGAACAAATAAGAAAAGAAGTGTCTGAACAGATTAAAAAAAAGGGTAGGATAAGTGAGTACTTCACAAATGAAAGCAGATGTATGAAATTACAAGCTGTCAGATCAGCAAAGGAAATGAAGATGATAAAGTGGTTCCTTACATAGATTATAATTATTCATTTTGCCCAGTCCTGTCCCCTTTCTCCATAATGTTCATGGGAAGGGGGATGTTCCCAGCTGAAGAAGGAAAGAAAAACCTAAGAGTCAAGGGTATTTCTGATCACAAAAAAATTATTTTGTGACTTACGTTGTTTCTAGTGAGTCACAGTTGTTTTCCTTCAGAATATTTTTCAGCTAACCGTTCTGATTAATGAAAAGGATTCAGTCACAACCACAGGAAGTTGCAACTGTAAAGTTTGTTCACAATCATGCTGCCGAGGCCGTCAGCCTGGCTTACAAAACAAGAGTCGCTAATGGGCGCAACTGTGACAGCAGTGGCAGATGGATTGCCAAGAAATGAAGTAGTTTACATAGACCTGCCTGAAAAGATGTGTTTAATAATTGCAGCCATAATTAGGTTGATTTGGGGAAAAAAATTAAATGACGGTCTGAGGAACACAGTTAGGCTTATCTATGAAGATTTTGACACTTTTCCTCCAAGAAATGCTGCATAAATATTTTTCCTAAATTTCTTGTTACCTTTAGGAAAACAAATAATTGGAAGAAATTATATTCTCTTTAATTTTGAACGATGTAATATTTATATATACAAAAAATAAATGTAACATATGTAAGTTGTGAAGCATAGTAATCAGGGTACATAATATTTTATGAGAATTTTAAGCCGGTTCTTTCCCATTCATAAGATTTTTGTTACTAATTTCCAAGCAGCAAAACTAGAGACATTTAAATACAGCCATATAAATGGCAATAAATGTGCATGCTTCTAAGAGTTGATTTGTGTTGCAAGCGCACACACATATCTATATCTGAGGCTTTTCCTTCCAGCACCGCCCTGATGATGAGTGCTAGTATATTAGTACAGTGTGATGCTTCAAAGGCCTTTTGGTAACGATCCCCTCTCCCCATTTCCTTTTGTCCAAATCAGTCGAGTTATTGGTTTGCTTTCTTTGAATCTAAGTTGTTAATTTTGTTTCTCTTAGTAATGCAGATATCTGAAACAGCATTGCTTCTCAATTGCTTTTTTTTCCCTTTATTTAGTGATCTCTAGTAACTACCAGACCTGTCTTGGCCTTCTGATGCATTACCCACTCATCGGGGATGTTCACTCGCTGATTCTTAAGGCTCTGTTCCTTCGCGATCCCAAGGTAAGCTTTCCATGTGGGATGTGCACAGTTTTAAGTGGGGTGAAAAACTGGTTTCTCTACATGACTCTAAGAATTTGTAATGTAGAATTTGCCTAATAGCAGATGAATTGCCTATAGGCCACGACCCCACATACCTGATGGTCTAGCAACTCAGTGGGCAAATTCAAAGACACTGCCCTGAGAAACAGGAGCACACATCTCTTGTTGTAACTCAGGAGATTGTTCTGCCCACCTGCTTCCTCATAACTCAAGGAAATAGTTGAGCACCTGCTTCTCCTTATAACCACACTTCACGCCTGGGGGCCAACTGACCCAGGTATAGCCTCTTGAGCCATGTGAAGACCAAGACATTAGAGGTCTAAAAAGGACCAGTTTCCTAAGAGTTTATGATGCAGTGAAACACTAAATTATTTCATATTACGAACATGTATTTCTTATTTTGCGGGTGAAGAGTAACCTAATAAAATAAAGATTTAAAGAGACTTTAATACTGATTTATCTATTTGAACTTAAAGCAAGTTACCAAAATTTTCTTTACACTCCAGAGAAAAAGTGTGCTCTTTTACAACTAATGTTACATTTCTTGAAAATAAGAACATTTAATGATCTAAAAAAATCTGTGAATCCTTGATGCTTTTGAGCCAAACAAAAATATTGGATGAAATCTAAGAGAGAAAGCTTCAAACACGAGGACTAGCATGCCAGGCACTGGGTGGTAATCCCAGCCTTTGGCTCTTTGGCAGAGCTCCCAGCAATCGTGTTGGCAGTTGTCGAACTGTCTTTGAGTCAGTCTGTCTGTGGATTCCACTGCCAGAGCTCTGTCTGATCAATGTGGACCTCCAAGTTCAACGTACATTTTGATTCTGAAGGATTTCTGTCCTTTCATCGGTTGTTGACTTCAACATTTGAGCATGTATTTATTCTTTGCTTGACTTAAAATTATTGTTTTCCTGTGCCTATATCCATTTTCTGCAGAAATACACAATTTTATGTCATTCCTCCTACACAAAATTTCATTAAGTATCAGAAATACAATCCATCATTTCTCTAATATGTAAGGTAGCATTTTTTTTTTTTCTGGTAAGGCTTAGGAGTCAGACTATGAAAAATCTACAGTCTCGTATTTATTTTTTTATGTATATGTAGGCTGTATAAGTATATATTTTTAATATGAAATAGTCAAGATTATGGCATATCTATAAAAGGAATAAAGGATGAAGTTTCTAGTCAATGAGGTATCTGAGTTTCGGTCTACAAACTTAAGGTAAATTCTGTCTGCTCAGCACTGAGAATTATTAGAGTCATACAGAGTGGGAAAAAATTGCTAAAATAACTGTTTGAATTATCTACTTGTGTGATTTGTTGGGTTTAATTGAAAGGAGAAACGAATATGTTATTTAAACCTATCCATCTTGGTAAGTTTTTTCCTAGCTAAATATGGTTGATCTTCCTATAAACCACTCACTCTATAGTTGCAGAATTCTGTATACTAAATTCCTCAATGCTGTTAGTGGAATCCGTACTTTTGATATTAAAAAGATAGTATATATAATATAGAGAATAATGAAGCCAATTATACAAGCATTAAGAAAAATTTTCTCCAAGGTTTAAGAGAAAAAAAGTAATAGCATAATTATCTAAAAAATAGTATTCCCCACTTTTACATTCAGGGTCTTACCAAGTAAAAACAATCAAGATAATTGTCCAAAAGTTTGGACTTTAAACTGGTATTTCTGAGACATGAGAAACTGGGCAGAAGGAGGGAGTCATGTGTAAAAAGCTCTTGAGAACAAGTTTGTGGCATGATGATATC
The DNA here is from genome assembly GCF_949752795.1 of Hyperoodon ampullatus. Taxonomy (NCBI): domain Eukaryota; kingdom Metazoa; phylum Chordata; class Mammalia; order Artiodactyla; family Ziphiidae; genus Hyperoodon; species Hyperoodon ampullatus. The sequence continues at coordinate 29,757,889 of NC_136918.1, forward strand.
TGTAGGGGAAGATAAGGCAAGCTGCACAGTACTAAGGGGGTTTCAGACAGCCAACCCAGCAAGGTGGTAGTTTTAGTTAAGTGTATGTAATGGCTGATCCATTGACATTATTAGTAAATGTCAAATGATAACTAACATCACTTGGCATGTGTGCTAATTGGAGGTCTATCGCAGTGTGGTGTCCTGGGTCTTGCCAGGAGCCTGAGCTAGGAATCGGGACACTGGGCCAAGTCTTGACTCTCCTACCAAATGTCTTTGTGATCTGGGGATTCACGCTTGCTAAGTCTTGGTCTCCTCTTTCGTTGCCTCTAACAACCTACCCAAGCAGAGCAGCCTTTGACCATAAAGAACTGATGTCTAATGATATAATAAGATCCAATCCAGTGCTACAAAGGCACAAAAGAAAAACAAAAAAGTAAGTTTATATATATTGTAAAAATCCACCAGTGGATAGAGCTTTCAGTGTAGTTCATGTCAACTATAAAGTCATAGAGGGGGCCATGTAAAGAGAGAGAAAGACGATGCTAGTACCCCACCCATAGCCTCTGAGAATCCAGACCTCAGAGTGCTTTAAATGTTTTCTATTTATTAGCAACAATGAAACACTTAAATCAGAGTAAGTATATAAATACACAAGTTTCTAAAGTGACCTAGTAGAAAGAGATTTGAGGCATGAAAGTTTACTTTCCCGTATCCCAGCTGCACATGGCAGTTGTGCTGAGTGCTGCTGACAGACTCAATAAAATAAAAATGAACAAGGAGTTCTGGGCCTCCCTAAATTCATTGTCAGCCTTCAGAGAAACACTTCGTCCTACCACTATCCCTAAATCCCAGTGGAGACTGCTCAGTTGAGAATAGACTCTGCAGTAGAGCTTGAGACACTGAGCTGTTACTTGTTTTGTATCAGATGTCAGCTTTACTGTGAAAAGATTTCTCATTTGAACAGACTGAAATAATGGGCTGGTAAACTGTAATCATAGGATCATACTCCTTCATGTCTCCAAGTACTTTGATATGCTTCATTTGGTCCTCACTACAAACTCCGAGACAGCAGAGCGGGTTATCTTTTCTCCTTCTTTTTCAGTGCAGAGAGGTTAAGGCCATGTGGCTTTCCCGAGGCCAAAATGCTTGTAAGCTTCCAAACTAGCTGGAATGGTTCCATGACCTTGTTTCTACTCATCCCCTCCTGAGGTTCCAAGCCTCTGTTTTACCTTCTCCAGGAAGCCATTCCCAGACTCAGATAAGACACATCTTCCCTTTGAGTCCTCATAGCCCCTTGTAGTTTAGCGATTTGCTTGTATCTTCTATCAATTATCCTTCATCATCCTGCTCGTTTGTTAGCATTTAGCTCTGTCTCCTGCAGTGGTTGGTATTAAGAAAACAATGGTAGAGTTGAATGCTGACTTAAGCACTTGAGCCTCTTCTAATACTGACTCTAATCCAGGTGGATCTCACTCACCTCACATATTTCTGGAACCCATATCACATTCCACAGAAACCATAGCCAATGGTATATTTGTCAGCTGCCTTTTTTTTTTTTTTTTTTTTTTTTTGCGGTACGCGGGCCTCTCACTGTTGTGGCCTCTCCCCTTGCGGAGCACAGGCTCTGGACGTGCAGGCTCAGCAGCCATGGCTCACGGGCCCAGCCGCTCCGCAGCATGTGGGATCTTCCCAGACCGGGGCATGAACCCGTGTCCCCTGCATCGGCAGACGGACTCTCAACCACAGCGCCACCAGGGAAGCCCTCAGCTGCCATTTTTATCAAGGTGGTGAAGTGACCCTACAACTTGAACTGAAAGGGCATCTAGTTCCTTAATTTAATATCGATCAGAATTATTTGAAAACCTGTTAGCACCTTCAAGTATTATGGAACAAAGAATACACAACAAAGGATCTAAATAATATACTTCACTTAGACAGTGCAAATTTCAGAACTGCCAAGAACCGAGAGAGTCTAATTCCGCTCCCCCTTCTGTATATGAACAAACTGAGGATTAAGGTATTTGAGAGACTTTTTCAAGGTCACACAGCTTGTCAGTGGCAGAGCTAGCCGTTGAACCAAGGTCTTCCAACCACCTTTCCACACAAGAGCTGTAGCTTCGTTAGTTTTAAAAATAGTGGAATCCTAGTTACTGATATTTCTCATACAAATTCTTTTATTTGTAGTAGATATTTATTTGCATCTGTAATAAGTGAAAGTGCCACGTATATAAGTGACCCAAGAACTACTTGAAATGTTTGTAAATGTATGCTGTCTGAAGAGACTGGATATCAAATATCTGTAGCATTCTATACTCTGTTCACCTTACGATATGGTTTCTATACTTAGCTCTTCAGACCACAATCCTGATTCTCGTTTTCCTTTTATTATATTAGAATCACTGAGCAGATTTCCAAAAACAATCCACTAAATGAAGTAGAGGAATGGAAGGATGACAGTCTGAAAAATATGAAGTGATTAAAAAACATTGTTCTAACTAGTTGTTCAAATTCCAAAAAAAATTTTAAAACCCAATTAGAAACAAAAGTCATAGAAAATGTGAGCATATTGTGTTCCTTAAATAACCAGATGTTCTCTCCTTCCTGAAGGCAGTAAGGGCTAGGAATAAAAGGTTTAAAACTATTGTTTTAAGTTAACTGTGAATTTTGCAAATCTGTTTTTTACCCTTCAGCAAATAAAATTCTAATACAGAAACATAAGCAAAGTAATTTTCATTTTTCGGTCCTCTCTTATTTGTGTTGTATGTTGAAGTGTTAACCTTATCACAAAGACTTATTACAAATGAAATACAGTACATGAATTAACATTGTAGATTATTCAGTAAGAATTTGACAGCTACCGTTTGTTTTGAAGACTAGAATAGTCCCCCAATATTATATTTCTGGTAAGTTTGTAAGCATCCCTGTTATTGTTTATGGGAGAAAATTGCTAGAAATAAGACAATTTAATTTTATAGTCATTCTTGTACACAGAAACACAAAATATGTATACTATAAAATAAATATAAATCTATATATATAAAATATAGTGTACAGTGTTCTTGCGCTTGGCCAATTCTGATTTGGCTTTTGTTTGGAGTTATGTTAAATATTGCTTTTTTAAATTATAACGTCTGAATATTCAGATTTTATGCAGGTAATGGATTTTTATTCTTTAATTCCAAAAACCCTCACTGTACATGCAACTTTTTAATGTCAGGTGGCTTTAGTAAAATGTCATATATCAGAATTGAAAAGTGGTGAGTGGATTCAAGCCGGGTGATGATGATAGAAAATGCTTCATTCCAGAAATGCCATTATAATGTCATCTTCTCTGAGCAGTGAAGGACCTAAAACCACACACACTGACTCTTTGAGGAGGATGCACAGTGTCCATTTATTTACGTTTCCTGATGTTCCCATCCGAGGTTCTGTTCAGATTTCCTAGGATGTTTCTTGTCTGATTTTGTTACAGAAAGAATGTTACTTCTGTCTTCGCCATCTTTTTTTTTTTTTTCCCTCCCCTAAAAGCTGGAGCATTTCTATGAGAACTACCTTTCTTGGAGAATCATTTTTCTGTGTGTGTTTTCTCTCTCAGTGACAAAAAAAAAAATGTGTTTTTTTTTTCCTTCATATCTAAGCTGCATGACTGTATATTTTTCTTTTTTATCACTAGATTATAACCAATTGGATGTTTATTGTAGTTAATAGTCAGGTGTTGGTGGCTCCTCAGTTATGTTTTCACATTCAGTCAGAAATATAGACTTTTTGACATAGACTCACATTAAAAAAAACCTCAAGTTTTACTTCAGAGTACATGGTGGCTTTCAAAAATCTGTAAAAGAATAATCAAAAGATCTTTATTGAACCAGTATTTGAAATTTGTTATTTATTATGTTCAAACATTTCATAAAGTAGAATTGTGTGTTTCTCAAAACTTATTAAGGGTTTCCTAGGGCCTTAAATAATTTTGGATTAGTTTTATAAAAGTATTTTAAATTCATTAATTTATTCAGCAAATCTTTACTGTATATCACAATGCACTGGGCACTGTTTAGGTTCTGGTGATATGAAGGTGAACCAAAAAAAAAAATGGCCCTTATGATTATAAACAAGTAAACAAACAAGAAAATACAGTTTGTCATGTGTTATAAAAGGTACAAATGGGGTATCATCCTTAAAATAATAAGAGGAGAAAGAACCTGAGCTGGGGAGGTACCATTTCTGGTGAGAACTATTGGAGGAGAAGGAACTAGCCAGGCAAAGAGCCGGGAGAGGAGCCGCTAGGCAGGAGAATAGCAAACACAAAGACTCCAAGGTAGGAAAGAGCTTGGACTCTTCATAGAACTGGAAGACCAGCAGCCTGGGGGGCCCTACCTGAGACAGACGGATGAGCCAGGGAAGGCTTGCTAAGGTCACCTTTTGAAACTCCAGAAAGATTGCTGGATTTGTGATGATTCTTCCTGATGATTAAGACATCCTCTTATTATAAAGTACTCTTGCTCTCAGCCAGAAGTTCCAAAAACTCTTCTTAAATGAGTTCCCCACTTGATAAAGCACATTCACTTATTCAGACCTCTAGGCTGTCACATGGGTCTGGCCAGTAGGTTCTTGTTTGATTTAAGAGGACTGGGGCCAGGACTCTGAACACTTTTGGTCATACAGATATTACTTTTATCTTTTAAAAAACAATCTTGGCCGCCTTCTATATATCACCAATCTCAGTCAGTTTTGCTTTCATTCATGTCAGCATTATGCTCACTGTGTAGTGTCAAGGGAACTAGACCCGTCTTTCTTGTCTACCAAATGAGAGCTCTGCAAGGTCAGGGACTAGATCTTCAACAGCATAAATCCTGTGTCAGCCCCGTGAGGGAAGCTCAGAATTCAGGTTTCATTTCCGTCACAGCCTGCTGTGTTTATTGGGCAAGTCACCCTTTTCTTGAACAAAGAGGCTAGATCACATAATGTCAAAGGACCCTTCTGGCGCTATTTTAGCAAGATGCAGTTCAACTCAGCAGATCCCATTTTTTTTTTCCTGTTTTTTTTTTTTTTTTAATTACTGTGTGTAGAGGATGAGAGTTGGTCACAGTCCCTTATAGATGTGAACAAAACTGTTACGGAAGGTAAAATGAGAGAGTATTGCAGAAAAAGGACAGCTGATTTGGGCTTGGATAGTCAGAAAGGCTTCCAACCGGACTTTTTTTTTTTTTTAACATCTTTATTGGAGTATAATTGCTTTACAATGCTGTGTTAGTTTCTGCTGTATAACAAAGTGAATCAGCTATACATATACATATATCCCCATATCTCCTCCCTCTTGCGTCTCCCTCCCACCCTCCCTATCCCACCCCTCTAGGTGGTCACAAAGCACCAAGCTGATCTGCCTGTGCTATGTGGCTGCTTCCCACTAGCTATCTAGTTTACATTTGGTAGTGTATATACATCCATGCCAGTCTCTCACTTCATCCCAGCTTACCAGTTGGGCTTTGAAGAATTTTGTTGAGACATGTTAATCCATCTTAAGAAAACAGTGTAAACAGAGCTCCTGAGAATTGCTGAAGCAAGTGGCCGGGCTGGGCCTGGCAGTTCTCTAGCCACAGTCATTCATGGACCCCTCAGGGACTGCCCTCAACATCTTATATATTAGCAGACACTAATTATTTTTTTTTAACTAAAGCATAGTTGATTTACAATATCATGTTAGTTTCAGGTGTACAGCACAGTGATTTGAGTTATACGTATATATGTATATATATGTATATTCCTTTCAGATTCTTTTCCCTTATAGGTTATTACAAAATATTAAGTATAGTTCTCTGTGCTATACTCAGTATTGGTTATCTATTTTATATATAGTGTGTATATGTTAATGCCAACTTCCTTATTTATCCCTCCGTCTCCCCTTTCCCCTTTGGTAACCATAAGTTTGTTTTCTCTGTCTGTGAGTCTCTTTCTGTTTTGTAAATAAGTTCATTAGTATCATTTTTTTTTTAGATTCCACATATAAGCATTATCACAGGGTATTTGTCTTTCTGTGTCTGACTTACTTCACTTAGTATGATAATCTCTAGGTCCATCCATGTTGCTGCAGCTGGCATTATTTCATTCTTTTTATGGCTGAGCAATATTCCATTGTATATATGTACCACATCTTCTTTATCCATTCATGTTGGGTGGACATTTAGGTTGTTTCCATGTCTTGGCTGTTGTAAATAGTGCTACAGTGAATATTGGGGTGCACGTATCTTTTTAAATTATGGTTTTCTCCAGATATATGCCCAGGAGTGGGATTGCTAGATCATATGGTAATTCTATTTTTAGTTTTTTAAGGAACCTCCATACTCTTTTCCATAGTGGCTGCACCAATTTACATTCCCACCAACAGTGTAGAGTTCCTTTTTCTCCACACCCTCTCCAGAATTTATTATTTGTCGACTTTTTGATAATGGCCATTCTGAGTGGTGTAAAGTGATACCTCATTGTAGTTTTTAGTTAGTTAGTTAATTAGTTAGTTAGTTAGTTAGTTTTGGCTGTGTTGGGTCTTCACTGCTGCACGCACGCTTTCTCTAGTTGCGGTGAGTGGGGGCTACTCTTCGTTGCGGTGTGCAGGCTTCTCATTGCGGTGGCTTCTCTTGTTGCAGAGCATGGGCTCTAGGCACGCAGGCTTCAGTAGTTGTGGAACGCGGGCTCAGTTGTGGCTCATGGGCTCTAGAGTTCAGGCTCAGTAGTTGTGGCGCACGGGCTTAGTTGCCCCATGGCATGTGGAATCTTCCTGGACCAGGGCTCGAACCCGTGTCGCCTGCATTGGCAGGCAGATTCTTAACCACTGCGCCACCAGGGAAGTCCCTCATTATAGTTTTGATTTGCATTTCTCTAATAATTAACAATGTTGAGCATCTTTTCATGTGCCTTTTGACCATCAGGATGTCTTCTTTGGAGAAGTGTCTATTTAGATCTTCTGCCCATTTGTTGATTGGGTTGTTTAGTTTTTTGATATTGATCTCTGTCTATGAGCTGTTTGTGTATTTTGGAGATTAATCCCTTATGGGTTGCTTTGTTTGCAAATATTTGCTCCCATTCTGTTGGCTGTCATTTCATTTTGTTTATGTTTCCCTTTGCTGTGCAAAAGCTTCTAAGTTTAATTAGGTCCCATTTGTTTATTTTTGTTCTTATTTCCATTGCTCTAGGAGATGGATCCAAAAACATATTGCTGTGATTTATGTCAAACAGTGTTCTGCCTATCTTTTCCTCTAGGAGTTTAGGTCTTTAATCCATTTTGAGTTTACTTTTGTGTATGGTGTTAGAGAATGCTCTAATTTCATTCTTTTACATGTAGCTGTCTAGTTTTCCCAGCACCACTTATTGAAGAGACTGTCTTTTCTCCATTGTATATTCTTGCCTCCTTTGTCATAGATTAATTGACCATAAGTGTATGGGTTTATTTCTGGGATTTCTATCCTGTTCCACTGATCTATATTTCTGTTTTTGTGCCAGTTCTGTACTGCTTTGATTACTGTAGCTTTGTAGTATAGTCTGAAGTTAAGGAGTCTGATTCCTCCAGCTCCGTTTTTCTTTCTCAGGATTGCTTTGACTAGTTGAGGTCTTTTTGTTTCCATAAAAATTTTAAGATTTTTTTTGTTCTTGTTCTGTGAAAAATGCCATTGGTAATTTGATAGGGATTGCCTTGAATCTGTAGATTGCCTTGGGTAGTATAGTCATTTGACAATATTCATTCTTCCAGTCCAAGACGTGGTATATCTTTCCATCTGCTTGTGTCATGTTCAGTTTCTTTCATCAGCATCTTATAGTTTTCAGAGTACAGGTCTTTTGCCTCCTTAAGGTGGTTTATTCCTTAGTATTTTATTCTTTTTGATGCAATAGTAAATGGGATTATTTCCTTAATTTCTCTTTTTGGTCTTTCCTTATTAGTGTATAGCAATACAACAGATTTCTGTGTATTAATTCTGTATCCTGCAACTTTACTGAATTCATTGATGAGCTCTAGTGGTTTTCTGGTTTTCTGGAGCTGTGAAACATTGTTCTGCATGTTTTACAGGAAAGAGTTTCTTTACTGAAAGAGAACCAATTATAGTGGTGATTTGTTTTTCCTCAAATAACTAAAGAAGAGACTAGAATCCATGGTTAATTATGTTCTCATTAACAATACACAAAACAAAATCTACAAACCAGTTCTCTGCTTTTTATTTGATATTTTGCAAGTAAGGGAGAAATCTAGGCTTTTAGGGAGAAATATTTTAAATAGATTACTTAAGCTTTCAAAGCTATTAATCCTACTATGCATGTGTGTCTAGAAAGGCACTGAGGCCCCAAATGTAAAAGTATTAAAGCGTTAAAGCACATCACAGTGAAATGTTTGTGCTGTGTCCCTGAGGTCGAGGCATGAAGTGGCTGCCCTGCTTCACCACTGACATGCTGTTAAACCATCAGAGAAATCATTGAACCATTTGCAGCCTTAGAGTCAGTTTCACTAATTGTTTTTTTTAAAGGGATAGGTGCCTGGTAAGGCCGTAATTAGCCTATAATCTCTAAAGGTCATTTCCAGTTCAAAGTGCAGAAAACCTAGCTAATCACTTATTTTCCTTCTTGTATGTGAAGTAGGTTGATTGTTCAGAAAGAAAAGGCGCTACTTTGAGTTGTTTCTATGTCATCCTAATGTTACAGTTTAAAGAAATTGAAAGCTAGAAATCACAAATTATGACAAAAAGATTATAAACTTAAAACTGACAAAGTAGAAAAAAAAGAGCATAATTCTTTTTAATCTAAGTAGTTATGGCCACAATAAATATTTTATTTGCCCCTTAAGTATATTAGCTCAGTAAACATCTTATTGCTAATTTAAAATATTAAATGCCTTTTTTAATGTCACCTCCATATGCTCAGTTAAGTCACACATCACCTGTCAGGTCTCCTGAGGGAAGAGGGCACTTCCCCTACAAAGGCATTGAGTGACCCCTGCCTTTCCTTTCCATCTACCACCTTGTGCCTTATCGTCATCTCCATGTGCCCAGTTAAGTGGCTGTATAGGTTATATCATCTTAAACGATTCCATACTTACAATATTAAAATGATGTCAGGGGCCATGAACATCTATTGTGGGTTTGCTGGATATCTTCTGCTAAAAAGAGTTGCCAAACATAACTTCTTTCTGAAAAAAATAAACATACTTCACACTTGCTTACCTCTAATATGATGACAAGTAACTGTCAGTATTAAGGTACCATGCACATATTTTTGAATAGATAAGCAATTTGTCTCTTCAAGGTAATGATAACATTTTAAAAATGAGTGAAAATAAGAGCTTTTTCAAAGACACTCATGCTACGGAAAGGACATTTTAAAACTGGTTATTTGGAAATGTTTCATCTGTTTGTGATGTTCTGGCCAACAACAATTTAAGTGCATCACTTATTTACAACTCTCAAAGTACACTAAAAGATTATGGAAACAGAATTTTCTAACTAGATTTCTAACGAATCTTCTGAATGAAAAGATAAAGTCAGGTTTGAATCCATTTTTTAAAATTTAGAAAAGTAGCATCTTCCAATTAAATTTTCAGAAGAGTTGGATGATGGTTAATTTTATGTGTCAACTTGACTGGGCTAAGGGTTGCCCAGATAGTGAGTGAACATTCTTTCTAAGTGTGTCTGTGAGATTGTTTCCAAAAGTGATGAGCACTGAAATCAGTAGTCTAGGTAAAGAAGATTCTCCCCAAACAATGTGAACAGGCACCATCCAGTCCCTTGAGGGCCCTAATAGAACCAAAAGGCTGAGAAAGGGCTCCTTGATCTGGGGCGTCCATCTTCTCCCCTCAGACATCCGAACTCCTGGTTCCTGGGCCTTCAGCTTCTGACCCACCCCCACCGCCCCCTCACTCACCTCCCCCATTTCCTCTCTCCCTACTTCCCTATCCCCCTCCCAGTTCTCAGACCTTGGAACTTGGACTGAATTATACCACCGGCATTCCTGGTTCTCCAGCTTGCTGATGGTGTATTTCAGCATATCTCACCTCCATAATCACACGAGCCAGTAATAAATCTCCTCCTATATATCTATGTATATCCTATTGGTTCTCTTTCTCTGGAGTACCCTGACTAATACAAGCTGATTAACATTAAGGAAGAGAGAAACTTTATTAGCCAAATTTTAACAAAAACCTTGGCATAATTGATGGATTCCAAAATGAATACCATACTTTAGCAAGGGTAGCCAACGATGTCTTTCCTCCATTCAGACCTATATGCCCTTGTGAGGTAGCTTTTCCTGGTGTGTCATTCACAAAAAACGACTATCACAAAGCATTTAAGCAAGATTTCCAAAAAGTAAAGAAGCTTAGTCAATCACACTCCTACTGCTGAACATATTTTAGGAAGAGCATAAAATACCATAATATGTAAACTATTATAAAAAATCAATTTAAATATAGCTTATTTTATCTCATTTAAAAATTCTATTGTGCATGTATTTTCTAATGTACATAATGGATTAGTACAAGTGATTACATGCATATGATTTGTAAATAAATAGTCAACGTTAAATGTCAAGCCCCCCAATTTTAACTAGCAAAGGAATAATCAAAGTTGAGAGAACCCTGCTCTAGGATCCAGTTGATCCTAATGCTTAGCCATCGTGAGAGTCTTAAGGCTGGCTCTCAGCACACACATAATTCTGGAACTCCCCCAGACACCCATTAGCAGGGGCAGCTTAGGAGAACATAGGCCTTACCCTTATCCTTATGAATGAGGGAGTTCTCCTTCATCCCTCTAGTTAAACTGATGCTTTAGTATCCTGTGGACCATTGAATTTCACTGTCCAGTGGACCTGTTCCATCCTGGTCCTCTTGCCATGTTCTTGTAACTTGGATTCATTGTGCACCTTTTCTAGATGATACTGCTGATGAAAAAGTAATTCCTTTAAAACATTCAGTTATAACAATATTATGCATCTTGTAATTTGTTTAGAGGTGGTTGAGTCTCTCGATCATGTAATTATACCCTCATTTCCTCCTGAGGCCTGATGATGGTGAGGTGAAATACCCAAAGTCACTCTGAATTCTGTGGCATAGCCGAGACCAGTCCCCGTGGCTCCTGCTCCCAGGCTGGAGACATCTGTCATCCTCCTTGTCCACCTTGCCTGCCTTGCAGACTCCTAGGATAGAACTTTCTCACTATTCCCACATGCATGCACCATTTCCCCTCCTTCCTGAGTGGCCACAGGAAAATTAAGACAAGCTCTTCGGTCTTGTGCAGTAAACACAAAACAGTTACAACTCGATTACCCTTTCAAGGACAGTTATTTACTTGGTTCCTCATTTGTTCATGGTCTGAATACTGAGTTGGAAAATTGGTCTATTGTTAATTAGTTTGCCAGATCTGGCCTCTAGGTTCAGGAAGTGTTAAACCCAGTGAAATTGATGGGAGAAACATATAAAAATAATAATTACTGTTCTGTAATGAAACTGACCTTTGTTTTTTCCCTCAACCATGTGTCTACAATGGCTGCCACCCAAGTGGAGGACAATAAAATAGAAAATGAGATTAAAGCAGTCAGGAGAGCCAGTTGACGGGCTAAGAGTGATAGTGTGAAATGCAGAGGGAAAAGGGGGGGGACTATACAAATATGAATGTTAATAAATGAGAATTAAGTAGCTGAAAGAAGTCACCTTGGACAACTTTTCTTCTTGAGATTAAAGTGTGTGCCTGCCACAGTGATCATTCTGTTTCATTGTTACACTGTGTTAGTTAAGGCTGGCCAACTGCTGTAACAAATGAACCCCTGTGTTTCCATACCTTAACACAGTAGGTATTTAACTTTCACACAAGTGACAATCCATTGGAAGTCAAGGGTGGGGGTATCTCAGGGTCACACAGTTTTTTGGGCTTCTGCCAGCTCTGCTGTTCTCAACTTTGACCTTCCAGTCCATTGACATCCCCGACAGGATGAGAAAACTAGTTGGTTACTGAACCAAACTTAGGTCTGCTCACCTGCTCAGTAAAGCCAATCTACTGACACCAGGTTGTGGTGAAGGAAAATACAGCATTTATTGCAGGGCACCAAGCAAGGAGAACGGGCAGCTCATGCTCAAAAGACCCGAACTCCCTAGTGGCTTTCAGGGAAGGGGTTTTAAAGACAGTGTGAGGGAGGTGGCTACAGGGTATGTCATCAGCTTATGCACAGTTCTCAGATTGGTTGGCATCAAAGTGAAGTTTCAAGCATCATCAACCTTCTGGTTTCAAGCAGTCTAGGGTCTACATGCTTGCCGTCAGTTTTTCTCTGGTGGGCTCTGCTTCCTGTACAAACAGCTTAGGAATGTGTGTCATGCGTGTATCTGTATTTTTCAGGGAACTGCAGGTTCGGTGACTCTGCTGTGTGGCCGACTTAGAGTCTGAATTGTTACCAGTTTCCTGGCCCAGCAGCCATTCTTTGTTTCTACATCTTCACATTTCCTGATCATTAACTCTTTGAGTCAGCCTTTTGAGACTCAAGGGAGACCTGGGAGACTGAGGCAAAGGCCTTTTACTTCAAAGGACAGGGGCACAGGGGCTTGTGTATGATTCCAATCTCCCCTTTTATTTGATACTGCTCAATCTTGAGGGGAACAGGTTCAGGAAAAGAAAGGGAGTAAAGTTTTGGATAGAGAGGTTAATCGTAAACTCAGCAGAGGAACTCAGTTTTAGGGGGACTTTGTTTCAAGAGTTTTTCTCCATTGCCATTCTTAGCTGTTTTGTTAGCCCCTTAAGCTTATCTTCTGTAGTGTTTACTGAAAATGTGTTGAAGAGAGATGAATTGATGAAGTGGAGAGCTGTAAGATGTTATACAGAATCGTCAGCCCTAGATCTGACCACCGTCATGTTATAGGTTGGGGTTGTTAATTATGTGATTCTTTCTGGCCTTTTCTTGAAGTTCCTATTGTGGTACAAGTGCCTGATTCATTGCTTCCCTCTTTCTCGCTACAACAATAGCAATAAAAATAGAGAATATTTCAAATTATTCCATTTAAAGTAAACGTTGTATGATGCTTGCCTGCTTTGAACTGCCTTTGGGGAACACTGCCAAAGTAGGAAAATTTGAAGAAGGCAGAAAAATGACAGGAATGGGTAGAGTTGTTTCTCATAAACTCGGAAAAGTGGTAAACCCTTTACCCTCTTTCCAGCCAGTATCTGGAGAAATCCCACCATATTTTCTCCTAAAGGTTCTAATTGAATGTATCTATTATGTATTCTGCTTATGAAAGAACCCACTGCCAAGAATGTCAGCTGTTAACTTGAGATCAACTACTTAATTTACTTAATTGATAACATCTTATTTAGGCTCTCTTACTTGAACTTCCTTGCATTTGAGTTCTAGAGACTAAGCGACTACACATGAAACAGTATTTGAAATAGCACTGAAAAAAAACTAAAATTTCAGAATATATTTAGGACTTACTCATTCAAAAGAAATTGACCTCTGATTGAACAAGGGAGAAGAGATTTCATTATCACAGAAGTAACACAGTTTGGTGCCCTAAAGGATTTCACTGGCAGGTTTAATGTGTGTGTGTGTGTGTGTGTATATTATTATTAAAATTAGAGTCATTTCCTACCAACCATTCCTTTTGCTGTAGGAGAGCAAACAATAGAATATAGATAGCATGAATGTTCTGTTTCCTTCCTCTCCTCTTTTCTCATTTTCTTCATTCATTCTTTCTTCCTTCCTTTTTTAAAAAAAATAAGACATACTTATGAGCTTCTTGAAAACAGAAAATGTAGAGAATAACTTTGAGGAATATTTAAGACAGGGTCAACAAAGGCTTGGTGAATGGATCCAAAACCTTGGATGGTGAACAGTTTCCAAGGTATCCACCTATTGATTGAGTCGGTGGAAAAATATATAGATGAGCAGGTTTGCGAGAATGTTTAGGTATAAGCAGGTTGGATAATGAGTTGGTTTTGAGTAGGTTGTGGGGTATCCAGGAAGAGATGTCCAGAAGACAACTGGGAATGTGTGTCTAGAGCTGAAAGGAGAGATCTGGACCAGAGATACAGGTTTAGAAATCTTGGAAGATGGATATTACTGTAGGTGAGGGAATGCAAGTGATCTCAGGAATGGTATGTTGGGGAGATCAGAAGAGAGCTGGGAAGGGAATGACAGGACATAACAGGGAAAGAGGAAGGAACATGTGGAGAAGACTCAGAATGTGGAAAGCCATGAGAGGATAGACTTATATTTTAATTTTTTTTTAATTTTATTTTTTTATTGGTGTAACATTGACTTATAACATATAAGTCTCATATGTGCAACATTATATTTCTACTTCTGTATACACTACAACGTGCTCACCACCAAAAATTTAGTTTCTGTCACCTTCCAGTTGACCCCTTTACCCATTTCACCCTCCCCCACTTCCCCTCTGATAACCACTACTCTGTTCTCTGTATCTACGTGTTTGTTTTGGTTCATTTATTTTGTTTGTTTGTTTATTAGTTATATTCCACATATAAGTGAGGTCATACAGTACTTCTCTTTCTCCCTCTGTCTTATTTCACTTTGCCTAAAGCCCTCAGGGTCCATCCATGTTGTCCCAAGATTTCTTCTTTTTTTTGTTCATGGCTGAGCAGTATTCCATTGTATATAGATATACCACATGAGAAAATAGAATTATAATTGCCCAAGTGTGTATAATCCCAAGAACCTGGAAATGGTTAGTGACAGTTGTTGTAGAGAGATCAACTGAAATTAAAAATAAACAAATAACCCTGTTAGAAGTTGCTGAGATATTTAGGGTGATGTTGAGCATCTTTTCATGTGCCTCTTGGCCATCTGTATGTCTTCTTTGGTGAAATGTCTATATAGGTCTTTCACCCATTTTTTAATTGGGTTGCTTGTTTTTTTGATATTGAGCTCCATGAGCTGTTTGTATATTTTGGAGAGTAATCCCTTGTCCATTGTTTGATTTGCCAATATTTTCTCCCATTCTGAGGGTTTTCTTATCATCTTGTTTATGGTTTCCTTTGCTGTGCAAAAGCTTTTAAGTTTAATTAGGTCCCATTTGTTTATTTTTGTTTTTATTTTCATTACTTTGCAGGTGGGTCAAAAGAGATCTTCCTGTGGTTTATGTCAGAGTGTTTTGCCTGTGTTTTCCTCTAAGAGTTTTACAGTGTCTGGACTTACATTTAGGTCTTTAATCCATTTGGAGTTTATTTTTGTGTATGGTGTTAGGTAGTGTTCTAATTTCATTCTTTTACATGTAGCTGTCCAGTTTTCCCAGCATCACTTACTGAAGAGGCTGTCTTTTCTCCATTGTATGTTCTTGCCTCCTTTGTCATAAATTAGGTGACTGTATGTGCATGGGTTTATCTCTGGGCTTTCTGTCCAGTACCATTGATCTATATTTCTGTTTTTGGACCAGTACCATACTGTCTTGATTACTGTAGCTTTGTAATATACTTTGAAGTTGGGGAGCCTGATTCCTCCAGCTCCATTTTTCTTTCTCAAGATTGCTTATACTGTTTGGGGTCTTTTGTGTTTCCATACGAATTGTAAAAATTGTTTGTTCTAATTCTGTGAAGAATGCTGTTGGTAGTGTGATAGGGATTGCATTGAATCTGTAGATTGCTTTGAGTAGTAGAGTCATTTTCACAATATTGATTCTTCCAATCCAAGAAAATGGTATATTTCTCCATCTGTTTATGTCATCTTTGATTTCTGTCATCAGTGTTTTATAGTTTTCTGAGTACAAGTCCTCCACCTCCTTAGGTAGGTTTATTCCTAGGTATTTTATTTTTGTTGTGATGGTAAAGGGGATTGTTTCCTTAATTTCTCTTTCAGATTTTTCGTTGTTAGTGTATAGGAATGCCAGAGATTTCTGTGCATTAATTTTGTATCCTGCAAACTTACCAAATTCATTGATAAGTTCTAGTAGTTTTCTGGTGGCATCGTTAGGATTTTCTATGTATAGTATCATGTCATCTGCAAACAGTGACAGTTTTACATCTTCTTTTCCAATTTGTATTCCTTTTATTTCTTTTTCTTTTCTGATTGCCACGGCTAGGAATTCCAAAACTATGTTGAATAAGAGTGGCGAGAGTGGACATCCTTGTCTTGTTCCTGATCTTAGTGGAAATGCTTTCAGCTTTTCACCATTGAGAATGATGTTTGCTGTGGGTTTATCATATATGGCCATTATTATATTGAGGTAGGTTCCCTCCCTGCCCATTTTCTGGAGAGTTTTTAATCATAAATCGGTGTTGAATTTTGTCAAAAGTTTTTTCTGCATCTATTGAGATGATCATATGGTTTTTATTCCTTAATTTGTTAATATGGTTTATAACATTGATTGATTTGCATATATTGAAGAATCCTTGCGTCCCTGGGATAAATCCCACTTGATCATGGTGTATGATCCTTTTAATGTGTTGTTGGATTCTGTTTGCTAGTATTTTGTTGAGGGTTTTTGCATCCATGTTCATCAGTAGTATTAGTCTATAATTTTCTTTTTTTGTGATATCTTTTCCTGGTTTTGGTATCAGAGTGATAGTGGCTTCATAAAATGAATTAGGGAGTGTTCCTCCCTCTGCAATTTTTTGGAAGAGTATGAGAAGGATCTTCTTAGCTCTTCTCTAAATGTTTGATAGAATTCACCTGTGAAGCCATCTGGTCCTGGACTTTTATTTGTTGGAAGATTTTAAATTACAGTTTCAATTTTATTACTTGTGATAGTTCTGTTTATAGTTTCTAATTCTTCCTGGTTCAGTCTTGGGAAATTGTACCTTTCCAAGAATTTGTCCATTTCTTCGTGGTTGTCCATCTTATTGGCATATATTTGTCTGTAGTAGTCTCTTATAATCCTTTGCATTTTTGCGGTGTCAGTTGTGATTTCTCCTTTTTCATTTCTAATTTTATTGATTTGCATCCTCTCCCTTTTTTTCTTGATGAGGCTTGCTAAGGGTTTATCAATTTTATCTTCTCAAAGAACCAGTTAGTTTTATTGATCTTTGCTATTGTTTTTTTCGTTTCTATTTCATTTATTTCTGCTCTGACCTTTATGATTTCTTTACTTCTACTGACTTTGGGTTTTCTTTGTTCTCCTTCCTCTAGTTTCTTTAGGTATAGGGTTAGATTGTTTATTTGAGATTTTTCTTCTTTCTTGAGGTGAGATTGAATTGCTATAAACTTCCCACTTAGAACTGCTTTTGCTGCATCCCATAGGTTTTCGGTTGTAGTGTTTTTGTTGTCATTTGTTTCTATGTATTTTTTTATTTCTTCTTTGATTTCTTCAGTGATCTCTTGGTTATTTAGTAGCACACTGTTTAGCCTCCATGTATTTGTGTTTTTTACAGTCTTTTTCTTGTAATTTATTTGCAATCTCATAGCATTGTGTTCAAAAAAGATGCTTAATATGATTTCAATTTTCTTAAATTTTCCAAGGCTTGATTTGTGACCCAAGATGTGATCTATCCTGGAGAATGTTCCATGTGCACTTGAGAAGAAAGTGTACTCTGCCACTTTCAGGTGGAATGTTCTATAAATGTCAATTAAATCTATCTGGCCTGTTGTGTCATTTAAAGCTTGTGTTTCCTTATTTATTTTCTGTTTGGATGATCTGTCCATTGGTGTAAGTGGGGTGTTAAAGTCCCTTACTATTATTGTGTTACTGTCAACTTCCCCTTTCATGGTTGTTAGCATTTTCCTTATGTATTGAGGTGCTCCTGTATTGGGTGTATAAACATTTTTAATTGTTATACTTCTTCTTGGATTGATCCCTTGATCATTATGTAGTGTCCTTCCTTATCTCTTGTAACAGTCTTTATTTTAATGTCTATTTTATCTGATACAAGTATTGCTACTTCAGCTTTCTTTTGATTTCCATTTGCATGGAATATCTTTTTCTATCCCTTCACTGTCAGTCTGTATCTGTCCCTAGGTCTGAAGTGGGTCTCTTGTAGGAACAATATATATATGGGTCTTGTTTTTGTATCCATTCAGTCAGACTGTGTCTTTTGGTTGGGGCATTTAATCCACTTACATTCAAGGTTATTATTGATATTTATGTTCCTATTACCATTTTCTGAATTGTTTTGGGTTTGTTTTTGTGGGTTTTTTCTTCTCTTGTGTTTCCCGCCTAGAGAAGTTTCTTTCGCATTTGTTGTACAGCTGGTTTGGTGGTGCTGAATTCTCTTATCTTTTGCTTGTCTGAAAAGATTTTGATTTCTCCATCGAATCTGAATGAGATCCTTGCTGGGTAGATTAATCTTGGTTGTAGGTTTTTCTCTTTCATTACTTTAAGTATATCCTGCCACTCCTTTATGGGGATTCCTTTGTACGTTATTTTTTGTTTTTCCCTTGCTGCTTTTAATGTTTTTCCTTTGAATTTAATTTTTGTTAGTTTGATTAATATGTGTCTTGGTGTGTTTCTCCTTGGATTTATCCTGTAAGGGACTCTCTGCGCTTCCTGGACTTGGGTGACTCTTTCCTTTCCCATGTTAGTGAAGTTTTTGACTGTAATCTCTTCAAATATTTTCTCAGACCCTTTGTTTTTCTCTTCTCCTTTTGGGACCCCTGTAATTCGAATGTTAGTGTGTTTAGTGTTGTCCCAGAGGTCTCTGAGATGGTCTTCAATTCTTTTCCTTCTTTTTTATTTATTCTGCTCCTCAGCAGTTATTTCCACCATTTTGTCTTCCAGCTCACTTATTCGTTCTTCTGTTATTGATTCCTTCTAGTGTATTTTTCGTTTCAGTTGTTGTGTTGTTCATCTCTGTTTGTTTGTTCTTTAGTTCTTCTAGATCTTTGTTAAACATTTCTTGTATTTTCTCAATCCATGCCTCCATTCTATTTCCGAGATTCTGGATCATCTTTACTATCTTTACTCTGAATTCTTTTTCAGGTAGATTGCCTATTTTCTCTTCATTTATTTGGTCTTGTAGGGTTTTACCTTGCTCCTTCATCTGTGACATATTTTATTGCCATCTCATTATTATTATTATTATTTTGATGGGTGGAATTGTCTTCCTGTCTCACTGGTTGTTTGGCCTGAGGCTTCCAACACTGGAGTTTGTAGGCTGTTGGGTAGAGCTGGGTCTTGGTGCCGAGATGAGGAACTCCAGGAGACCTCACTCCGATGAATATTCCCTGGGGTCTGAGGTTCTCTGTTAGTCCAGTGGTTCAGACTCAGAGCTCCCACTGCAGGAGCTTCTGTCCAACCCCCGGGTCATGAACCACAATCCTGCAAGCCATCTGGGGCAGAAAAAAAAAAGAAAAGGAGAACAATAACAGTAAAAAATAAAATTAGACTAGGAAACTAACAGATATGTTAGAAAGAATATAAAAATTAAAAATGTAGATGAAACAACAACCAGAAGGTAAAACAGAACCACAGTAGTAAGAAAGAGGAGAAGAGAAAAAAAAAAAAAAGGTGGAAAAGGCCTTGGCTGTGGAGGGCGGGGCCTAAACAGGGGTGGAGGTTGGGCTGTGGGCGGGGCCTATGCTTCAGACCCACCAGGCTGGAAAAGGCCCTGGGTGGTGTGGGAGTGGGGCTTAGGCTCATCGGAACAAAAGGGACCCAGGCGTGCCTCCTGGCTCTGGTCTCAGAGGGCGGGGGACCCCACCTGGGAACCCAGCAGGCTTCCTGGGCCCCAGTGGACTGTCCAGCCTCCACTTCTCCTCCGACAGTCCTGGAGGCCCCCTCCCACCTGCCACTCCTGCTCTCCCCAGGCCTCCCTCCTAACCCCCGGGACGAGTGTGACCCGGTGTGGGGGAGGTGGCCTTGGAGGGCAGAGGACCCGGCCTGGGAGCTGAGCAGGCTTCCCTGGCCCAGGCAGGCGGGGCAAACACCCTTGCTCCTCCAGTCCTGGAGGGCCCCACCTGCCTGCCTTTCCTGTTCTGCCCTGGCCTCCCTCCTACACCCCCAGGACCAGCATTGCCCAGAGGGTGCCTCTGAGGGTGTAGGACCCGGCCGGAGAGCTGGGCAGACTTCCCTGGCTGATTGGGCAGGGGAAACACTGGGTGCGCTCCCACCTGATCCTAGCTCCCGAGGGTCCCTCCAGGCGTGGGAACCCCTCCCCCTCTCAGCCACTCCTCAGGGGCATCAGTCTCGTCCAGCTTCCACTTCTGCCCCCTCAGTCCCCCCACATCCTACCGGTTCGCTTGGGGGTTCCTCCTGTCTCCTTGGGTGTCGAGGTCCCCCACCAGCCTCCGTCAGGCAGCCTAGTTGTGGGGAGATGTGAACTCCATGTCTTCCCACACCGCCGTCTTGACTCTGCCCCTCCCTGAATAATTTACTATATTGTTATTTGTTGATTTTTTACAAATTATTGGGAATTCCCTGGCGGTTCAGTGGTTAGGACTCCGTGCTTCTACTCCAGGGGAGCCCCGGGTTTGATCCCTGGTTGGGGAACTAAGATCCTGCAGGCCGCACTGAGTGGCCATAAATAAATAAACGCTAACCTTCTAAAAAATAAAAATAAAATTATCTACTGCTTTTTAATGTAGGTGTATAGACAGATGAGGTTTGAAGGTTCTAGACATCATTGATCATTAAATAGTGCTGTCTAGAAAAAGAAGTCACATTTTCAAGGCTGTTGAGAGCTCCAAGAATGACAAGAATTTTCCTCACTGCTGCACTGCTGCTCCCTGGAACCTTTCCCCACAACTCAAACATAGTTGACAGTCCCTCTTCCTTAGGATTGCTGTTCATCGTCACTTCCTCTGGGAGGTTCCTCCCTGATCTCTCTGATGAAATAAAATCACCCATTCTGCACTTCCACAGCACCCTATACTTCCTTTTCTAAGCACTCGGCACGGGCACGGTCTTACATTGATGTGTGTAATTATTTCATTGTCTCATCCTCCGGCTCTTTAAGGGTAGAGACATAATTATTGTGTCACCATTGTACTGCTGGTGTCCAGCATGGTACCTGGCACATAGGAGGTTTTTGGATAGAAGGATTCGTGGATGGGTGGCTGGATGGATAGAGAAAGAAGAATGTTTCTTTCCATAGTGTCTTCACCCCAGCTCTGTGTTGTCTTCCTTCTACATGGACTGCTGTTTCTGCCCCTCTCCTACTGGCACAGTCACAACCTCCCTTGCCATCCAGCTTAGATAGCAATTCTTGGTTTTAAAATGACATCCAGATTCTCAATTTCCTAGTAAAACTCCTATGAAGACCCAGACAAACAAAGACAGTATCACACCAGAAAAACAAAACAAAATAGTCAGACAATGTACTGCCTGCAAGGAATTCAACTCAATTAGGAAAAGTTAATTATATTGCCTGTGTTCTTCTTTATAAAGCAGGGTGCCATCCACAGCCACTCAGCCAGCTGCTCCTTTGTGAAATAACCCACCAAACAGGGGTGTGGTCAGGTAGTCATGGCCAACTCGTGTTCACTCTGCTGTCTGCTGTCTGCTGACTGGACTTCTTTCCATTTTTGTGACCTGAATTGTGATCATGATGTTGGACTCAGTGAGTTAGGATTCTGTTCATCTAGAGAAACTTCGGGAGCAGCATGAGATCACACTCACTGCCAGCTGGCCTTTTTGGAGCTTCTTTCTAAAATGGGTGTCATGGCAGCATCTTTGGCCTCACACTGAGGACAGGAGTTGTGTGGGCTTCTCTCTGAGCCTTCCATTAGTCATGCGGACGTGCAGGTCAGATGGATCTTCACCCTAGTTCTCTGT
The DNA here is from genome assembly GCF_949752795.1 of Hyperoodon ampullatus. Classification (NCBI taxonomy): domain Eukaryota; kingdom Metazoa; phylum Chordata; class Mammalia; order Artiodactyla; family Ziphiidae; genus Hyperoodon; species Hyperoodon ampullatus. Next base: position 29,779,544 of record NC_136918.1, read on the forward strand.
AGCTCTTTCTTTAAAGGCCAGACTCTGGCGAGCTCTTCGGTTTATGTAGTTCATAGATCATCACTGAGCACATATCATGTACCAGACACTTTGCAAGAGACAGAGAGAATACGAAGGGAGATCTGGACGTGACTCAGCCCTCAGGGAACTTACACTCTATGTGCAAGACAGACACGTATACAAGTAACCATCATGCAAGGCAAGGTAGAGTAAATGCAAAATTAACTTAAAATTAGCACGCTGTTGGAATGGAGGCGGTGGAGTGATGTGGAAATTCACAAAAGGCTTCACACAGGAGGCGTATTTGACTAAGAATGAGAAGGATTCCAGAAAGCAGAGAACAGTGTGTAGACAACTCTAACCTGAGAGAACAGTTTACCTAAAGTCTGGAGATTTGGGGAATGCCCATAGATTGTGGTGAGTGAAACATGGGGTACATGGTGGGTGGGTGATATGAGAAGTGTTTTAGGGCCCAGATCATGGAGGTCCTTGAATGTCACGCTAAGAAATTGGAACTTTATTTGATTGGCAATTGAGACTTGATTCAGAACTAAGGAAGGGAAGTAAAAAAAAAATCAGGCCTATATTTTTAGGTGATTCTGGTGGCATATGTACAATCAGAGGGGCATGAGATTAGAGACTTGATATAGTCAAGGGAAAAATTAAGACAGGTCTGAACCACAGTGAAGGTCCTGGTCATGCAGCAGTGTTATCTCACCATGGGAGTCATTGGGGAGGCGGGACGGTGGAACTTTCCCAGCCCCAGATGTGTCATGTCCTGGGCCTAGGGTTCTAAGAAATGGTCTGAAATGTTAATACCTGACATGGAGGCTTAGCAGGGTTTTTTTGGTTTTTTAATAAATTTATTTATTTTATTTATTTATTTTTGGCTGCGTTGGGTCTTCATTGCTGTGCACGGGCTTTCTCTAGTTGCGGCGAGCAAGGACTACTCTTTGTTGTGGTGTGCGGGCTTCTCATTGCGGTGGCTTCTCTTGTTGTGGAGTATGGGCTCTAGGTGCATGGGCATCAGTAGTTGTGGCTCACGGGCTCTAGAGCACAGGCTCAGTAGTTGTGGTGCATGGGCTTAGTTTCTCCATGGCATTAGAGATCTTCCCGGACCAGGGCTCGAACCTGTGTCCCCTGCATTGGCAGGCAGATTCTTTGCTGCACCACCAGGGAAGTCCCTGGACATATGTTTTTATTTCTCTTGGATATCTACCTAGCAGTAGAGTTGCTTGGTCATATGGTAACTCTACATTCAACATTTTGAGAAACTGTCAAAAACTGTTTTGCAAAGTGGCTGCACCATTTTACATTCCCACCAGCAGTGTATGAAGGACAGTTCAAATTTCTCGACCTGCCTGCCAACACTTGTTGTCCTTTTTATTATAGCAGTTCGAAGGGGTATGAAATGGTATCTCATTGTGGTTTTGATTTGCATTTCCCTGATGACTAATTATGTTGAATATCTTTGCATGTGCTTACATGTTTTTTTGGGGAAATGGCTCTTTGGGTCCTTTGTCCACTTTTTATTGGGTTTTCATTTTATTAAAGGTTTGTAAGAGTTCTTACTGTATTCTAGATACAAAATTTTTATCTGACATATGATTAGCAAACATTTTCTCTCATCTGTAGATCATCTTTTCACTTTCTTAATGGTGTCCTTTGAAGTACAAATGTTTTTAATTTTGATGAAGCCTAACTTATCAATGTTTTCTTTTATCCCTTATACTTTTGGTGTCATATCTAAGAAATCATTGCCTAATGCAAGATCACAAAGATCTACTCCTGAGTTTCCTTCTAAAAGTATGATAGTTTTAGCTCTTCCATTTAGGTCTGTGATCCACTTTGAGTTGATTTTGTGTGGGATGTGAGATAGGGGTACAAATTCATTCTTTTCCATTTGGACATCAATTGTGTTTGTTGGAAAAAACGTTCTTTCCTCCATCGAATTGCCTTGCCCCTTTGTCAAAAATTAATTAACCATAAATGTGAGGGTTTATTTCTGGACTCTCAGTTGTAGTCCATTGATCTATATGTCTGCCCTTAATGCTAGTACCATACTGTCTTGATTACTGTAGCTTTGTAGTAAGTTTTGAAATCAGCTTTGTAGTAAGCTATTCTGAGTTGCTTGCATTTCCATATGAATTTTAAGATCATCTTTGTCAATTTCTGCAAACTATTTCTTTTTAAAAAAAATTTACATAGGGCTTCCCTGGTGGCGCAGTGGTTGAGAGTCCGCCTGCTGATGCAGGGGACACGGGTTCGTGCCCCGGTCTGGGAAGATCCCACATGCCGCGGAGCGGCTGGGCCCGTGAGCCATGGCTGCTGAGCCTGCGCGTCCGGAGCCTGTGCTTCGCAACGGGAGAGGCCACAGCAATGAGAGGCCCACATACCGCCAAAAAAAAAAAAAATTTACATAAAAAGAACTACGCTTTGTATGTTGTTCTATATGGTACTTTTTCCTCTTTCATTTAATAAGTCAAGTCATCTCTCTTGAAGGCGTTTTAAATGCAGTGTCCATCGGGAAATAAGAGCTCTGTACTTCCACACAGAATAACTGCTGGAAAAGGCCTCCAAAGATTCCCCTTAACCTAGATGGGATGATTACTGAAGACCTTCTCGTTCTACTTTCTGAATCACTACCGAGTTGTACACAGTACTATTTCTTCTCACTGCTTCAGTTTTCCATTGAAGGGGATCTTGGACCCCGACTTAATGCTTCGATTCTTCAGAAAAATGATCTCAGAAGAGAGTTGTCTCCTTGCAGCATTTCTGCCTACAGACTAAGCAAGTTCAGCTCCCTCTGAAAAAAAAAAAAAGTGGTGAGTGGACAGCCCCACTTACGGAGCACCCCTCTACGAATCTGACTGCCATCAGCTGCCCCCCAGTGATGGAAACCATCCCAAAGAAGGTAGCACAGAAAGAGTGGGCTCTCCAGAAATAGACAGCTTGCTTCACGGTAACTGCATTCAGTGAGAGCATTCCCCCACCATCCTCACCCTCATCCTCCACCTGGCCTCACTTCTCATTCATTCGGGTAAGGCACTGGATGCTATCCAGAGCAAAACCTCTACATCTAAACTTACCCCACTCCCAAACATTCTTTCCATCTAGGGCCAGCATCCATCTGGTGTTACAGCTATGCCAGTTGCTAAAATATTGAAACCCTTCTCTATCAGTAGGTAAGGAAATCCTGCATCTGCAGGGTTAAAGCCTAGCATGGCTGGGGCTCCCTCCACTATCTCCTCCTGACTCCCTAACAGCCCTGATTGCTAGCTGCCTTCCCTCTAGCGCTTGCTTTCTATTTTGGCTCTCACCCCTGTACACATTTATTCAGCAGGAGAGTTAATAAACTAACCCAGTAGTACCCATAAAACTCCATGTTCCCAAGAGGAAAGTTGTTATCTGAAACCACCTTTCAGGTTTCTGAGAAAAGGCCCCCAAATGGTCTGTGGATAGAATTCGGGGGGAGTCTAAGAATTTGGATGAGAAAAATTTATGTCTTTATTTGCACTAAACCCTTACTAAAATTTAATATTTAACCACCGACTCTTCCCGGTGGTTTCCGGGTCTAACTTGACACACTTTCTCAAGTAGAGATTGGTCTCACTCAGGAAAATAAAACTCTTATCTGTGTGTTATAATTTATGTTTGCTTTCTTTTTTATTTTATTTATTTATTTTATTTTTGGCTGCATTGGGTATTCGTTGCTGTGCGCGGGCTTTCTCTAGTTGTGGCGAGCAGGGGCTACTCTTCGTTGTAGTGCACGGGCTTCTCATTGCGGTGGCTTCTCTTGTTGCGGAGCACAGGCTCTAGGCACGCGGACTTTAGTTGTGGCTCGTGGGCTCTAGAGCACAGGCTCAGTAGTTGTGGCGCATGGGCTTAGTTGCTCCACAGCATGTGGGATCTTCCCGGACCAGGAATCGAACCCATGTCCCCCGCATTGGCAGGCAGATTCTTCACCACTGCGCCACCAGGGAAGCCATATGTTTGCTTTCTAATTTCTCTCTTGGACATTTCAGAGCTCAGTATAAATACTTCATGGTTATCCTAAAAAGTATCAGAGAAGATAGAGTGTAAGTGAATGACCTTAGTAAAAGTGTATTTATATAATAGAATTTTTAATTGCAAGATGTTTTATCATTGAAGTTACTCCCAATATTGCATGAGAAGTGTGACTGTGCAAGGCTTTCTTTTACCAGACCTCAGTGCAGGAGCTCAGCTTTTGTTGCCTTGGCAATTACAATGGCAGGTCACGAAAGGGAAGAAGATGGGGTAAAATTTCTCAAACCAGGGTTCTCAGTCCTGTGGGGTCACATAGACTTATTCTTGAGGATTCAAAACTCCTAAAACCATTTTGTAAATAGCTTCTATTTTGATGATAATTTGTTTAAAATTATTTTAACATTTCTAAAAATAAAAATTTACGATGGTAATTTTTTATCTGAGATTTTAGTTTCTTAAGTCTCTTTCCCAAAATGGAATATTTAGGATTTTTTTTTTTTTTTGAGATTCCCTCTTTCCTTTTTTGCTTTGTATCATTGAAGGTTGGGAACCTTCAGTCTTAGGAAAAGATAAATGGGTTTCCAGTTGTCTCTAAACCATTGAAGTAAGGCTCCTCCTCCCCCACCCTGCTCATATTCAAGGAAGGGAAAAGGTGAAGAGTTCAGTGCTGCTGAACAGAGCTCACCAACTACCTAAAAGGAATATTTTGAGGCCCAGGATTAGTAACAAAGAAAATGTGTAAACATGAACTGCTTCCTGTATTTATTTATTTATTTATTCGTTCGTTCATTCATTCATTCATTCATTCATTCATAGGGGGGCATGTTAATCTGGCATCTTCCTGCATGCTAAATTCAAAATGTAAATACATTAGAAAAGGGAAAAAATTTTATTTCTCTTTTGGTGTCTATTTATTGTATGAAGCTACAGCAGAGCATAACGCACAGGTGGTTTAAAATGCTTCTCTGCCATCTGAGATCTTGGCTTGCCAGGGTATAGATGTGGATGTCACTGTAGGGAATTGGGCTTATTCAGTATGTAAAATGAGGCTGGCATGGGTTCAGAGGTTTTGTCTGTGTCTTTACCAATTAACAATTTTTGCTTCCTTTTTTTTTTAAGTTCTTTTAAATTCTCTCTTTTTTTCTTTTTTGTTTTAATCTGTTAGATTCATAGATTGAAATTACTTAAATTTTTCTGTCAAATGCACTAAGATTCTTAATACCTAGTATCTGTAATATATATTTCCTATCAAAAGACATAGGAACTATTAGTATATAAACCAGAGATCATTTTAGTCTGGTACTGAAGTGAAATTCTCATTTACAACCTTGTTAAAAAGATTTGTTTTCTTTTTTTTTTTTGATGAAGGTCTATGTGGTATCCACGTTTTAGATTTTGTAATATTGTAAAACAAAAAAACCAAACTAGATTTTGTTTTTCCAAATTTGATGTTTTGTGAACTTATTTTATGCAAAGCATTTGGCATTTAATTCATGGCATGGGTTCTTAAAAAAAAAAGGAAAAGTGGTTTATATAAGGAAGGTATGGCTCAATATTACTATTACACATAAATACATAACGGTAAAATCAGTACTGTCTCAATAGCACATAATATAAAAAGAAAATCAACTCCTAGATAAATGATGAAGGAAATAAAATACAAATCTAGGTTTGACAGCAATATCTAGATAATGCCACTTATTTATATATATATTTTTAAGGGACTTTTGTGAGCATTTAGGATTATAGTGGCTGCCTTTTTGATCCACTGTGTTACTCTATCTAATTTTAATGAAGAGGGCAGTATGTAGCAATAAGAAACAGAAATGTTGAGACCTTTGTGGACCCTCTAGCAATCAGTGAATATCAGATCACAAATCTCTCCAGCTTTAATTACAGGCAAAAGAAAAGACAAAATTAGCATTTTAATATAGAAATATCTTAGGCTTTAGGAGAATTATGATAAATCTAATGTTGCCTAGTGCACCAAAGAGGGGATATTACAACAAACTGTCTTCTTAGGAATATTTGTTTAAATGAAGGCAACAATACTTCATCCTTATCTTTTTTGGATAATGATCACTATTTCAGGCTGTTCTTTGTTCCAGGTTTAAAATACCTTTAGTTGGGGGGGCGGGGAGAAAAAGTAATTGACAGTGTTTGTTTTCTGTAAAACTACAAGAAGGAAAAATGCTGTTTGCTTGGCACTAACAAGATAATTATTTTAGGGAGAGCTTTTGCTCTGCAGCTCTTCACTGGTGCCATGGCAGCCCTGCACTTGGATGCATTTAGGTTACGTCGTTTCAGCTACAGTGTATTAAACTAACTCCTCTTCCAGGGCTGAGTTTTGCCCACCTGTCTCCCCTAAAACACCTGCAACATATGTTTGCATAACCCTGTAATGCTTTGCCTTTGGGGTCCTGAGAAATTCCCCCAGAGCTTTTTGCTTATAAACAGCTGAGCAATTCGTTTTTCTAATGGCAGTTGCTTTTCCCCCAGCATTGAGGCAATAACATATTCACTAAAATAAGAGTCTCATTTTTCATCAAAGGGAAACGTTCGACGTATTCTTTACAGTGCTGTTTCTCCTTCTGAGCCTTATTCTTCCCCTAATCTGGCATGCTAAAAATTAAGAGTTGGTAGCAAGGTATTAGGGGAAAGAAAACTAAGTAATTCTTCATTTGTCAAATATTTTCTTCATGCCGAACAGACATTGTATTTATATTGTAAATATAAATTAACCTTTTCTATTAAACAAGCGCTGCAAGAACTTTGTCAGTTTAATGTAAAAATTGTAACCAATAAACTATAAAAATAATAATTTGGACTTATTGTAGGAAATCACTTTAATACTTTAACCTCATTAGCTGGCAAACAACTGTGCATTAATAGTATGTGGTTTTACAATTTTTAAAAAATTGTATGTATGTACGTACTCCTGTTCTGAGAAATAAGACAGCTTTTCTCCCCACGTATGAGGTCCAATGTGCATGATACATTTTCCTAAATATGTGTTTTTACTTTTTAAAAAATGGAATGTTTGGTAAAATCTGCCCTAAGTTTATATATGGTTATCAGAAGGACGAAACACTGCTTTCTCTACCTGTTTCTTATCATGGATTTCAAGTCGTCAGGCTGTCAGATCTGCTGTCAAAGTTCTGTTTATCAGTGCTTAGTGGTATCAGAAGGGAATTATAGCTTCCGTTTTATTGACTTTTTACGAAGTGCCCAGCACTGTGCCGCACTTAATGTTCATTGTCCCGTTTAATCCTTTCCGTTATGTTGCAGATGAGAAAACCAGAGCCAGAGTGTAAATTGACTCCTTCCCAGCCAGGAGTGGGTGGGGCGGGCTCTGGACTTGAACCTCCCTGACTCCAGATCCCTGGCCTCCCCTGCCAGGCAGCCTGTGCCTCTAAAGCAGATGTTAGGTCTACCTTGGTCCCTTTGTTTCTAACGTAACACTTTAACTCTTCTTTACCTCCTGCTGGTACATTCATAGATTAGAACAGGGATCACTGGAATTGCTTATCTTTTGCTCCGTTCAGTTCTACATGTGTTTACAAATAGCCAGCCCTTTGAAAGGCAGGCGATGTGTTGTTCCAAGCAGGATGAGTACCTCAGACTCTTTTCCTTCTGGAGTGTCCATTAACAAGGCAAAAGGAGATTATCATCCTCAGGTGAGGGACCAGAGTTAGAGGGATCAGTCTAGAAAGTACTATTTGTGATGACCTTTGTTGGATGAGTTTGACTTCACCAGGCTCAGAACAAGGAAAATTGTCACATTTCATCTTGTAGTTAATTGTACTTCTTGTGGTTAGTTGTACTTAGTGTGGGTTAGCATTTAAATATTTTTGTACACTACCATAGCAAAGTGAGTTTGAACTTAAATTCCTGAAATATTACTGTGCGGGTTAGGGTGGCAGGGAAGGCCTTCTATTACAGAGTAGAGCGGAGGGGAGTTGTCCGCCATCAAAAGCCACACTCAGTAAGGGACAGAGTGTTTTACCTGAAATTACATTAAGGCACAGCTTACTATCGTGTAATATAGAACTCAGAAGTGAAGAGCGTTAACTATAACGGAGAGGTTAGGTTTCAATCAGTTTTGTCCCTAACATTGATTGCTGTCATTTAAGCACTACTTGTAAATTGATTTGATCATGCCAAATTAACCAAAGCATTTTGAAACTTCAGAAGTACCACACGAGTTTGGTTTGGTTTGTTTTTTTCCGCATAGTTCCCTCTAGGGCACTTGTTTCTACTATTATCTATCCTGCTTCTATAAGTCATTTTGTCCACAAGGCTCTAAGCTGCCTCCCCAGATTTCAGCCTATCTGTGCCACAGGTGGGCGTTTCAGCATTCTTCTATTACCATAAAGTAACATGCTGAAGAGAAAGCCTTAAGAAGAGCTCCAGCAGCTTGTTAACAGAGAAGGATGGAGTGGTACTTGGGAAGTTAATTAGCTGCAATCTTGTGGAAGATTTATTTCAAGTCCATCCAGGTTGGTCTAGGAAAGGCATGGTAAACCCAGGGTGGATTGAATTTGTGATTTCTGCATTTTCATATATAGTTATGTAGACTTCTCAGGTCATGAAACATAATTGGTATTCCTCTGTACACAGACCAATATAAGTTAGGGTATAATTACCATTTTTTCTTCTGAAGAAAAATTCCCCCAAATAAACAGAAGTGGGTTTTTTTGTTGTTTTTGCTTTTTTTTTTTTTTTAATGTGCATTGGCTTGGAAAAGCTTATAATATTTGAAATCCTGACTGTGTGAAAGTGGGTTTAAAATAATTACTAATTGTTCCAATCCTTTGCAAAGACATACTTTTAAAGTTGTCCGCATCACATGTCCTACACAATGAGAATTTACAACTGTCATTGGGTCTGGTCTTTCTTACATACAGAGTTTTATATGTGTAGAATTCTAGTGGCTCTTACATTTTAGAGGAAATTCCAGATCTATAAAAAAATAGAAAACAAAACTGTTATATTTCTGTTAAATTTTATTTGGAAAAAAAATCCTTTGAAATAAGAAAGGCAAATGTTACTTTTAAAATGTTTCAATTGCATGAGGTTAGAATTGTGCTCATTTAATCTCATCCCGCTAAGGAAACCATTGCTATCATTTTGGTACATAGTTGTGTGAGAAGATATTGCTCCAAAATTTCTTGACTTTTTAAAACCTTATTCAGAAGAGACTAAACTAAATTAAAAGAGAATAATTATAGGTGAATTAAAGAACTGTCAGTACTGAATTTTAATGTATAAAAAAAAGCATGTGCCCTTTTTAAATAAGTGGCTATACCTGTTGATTTCTATAGCCACATGTTGGTTTACAGAGATATCAGACATTCAGTAGCTACAGCCACAGGTGGCCATTGAGCACCTGAAGTGTGGCTGGTCCAAACTGAGATGTGCTTTCAGTGTAAAGTATACACAAGATTTCAAACACTTTGTACAAAAGAAAGCATGTAAAATATCTCTATTTTTTATATTGATTACATGTTAAAATGACAACATTTTGGATATACCAAATGAAACAAAATATTATTACATTTACTTTCACTCTTTTTTTCTCTCTTTTTTTTTAACGTGGTTGCTAGAACATTTTAAATTACATATGAAGCTTGCATTTGTGACCCACATTATATTTCTGTTGGACAGTACTGGTCTAGGCCATCCATGTGTACACATACTTCTGTTTTAGTAACAGTATCACCTTCTCAGATAGAAAACCCTATTGAATGACTTCCAACTCTTACTTCTGATTTTATTTTCTTACATTTCAAATACTATTTTTCAACATCATCTTTTGATTCTTTCTTTTCCATCCCAGTACAGTGGCACTTTAAACTGCCTCTCCTTTTGATACTAGTAAGTCTCCTAGGAATTTAAATAGGGCTCAGTGAAAGCAATACTTGAACCTCATTCATATGTTCAAGTTAGATCATTATTCCTAATAATGGCTTTAAGTGCTTAGATAGATCAGCACTTCGTGTCTTGAATTGCTTGTCATTTCTTTATAAAGATGTTTCAAGAAATTGCTCCATGCATTCCCTTCTTTCATTGTTTTCTAGCAAAGAGGAACATAATCCTTTATTAATTTGTTGAAAGTCAGAGAAGAAAAGCCTTTTATAGTAACGAAAGCAAAATGTTTCCAGGTACTGAGAATAAAGAACGAAATTGGTTATGAGTGATAGTCCTACAAAAGTTAATTTTTAAAATAAATCATGAATGCACTGTCAGTCTGCCAGTGGCTTTGACCTCTATTTCATTTTCCCGTTGTGCTTGGGTCCAGGTTGTCATCAGCTACCAAGAGGAAACCTATGTAATTCCTAGAGAGCTAGAAGTTGCACTGTTAGACTTAATAGCATGGTAGTCATGGAAGCATCAGTTATCTTCATCAAGGCAATTCAGATCTGATTATTGTAGAACTGTGTTGAATACCAAACCAGTGGAGTAGTAGCTGGAGCTAAATCAAGGGATTGTCATTTTTGTCAGATGATTACGGCTGACTTGGAAGAGATATGAAAGGGTTGAGCTCTGTAAATATTCTCTTTTCAGCAGAAAAAGAAAAGGTCCATCATGGCCTTAAGATGCAGCTTGTTAGCTTGATGAATTTCAAACTATTTAACCTTAGCAATTATGTACCCCCGCCTACATACAAGTATATTCGTGCCTTGGGATTATATCTCCAAGGACTGATAGCAAAGCATATTGGTAATTTTCTATTAAGATAAAATGCAGCCTTTTTATGTCTAGTTAGATCTCTCAAAGGACAGGGCATGCTCTGGTTCAAAGTCCTAATTATTAACTTGAGTTATATGTTCAGGTAAACATTGGAACACATTTATTTATAAGTTTTTAAAAACTATTTAATGAAAAATATATATAATTTAACCTTTCAGAGATGATGGTATTCATTTAAGTTATGCTATTAATGTGTTACATTTTTATAAAGTGGAAGTATATTTGATTAATTTTTATTTGCCTGAGGGACTTGATACTTTTAAATAATAGACATATTAAATAATAGCAACCTATTTAAATAGACACACCCAACCTAATGATTCAAGGACATTTCTGCAAGTTTATAAATAATACTAAATGCCAGAAAGTACAGTGTATTGCTGCTTTTATGAAAATGTGCATTGGTCAGTTTGCTTTTGTATTTCTACTACCTGGGCACTTATTAAACTCGTATATAAGAATAGATGACATAGAAACTGCAAACTTCAAAAGAATTGCTGAATTCTGAAATAACTCATTCATTTTAGGAGAAGAAAGACTTGGTATGCCATCTAGTGGGCATATATAGCACTTTGGTTATCAAAAACTAACTTGAGTTTTGCTCTTCTTCAAATGCAGCTTTCTTGACACTTTGTGTCTCCTAGGCCATAGGCATAGATTATGCTGGTGTTAATCTCATAATATTTCAGTTTTGTTGTAATTTTGTCCGATTGTATTTTGGAAAGGCATATTGAAAATGATCAAAATTATCAAAAAGAAATCTAATGAAAGGAATAAATCTGTGTGAACTATGAAACAGATAAAAAGAAAGTGTATTAAAACAATTTCAGTGTTTAATCAGACTAAGATCAGTTAAGGCAAAACTTCAACATTAAAAACAAACAAACACGCTTCCCTGGTGGCGCAGTGGTTGAGAGTCCGCCTGCCGATGCAGGGGACACGGGTTCGTGCCCCGGTCCGGGAAGATCCCACATGCCGCGGAGCGGCTGGGCCCATGAGCCATGGCCACTGAGCCTGCGCGTCCGGAGCCTCTGCTCTGCAACGGGAGAGGCCACAACAGTGAGAGGCCCGCGTACCGCAAAAAACAAACAAATAACAACAACAAAAAAAAAAACCAGGGAGTTCCCTGGCAGTCCAGTGGTTAGGTCTCGGCACTTTCACTGCTGTGGCCCAGGTTCATTTCCTGGTCAGGGAATTAAGATCCCACAAGCCATGAGGGGCAGCCAAATTAAAAAAAAAAAAACAAAAACAACAACACATTAATTATTAAATTTCATTATTATACATATTTTTTTCTGAAAGAATATAAAAACAATTGTTTCATTCTTTTATATGTTAATGTATAATTTAAATAGCTTTATACATTTTAATTTACTGCTTTTTTTTTCTATAGAGAAATCCAAGACCAGTGACTTATCAGTTCCATCCAAATTTAGATTATTACAAAGCCCGAGGAGCAGACCTCATGAATAAAAGCCGGTAAGTCCTCTTTCTCTGATGAAAGTCACTAAGCTTGGAGATCGTCAGGAAATTTGCTGAAAATAATTTCCCAGATTTGAGTATACCAATGGTTAATGCATGTAATGAATCTTTGTAAAATAAATTATGAGTTTTTTTAAAAGCATGAGCAAAGAATATATGTTGATGTCAGTGGTAAGATGAAAAATTAAATAAATGTAAGAGTACTTGTTACAGATTGAAGTTTGACAACTTTGTTTTTCTAACACTAAGAAACCTGAATAAATTGTGCCTGCTTGTGCAGTCTCTTTCTAGATCCTTGCTGTTGATTGAAAAGAAGCAGTTCTATAATATATGTTTAAATTATTTCAGTAACAAAATTAAAACTGGGTTTCCCAGTTGTCTTTAGAACTATACAATAAGCTTATAAATGCATCTTGTGTGTGCATTTGTGATTATATACATAGAAGTTTTAAGGGTCACTGTAGGAATAAAAAGAAACATTAAAATCCTACTTTTAAAAGAAATTAACACTGGCATAAAGGGTTGATGAACAGTTTCGTTCTTCCATAATACTATACTCAGATGTCTCAAGAGTTAACTCATCAAACCAGAACCATCTCAAATTAGAACATAATTTCAAAATTTACTCTGGTAGACTAAAATGTTAGTCATGATAAATGCTGCAAGTTGTCCGAATTTTCTTCCTTAAGCATTTTGCCTGTGTGCTAGCTTTTCTTCAGTAGAATTCCAACAACCTAAATATACATGGTTGGAGTACACATACATGATGTGTTCTGCTCTTACTTGGAGAGTTTTTAAAAAAGACATAATTCCTGACACATCGAAACTTGTTGTCTGAGGAGTGAGAAGGATTTTATAAGAAAGCAGCTAAATTTAAACTTGCATTTTGAACCCTTAGTGTAACGTTATTTTTAAATTACCCATCCTTGATTGAAGTCTGTCTCATGTTTTGAAGGGCTGTGTAATTATGAGACCAGTTCTGCAGCCCACAAGGCTTCTGTGAAACTCTTTTCTGTTTGTTCATTTCATTTGATTCTTGGTTCACAAATAAAAGGTTTTTCACTATAGTCACTTTGTTCATTTAATTTAACAAATTCTTCTTGAGTGCCAGACTCTCAGTATTCTAGGCATTGGAGATAGTGAACAAACCAGACAAAAATCCTAGCCCTCAGGAATCTTACAGTCTAATCACTTGTATTTCCTCCCTGTCAAGTATTTAGTTTTGATATGTTTTTTAAAAAGTATATTTTAGGTACTTTCTTCATACAGGATCTTTCTAGCTGGAGCTCCTTCTTCTCTCCCCTAATCTCCACCCTGCACCCTCTGCCCACCACCTCCCCCAGGTTAGTTTTCACAGGACAGCCTGTAAACTCTCAGTTTCCAGCAGATTAGATCACACTCCCACTTGCCGCGGAGCAAAGGCTTCCTGATACCTCCCATAATCCAGTCTTCTTCCCTTGCCCCTCCCCTAGTGACCTCATCTCCTCCACCCTCCCCTTCTCTTCCCTCTTGCTTGAGCTTGCCTGGGGCCATAGTGCTTCCCTGTTCTCCTCCCACCTCCCCCTCTTCCTTTTCAGCTTCATGATTTATGGCTCAGCACAAATATCTCACATAAGGCAAGCCTATCTCTCTCTTACAGTTTTTTTTTATTTTATTTTACTGACATAGTTGATTTACAATGTTGTGTTAATTTCTGCTGTACAGCAAAGTGATTCAGTTATACATGTATCTACATTTCTCTTCCATTATGGTTTATCACAGGATATTGAATATAGTTCCCTGTGCCATACGGTAAGACCTTGTTGTCTATCCATTCTCTGTATAATAGTTTGCATCTGCTAATCCCAAACTCCCACTCCATCCCTCCCCTCCCCGCTCCCCCTTGACAACCACAAGTCTGTTCTCTATGTCTGTCAGTCTGTTTCTGTTTTGTAGATAGGTTCATTTGTGTCATATTTTAGATTCCATATATAAGTGATATCATATGGTATTTGTCTTTCTATTTCTGACTTACATCTTCTTTTTCCATTCATCTGTCAATGGACATTTAGGTTGTTTCCATATCCATGTCTTGGATATTGTAAATCATGCTGCGATGAACATAGGGGTGCATGTATCTTTTCGAATCATAGTTTTGTCTGGATATATGCCCAGAAGTGGAATTGCAGAATCATATGGTAGCTCTATTTTTAGTTTTTTGAGGAACCTCCATACTGTTCTCCATAGTGGCTGTATCAATTTACATTCCCACCAACAGTGCAAGAGGGTTCCCTTTCATCCACATCCTCTCCAGCATTTGATATTTGCAGACTTTTTTTTTATTAGTTTCTGCTTTATAACAAAGTGAATCAGTTATACATATACATCTGTTCCCATATCCCTTCCCTCTTGCATCTCCCTCCCTCCCACCCTCCCTATCCCACCCCTCCAGACGGTCACAAAGCACCGAGCTGATCTCCCTGTGCTATGTGACTGCTTCCCACTAGCTATCTACCTTACGTTTGGTAGTGTATATATGTCCATGCCTCTCTCTCACTTTGTCACAGCTTACCCTTCCCCCTCCCCATATCCTCAAGTCCATTCTCAAGTAGGTCTGTGTCTTTATTCCTGTTTTACCCCTAGGTTCTTCATGACATTTTTTTTTCTTAAATTCCATATATATGTGTTAGCATACAGTATTTGTCTTTCTCTTTCTGACTTACTTCACTCTGTATGACAGACTCTAGGTCTATCCATCTCATTACAAATAGCTCAATTTCATTTCCTTTTATGGCTGAGTAATATTCCATTGTATATATGTGCCACATCTTCTGTATCCATTCATCCGATGATGGACACTTAGGTTGTCAAGGCTGCCCACTCTCACCACTCTTATTCAACATAGTTTTGGAAGTTTTAGCCACAGCAATCAGAGAAGAAAAGGAAATAAAAGGAATCCAAATTGGAAAAGAAGAAGTAAAGCTGTCACTGTTTGCAGATGACATGATACTATACATAGAGAATCCTAAAGATGCTACGAGAAGACTACTAGAGCTAATCAATGAATTTGGTAAAGTAGCAGGATACAAAATTAATGCACAGAAATCTCTGGCATTCCTGTACACTAATGATGAAAAATCTGAAAGTGAAATCAAGAAAACACTCCCATTTACCATTGCAAGAAAAAGAATAAAATATCTAGGAATAAACCTACCTAAGGAGACAAAAGACTTGTAGACTTTTTGATGATGGCCATTCTGACCGGTGTGAGGTGATACCTCATTGTAGTTGTGATTTGCATTTCTCTAATGATTAGTGATGTTGAGCAGCTTTTCTTGTGCCTGTTAGCAATCCATATGTTCACACAAGCCTCTCTTGACCTCCCTTTTGTCTTCACCTCCCTTGGTCACTCTCTACCCCATTGCCCCCATCTTATTTTCATAGCATTCTTTACTCACAGAAGTCATAGACATATGTATCATCTATCTCCCCAACCTCCCCACTAAAGTCAAGCCCCCTGCAGGCAGGTCCCTTGTCTTACTCACTACTTGAGGGCACCTGGAATAATCTTGGCTGGTGTGGGGAGGTTACTCAGTATTTGTTGTATGTATACATGATTCTATTTTTACATTTTTCAACATCTACTTTTTTTTTTCAAAAAAGGAAATAGACTGTACCCTTTCCTTTTTCCCCTTCATGTTTTATCTTTCTTCCATTTAGCTTTCTGTCCCAGCATTTTTCTTCTCAAAAATGTTGGTTCTGTTTTATGTATTTCCTTGTAAGCACATTGAGATTCTTATACAAAGTAACACTGTAAGGATGCAAGGCAGATTTCTCATCATCACTGTTGCAATTTCAAAGCTTGAAATTGAAACTGAACCAAATAAAGTGTAGTGTGTGAAGACATCACAGACCAGTAAATGAGGAAAGAAAGAGTTCAGAGATGGTACTGGGAAACTTGACAAATCTTTTGAAAAGGTATCAACTTATAAACTTAACACACACCAGAATAAACTCTGAGTTAATCAAAGTTCACTCAAATAAGCAAACATAGAAATAAAACACAAATGTCTGTCTGACCTCTAGTTACTAAACTTTTTAGCCTTAAAAGTAATGGAAGAAATCACAAAGGGAAGGACTGGTGGATTTTACTACACAACTGTTTTTAAGTAGATGTCAAAAATAAAATAAACTGAATCAAAAAGGAAACAGAAAATTGGGAAAATATTTGTAGTATAAATGACTGACAAACTATAATATCATTAATGTATAGAAACTTACACTGTTCAGTAAGAAACACAAGATCTGTTTCAGGGGCCATCACATCTCCTGCCATACTCTTCTCTGCCCAGAGGATCTCAGCCCAGGTTCATGGCTTTACATTCCATTTATGACTAAAGGGTCCTTCACTTATATCTCCAGTCTGACCTCTTCCCTTGAACTCCAGACTCACATGTTCCAAACTAAACTCTTGATTCCACCTCCACACACCTGTTGTTCCCCCAGTGTTTCTGCATCACAATGAATGTCATGACCCAGGTGATCAAGCCTTAGAGTTGCCTTTAACTCTTCTTTTTCTCTGACATCACACGTCAAGTGCATCAGCAACTCCTGTTCAAACTATATCCTGAACTAAGCCACTTACCTCTCTCTGCAGTGGTGGCACCAAGTCACGTGGCCTTGCCCATCTCACCCCCACGGTCTCCTAACTCATCTCCCTGTGCAAGTCCGATCCTATCACTCTTCTGCTCAGAGCCCTTCCGTGGCTTCCCAAAATATTTGGGGTCAAATCCAAAGCCTTTTCAGTGGTCTGCAAGGCAGGCCCTACATGATCCGGCTCCTGTCTCTCCAACCCCACCACCCTGCTCTCTCGTTCACTGGACTCCAGCCACACCGGGCTGCTTACCATCCCTCCAGCTCTCAAGCAAGTTCCCACTTCAGGAGCTTTGAGCTTGCTTTTCTCCGTGTCTGGATTCTTCCCCAAGAATCCACATGGCACACTTACTGCTCAGTCTGTGTTCAAATATCGTCTCTTCAGAGAACCTCTCTTTGACTGCCCCGTCTAAAGTAATGGACCACTTTACTCTGTCCCTTTAATTTGCTTTGTTACTGTTTTTGTGGGGTTTTTTTTAATAACTGAAATGGTATTTTTCGTTTTTTATTCAGCTTTTTGGTTTGTTTTTATAGTTTGTTTCTTGCATTGAAATGTAAACTCTGCATGTGTGTCTTGTTAACTGTCTTATCCTCAGCACCTAAAATAGTGCCTAGAATATAGTAGGCACTCAATGAAAGAAGGATTACAAACAGCAAATAAACATTTTAAAAAGCTGTTCAAACTCATAATTAATCAAAGAAATGCATAATTAATTAAAACACCTATGAAGCACTGTTTTTCACCTTTCAAATTAGCAAATTAAAAATAAACGAGGCAGAGGTGAGTAAATCATCACGATCTACTGTACGGCCTAGGCCCATAGTTAATAATACTATATTGTGTACTTAAAATTTGCTAAGCAAGTAGATCTTAAGTGTTCTTATCACAAAAAATAAAATAAATAAAAATAGTTGTGATAAAGAGGGTGGGAGGAAACTTTTGGGGGTGATGGATAGGTTTATGGCATATATTGTGGTGATAGTTTCACAGATGTGTACTTATCTCCAAACTTATCAAGCTGTACACTTTAAATAGGTACAGCCGTTGTATGTCCATTAGACCTCAATAAAGTGGTTTTGAATGAATGAATGGGCAAGCCAGCACGGGTGAAGGTGCACGGATATCCTTAGTCACCAGTATAGGGAGTGTAGGTTGAGACAAGCTTAGTGATCTTGCCAAATAGTACTCCTAATTCTGTATGTAGCCCTTATAACTACCACCTTATTCCCCAGAGGTTTGTTTATTGTGCCACTACTTTATCCATGATCAGAAGCTATTGTAGCTGCAAAATCCTCGGGAAAGTCCCCCTTTAGCTATTTAATGCCTAAGATGCTTTTACCAAGCTGGACCCTTCAGCCATAATTAGCCTTGCAACTACTTTCTTAGCTGTATAGAGGCTATTAAAGAGTTAATGCATTGGGACTGTCATTGAGCAGCAAGACAGGTAGTGGGGATGGTCTAGAGGGAATATATATCCTCATGGGGGAACCCCACGCAGTCATCAGTTAGCAGAGGACAGACAAGAGGCAGGCAGACACCTGGAAAGCAGGGAGCTAATACTTGCTACGTCTGTGGCAATGGACTTCTATTTGTGTTGCTTATCCAAATGAGGGATGAGGATGCAAAGATGACATGTGATTTTGAGATAAGAATATCTCTAGAAATCAAGAAGCCTGATTTCTCTTCTCTGCTTTACCATGGATTGCTATAATTAAGTCTTTAAACACAAGTGCCTAGGTATTTTAGTGGTAGATTTTCCATTACGTGTGTGGGTAATATTCACTGTGCTCTGATTTTACTTACTTGCAAATTTCTCTTTAAAAATGGGAATTGACATTTTGTTATTCATTCAATTTTGGGGCTCAGAACAATAATTTAACACTCAAATCCTACTCCAATTTTGTCCTTAAATAACCATAAAAAAAAAAAAAAGCACATCTAAATTGTGACTAGTCTTCAGAAAGACCCATCTAATTTACTCAGGAATCTATGACCACTGAAATGCCCAATTGAGAAGTCATGGAACAGAATTTAATAGTTTTTAAATACTGCAACCTCTCATAGTAAGAGTAGAATCTTTATTCTTCTTTATTCCTTTATACCTTCTTTATTCCAGAGCATTCATGGGTTTTCTGTTTTGAAAATGACACAACGCAATTTCTCAGAATGTGTAGTTTTTATCTGCTCTGCAGAGGTGATGAAATAATCACACCTGAGCTGTCAGCAGTGACTCAAGGCCACGTGTCACTTTATCTAGTGGTGCCTTCTTACAGACTTCACAACTATAGGTCTTTTAACTTGCTTAAGCAATTTCATATCACCAAAGTTAGACATTTCACTTGATTAAATGAGGCCTTGGTAGAGATGGAAGAAACCAAGCTAAGTTCCTGATCTGCCCACTCACCAGATCAGCAATAGCATTCTTTGTGCTAATATTCCCACCTTTCCTCTGCCTTGTGTCAGAGCTTAAACAACTTAACTGTTACCAATAATGAAAGATTCCAGAATTAGAATTCTGGCAGGTACAGGCCTCTGGCAGGCCTCTACAAAAGGCCCCTTGTCAGGATCCTTGCATGGGAGCCAGCAGGAAGCCAGGGAAAGATGATTCTAATAAGAGTGTTCTCTGGGCTTTGAAGATGTTTTCCGCATTCCTCAGCTGGGCTCCAGGCGATGAAGTAGTGATGGTGTCCAGTCCATTTTTACCCCAAGAATGCCTGATGGCCAATAATTTTCCATCTCTCCTTGGGATCAGGATCTGCCTCAGCTTAGGAGCGTTCTTCTCAGGTCCTGGCCTAACAAGAATGTCCTAGAAAGTGCGTGATCCCAGGAAGCTCAGGAATTCTTCTACCAGTTGTCATCTTATGCTAGAATTTGAGCTTTGTGAGAACAGGGACCACATCTGCCTCTGTCATTGCTGTTTCCTCAGTACCTGGCACAGAGAACACATTCAAATACTGGTGAAATGATTAAATGCTTTCTAGCCTCATTTATAGAGTAACCATATGGATGTCAGGGACTGAATCCTCGAATCTTCATAATGCCAGGGCCTAGCACAGTACCTGGCACTGTTTCTAGTATTCAGTGAGTATTTAGTTTAATGACTGAATAAATAAATACTGTTTTGAATACCTAAAAGGCATTATAAAATTCTTCTGGCCAATTTCCATTTTATATGGTCCACAAGAATTTTTAAATTAGGCTTTATTGTATTTACTCAGAAGTATTTTATTGCTAAAATATGGTAAAGAAATAATATGCTAATGATATTTCCCAAGTCATGAAGCCAAGAAGTCCATGGTTATAGTCCATTAGTAGTTAATTGGCTAATCAGAATTTTAAAGGACACTGATTTCTATATAAATGTAATTTTGTGATATTTTTGTGCTCAAATAAGAGTTTGTGCTATAAACACTTCTATGTCTGAAATGCTCTTTCTCTTGTATCAAAGAGAGTTGTTAATTCCTAACCAATTTAGGTAAATTGGTAAAACTATCTCCTGTTTAGGGCAGAGTAAATAAATCTTTCTCCTGTTTTAAAAAATTTAAGTGTAATTTGTACACAAAACACAGATCTTAAGTGTTCGGTCTGATGAGTTTTGACAGCTGTGTATACCCCTGTAATCACCATCTAAAACAATGTATCTGGAGTGAACATTTCTTTCACCCGAGGATTCCCTCGTGTCCCTTTACGGTCAATTCCAACCCTTCATCCCAAGGCAACCACTGTCTGATTTCTATTACCTTATATTAGTTTTGCCTTTTCTTGAGCTTCCCGTAAATAGAGCCACACAGTATGCACTCATTTTTGTCTAGCTTTTTTCATTCAGAATAATGTTTTTGCAATTCATGCGTGTTGTTGCATGTATCAGTAGTTTCTTCCTTTAGATTGTTGAGTCGTATTCCACTATACGATGTATCACAAGTTGTTTATCTGTTCTCTTGTTGATAGATACTGGCTTATTTCCAGATTTGGGGTGTTATGAACAAGACTGCTAAGAGCATTCTTGTACAGGTGTTTTGATGTTTTTGTTTGTTGTTTTGGGTTTTGGTGTTTATCTTTCCCTTGGGTAAACACTTAGAAATTAAATTGTCCTAATGCATAGATCTATGTTTAACTTTATAAGAAACTACAAACTGTTTTACAAAGTAATTATACCTTTTTCCACTCTCATCAGGAAAATATGGGGGTTCTAACTGCTCTTCATCTTTGCCAACATTCGCTACTGTCAGTCTTTCTGATTTTATCTATTCTAGTTGGTGTGAAAATGGTATCTCATTGTGTTTTAATTTGCATTTTCCTGGGCATCTTTTCATAGAATATTAGTATATCTTCTTTTGTGAACTGTCCAGATAGTTTGCCTGTGTTTAATGGGTTGTTTGTCTTTTTATTCTCAATTTGTAAGAATTCTTTATATATTCTGGATAGGAGTCTTTGTCAGATAAATGTACTGCAAATATTATCCTCCCGCAGTGTGTGGCTTGCCTGTTCATTTTCTTAGTGATATCTTTTGATGAGCAGAAAATTATTATTTCAATGAAGTTTCTTTTACCAGTTTTTTTCTTCTGTGGCTAGTGCATTTTATTTTCCTATTGAAGAAATCTCCTATCTAAGACTCACCTTAGTTTCCGTTGTTGAGGGTCCTTAAGACCACGCTCGGCTTCAGTGGTTCACTGGAAGGACTCACAGAACTCAGAAAAGCTGATAGACTCATGTTTATAGTATACTGTGAAAAAAGACTGTAGATTAAAATCAGGAAGGGAAGAAGGTTGGTGTTGTCGACTGAAAAAATGCACAACCTAGAAGCTGAGGGTTATGTCTTATTCGGCAGACTTTCTGAGGTCTTCAAGCCAGGGAGACAGGACTCTCAGATCACTCTGAGGGACTGCTCTGAAGAGGCAAGGGGGGAGCCAGGATATACAGTAGTTTTTGCAACAAATACCAGGTAGTCGGAGCATCAAAAGTTTACTGTTAATTAAAGAAAACCAGACATCTCACGTTAAAGAATGTAGCGCTTTTCTATGTATGTATGGGAAGATGCAAGAGTCTGGGCTCACTGAAATCATTCCTTTGATGTGCACCTCAGCTACCTGGGGCCAGCATCCTGTGCTTTCTCATCCAGGGTCTCCTCAGGGTGCACCATCAGGGTGGCTGCAGCAGTTGACTGCTAGATGGTGGGCATTCGGTTTCCATCCTGAGTTTCCTCAGGGCTCACCATTGGGGAGGCTATAATGTGATGGCTTGATGGCTGCAGCATCCTTTGTTTACTGATATGGCAGGCAACATTTTTCACTCACAGTCTAAGAGAAACCAGGTACAACTTTCCAGGTATCTGCTCCCAGTGGACTGCTTAAATCTCCTGGGAACCATGTAGGGCAACACATGTGAAGTGTTGCCAACCAGGGAAGCTCACCCAGGACTTGGTGACCCCAAGGTTTGTTATTAGAGATCAGTCATGTAGTCATGAAGCAACTATGTGACTAACATTAGCTACTCCATCTCCAGTTCCCTCCAGAGGTCAGACTGATATAGTGTGGCAGGGGCCCAGGTTGAACAAAAACAGACATTTACCATAAATCTGATTGTTAGCATAAACTTTGGTGTGGCTCAAGGCCCCAGGTCTACAAAGACACTTTTATCAGGCAGGATATTCCAAGGACTAGAGGTTATCTCCCAGTTGTCCCTCGAGGGCCAGTCCTAAACAACTTTGCAGTGTGCAGGATTTGGACAGTCCAGGCCCGCTGAGTTAGCCCTTTACTGTACAGTCTCAAAGATATTCTGTATTCTTCTAAAAGCTCTGTAGTTCTAACATTTGTATTAAATCTGTGGTCCACATCAGGTTAATGTCTGTGTGTGGAGTGAGGTAAAAATTAAAGTCCATCTTTTTCCATAAAGGTATCCAGTAGTTCAGTACCACTTGTTTAAAAAGTCTTTCCTTTCCCCATTGAATTAAATTGGATCCTTGGTTGAAAATCAATTGACTATATAGATATGAGCCAATTTCTGGACCTTCTATCCTTTCTCTAGTACCACACTAACTGAATTATGTAGCTTTATAGCAAGTCTTGATTTTAAATAGCCTGAATCCTCCAACTTTATTCTTTTTTCATTATTTTGGCTATTCTGGGTTCTTTGCATTTCCTTATAAATTTTAGAATCTACATGTCAATTTCTATAAAAATTATTGGGATTTTGGTTGGAATTACATTGAATCTATAGATCAATTTGGAAAGAACTGATACCTTAATATTATTGAATTATCTCATCCATGAACATGGACTGTCTCTTCATCCAATTAGTCTTCTTCACATTCTCTCAGTAGTGTTTTATACTTTTTACTGCAGAAGTCTTGTATATATTTTTTTTTCAATTGAGAGAAAATAAATTCCTCTTTTTTTCTGCATCTAACCTGTTCCCTTCCATGGCTGTACTTTTTTTAATGTGACTGTTTCCTTGGACTTTTATGTGCACTCACACATTTCTTTATCTTTATTGGCTCCCATACCTCCTTCCTTAAAACTCTTAACAGTTGATTCTTGATACATGTTAAGTACAGCTGTTTGTGATCTTTTTTTTAATTGTGAAGATATATAGTGATTCTCAAAGTGAAGGTAGAGAGGTGAAGAGGGCAAGACTCCCCACCAGGTGGGCACCTCAGAATTGTATCCTCTTCCATTCTGATGTATTTCCCTAGCTCAGAGACTCCCATGAGCCACGGTCAACGGGAGAGATTTGTATCCCTCTCAGATACTGGGTCAGAAAATAAATTAGTTGAAAACCACCACTCTAGAAATAGAAACCTCAAAATTTATTCCTACAGGTATGTCTTGGGGAGTTTATCTCATGATTTTATACAATCACTATTAATGTGTAATTGCTAATTATTTGTTATATTAAACAAATATTACAAATTGTGTTCAGACCCAATTAGGTGAGCCCTACAGTCTAGCTTATATCCACCCTCTCGTGAGGGCTAGCTTTTCTATCCCTAACAAGCACTCCTTTTGCTTCACATAACAGTCACAAAGATTTACATGCCACACGCAAAATAACCATGGTCTTCATAGATGAAAGGAAACATGTTTCACTTGAAAGGCAGATTCCTAAGGAATAAGTAATAGCAAACTAACTTTTATCACATAGTTTTTATAAAGGCCTATAAAATCTTGAGTTTCTTGCGATGTGGAGAGAGTTCATTTTCTAAGATAATAGAAACCTCACAATATGGCAAACAAATTAGAATTAGATATAGGTGTCTTTCATTGAAGCAAATTCGATACACTCAACCTTAAAGGTAAAGAATTAAGAAAGTTGGAAACCAATTCATTTTATAGAATTTGAGACCTTCACCTTAGAAAATTTGTGAGTAGAAGTACATCATGAACGTTAGCTCAAATGTTAGGATCACTTGGAAAAGTATTATTTTGCAACCATGACAACTGTTCTAAATTTCCAAATAAAAGATAGATGTATATAATAAGCATTCTGAAAGAGGTAAATATGAATCATAATCCATTCAGGGTACGTCAGTAATGACAGACTAGAAAATTACAGAGATGCAAAGAGAATATTTTTTCTATCCAAAAACCAAAGTCACATATTTATATTTACTTTTTCCAGCTACTCCTTGCACTTAAGAAGATAATTTTAAAGTAAGTTATATGTTTTTATGATGGAAAAAAGTATAGGTAGGATGAGGTGAGACTATGATAGAAAGAAAAGGAAATTTTGATGGAAGGAGAAGGAAAAGAATAGAGAAAAAAGGCCTCAGAGGGAAGATGAACCTAGAGGAGGAAGGAGAGGTGAAAAGAACAGAATAGAAACTGAGGGTGGAAATAAGGAGGCAGGGCAGACAGGTAGGCCCCTGAGTTTGAGATGGGTTTAGTCAGCATCCCTCAAGGGCCCACACTATCATTCAGGCCTCTTTTTGGTCCTGTAATCTTAGCAGGATAGTGAATGTGGTGGTAGAAGCCATTTGGCTCATCTGATCACAAGCTGTCAGAGTCAGAAGGGGCTTTCACTGAACCCTGCCTCTCACCCATGCCAGGGCCAGGGAGCCCGTGTGTCTGAAAATGATTTTCTAATCTCTACTTACACAGTTCCAGAAACGGAGCTCTTACTGTTTTAAATTGAGCCTGTGAAATCACTAGAAAGGATTTCCTGTGTCATAGCTTTTTAACTGTCTTCTGTTACTGTCTGTAACTTTTGTAAACTTATTTTTTTAAGCCACGCGAAGAAGCGCTGCTTTCCCTCATGGCAGCTCTCACAGTACTGGAGGACTTGCTCCCCTGCTTTTTTAGCCATTTCTCTTCCATCATAATTTTCATACCTGCCTACTGTTGCACTCCATTTTATAGACACAAAATTCAGTTCTGCCAGAAATTAATGCATCACCAAAACAGTCTGCCGTGATTGTACAGTTAGTTACCTCCTGCAGTGTAGACAGTCAGCTAGTATTTCTAGCCACATATCATATTTACTATTAAAGGAAAACATGTTTCCTATAAGAGGTTAATATATACTTACTATATATAGATACCATATTTACTTTTGAGGGATAATTTCACAGGGTACAGAATTCTAGGTTGGTGGGTTTTTTCTCTCAACACTTTACACATTCACTGCACTCTCTTCTTGCATACGTGGTTTCTGAGGATAATTAGAATGTGGTTCTTATTTTTGCTCCTCTGTAGGTAAGCTGTTTTTTTTTCCCCTCTGGCTTTTTTCAGGATTTTTTTTCCTGTGATTTTCCATAGTTTAAAAATGATATGACTAAGCATAGTTTTTTTTTGGCATTTTTCTTGCCTGGTGTTCTCTGAGCTTCCTGGATCTTTGGTTTCTTGTCTGACATTAATTTGGGGGAAATTCTCAGTCATTGTTTCAAATATTTCTTCTGTTCCTTTCTATCTTTCTTCTTTCTGGTGTTCCCATTATGTGAATGTTACATCTTTTAGGGTTGTCCCACAGTTCTTGGTTATTCTGTTCTGCTTTTTCTGTCTTTTCTGTTTGCTTGGGGAGTTTCTATTGAAATATCCTCAACCTCAGAGATTCGTTCCTCAGCCATGTCCATCAATAATAAGCCCATCAAAGACATTCTTTGTTTATGTTACAGTATTTTTGATCTCTGTCATTTCTTTTTTTTTTCTTAGAATTTCCTCCTCTCTGCTTATATTTCCTATCTGTTCTTGCATGCTGTATACTTTATTCCTTAGAGTCTTTAGCATTTTAATCATAGTGATTTTAAATTTCCAGTCTGGTAATTCCAACATCCCTGCTATATCTGAGTCTGGTTCTGAAGCTTGGTCGCTCTCGCTCTTCAAACTATGCTTTTTGCTTTTTTAGTACATCTTTTAATTTTTTTTTTTTTTTTTATAGTTGGACACGTTGTACTGGGTAAAAGGAACTCCAGAAATAGGCCTTTAGTAATGTGGTGATAAGGTGTGGAGGAAAGGAAACATTCTATGGTCCTATAATTAGGTCTCAGTCTTTTAGTGAGCCTGGGCTTCCAGACTGTGAACTTAACACATGCCTCTCAGCTGCAGCCCCCACCAACGTCGGGTGGAACAGGACAGCTAGAGGGGGCTGGGGTTGGGTACTTGCCTTCCCCCAGGTCAGTTAGGCTCAGCAAAAATCCCTGTAGGTTGGTCTCTGGTTAAATATTTCTCCTGAGGGCAGACCATTTAAGAAGAACAAGATGCTCTGGTGTATTTCAAATGGTTCCTTTTCCTCTACCCCTGCCAGAAGCACAATTTTTCTCCCATATTTACCATGAGAACCTGGTAGAGCTCCAGGAGGTAAAACTCGCTGAAGTTTGGGCTGCCCCTCCACCCTCCTGACTGGGTCCCCTGGGAGATTTTAACTCTCAAGTTTGTCCACACCGAGCTTCTAGCAATTCAGCCACAGTTCCAATTTCCCTACCCCAGCGCTGGTTCCTGTGGGTTTCTGCTCTGGTAGGTTGTGATCCTCTGTATTCACCCGTCACTCTCTCCAATCTGGGTGACAGCAGTTTGCCCTTTGACCTCACTTCTCTTACGGATCTAAGAAAAAAATGTTGATTTTTTTTTTCAGTTCAGCTTTTTACTTGTTGTTAGGACAGCAGTTTGCCCTTTGACCTCACTTCTCTTATGGATCTAAGAAAAAATTGTTAATTTTTTTTTCAGTTTGTTCAGCTTTTTACTTGTTAGGACAGTGTAAAGACTTCCAAGCATTTTACATGCTGGTCTGGAAGCCCAGAAGTTCACTCATCTAGAATTAATGCAGCCCAAGGATCTTATTTTTCTCCTACAACATGATTATGGGCTCAGATTAGCCTTGTAGACCAGACCAAAACATTCATGTTTGGGTGCTTGACTTTTTTTTTTTTTTAATATGAACTCACGTTAATCCATGCCTCCCTATTCTGTGTGTAATGAGCAGTTGTCAAAAGTTTTAACCTAAGTGCATATGCTTTCATTTATCTTCATTAAATTTTATCTGTTTCATTTATTTCTCATGCTACCCTGTTGAGAGTATTTTAAATTTTGATTATTTTATCTGATGTATTGGGTGCCTCTGCAGCTTTTGGTCTAAAATTCATAAGCCCATGTTCTCTTTCTTCAAGTCTTAAAACTATAGGATCTTCTATCTCAAAGGGACACAAAATATCATATAACTCAGCCCCCATGGTTTAAAGATAAGGAAACTAAGGTCCAGACAACAGGCTAAATAACTCTTCCAAGTTACGTAATTCAGTGACAGAAGATTATGACCTTAAAAAAAAGGACTGGTGAGGAGGTCTGTGAACCAAGTCTGAGACACATGTCACCAGAGGGGTGCTAGAACATTCAGCAGCACACGTGAGGTACAGTTGTTCAGCTGTAACTAAGCGTGTATTATCCTCCATTATATCCACTGCACCTTGATAAAATCCAACAGAGGTTAACGCTTCAGATAAGAAATAAAGTTGTCTTAGGATGACTTGTTTTTAGTGAACCAGACTGGCTACTTGTAATAAACACAACCATTTCCAAGTAATTAGTAAAAATATTTGTATAAACCAGTCTATTTTACAGTTTGGTCTCCACACTCCTTTTGAAAAATCAGAATATTTCCCCACTTCCATTCTTCTGATATTTCTATTTTTATTTAATAAAACAAAATGAGTAATATACTTAAGACAAACCCAACTGTCTAAAATTTTAAATGTATCTAAATAACAATTGGATCAACAGACTATTTGAAAATGTGGGGGGAAATCTTTGATGCAATTGCTTTCTTTTTTTTAATATTTATTTTATTTATTTACTTGGTTGTGCTGGGTCTTAGTTGTGGCAGGCGGGCTCCTTAGTTGCAGCTCACAGACTCCTTATTTGTGGCTCACCAGCTCCTTAGTTGTGGCATGTGAACTCTTAGTTGCAGCATGCATGTGGGATCCTGCAAGGGCCCCCTGCATTGGGAGCGAGGAGTCTTAACCACTATACCATCGGGGAAGTCCCGATGCTACTGCTTTAATCAGATGCAAATGTGCAGCTTTAAATGCTCTTATTGGGAAAACGAGAAAATGAATAAGTGAATGAATGAATGAATGAATGAACCAAGCATTCAACCTTTGGGAATATAGATAAAATAATTAAAAATGAGTTGAAAACTCATTATTTGACAAAAATATAAACAAACATCTAACAACATTTTATTGCAAGAGGAGTGAAATAAACAAATATTAGATACTTAATATCAAACTTGAAAGAAATCTGTAGGTAAGAAGGAAATAAATCAGGGTGGTGAAAAGATTTGGATACCAGGAAAGGAAAGAAGGTTGTGGAGAATTTTTACAGAGGCGATACTTTTTTTTTTTTAAAAAGCTTTAGAAAGGTTTTGGAAGTTGAATGAGAGCAGCTTATGATCCTGGGAATTAAGAAGGCATTGGAGACCCTAGAAGCTCTTTCAGTAAATAGAGTGTGGGTTGGAAAGCCAGGCTGCAAGAGATCAAGTTGGTAGGAAGAGAATAGAAGAGGCAGCAAGAGTCACCCACTTTCAGAATTTCAGAAACTGTACAAAAAGGGCCCAACAGTGAAGCCAGGTTGGGTTCTGGTACAGGTATTTTGAAGGATTCATGGATCTTCAGGAAGATGCCTCTGTTGCTGCTGATTTAACCCACTGAAGAAGGCTGTGCTAAAAGAAAGTTCTTGGCACAATTTCCAAACAATTCCTCCTAGGTGGTACTGTTTTTAATAATAGTATGTAGTGTAGATGACAGTAACGAAAGACTTTGATTACACAGAGCCAGTTGCTCATTAGATTTGGTGTTCAATGTCTTGTTAACTCCAAAGCCCTCTTAGCATTTCTTTTAACACTATTTACACATTGCCCCCATCTTTAATCCAATCCAGTCCGGTCCTCACTGTCCATCAGATCTCTTGACAACTGCATTAATTTTCATTAATTTAGCACACGTGACTTAACAGCCAATAATAATTGTTGCAGAGTGTTTAGTATGTCTTGTGAAGACTGCTGCTGCTAATATTTAAGATATCTCTTAGCTAACTTTGTCATAAAAGTTGTCATGCCTGAAACACAAACAGTGGGCAGCATGCTTAGCATGCTTGCTCTAGAAGTACATGGGTTATAATTGTTTCTATCTGAAAATACAGTCACCTTCAATAGTTGTTTTCAAAATTCTTCTTATTCTTCTGGAAGCATGGGTAGTGGATGAGGGGGAAATTGGTTGAAAACAAAAAACGTTCAGAAAGGAAAACAGTGCTCATCCTCTTTTAAGAGCTATTCAGATGAAAAATGGTTCAGCATGAACTTGATCTGTATGTTTTTCATGGTTTTTAGTAGTAATAAAGATGCCTTAACCATAGTCTCTTGATAATGCTGTAGCAGTTTCTTAGTACTTTTATCAACATATGAATTTTAGAACTGGCAATATGGGAATTTGACTAGTACATTTTTGTTTATAAAAAAAGGGTAACAACATAACTTCTTCATATCCGTGAATTATGAATCTTGACTTGAATACAAGCAAAACTAAAATGCAGTGGAACTTCAGTATCCTAATAACTCTTCTTTCCACTATGACTCGCGAGAAAGGGGGATGCACGCAGGCTGCTGAGTGCACTGCAGTGCCAGAGGTGAACGCCTTCTGAATCCAGAATTTATGAGTTCTTTACATGTCATTCATTATTTTTCTCAATAAACATGTATTGAGCGCCTTCTCTGTTGCCAAGCTGTAGTGTCTATACATTGAGAGGTCTCTACTTCCTTAGGAAGCGTATAAAAATTGGAAGTAAGTGGTGCATCATCACTATGTATCCTCATCTCCATTAGGAAACATTATTTTCAATAATTTTTTAATTTAATTTTATTTTATTTTTGCTGTGTTGGGTCTTCGTTTCTGTGTGAGGGCTTTCTCTAGTTGTGGCAAGCGGGGGCCACTCTTCATCGCGGGGTGCAGGACTCTGACTATCGCGGCCTCTCTTGTTGCGGAGCACAGGCTCCAGACGCGCAGGCTCAGTAGTTGTGGCTCACGGGCCCAGTTGCTCTGCGGCATGTGGGATCCTCCCAGACCAGGGCTCGAAGCCGCGTCCCCTGCATTAGCAGGCAGATTCTCAACCACTGCGCCACCAGGGAAGCCCCTATTTTCAATACTTTTTCGAAGGACATTAAATAGCTTTGTGCTTTAAAGATGAAATGATGTAAAACGAACCATTTGAAAAAGGATTTTTTTTCACATTTCATGTGTTATAAATGAATAGCTCTTTTCTTTTATAAAGCAAATTCCAGGTTTTAAATTTGATTTGTCCAATCTCTGAGGCAATATAAGTTTCCCATACCTAGCCCATAATATTAGCTAGGACCGTTAAAGACTTTATGGAAGGAAGAAGCATAGTGTTCTTTGCTTTTTATTACAGAACTCTGGATCAGTTCTGTTTTAGCGCCCTATCTAGTAATGGCAAGGATACAGCTGTCATATAAAAAGTAGGAGAATTACCATGTAAGTGCTGCCAGATAGATCTGAGAGGAGGAAATGTCATAACAAGTGGATCCCTCAAACTTAATTTGCAGTTTCCTACTTTTATGAAAAAGAAGCTAAATGCGAGAAAACAAGCTTCTATTAACGATTGGGCAGTAAAAATGCAAACTTTGATATTGACATGGTCAGCCTCCTACAACTAAAATAATTTATAATCATAACAGGTCTTTCACGTAATAGCCCTGAGATGCTTCAAGATTATGAATCATTTGGGAAGTAATCATTCATTTTAGCAAATGCTGACTTGGTGTCCTCTATCTGCCAGACAGAGCACAGGTGCTGGCAAACCCTGGTTTCTGAGAGAGGACCTGTCTGAGAGGGAGCGGGGAGTGCGGGGGAGTTGACTGCTGCTGAGACGTGGCGCGAAGTAAGGATGGACCTTTGCTCTGTGGAGTCATTGGTGACCTCCAGGGGTGGTTTCAGAGCGATGGCAAGGAGGCCACAGCCAGACCCTAGTGGGCCAGGACTGGAGAAGCACAAGTAGCACATTAAGACACTTCTGAAAAGACGTGTTGTGAGGAGGGAAAGAAGTAGGATGGTAACCAGGAAGGAATGAGGGTTCAAAGGAGAAGCTGGGAGACACGCTTGTGCGCACGCACATGCACACACACCACGGTTGTGTGCTAATGGGAAAGGTACGGTAGAAAGGGGGAAATGGTGATGCAGGAGAGCAAGATCCAAGAGCAACAGTCTCCAAAGGTCAGAGCAGATGGGATCTCCCCGCACGTGGGGAGGCAGGCCGTGGCCAGGAGCAAGGGACGCCTCCTCCATGGTAATAGGTGAAAAGGCTTAGACTACAGGTAGACGCAGCTGCCTTTTAACACGTATTTCTAGAACACCTGTTATGTTTTAGGCAACTGACAACATGGCAGAGAGACGGAAGTCCTGTCTCCATGAAACTTTTATTCCAGTGGGGGTTGGGGGAGGTGGACAGATCATAGCCAAATAAGTAAAATATGTAGTATGTCAGATGATACAAAGCGCCATCAAGAAAAGTAAAGCAGGGACGTGGGGAAGGAGGATACGGAACGCGGGGGCGGTAATGTGGGGTGAGGGCAGACTCAATTCTCGTGGACCAGAGCCCTTGGTGTACTTCTATGACCTGACTTCGTGGCTCTCAGACACATTTATTTTTCAAAGTCAGATTAAATATGGCCTTGTTCCCACAGGCCAAAGTTTGTGGGAAATCTATTCTCAGCTTGGCTTCCCAGGTGCCCCCTTCTGTGGGTTACCCCAGACTCGCCCAGCCCTGTACCTCTCCTTCAGAGTCCTCATCACAGGTTTTAGTCATACATCTGTTTATGTGATTATGTGATGAATGTATTTTCTAGAATCTCCAGAAGGGAAATTATGTCTGTTTTGGACAGTTGCAGTGTTGGCTATAATGGGCCCTGTTTGTTGAATGAATGAATGAATGAAAAGTAAAAAGACTATTTTCCATAAGCCACATCTTTAAGAATCTTATTGTTTATTATTCTGTGGTCACTTTGAAATTATCACACCTCACTTCGTGTAGCTGATCTAGACCTTTTTCAAAGCAGGTAAGGTATGTTTTTATATCAACAGAGCATGTGAAATAGAGTTGTCCTCTAATTTAAACAATGTCTCTCCACCTAATTTGTTTTTTTACAGGACTAGTGCCAAAGGTGCTCCCCTGAATATAAATAAGGTCTCTACTAGCCTGATGAATTTTGGAAGAAAGTTGATTTCTCCGGCAACGGCCCCGGGCGGTGCGGATGGCGCAGTGCCGGGAGGCAGTGGCGGTACCTCCTCCCCGGCTGTGGTTCCCACCAGGACCCTAGCAGAGGCCCCCAAGCATCCTCTGCAGCAGCAGCAGAGGCTGATGAAATCGGAAAGCATGCCAGTGCAGCTGAACAAAGGTAAGGGAAAATACCAGTTAATCTAGAGGAAACACTGCCAGGGTAGCCTGGGATTTCCTCACCTGCCTATGAGGAATCACCGTCCTAGAAAGAGAAATTAGTGCAAGACTTAATTTTTTTAAATCTGTTATAGTAGTTCCTTTTTAAATGGCAATATCAGATACTATATTGTTCTTAAGAATGTTTTATGAGGTAATTTGTTAAAGTACTTGTTTTAACATCTGTACCTTAGTATACTTGCATTTGCGTCCTGGTGATGCCCACAGAGTATGACGTGAACTATCACAGCACGGAACTTGAGGTCAGTTGACCGAGATCTCTGCTAGCTTTGTATAGTGATGCTTCTGGCTAGAAGAGCATCTGAAATGGGAAGGTCTGGTACCCTGGGCTCTGCTAGTCACGGCATTTGTCCGTGCAGTTGGTTTGGAGGAAGCGGGTCACCAGGCTTACAGTCCCTCTTCCAGCTGCTTTACCTCCAAGGAATACAAACTAGAGCCCAAAGTGGGGAAGAGGCCAAACAGAATATCTCAGGCAGCAGAGTTAGTGTCTGAGTCCCTGCACTGAGAGAACCAGAGAACGGGAGAGCCGGATCTCTCAGTTGACGAGTGTGCACTGCTGCTGGGAGTGCCGTCAGCGGCTCTTCTGCTGCTGGGACTCAGGTACGCTCCTTTCCATTTCAGGGCCTTTCCAGCGCTTCACCTGCCTCCGGTATTTTGTTCATAAGGGAGCCCTTCAGGTTCTTACTCATAACCTTTTTCTCTTATTTTCTACTTATTTCCAAAGACATACGAATTAAGTACCCCTACTCATAGCCGATTACAAACAGCCACATTTATTTTTAGTGATGGGACTCTGCTGTCTATACTATGGAAGCAAGAAATAGTAATACGATGGCAGAAAATCTACAAAAATCGGTCCTAAGGCCTCACAAAGCATAGTGTCTATGGCCAGTTAGTGTCAGAGCAAATACCCTCCTGACCCCTGCCTCATCTGTGTCTTAAAGGTGTCCCTGGATCATAGCCAAGTTCAGTAACAGGTGTTGACAATAACAATAGGAATATTGAATCAGTAAGAAGACCTTAAACCATGTTCCATATACTCTGTTTAAGGAGATTGCATCCAAAATTATTTTAGAAATCAAATTATTGGCATTTAAACTGGTCAGAACTTAAGTTAAATGGACTCTTCTCCAATGATAGAAAATAATGAGTTATTCAATAATGAGTGTGTGTTCTTCTGTTGGTTTCATCATGTTATCTATCATTGCCTATATGAAGTATTAGACTTTATATATTTAGTATTTAAATTTCTATTAGAATATTCCATTTACCTTACACACGAATATCTCTTTTAAAATTACATTCTTCTCTTTTTAATGTAGAGCTATCACACATGATTTAAGAATAGGAGACTTCAGATCATTAACATATTGTAAATGTATTTTAATGCCAGGAGACATGCCCACTTCCAGGATGGAAATGAATGTTATTTTATATATTTCTTAATTGTACTGTTTTACTGTTCTAAACAAATATGATTTCAATATTGCTTTGATAACGAGCTGTAGTCAGTAGTAATTCTAACTGATGGCAGCAAATGAGAGAATCTCTTTTAATGCCGTTAAATTTTCTAAGGAACCAAGCCAAATGACTATAGAAATATAAAGTTGTATCTCTAAGGAAATGTCAAGTATTAATATCACAGTAAGTGAGAAAGGAAGCGCATGAGGATGGAACAATGGATGAAACTAAGTCTCCAGTTACAAGGAAACAACAGAGCACTTAAGCAAAGTATTTGGAACATGAGCATCCCTGGGGCATTTTGTAACTGATCCCTGCGCTGAACGAAAGTGGTCTTGTTTGGCAACTCTCCTTTTTATTTCTGGTTTGTTCTTGTCATGTCAACCTACAAAAAGCTTGTCTACCTTCATATTAAAGGTATATCGTCCTGCTAATGCCCCTCCCTGCGTGAAGTTTTGAATAAAATGGAGTAAAAGGAAGGAGAAAGGTTTATACCCGTAGAAGCGAGGGTAGGTTGATCCCCTTCCTTTGTTCACTCTCCAGTGAACCACGGGCAGAATCCTGAAGCTTTCAGACCCTTTTCCTCACCCGGAAGTAAGAGGTTTGGGCTGATCCCTGGGGAGCCTCCCAGCTCCAAAAATCTGCGGTTCCTTTGGTAAAAGATATCAACATTGGTTGTTTATGCTGGTGTTTCCCACGAGTGTCCTGCTGTGCTGTGACACTGACAAATCTGCAGGTGTGTCACCTGGCCCGGCAATGAGTGAGCACAGTGTTTACCCTTTCAGAAGGCATGTGTTGGAATAGGACTTCTGACTATCTCAGAACAGAGTCACCTACTTAGTGCCCTTTTAGTGTACTCGGCTGGAAAATTTGAAAGTTGTTTTGAAAAGTGGTTGTTTACGCAGCTGGAAATCCTTATGGCTTTCATAGGTTAGTTAACTCTCGATTACCTGTGCTTGTATAGGGGAAGAGTTCTACGGAAAAGCCAACATTCATGTATGTGTCCCTTGAAATGCCTTCTGCTGTTGGCGTCTCTGTAGGGGCGGGGGTCCTGAAGGAAGGAGGGAACACAGGTGATCCTCCATCATTTTCCAGGTGACATCCAAAATTAAAATTACTCTCAGTCTCTAAATATACATTAATATGTGATCCAGAAGCAGCAGAGTGAAATGGGTAGCAAGCATAGAATTGAAAATTTTCAGATGTACAGAAAATGAGGCACACCATTCACCAGTGAATAAAGAGTTAACTGTATTATGAAAATTCAGGACCTGAGAAGTTCCACTAAAAGTTGTTTATCACTTGTTTGGCATATGTACCTATTTATAGATTTTATTTCAGCTGTAGGAGAATATAAATGCATGTACCATTAATTGATAGGAATGGTCTAATTACAACCCAATAATTTCCAGATTAGCTGGCTGTGCTGTAAATCATAATGGTAGCAAGTGGTCAAGGCACTGAGGGTTGTTATATAATTCAAAAATTGATTTTTTTTTCTATTGTGTAAAAGCTACAGGGAAAGCAAATCTGTTAATCATACGTTATCATACATAGAAAATATGGTGCCTTTTAAGAAGGCTTGTTTTTCAGCTCGTTAATCTCAAAATAGCATGGGGCTTCAGATGCTGATCTATCCAGGGGATGATTCTGTCGACAGTAACTGTGCTTCATATTGACAGTACTTCCTTTTCCTTTCTTTCCTGCATTTTTTAAATGTACTCCCTTTCCCCCCCGCCCTTTTCCTCTGTTTTTTGAATTTGAACACTTCTTTATTTTAAGCATTTACTGCAGGTCCAATTTGTAAATGAAATCTCACCTATAATAAGTATATCAAGTTTAAAGGGTATGCAGTTCACAGATTTATTTTTACATGTTGACATTTATAAGTGCATGTGGTAACTTATGAAATCTTTTCAATACTTAATATGAAATTAGAACTTGTTTAGGTCTTTATCTTATCACTGAAGAAATTGGTTTCAAGTTAAGTTAAAAATAAATTTTGTCTGTTGTAGGAGGAAATCAATTTCAGAAGAATGTTGACTTCTTAATAAAGGCATATAACTTACTTTTGGATAAAGAATTTTTTTTTTAAATAAGAAAATATAAAATCATGCTGTTATTTGTAGCATAATGAAATCTGCTCAGCCAAGTCTTTTGATGGCTGAAGTTTCCTGTACGTTAGACTAATAGAAACTTGTTTTTTTCCTTAAGAAAAACAGGCACAAAAGCTTTTTAGGAAACACTTTTTAAAAATCAGTTCCTTTAAAAAATATTTTATATTAATTTTTCTAAGATTGTGTTATATTTTCTGTTTCACTGTACTTTTAGTAATTAGGTTGATAAGTAAAAGTATTCCAGCATTAAATATGAAAGAAAAGTTGATTTTTTTTTCCTCTTTACGATATCTAATTATTTTTTCTTATGAAATCCAGGCGATGTAGTTACAGGAAGCGATGCTCAGGTTTCTGTTCCTGCCCAGACCCTAACTGACCTCCCAGGTATAGTTACCATGGCAATGCAGTATCTCTTTGCCTGCAGTACTATCATTGCCTCTTCCCAAACTCCATTTTCCTTTTTGCCCACCTTCCATTCATGCTGTTTATCAGTTCACTCCATTGTTCAGCCACTGAGTGGCACTGTTGTTAAGAACAAAAGTCCCCTCTCATGTCATATCGTGCTGATGCCAAATCCCATTAACATGTGGGTTTTTTATCAAGTTTGCACCAGCTTCTTTCCTTGCCGAAATATGGTCACTCTAGATTTTGTGATTATTTTACCACCACGTTTTATTTGGCAGCTCACGCTGAGGTGTTCTTTCAGGTGTGCATAGGTGCTCTGTGACAGGATTTGACAAATTAGTTCTGAGGTTAAGACATTTTAGATTCTGTGTGTATACATATTATTGTATGTATTAGCCAGAGGTACTTATTATATTTTAGCTAAAAGAATTACAACTTGATTCTGAAATACGTTTTTAAGTACAGGCTTCGTACTATGAATCATATTAACAGAATTAAAGTTCAGTGTGACAAATCTCTAGGTAGAGTCATTGGCAGTGATTTAAAATAAAAAGATAATAGTTAAATATCATAACCGTGTGTTCAAAATCTAGAAAAAGTTTATTTAAGAAATACAGGGCTTCCCTGGTGGCGCAGTGGTTGAGAGTCCGCCTGCCGATGCAGGGGACACGGGTTCGTGCCCCGGTCCGGGAAGATCCCACATGCTGCAGAGGGGCTGGGCCCGTGAGCCATGGCCGCTGAGCCTGCGTGCCTGGAGCCTGTGCTCCACAACGGGAGAGGCCACAACAGTGAGAGGCCCGCGTACCACAAAAAAAAGAAGAAGAAGAAGAAATACAGAATAATAATAATCCATATTCAGCAGCTCCTGTGGAATTTAGAAACATATAAATATTTAAAGTTGCTGCATTCATCTTTTATTATGTAATCTTTTAGATAAAAAATATGCTACAGACAGGAATTCTGTATTAAATGGAAGACTAGACTAACTTTAAGAATCCTCCATTCAAATTCAGACAAAAAAGATAGCCGTGTTAATTGAAATTCCTGTCATGTCTTCCTTAATTTAAAATATCCACACAGTACAGTCATGCTACTAGTATTAAAATACTGTTCTAATAATGATATGTCTCCATAATATCTGTGCTTTTTAATAAATTAACAGAAAACAATATATTGTGATTAGGAGATCAGCGGTATGTTGACATAACATCTTAAAAAACATACTGTGGCACAGAGGGGTGTGATCTTACTTATATATGTAGTTCTGTGTTTCACAGGTACGGTTTCTGGCTGTGTTCTGGTTAAGTGAACCAGCTGACTTTTAGGGCTTTTCAAGCTCAGGGATTCTGTGAAAAGCTGCTATTTACTCTCCTTGGTGTCTGTGGAGTGATCTGTATAATAAAGGGGTGCAGTAACGTGGCCAGTAGAAGAGGCAGGTCACCTCCAGATGACTTCTCTTTAGCTTTGTCAGTTATTGCGCTTAGATGAATATTGATGTGATCTTCTGATACGGTGAGGATTCGGAGGACTTAAATTTGTTTCCTAAAATTAAAATCTGAGCCCCCCAGGCAACTTCATTTTTGGCCTCGCCACGTGGCTTACGGGATCTTAGTTCCTCGACCCGGGATCAACTCGGGCCCTTGGCACTGAAAGCACGGAGTCCTAACCACTGGACTGCCAGGGAATTCCCCCCAGACAACTTTTTAACCAGAGTTTTGTTATCCCAAAGCGAGTTCACCGCAGAGTATTCCTCTGGGTATTGAAGCCCGATCATTTTATACCTGTGGAAAGAGAAAGCTGAAGGCTGGCTTGTCTGTTCTGACTTCTGCTTTTATGCTATTGCTCAGTCCATGTTTTCCTGCAGACCAGAGCCACGTGAACAGTGTCACTTTTTAAATAGACTCTTAAAGAAGGAGGTTGTATCATTTTGTTCAAATAACTTGTGTTGTAGAAGTAGAATCATCTCATTCACTTATTCAACAAGTGTTCATTGAGTGCCTACTGTGTGCCAAGATCTGTTTTCATCAGTCCCTTGGGCTTTCCTGCAGCTTCACCAGGCTGCTAGGGCATCCCCGGTGCTTTAGATGACCCAGGAAGCCCACATGGTCAGGAACCAGCTCCTTTTCTGATACCCTGTTCTAAATTACCCTGCCTGCCCTGCTCCAACAGAGACTGTATCAGTCTGACAGTGAAGAGTCCAGTGGCTTAATGAGACATGAGGCCAGATAAAGAGCTTCCAATCTGTGATGAGACAATAGGATGATACCTACCCGAATTTGGAGAAGTCACAGAGTGTTTCCCTCAACACACTTCCTGCAGAATGTCAGAAAGCAAGGGGAAGTAGAAGTAAACCAAAATAGTCAGTGGTAGCAACAAAAAACTTTCTAACAATCTCTGCTTGATAGGGTCAGTAATTTTGGAAATTGGAGAATCTCATCAGACGTGTTAAACCCACAAGAGTAGGTATACTTTTCATTTCAGGGAAATAAAACTAACATTTAGACTTCACAAGCGTCTTTTTTCAAAGCAGTGGAGCAAATTTCAAGAGACTAAGTAAATGTCAATATTTTCAATGATTCTTTGTAGATAGTCTTTTCTTCCCATGAGGTTTCATATCTGTATCTTTGCCTTTTAACACACAATAATTATACAGGTTTTAATTTTTTGAAGAAAATTCTGAATATAAAGTGAGATCTCACAGTTTAGTCAATAAATAATATTTGGAAAATTGTTGGAAAGTTCCATTTTATACTTCTCAGTGTAGGTTGCAATCATAAAAGAATGTGCCACAGGACAGTTCACTTTTGGCAACTCAAAGGGTTTCTTCAAAATTATTTTTGGAAATGGCACATCTATGCCCAGGAACTTTTTTCGAGAGATACTTAGGAATTATTAATTCATAAACTAAAAAACTTTAAAATATGGAGAGATAGACACACGCATATACACAGACATTACTTCCAAAGAGAATTTAGAATTTCCAACAACAGAAGTATATAAGTATTATCATATAATGGCCCCTTAGGAAAGAAATTTAGATTTCTTAAGTTATTGCCATAGGCGATGTTAAAATTTGTATTCGTTTATATGTATTTATGTTACTAACATGAATGTATGGATATCATTATATAACATTTATCAGGTTGTTGGTTTTTTTTCTTTTCCATTATGATTTATTACAGGATATTGAATATATTTAGTTCCCTGTGCTCTACAGTAGGACCTTGTGTTTATCCATTACATGTATAATGTTTTGCACCTGCTAATCCCACACTCCCAGTCCACCCCTCCCCTCCCCTCCCCACACTTTGGCAACCACAAGTCTGTTCTCTATGTCTGTGAGTCTGTTTCTGTTTCTTAGATAACTTCATCTGTGTCGTATTTTAGATTCTACATATAAGTGATATCATATGGTATTTGTCTTTCTCTTTCTGACTTACTTTGCTTAGTATAATAATCTCTCTGTGTCCATCCATGTTGCTGCAAATGGCACTGTTTCATTCTTTTTTATGGCTGAGTAATATTCCATTATATATATGTACCACATCTTCTTTATCCAGTTATCTGTTGATGGACATTTAGGTGGTTTCCATGTCTTGGCTATTGTACATTGTGCTGTTATGAACATAGGGGTGCATGTATCAGGTTGCTTTTTTAAATAAAAAAGTTTGAGAAAGATAAAAAATCTCCCTGCCCAGATAACCACTGTTGACATTCTTAAGGTAAAACTGTAGTACATATAATATTAGACAATCCCCAATTAATTAAAGGCATTACATGGGAAATAAAACAACCCCCTTTTCTCCTCCCACTTCTTTCTGCCAGCCCATTTCACTAAGAGTATCCACTGTTAAGTTTCTTATAATGCCTTGTAGGAAGAAAAAAAAAAAAAGATTTTAAACTGAGAAACAACATGCGAGTCGCATTAATGTGTTAATAGCTCGTGCCTGGAGGTGACTTCACTCTGGACCTTCAAGATGAAAACACTAACAGAAAAGCCCCAGTGCAGGTGACAAGCAGCAAATGGGTAGAACAAAGAAGAGGGAGGTCAAATCAACTCCAGCAGGACATGGTGACAAGAGGACAGAGAGCTGCTGCTGCCCACAAGGGTGAGGGAGGAGGCTACAGAAAGAACCAAAAGGTTATCCTGGTAGATGACCCAGTACCGTCCCTCCGGGTGATGTTGAGACATGATAGTCCTGCAGCAGAACAGGTAGTTCCATTATGTTCTGAACAATTGCAGAGAAGTACAGAACATGGAAAACTAATTTGGGGACGCATCAGTTAGCTAGAAAATGCCTCTTTTTGGAACACTTACTCGAAAAAACATTGAATAAATGAGTTGTTTTTGGATTGAGACCAAGTCAGAATTTGCCCTTTGATATCCAAAGACCTCATTCCACTTTTCTTTAATTCGAAGTCACATTTACTGCAGCCCTTTGTAGGGGAGCAGGATGGTGGTGCATCTTTGCCCAGCCCGGGCTCTGGAGTCGGGCCTGGGTTAGGGTCCTGCTTCCGTCACTGGCTTGCTGGATGACCCAGTGAGGCCACTTCACCACTCGCCTGTAAAGACAGAGGAAGAGCAGCTGCTTCAAGGGCAGTTACCTGTCCCATAGTAAGCGCTCGAGGGCACGACCTACTGGGGGGGAGGGGCGTCCTGGTGGTGGCGTCATTATGTGTTTTCCTCAGGTGCCTCTTTGGTTTCCAGAATCGAATAGATGAACCTACTTAACACCTCTGTCTTGTCTTTGCTTAACAATGACTTCTGACAATCTGAAACCCCGTGTTTGCACGCCAGCCCTGGACACGATAAAGCTTGACCTCTCTGGCCAGGCTAGAATCAGGTCTGTTTCAGGGGCTGCAGGTACAGCCTGCTTCCTTTCCCCTCTTGTGGCACCAAGATGTATGTTTCTAACGAGTAGACCTGAGCCCTCTTGCTGTCTGTCACTCAGGTCTGTGAGGTACCAGAGTGTCACCAGGCAGGGCCCAGCTGCGTCCTGTCTGCTCCGGGTCGCTGAATGACGTCAAGGCGACCCCCTTCCTGTGGCCACAGCACCGGGCTTCCCAAAGGCTTTGCCCTTCCTGCTTCTCTGAGCCAGGCCTCCCACCAGCGACCCCCAGACTTCCTAGCCACCTGAACGCTTTGCCTTTGGCTGTCCTGTGTCCAAATCCCCCAGCTGGTCTCAGGTTTATGGGGGTTCTGCCCGACTATTTAGGAATACAGCCCAACCCCTTTTCTTGCTTCCCATTGAGTTTAATGAGAGGAAAAGTCCTGAAAATACTATGCATGAGGCATAGTAGGAACTTAATAAATATTCTTCCCCTTCCTCCTTTCCTCTCTCCCAGCCACTCTGTGGTCAGGGTCCCCACTGAGGCCTGTGAAGCTCATTCAGTCAACTCAGGCGCTTGACAGATAACCTCCATGGACACGTAGCACACGGGACCCAGAAGTTTTATTGAATCTTTCAGCGAAGGACAGAGAGTGAAGGAAAGATTTAATATACCCAGACACGGCCATATCTAGTCCAAGGAGTCCCTTTGTGCATGTTAGAA
Organism: Hyperoodon ampullatus; assembly: GCF_949752795.1. Classification (NCBI taxonomy): domain Eukaryota; kingdom Metazoa; phylum Chordata; class Mammalia; order Artiodactyla; family Ziphiidae; genus Hyperoodon; species Hyperoodon ampullatus. The sequence goes on from NC_136918.1 coordinate 29,821,906, forward strand.
AAAGGTACGTCCCTGTCCTGCGCGGACGCAGCTCTCACCAGGGCGTGTGCGGCGCTCCCGGGCGTGGCGAACGTGGTGGTCCTGGGCTCAGAGCCAATTAGCCCAGGTCTGCGGGCGGTCACCGGGCAGTGCAGCCAGTGGAAGGACAGTCCAGCAGGAGAGCACTGGCAGGTCTGTGACCACAGGACTGCCTGTGAACCCGCCTGCTCTGGATTTGGAAGTGCCCAGCGTGCTGGTAATGGTCTGGGTCTGCGCAGCGCGTAGCAGACGCCGGGAGCCACGCTGAGCCCTTTACACACGCAACCCACCTAGGACACACAGCGCGCGTGAAGTGGATGCCTCCCTTGTGGATGAGAACTGGGCCTGTGGAGGGTCAGTGACTCGTTCAAGGCCGCACAACTAGATACCAGCTGAGCTCAGACTGCAGCCCAGGTGCTGACTCAGCAGGTATTGCTTTGAGGAATTGTGCTTTTTTTTGTCTGTTCGTTTTTTGGTTTTTTTTTTTTGTGGTACTCGGGCCTCTCACTGTTGTGGCCTCTCCCGTTGCGGAGCACAGGCTCCGGACGCGCAGGCCCAGCGGCCATGGCTCACGGGCCCAGCCGCTCCGCGGCATGTGGGATCTTCCCGCACCGGGGCACGAACCCGTGTCCCCTGCATCGGCAGGCGGACTCTCAACCACCGCGCCACCAGGGAAGCCCAGGAATTGTGCTTTGCAAGTGTCTCTCAAATCTATCACCCCAGCTTTAGTTGAAGCCTTATAATCTCTTGCATGGGCCAGTGCAGGGCATGCCTCGTTCAGCCGAGCTCCTGTAAAACTCAGGCTACTTTCCTGCTTAACATCTGTAATAACTGCCATCGCTACTGACAAGAGAGAGGCCAAACCCCTTCACATGAGAACAAGCTGCTCTTCTCGGTCTAGCTGGCCCTATTTTTAGAGGCCCACCTTCCCTCTTGCCTCCCTCCCCCAGAGCTGGATGACCAAGAGAGAAAGCAGCTCACATTTGGGGTACCGGCAACTTTTTAGAAAGAATTTGATTCCCTCCTCCCCACCCCAGCCCACCCCCAAGAAAACCACTGACATAATCATCAAATGAAACAGAAGCACTTTGTTGAACTTAATCCTATTTTGTTTACCCTGGTATTGGTGTCATTTTCAATTCCATATGGATAGCAGGAAGCGCTGAAGGATTAATCAGGCTTTGTCTGAGCTCCATGTTCCCAGGAGTCTAGCTGCCTCGTAAATACCATGTTTTCTGCCCCCAAATGACCTTCCCTGAGCCATGACCCCCACCACTGCCCACTCCTCAGATTTCAAGATGTAGCTCACAACTCTGATGGCCTGAGACAGGACTGGATGGTCCCTCTTTTGTGCTTCCAGAGTCCCGCTGTTCATACTTCTGTGTTCGCTTTTACCACCTGGGGTTGTAGGTTAATTAGTGCAGGTACAGGTCTGTGTTTCCCTTGTGCTGCTGTTTTAGGAGCTTCTCACGAGCTCCTGTTGTGGTCGTCCCCCCATCCTCAGCGCTGGGCAGAGTTTCCAGAGACATTTCCTCAGATCAGTCTGCATAGGGCTTGTTCCCAGATGTTTGGTTATGAAAGGAAGACTGGGCATGCCCAAGGTGGCTTGAGAGTAGGTCTGTATTTAGTATATTCAAGCGTGCCTTACCATATAATCGTAAATACTTGTCTTGGGTCAGGACTTTGGAGAATTCGGGTAGGAAGCTTTTGTGAGAGTGCCCTCAGGGTCAATACGTGGAGAGTCAAAGAAGCAGTGTTGCCCTCAGTTGTCTGTTTTGAGACAAGGGGGCCAGCCTTTGTCCTCTGTCCACCCAAACCAGTCACTGGATTGGAGCTGTTCCCCGGGGAAGGGGCATGATCTTGGGCAAAGCAGCTCTCCTCGGCTGGGGCTGTTTCCAGAGAGGAAGCCCTGAGAGCCAGCGGCAGCCCACGCTCCCCGCGTCTGGGAGAACAAGTGCCTCGGTCCCGGAGCAGGGATCTCAGCAGGGCTCCGCAGGCTCCTCTAGGAATGAGCATCCGGTTTTGCTGAAACACAAGAAATGGTTAATGCTGTTCCTGTCAGTTAAAAACTTCCAAAGATTTACACGAGTATCAGGGCTACCGTGCAGTTTATGGGCTACAGGCGTGTTGAGAGTCCTGACGCCTCAGCTCAGGAGCTGTCCGGGTGAGGCCCGGGGGATGGAATGTCTCATCCATTTACCCCGTGTCGTCCTGATCCATGTGCTGGGCCTGGAAAGGGCGGGAAGTCTGACGGGCCTTTCTTCTGTCTCACGTGCTGGTGACTCTGTCTTCTTAAGGTCTAAATGTCTACAGTCCCAAAGGGCACAAAAATGTTAGGTAATTTCTATAATTGAGGGGAAATGTATTTTGTACAGGGTTTTTATACGAGATACAGGCCAAGTAGTACTTTATTAATACTACCAGCAATTTGGAATTTGATCATTCAGAGGTAAATTCTGATAAGAGCTGGCTTAGTGTTATCTCTGAAAAGGTAGTTTGCCCAGGAGAATAATAGCTACAAAAGAAACTTAGGGAGAACAAGTCACTTTTAAGTTCTTTCTGGATTGGATAACTGGATACTAAATCTCACCCAGTAAATAACTGATGAGCTAATTTATTAAAGCAGGTATTTGAAAGATCTCTCCTAGATATGTCATTAGCTTATTTTGTTATGATGGTTACTTTACGTAACAGCCTGCGTGTTGTGAAAAACATTTGGAAATTTAGACTGTTAAGTGGTTTATACCTGTCCTGTCCAGTGTGGTGTCCGCTAGCCACACAGGACCTTGGAGCACTTGAAATATATGCTGGGTATTTTTTTCCATTTTGGAAGAAAGATGGGGGCAAAAGTTGTTATAGTCCACAGAATTCTAACTTTTTCCAGCAGTATAATAAAATTTAAATGATTCTACCGGAATTTTAGATTAACTCAGAATCTGAACTATAATGTCAAATGTTCAGAGTCTAGAGATCATAAGTAGAGAAATACTTCTGAAATACTTAAGAAATAATAACAAGCATTTCCCACTATTGTAACAGTTCTGTGAATCAAAAGTCTGATTCAGGTCTCAGCAAGCTAAAACCAAGGTATTAGGAGGCTCTAGGGGAGACTCATCTGTGCTGTTGGCAGAATTCACTTCCTTGTGACTATAGAATCGAGGTCCCCATGTCTTCACTGGCCTTCATCTGAGGGCCAGTGCCAGCTCTAGAGGATCCACACTGACTCAAGTCCCTGCCTCCAAGTTCAAAGGCAACACCACCAGGTCAGCTCCCTCTCCTGCTTCAGCTGCCTTCTTTTTCTTTTTTTTTTTTTTTTTTTGCGGTACGCAGGCCTCTCACTGTTGTGGCCTCTCCCATTGCGGAGCACAGGCTCCGGACGCGCAGGCTCAGCAGCCGTGGCTCACGGGGCCAGCCGCTCTGCGGCATGTGGGATCTTCCTGGACCAGGGCACGAACCCGTGTCCCCTGCATCGGCAGGCAGACTCTCAACCACTGCGCCACCAGGGAAGCCTTGCCTTCTTTTTCTTTAGTCACAGCTCTGACTCCTTCTTCTACTTTCCTGTTTCACTGTAAGGACTCGTGTTCACACTAACCCACCATGATCACCCAGGATACTCTTCCCATCTTAAGTTTCTTTAAATCACACCTGCAAAGTCTTTTGCCACATAAAGTAGCATATTCGTAGGCTCTGGAGATTAAGGGCATAGGCATTATTCCACCTGCCATATGATATGGCTTTTGGGGGAAAGATATGAATGATCAAAATTGACCCAAGAAAAAGTGGGAAACTTTAATAGAGGAATTAACATAGAAAAAATCCAAAGAGCCGCTATAGTAGTACCTTTCAAAAGTCACCAGCACCAGAGTTATAGGTGAATGATCCAAATTTTGAAGGGACAGATAAATTCAGTTGTATAAACTTAGAAAAAAATGGGAGTTTTTTCATTTCATTTTGTGAAGAAAACCATGTTCTCGTCAATCAAAATGCTTTGGCTTCTTAGATTTCTTTTTTTCTGTGGACTTTTAAAAGTAATTTGAAACTCAAAGCTGAGCAAACATTCCTTTTGTTTTAGCTTTATCTTCCGCCACCGCAAGACAATAAAAGCTTCTTAAGGAGTAGAGTTCCAAGGAGCAAGGAGAAAATGTTCATAAAAGGAAAAAGAAAAACCTAGGTTTATAATCAACACTTAAGTTGTTTTTCACTTTATCATCTTGGGTAAGAAATGCCTTCCTAAGTAGGACCCTAAAAACAGAAGCCATAAAGGTAAATGTAGACTTACACAGACATATATACAAAGGGCTATGTTCTAGAATTTAGGAGGAACTCCCCTAAATCAGTTTTTTAAAATGAAATTAGCAGAGACAATTCACAGAGGACCTTCAGATGGCCCATATTATTATGTTAAGAGATATTGTTTAAAAAGGTATTCAGCCTCACTAGTTATCAAGAAACTTCAAGCTAACATAATGAAGTCTTCCTTGCATCAGATTAACCAAATAATTAAGTAGATAAAGATATCATACATCATATTACATTTACACTTATATATAAATATATATTACACACATACATGTTTGTTAAAATCCTAGGAGGAAGCAATTTGGAATCATCTAAATTTAAAATGTACATACCATTAAACATAGCAGTTCCATGTATATAAATTTATCTTACAGAAATAGCCAACTGTGCCTAAAGATGTACCTCTCCAGAGTGTTGTCATTTTGTTTGCAAAGGCAAAAAATTAGAAAAAATCCCAATTATTCAGGAGCGCTACAAAATTTCTTTCTTCACATTCCTTAAAAAAGGTAAGGCAGGGCCTCCCTGGTGGCGCAGTGGTTGAGAGTCCGCCTGCCGATGCAGGGGATACGGGTTCGTGCCCCGGTCTGGGAGGATCCCATATGCCGCGGAGCGGCTGGGCCCGTGAGCCATGGCTGCTGAGCCTGCGCATCCGGAGCCTGTGCTCCGCAACGGGAGAGGCCACAACAGTGAGAGGCCCGCGTACCACAAAAAAAAAAAAAAAAAAAGGTAAGGCAGATTTTTGTATAAATGAAAGAAAAATCTTCATGACCAAGTCCAAAAAACATGTTGCAGAGGGATATACTTCTGGAATAACAGAATAAGGACCTCTGAAAAATCTGTTTCTCCATAAAAGTAACAAGAAGAATGGCAAGAATGCCAAAATCTACTTGTTCAGAACTCTGAAAATTAATCAAAGGGTTGAGTCAACTTGAGCATCTATCCAAGAAAAAAATGGCTGAATCTCAGTAACAACCGTGAGAAATGAAATATTTCCTGCTCTATCAATAAACAGAGGACGTCACAGTCATCAAGGATCGCAGCCCTCCAACATGAGCCCAGGAAACTCAGGGCTGAAAAGAATCCCTGCCATCTAGCAGCCATCAGACTGCAGCCACTCCCTGCGATGAGCCCTGAGGAAACTCAGGATGTGTCCGGATGCTGGCCGCAGAGAGCCGAGGTGCAGATCAAAGGAATGATTTCAGTGAGCCCAGACTCTTGCATCTTCCCGTGTATAGAAAAGTGCTAAATGCCTTAACTTTAGATATCTGGTTTTCTTTACTTAACAATAATCTTTTGATGTTCAGACTACCTGCCCTTTGTTACAACTCCTGTATAACCTGGCCCCCCCATGCCCCCCTCCCCGCTCACCTCCCCAGAGCAGCTTCTCAGAGCTATCTGAAAACGCTGTCTCCCAGGGCTGCAGTCCTCATTTTGCCCCAAATAACACTTAACTCGCAGCTCTCACGTTGTCCATATATATTTTTTAAAGTCAACAACAGCATGTTTTGTAACAGTTTAACTTTCCCTGTTTCCACCCTCTCTCCCCAGCTCTGCCATAGCCTTTGATAAACAGCAGCCTCGCAACCACTGGAGGAAAAAGAAGGAATTTGGAGCACCCTAAAAGTCCCATCCCCAGTAAATGTCACTAGTTGACCTGTGCAGCAGCACCCTCAAAAAACCTCTTTCTTAGGGCTTGTCTTTATTGGACTTTAATCAGAACTCGCTAAGGGAGAAACCCTATCCACAGAGCATCCATTGAAAATAATCAGTGGCAGTTACTTAACATCGCAGCTGCCCAAGGCAGAAATGGAGCAAACAAGAGGCTAACTGAAAACTTAACAGGAAAATCAGAGGCTAGCAAAAAACTTAAAAGGAAAATCTAAGGAATGAGATGTCCATCGGGGGTTTTGAAAACCTCCAATATATTCCTGGGAATCGAGAAGGCCACACACATGCAAGATTATACACATGCCCAGGGAAGATTTAAAAAGGGTTTAATCTGTCAACTCTGGATGAACTTGAGGCTCTGCACAGACAAGAATGAAAGCTAGAGCAGAATTGTAAACTGCCTGCTGAACACTGAAGGCATGCCCAAAGACACACGTACAGAGCCCCCTGCAGAGGCTCAGAGACTGACTGGTTCAAGGCATTTAAGGAATGGAAACTTCTCTCTCTTAACTGACCACTAAGCTAACCGAGCAGAGACTTCAGGGGCACACAACAGCAAAGAATATAGACTTTACAGAATTAGTTTAGGGAAGTCACTAAAAAACAAAACAAACAGCAAGAAAAACAAATCTGGGGGTTGGGATGGGATCTAATTTGCGAAGCTGCAACATTATTTTATTAAAATGGCCAGTTTTCAATTAAAAGTCTGAGACATACAAAGAAACAGGAAAGTATGGCCCATATTATAGGGAATAGAGCAATCAATACACACTGCCCCTGAGGAAGCAGAGACACTTACTTGACTTACTAGATCAGTAAGCTATTAAGTCAGCTATTACAAATATCTTGAAAAAGTTCAAACTGTCTGAAGATCTACAGGAATGTATGAGACCAGTTTCTCCCCAAATAGAGAATATCAATACAGCGATAGGATTTTTTTTTTTAAGAACCAAATAGATATTCTGGAATTGAAATACAATAACTCAAATGAAAATTTCACTATAGAGGATCAACAGTAGATTTGAGCTTACAGAAGAAAGAATCATAACTTAAAGATATGTCAATTGAGATGATCTGGTTTGAAAAGCAGAAAGACAAAAGAATGAAAGAAAATGAACAGAGTCTCAAAGACTTGCAGAATACCATCAAATATACCAACATACAGATGATGGGAATTCCGGGAGAGAAGAGAGAGAAAGGTGCAGAAGGAATATCTGAAGAAGTGCTGGCAGAAGTATTCCACAACTTTATGAAGAACATTAGTCTGTGTATCCAAGAAGCTCCGTTAACTCCAAACAGGGTAAACTCAGAGAGATCCACACCTAGACACAGCATGGACAAACTGATAAAACCCAACAACAAAGAAAGAAACTTGAAAGCAGAAAGAGAAAAACAATTCAGTATATACTAGGGAACCTCAATTAGATTAACAGCTGACTTGTCACAAAAAATCATGGAGTCCAGAAGGCAGTAGGATGATATATTCAATAATTCTATATCTAGTAAAACTATCCTTCAAAAAGAAAGGAGAAATTAAGACAATCACATAAACAAAAACAGAATCCAATGCTAGCAAATCTGCCCTGTAAGACATAATAAATGGAGTCCTGTGGGCTGAAATGAAGGGATACTGTAAATGAATTCAGATCCACACAAAGAAAAAGAGCACTGATAAAGGTAACTACATAGGTAAATATAAAATACTGTATAAATGTATTTTGTTTATGTCTTATATTGTTAACAGAGCAGTACTACCCAAATTGATCTATGTATTCATCACAATCACCATCAAACTCTCAGGTGTCTTTTTGGGAGAAACTGACAAGGTGATCATAAAATTTATCTGGAAATGCAAAATCCCCCTAAAGGGAAAAAAAAAGTCTTGAAAAAGAACAAAACTGGAGAACTCATACTCCTTGATTTCAAAACATACTATGTAGCTACAGTAATCAAGGCAGTGTGGTACTGTCATAAAGATAGGCGTGTATAAATGGAATAGAGTTGAGAGCATAGAAATAAACCCTTACATTTGTGGTAAGTCGATTTTCAACAAGGGTACCAAGACCATTCAGTGGGGAAATAATAGTCTTTTCTAGAAATAGTACTGGGAAAACTGGATCTCTGCGTGAAAAAGAATGAAGTGGAACTACTTCCTCACATTATATACAAAAATTAACTCAAAATGGACCAGACTTAAATGCAAGAGCTAAAACTATAACACTCTTAAAAGAAAATATAGGAGTAAATCTTTGTAATTAGGCAATATCTTCTTAGACATGATACCAACAGCACAAGCAACAAAAGAAAAAATAGTAAATTCATCAGAATTAAAAACTTTTTGGTTTCAAAGGATACCATTAAGAAAGTGAAAAGTCAGTGCACAGAATGGGAGAATTCTTTGCAAATCATATACCTGAAATGGAATATATGAAGAATCCTTACAGCTTAACCATAAAAAGACAAATAACCCAGTGTTAAAAATGGGCAAAAGATTTGAATAGGTGTTTCTCCACAGAAGATATACAACTGTCTAATAAGCACATGAACGCAACGTCGTTAGTCATTTGCATTGGTAAATTGCAAATAAAAATCACAGTGAGATACCACTTCATACCCACTAGGGTGGCTAAAATAAAAAACAGCCAAAAATATGTGTTGACAAGGATGTGGAGAAACTGGAACCCTCATAGGATGCTGATGGAAATGTTAAAATGGTGTAGCTATTTTCAAAACCAGTTTGGCAGTTTCTCACAACGTTAAACACAGACTTACCATATTGACCCAGCAGTTTCACTCCTAGGTACTGACCCAAGAGAAATGAAAACCTAGGTCCACACAAAATTTTATACACGACTGTTTGTGGTACAAACATAATAATAATAGCCAAGAAATGGATACAAGCTATAAATGTCCATCAGCTGATGAGTGGATAAGCAAAATGTGGTCTATCCATACAATAGAGTAGTATTTGGCAGTAAAAAGGAATGAAGCACTGACACAGACTACAGCGCGAATGCACCTTGAAAACATTGTGCCAACTGAGAGAAGCCACGCACAAAAGACCACATATTGCATAATTCCATTTATATGACATTTCTAGAAAAGGCAGAGCCATAGAGACAGAAAGTAGATTAGTGGTAGCCAGGGGGTGTTGGGAGGAGCTGCTAATGGGCACAGGTTTGTTTTTTTGGGTGATAAAAATGTTCTAAAATTAGATGGTGATAGTTGAGAATCTCTGTGAATACACTAAAAACCGCTGAATTATACACTTTTAAAAGGTGAGTTTTATGGTATGTGAATTATATCTCAATAAATCTGTTATTTTTTTTTATAAAGGCAATTTTCACATTTAGTCTGTTTACAGTAAAAATGTATTTACGAATTAGTGACATCACTTTAAAAAGAGAAAATATAAATAGGTGGTTCCTGAGGTCTTTTTCAGCTCCGTTGTTCTAGGACCCTCTACCAGTGAGCTTGTCGCCATGCAGCATAGCCCAGGGAAGTTATGACCTAGAGCCTGCAGGTGGGTGGGAGACAGACAGAGGCAGAGGAGGGAAGAAGGGAAGGTGCGGGGGACTTAGACAGTCTAGACCCTGAAGTCAGCATCACATGCTTCTATGGCCTGGGACCCTGCTGCCCCTGCTTTCCCAACCTCAAGGCCACCTCTGTCCTCCTCAGGGCTCAGCTCTGACATCACCCACTGCAGGTTGGAGTCTCCAGGAAGCAGACCCTGAGACGGAGTTAGAAGTACAGAAGGCTTACAGGGGACTAACATCTGCGAAAGGAAAAGAGGAGGGGATGGAACTAAGAAGGGGGGTGTCATCGGACTGCGATGCAGACCTCACGGAGGTCTCTGGAGGCTCAGCAGGAAGCCTTGAGGCCGAGTTCCTAGTAGAAGAGCCCTGTGTCGTCAGGTGGAAATGGGTCGGCCCTTTACTGCTGGTCGCTGACTGACAGTCACGTGTGAAAACTGACTTTATAAAAATAACACCTTTATTGACGTATAATTCATATGCCATCAAATTTACTTTTCTTTAAGTGTATCATGAGTGGTTTTTAGCGTATTCACAGAGATGCTCACCTCGCACCACTATCTAGCACTTGGAGTTAAACTTGACCCCTCTCATTCCTCTCATGGATTCGTCAGTAAGTCTCATCCGTTTTGTATAGAATCTGACCTCTTCTCACCACCAAGCTGTGATCATTCTGCTGACTTGGATCTTTGCAATGGCAAAAATTGTTTCCCCTCTTTTTTTGCTCTCTCCCACCCCTGAACTGTTCCCAATGCAGCAGTCAGAGGGACCCTTTTAAAATTAAGTCAAATCACGTCACTCTCCTGCTCCAATCCTCTAGCAGCTTCTACTGGCTTCGCTTCTCAGAGGAAAAGTCATCAAAATTGTCTACAATTCCTCACCTGATGTGGTGCCCCCAGGCCTCATCCCCTCCCCCCATTCTTAGCTCTAGCCACACTGGCCACTCTGCTGATCTTCAGAACCACCAAGGTCCTGCTTGGGGCCTTGGCACTTGCTGTCCCTTCATATTGTCCTCAAAGCTGGTATTTTACCTTCTTCACGTTTTTGCCCAAATGTCCTGCACCTCAGTTCTCAGTGACGCCTTCCCTGACCATCCTATTTCAAACTGCACACCTTCCTCCGACACTGACAATCCCCTTTCCTGCTTTCTTTTTCCCCACAGTGTTTACTACCATCTAAAGTCATAGATATTTTATGAATGTATGTGTCTGTCTCCCCTCACTAGAGACTGAATGCCTTGAGGGATGGGAGTTTAGATGGCTCAGTTTCCACTGTCTCCCTGCCCCACTAAGTGCCTGGTACTTACGAGGCCCTCAGTTACTATGGGTGAATGAATGAATAATTGAATGCACACCAGGTGCTGCGCTAGGTCCTTAAATCCTCATAACAACCTTCCGGAAATATCCCCATCGTATACGTGAGACCTGCGTGGGTCTGGCCGCAGCCAATTGTGTTCACCTATCTTCTGCGCCATGCTGCCCTCCCAGCAGGCCTTCCTAGAGCCCTTGCTCCTGTCTAAGGGAGCTTCGTGGCTCCAGAACCTCTCAGTGAAAAAGGCACTGCAGGGTGTCACAGATGCACCCACTCTGATGTGGGAACCAGTCTTCGATGTAGCCCTTGAGCCAGCACCTTGTCCCATTTCCAGATGCTTCTGCTATGGCCTGGGGGTAGCGGTGTATCTGTTCTGCAATTAATGAAAAGGAAAAGGGTGCTTTTGAAAAGCTGGTGAAGGACTTAGTTTTTTTTGTATATATTAATAATATAATGTGCCATATAATTGTTTCTGGCTTCTGTTATTAAGGATGATTCCATTAGTGAGGGAAAATCCAGGCATTTCACCTGTGATTTCTGAAAATTGGATTTTTTCATTTTTTGATATGCGTACCACACTTGGACCATTGTAGTTTAAATAACGCGCAGAAAACTATAGCACTACTTCATTGTTTTAAAAAATCGGCAGCTATTCTGATACATAAAAATACATGCATCTTAACACTCCACAGTGCCATTATGTTGACAGTGTGAATAAAGAAGTATTCTAATTGATCATTTATTAAAAGCAACAAATTCAGTAGCAGTGAAAGAGTCTGGTGTCTCATTATTGCTACTTAATATTTCTTACAGGACAAAGCTCTAAAAACATCCGTTCATCTCCAAGCATTGAGAGTTTGCCTGGAGGAAGAGAGTTCACTGGCTCCCCACCTTCATCTGCTACTAAAAAGGATTCTTTTTTCAGCAACATCTCCCGTTCACGCTCACACAGCAAAACTATGGGCAGAAAAGAATCTGTAAGTATTTTAAGGACGGTTTTCTTTTTATCCTACATTTTCCTCTAGAATGCTGCATTTGTGAAAGCCTCTCTTCGTGCCTAGTTTTATAAAGTTCTTAAAATTTTTATGGACTAAAATGAACTATTTCATCAGAAATATTTTTATTATTATAACTTAGTAATATTTTAACGCTCTGATCTATATTACACTGGGGTGGGGGTGAGGGGACGTAGCATCAATTAAAGTAAGTTGAATCCCAAATCTTCATCCTTTTTTTCCTCTACAAATGCCTGTGTCAAAGCCTGTATTGTCTTCTAAAATGCTAACAAGTAGCATTATACCAAACCATAGAATAAGACACTTAAACCAAGCTGTTTTTTTCAGTTTTAAGTATTTCTTGAAAAGGAAAAACAGCTATTTTACCAATTGTTTTTAAAAGTTATACAGATTACCTTTAAATTATGGTGTATTGATAGCTGCTGTCTAAGATCCTTTGTATACATTACTCAAAAGGACACAGCTAACGCATATCAACTACAATATTTAAAAAATCTCATTGTTTCTGAAAAAATGTTTAAGTCACCTTCACAAGAGATAAAACATTTAGTCATACCTTATAGCTAGTTCAACCCAGTATTCTAATATGAAGAATTCATCTGCCCACTGGAAGAGGCTGTAAATGCAAGGTCTTACAGCCAAGGACTAGCTGTTGCTGAAGCAGTGCTAAGATGGAGGGGTGGGCTGTACAACCTTTGAGGGATAATTATTTAAGGTACATAGGCCAGATAACAGCATGGTATCTATCTGCGTGACCGTACGATACTCAGCTTCCTGGTGCTTGCGCCACCTCATCTGCAAGTTAAACAACATACTTTGCCCTCTGAAGGGAAGAGTTCACCACATACTCTCTCGGGGTGCTTTCCACGTGTAGGAACCGTGCTTCTCTAATTTGTACAAGAGCAGAGTGGAACTTCCATTTGCAAATGGCAGCTTTAATGCAAGCAGTTAGCTCTGCTGCCTCCTAAACTCCGCTCCAGGAATAGTTAAGGTCGTTTCAGATAAACCCTCGAGGAATAAGGAAACAGGAGAGACCATAGCAGCTAGTTTTTTGTTACTTGGAAAGCAGACGTTAAGTGGAAGCTAATTTAGCGGCCTAAGAAAGCTGTGAATGCTAAGCCAGCAGTAGGGAAAAACCAAGAAGCAACCTGAGTGAGATGGTAAAACCCTCTAGAAGCTCAGGAACTGGAAACAGGGGGTGAAGGTGGAGCTGAAGACATGAGGACTGGTTAGAAGTTTCTTCAAGAAGCGGATAGATTCCCATCCTCACTCTGGCAGAAGACTGGAGGTTTAATTTTCTGGGAAGTGTGAAACAGAATGTCTCTGGACTGAGAGAGATCAGGAATATTCGAGTATGAGACCACCCTCCTGGAAAAGGGTGTTGAATATATTTAAATACTGAATTGAGATCCCCAGGCCTCACCTCACTTGCTTCCCAGAACACCAGTAATTATGTCCCTTCAGGCAGGAGATGGGAAGGGTTTTCTCTAGGCAGAAGTCACAAATAAAAAAAACCTTCGGGGTTCTCCAGGGAAACAGCCAGTTCACTTTACAGTGAACTCAACCATCACAGGCCCATCCAAGCACAGAACTTTCTCTTAACTTGCAATTCACACTATTTTATATGAACAAGACAGGCAAGAATCACCAGATACTAGAGGAGAACATCTAATAGTGACAGACAGGCAGAAACAAATAGATAAAAAGCAACTGGGAAGAAACAAGTCTTTGCAGGAGAACGCTTCAGAAAAAAATATTCATCCAGAGAGTAACAACAACAACAAAAGCTATTAGAAATTAAAAGATGACATCTGAAATGTAAAACTCAATAGAATAGTTGGAAGATAAAATTGAGGAAACCTCCCCAGAAAATAGGATACAAGACAGAAATGGAAGGTAAGAGAAATAAATATAATAAAAAAAAAAAATTAGAGAACCAGCCCAGGAGGTTCAAAATCTAAAAAAAACAGGAGTTGCAGAAAGAGGGAACAGAGAAAGTGACAGGAAGGAAATAATCAAAAATATAATTCAGTTAGTTTTTCCACTAATGAAAGACCTGAGTTTTCAGATTGAAAAAGTTCATAGAAAGTCCCACGTGAATAAAAACAAACCTACACCCAGATACATCACCGAGAAAGCTCAGAACTCTGGGAACAGAGATATCCTACAAACATGTAGAGTTGGGGAAAAAGAAAGATTTGCAACAAAGGGTGAGGAATTACAATAGCTACAAATTTCACATGGCAACACCAGAAGTAAGACAATGGAGGAGAAATTCCTTCAAAATTCTGAGGGGAAATTACTTCCAGCCTAGATTCAGTCCCTAGCTAAGCTAATTGTGTGAGGGCCACCTTCAGACATTCAAGATTCAAAAAATGTATTCACATGCGCCCATTCTCAGAATCCACTGGAGGATGTGCTCTACAAAAATGAGGACAGGTACCAAGGGTAAAGAATACATGAGAACAGGAAATAGAGCATCCAGAGCGAGACAAAAGGATTCCTCAGAAGGGTAATGCAGGGAATCCCGGAGTATACAAAGCATGGCTGTTTAGCAGATCCAAAGAGCAGCAGCCAGCCCGGACTGGAGCAACTCAAAAGGTTCCAGACAGTTTTCTCTAAAAAGACGAAATTGGAAGAATGACTTGTATATTTGGACAAATCGAGAAATTTACACAGCTACAGGTGAGTTTAGGTTTGAATTAGTGATAACTTTTTTAAAACGAAGCCATTAAAACACAGGACAGGGGCTTCCCTGGTGGCGCAGTGGTTGAGAGCCCACCTGCCGATGCAGGGGACACTGGTTCGTGCCCCGGTCTGGGAAGATCCCACATGCCACGGAGCGGCTGGGCCCGTGAGCCATGGCCGCTGAGCCTGCGCGTCCGGAGCCTGTGCTCTGCAATGGGAGAGGCCACAGCAGTGAGAGGCCCGCATACCGCAAAAAAAAACAAAAAAAAACAAAAAAAACACAGGACAACTATACGCCAATAAAAATGAAAAAAAACACAGGACAGGGTAACTCCAAAGAAAAACCAAGGGTGTATAGGAAAAGACAGAAAGGTATTGATAAACCCTGTCACTGAGCCAGGCCTGGAATTTACATAAACATTATGATGTAAGTCTATTGACTGTTAATCATGATAAAAATCCATTGAGAAAGGTGGGTGGGGAACTGCGTTTGCTTGGGGTGGGGGGAAGCGGTAGGTGGTGGTCAGCAGAGCTGCATCTTCATCTTCTTTCCTGGAAAATCAGCGAATAATATTCTGAAAAATCAAGAGGTGGCAATAGAAGCTAGAGCTATAAAGGTGAGAAAAAAAGCCCGCGTAAAAGAGTTGAAAGTGGTTGCTAGAGCAGGAAGCAGAGGGTGGGGCTGTGTGAACTGCTTTTCATAACAAGCCTCGTAGAACCAGTGGACTCTTTTCAGTGTTACATATGTAACTCAGATTAAAAATAATAACTAAAAATCTCAAAAAAAATAGGATGTATTGTCGTAATAAATTAGTAGAGGAGCTGTCTGCCTGTACAGAGAGCATGTCTCTGAAGAACCAGAATAAGGAATAACGAGTGAGCAAGCGCACGGAGACAGGTCTGGTTTGCGATCTGGCCTCTTCTGGTGCCATATGGGTTAGTCTACAGCGCCAACTAATTACTTTTCTTCATGGTGCTACTGTAACTTAAAACTGAGAAGTTGAGCAAAAACAGAAACAGAGTAAGTCTGAGTCTCTACGTAGACCTGCTGTGAACCCAGAAACAGAATGCCCAACTCTTATTCAAATTTTAGTATATTTCCTAAGTTGTGGGAAGTAAGTAGACAGAGCTTTTCAAGAGAAAACGCACGGTTTTCCGAGTTACAGGTTGTTATTTTAGGAAATAATGTATCGTGGTCAGTGCTCTTTGCCAAATCATTCCAGTTCTGTGCCACTCTGGGCACTGGATGGGATTGCACCCCCCGTCCCCTGGGACCCGTTGGAGCTGTGTGGCCTGTTGTGTCCCGTGAGTTGGGAACGGCAGTGGCGGGCATGTGTTGCCACTGCAGGGTTTTCCACGGCCCTCTCCTTCCCTCTGGCACGGTGAGCAGCACCCACGTGTCAGCCCATGACAGATGTGGAGCCTGAGTGAGAAACAAGCCTTTATTGATTTCAGCTGAGATTGTTGCTTTGCACAGCGTAAGGCACAGTTGGAAATGTTCAGGCCCAGAGCTGAGATTCATTCTCCCATGGGACCACCAGAGTGGTCCCGGTGGCACCAGAGCCTGTGATGAGGCACTGACCATCCTCGCGCCCACTTTGCTTTCATTTCCAGCCCCATTTAGAGTGATACAGGGGTTTTCCATGTCCTTAGAAAAGTTCAAGATAATTTTTCATTAACAGCATCACCAGTTTCTCACACAGCAGGTGGCCAGAAACTGAAGCAAGGACATCTGTCGCTTTGGGTCCCTAGTGCCTTAAACTGTATGATGCCTTTCAGATGTCAAGACTCAGCTGATCTTTTAAAGCATCCCAGGGTTAAGAAATGGTTGATGTCAGTTAAGAAAAGGCTGAAATAGCAGTTGAAAACAGACATTAAAACAAAGGTAACCTAGTAAGTCGCTATCAACCTAAAAGTGGTGAAATCTGCTTATAATGTGTCTAATCTTATCATTGAGAAACAATTTTTTCAACATCAATATAGGTATGACGTATTTTGGACAAGAATCACGTATTAGGTCATAGAACTTATTTCCTCTCACTGTTGCCTTTTATGGATCATAGAAAGACTTTCTGTAATCCACAGGCTACCTTTTTTAAATGAAGGTGTATCACATTTACTCCTGGTAATGCCCCAGATCTGGTTGTATAATAGAAGAACACAAAGCTCAGCTAAGACTATAGAGTGGTAACAAATTAAGCTTTGTGAGATGTGTTTATAAAGGGCATTGTTTTCTGAAATACAAGCAAACTAGTAGGAAGTTTTAAGAATTGACCTTACTTCTTTATCAGTATTGGTATTGTTTTGAGGATTGGTATTTACTCATGAAAACGATTTTCCCTCTGCTTTGTTTCCCAAAAGAGTCTTTAGGGCTCACCTAATTCCATCCAGGTTTTAATCAAGCTCTGAATTTTTAGTCTTGAGGAAATTGGCAGTTTTGATACTTAAGTTTGCATGCTTTATTTTGCATGGTAATATAAATGACGTCCAGTACTTAGTTTTCTAGAAATCTATTTTAGCTGGTCATTCATCTGACTGCTAAATAAATTTTAACTTGTTTTAGCATCATTAGTCATGTTCTATGATTGTTGCCAAGTCGTTTTCCAAGAATATCTTTGCTAAGGTTAAAGATAGGGAATATGAGAAAGACTCTAAAATTGATTTGTGTAGGTGAATAAGTTCTAATCTTTAAGCACATTAGCCAACTAAACGATCTTTTCTGAATTCCTGATGAACTGCAAGACATTATGCTATGCTTTGTGATAATTACATACCAATCTCCA
Source organism: Hyperoodon ampullatus (assembly GCF_949752795.1). NCBI lineage: Eukaryota > Metazoa > Chordata > Mammalia > Artiodactyla > Ziphiidae > Hyperoodon > Hyperoodon ampullatus. Next base: position 29,839,222 of record NC_136918.1, read on the forward strand.
AAGATCTAAACTTATAAATGGTTCAGAATCCTCTCTAAACCACAGGAAATCAAAATTATCTGAGCTGAAAGTCCCTGCATAAGGCAGGGTTTGTAATGAGCTACCCACCACCTGTGGGCTCGCATCACCACTGGGGGTGCCACCCTGTGTCCTTGTGACCCCCGCACGCACTCATCTTTGTCCTACAGTAGTTTGAACATATGCCTTTGTCATACTAATAGGATTTATTTTTATAGTATTCATTGATCTCTCCTTTATCACAACAAAATGACAAAAAGTGTCAGATGAGTGAAAACAGATTTGAAAGCAGACTCATACTTCCGGGAGTATAGACAACCTGAACATTACCTGATCTGTGCATTACCTGATTACATCATCTCAGGTCATGTTCTAGAAATTGGAATTCAAGACATATCCATATAAGACATATGAGAGCAGTCCCAATGCACGTGCTTACACTGAAATTGGGGAGGGGAGAACACATCAAAAGTTAAGTAATAATTACACTAAATAAAAATATAACTCATCAGCAGGAGAGGCATAAGATGGTTTAATGCTATCCAACAGTAAAGACAGTAACTAATACGGATTCAAAAGATAGATTACCATGGGCTTTATTGGTCCAGACAAGCTTCGTGTGAGAGATTAGACTTGAACCACAGACGTATTTCCTCTTCCACCAACTGCAACCATTGTTTTCCCTCATGAAGACCCCGAGACTTCCTAGGAGAGGCGGTGGGGGGCGGATATTGAACAGGCGGTCAGCAGTGCCTGCCGTAGCTGTTCTCTCCTCCCTCACGTCCTCTGACAGAGTGTCAGATAGTTGGGCTTATATCAAGTTGCTTTTGCTAAGAGTAAGAGAAATTACTATCCCAAATGAGGAAGTTTGTTGCTTATTATCTGGAATAACAAGAGTCCCGAGAGAGGCAGGTGTGGAGTTGGATGATTCAGCACTGGGGTCACCAACTTTCCATTCGGCCACCTCAGTGTGTTGGCTTTGTCCTCAACGTGCTCCCGGCCCCGCCATTTTTCTCAAGAAGGCTGCCACAGAACCCGGCAGGTCTCCTGTCACCCCTACCCCCTCACACGCACACGGAGTCTTCTAGAGAAGTCTGTTTGGAAGTTCCCTGGCAGGCTTTCCCTCCCATCTCATCGGTTGGGCAGAATTAAATCCCCTGCCCACTCTAAACCCAGTCAGCCAGGGGAAAGGCTTAGAGAAGTCCACGGCGGTGTGGAAAGGTGGTGGAAGTGGGTGACCAGACACTTTGATGGACCAATTATCCCTGAAGTATTAATTGCCAGAATGGTTCATCTAATCCTTCCCTAAATCATTTACGTTTGAAAAGAGCCAGTTCTGTTGTATCAGTGATGTTTTAGTTGTACATTTTCAGGCAGCTTGAGTTGGACTGGTAGTTGGAAGAGGGAAATTGAGCAGTGGCCTTCCCAGTAGGTCAGAATTTTCCTGGCTATATGATTTTTCTCTTCAGTCAGTGATGTATACTTCCTAAGAAGGTATATTATGTGGAAAGTATTGATTATAATGGATTTTTTATGGGCTTCTGCATGGAACTAAAAACTGGCATCTAGAGTGTATCTAATTACAGGACTTTTTCCAAATAATATATAATTGTAATCTTTCATTTAATCAGTAATACTAATGAAAACTGGATTAAAATACAGTCCTATTGAAAATACATTCCCATTTAAGATAGTTTATTGAAATGAATAGATATAAAATGAATTTAAATATCAGTTTTTCTGGCTTCTTTTTTAAGTCCCATGATAGGAATTTTAATTTAAGGCCAAAATGAACTCAGATAGTTGATCCATGATATTTAGTTGTCATTTGGTGTCATATGAATCGTGCTCACATAACAAACAAGTCTTTCTGCCAGTGTGTCAGCTTGGGGTCAGGGAAGATGGACCATATCTTTGTAGGAGTGTCCCATCCTTCTCTCTCTCTCTTTTTGCCTTACCCAGTCCATGTAATATCATTGTAAAGAAATGTGAACATCAGAGGGAACATCATAAAGAACGCTCTGTTGTCGACAGCTTATAGGATGACAATATTAATTTAACTTCCGTTAAACAGGTTTTATAACCAACTTTTAACATCTTTATGCATCAATAAATTTATTTTTAACCAAAAAATCTGAGGAGCCTCTGAAAACAGAACCACAGGGAGTGGAGTGCTGAACCTTGGCTTAATGCCCATTTTAGGGCAGTGAAGATGTTGCCCTTTGGGGATGAATGAGACGCTTATCCCCTCGTGCTGGGCCCTCTTCCTCTGTCATTTGTCTTCAGCCCCATAATGTCCATAAAACGCCAAGATGCCAGACTAGACCATGCTGATCACTGCCCCAGAGGCAGAAACAATGGTTTGAGGAGAGCTCAAGTGAAGCAATTAGAAATATTTACAATCCCTGGCCAGAAATTCCTGTGGGTTTGAATTATCCCAAATTAAATGTGTCATTGATAACATTTGCTTCCTTCCAATGGCCTTTCTTGAAACTTGACACTTATTTCACCTTTTAATGCCACGTTGCCTTAGGGACAGTAATTTGTGCCCCAAAGTGCATGTGTGCATGGCAGGGAAGAAAGTGAGGGCTTCCCATTGTCCCGTGCAGACGGCAGTCAGCCAAGGCCAGAGGCCAAACTGAGGAGACTGTTGGGTGGTCCCCCTCTTCTGCCTCGATGGCATCCCCAGCGCCTCCTACCCAGCGCCGTCCTGCTTTTAAGTCTTCTACCCCTAACATCTCATCATTTATCCTTTGAAACACCTGTGTTTACTTTTCCAGGACGCTGTATTTTTAATCCACTGGGCTTTACTCCCACAAAGAAGGGCTTTGCTCCTGTCATAGGAACTCTAGGCCTACTGAGCAAGTTCTGGCGGGGGGGTGGGGTGGGGTGGAATCTTTGTAAGGCGCCTGCCCCTTGCCTTGAAACCTCAAGGCCAAGTCACGCCTTTCTGGTTACTCCTCGTGCCAGAGCTGCTGTATCCAGAGGGTCAGTCAGAGGCTTGGGCCCCTTTTCCCTTCCCTCAGCCCTGCTATCTTCCCCCCAGTGTTTTGCTCTGAGATGCCCGTGTGTCAGGCATTCATGGACCGGTGTGAGTTCCGGGAAGCTCACGCCTCCCGCAGGGGAGAAGGGAGCAGAGTGACAGGCATCACCAGGGCAGCCTGGGCACTGCTCATGAGAGCCCCGCTGAGGGCAGGTGGGCGCCGAACCCAGCCTGGGCGAGGCTCACCAAGCAGCAAGCCTGAGTTGGGGGCTGTTTCTTTCTCTGCTCAAAGGTAGTGTCCATTCCCCAAGTCCTGTGCCCAACGGAGGTGACTTCTTTCCTAATGAAATTAAAAGCATGTTTGATGTTAGTAAAGGCACCAAGAGGGAGTTGCCATTGTTGGAAAGATTCAGAATCTTTCTATACTGTGGCAGTGATGATTAAAAAAGCATGGATGGTACCAGGAAAACCTGCTAGCAGTGACACAAATAACTAATAATAAGATGAGAAAAGAAAAACAAAAATAAATTCATTTGACCATAAGAATAATAATAAACATAATCATTTACACAGAGAGTTCACCATGCGTGCTTTATTAAGCCTCTTAATAAGCATGTCTGTCATTACAAATGCACCTGATTAACTGTCGTAACTTTATTTGATTAGATTAGTAAACTTTGCTCATATACGCTTGACCTTCGTCTGAGGTGTTTGCTTGTGAGGGACAGTTGGTCACGAGCAACCTTTTAAAATATGTGAAAAAAACAACCACTAGGACGGCTCCCAGCCCTGACATTACAGTGTGGCCGAAGGATTTACAAAGCCTTGACTATGTGGATCACCAGAAGGTAATATTACAGTCCAGTTCCCAAGCTTCCTTTTTTTTTTTTTTTTTTTTTTTGCTGTATGTGGGCCTCTCACTGTTGTGGCCTCTCCCGTTGCGGAGCACAGGCTCCGGACACGCAGGCTCAGCAGCCATGGCTCACGGGCCCAGCCGCTCCGCGGCATGTGGGATCTTCCCAGACCGGGGCAGGAACCCGCGTCCCCTGCATCGGCAGGCGGACTCTCAACCACTGCGCCACCAGGGAAGCCCCCAAGCTTCCTTTTTACCTAAGATGATGGCAAAGCCATTCCTCCTTTCCCTCAGAATCGTTACCAACTTAGTACGGTTCTGTCCGTAGCCTCATCATTTCTAGTCAAAACGGCATGTTCCAAAGCTACTTAGGTCAGTTGATAGAAACTTCAACAGCAGTAACTCAAAGCATGATGATTGTATTAAGCCAAGAACAAATTAGCTTCATGTTAAATTCTAAAAAGTTATGGGCTACCTTGGAAAATGACAGAAAAGGGTAAAGAAAAGTGTTTCAGCTGGAAAAGTACTTATGAAAGGGGCCACTCCTCCCCCACCCCCATCATTTATTCGTAGACCCCTGACTAGACTCTGATTCCTGCCTTTCTTGGTCATATTTCCCAATTGTTTTTTCACCTTTGATGTTCTTACTGTTGTGCTTTAACGCTTCTTTCACCTCGTTCCTTCGTCTGGAGCATATTCCTTTGCCATTTCATTTTGTTTAAGTTTCTATTTGTATTTTTATGTATATAGTAGGCTAGTTATGTTTCTTGACCTTGCAGAAGTGGCCCTCTGTCGGGGATGTCCTATGTTTCCCAGCAGTACGCTCCCCTTTCATCACCCAAGGACCAGGGACCAGCTGGTCCCAGGGTAGTGTCTGGCCTGCATTCGTGGCCTCTGTCTGCAGGCTGCAGGGTCACAGTTTTCTTGTTTCTGGTGTCTGCCCCCAGGTGGGTGAGGCTGGTCTAGAGGCTTGTGCAGGCTTCCTGGCAGGAGGGGCCGTGCCTGCCCACTGGTGGGTGGAGCTGGTTCCTGGCCCTCTTGGGGGCGGGGCCGTGTCAAGGGGTGTGTTTAGAGGGGGCCGTGGGTTCAGGAGGACTTAGGCAGGCAGTGATGGGTAGGGCTGTGTTCCCGCCCTGTTGTTTGGCTTGAGGTGTCCCAGCACTGGAGCCTACAGGCTGTTGGGTGGAGCCAGGTCTTGGAACTAATGACCCAAGCAAGATGTCAGCCTCCAGCAAGAGTCCACGAAGATGAATACTCCCCGATATATCTGCCACCAATTTTTAAGCCCCCAGGTTGAGCCACAGCTGCCCCCCGCCTCCCCAGGAGACCCTCCGAGACCCTCACGTAGGTCTGGCCCAGGTTCCTGTGAAGTAACTGCTTTTGCCCTGGATCCCAGTGGGCACGAGACCTTGTGTGCGCCCTCCAAGAGTGGAGTCTCTGTTTCCCCGAGTCCTGTGGAGCTCCTGCAGTCAAGCCCAGCTGACCTTCAAGGCCAGATGCTTTGGGGGTCCTCCTCCTGATGCGAGACCCCCAGGCAGAATTGTAAACAAGGTCATGAAAGTTTGCAACACCTACCTGAGTCCTTTCATGTGTCCCCTCAGATATCTCAAGGATTCCACTAACAGGGAAGTGGAAAGAACTGGCAAAGTGATATCATTAACCTGCCCACATACACACGTACCCCCCACCGTACAGTCCAGAAGTTGGTGGGGCTCCCAACATGCAGAATAACACCCCAATCAGTCTAGAATAAACTGTGAGAAATGCTGCCACATTGCTTAGCATCAGGGTGTGCTCAGTCTATACTCTAGGTAGTCTTCTGGGTCTGGAGCATATTTGTATACTCCACATGCATCTCTTACTCATCATCCATCATGGTATAAAGATACATATTCTGTGAAACATCAAGAACAATACTTTGGAAAATGAAATTGAAGAAAAAAAAGAATGAAACCAACAAGGAACCACTAGGTAATAATGCTAACATTTACAGAAATCTTAAATTCATCCCTAGACAACAATCAAATTTTAATCTCATCCAGCTAGACTATTAATAGCTATTTACTGCCCAGGATGAATGAACGTTGAGTTTTTTCTCAGTGTCTATAATCAAATTCACCCATCCGTAGGCTCTGTTATGACTAAACTCCTTTTTGATACCCTTGATGAAAGTCTCCAAATTAGGTTTGAAGGTTGGGTCAGCACAAGATTTTTTCCCCCCTCAAATAAATGAGCAGGCCTGATTCTTTTGCAAGGAACTGAGATTTAAATTTATGAGATGGACTGATCAAATGTAAAGACTGTTTCAATCCTGGACCTTGCATTTCATTCCAAAAAGAGCGTCATTATTTAGGATGATTTGAGCTGACTATAACGGAAATCCTGACTCAAACCGATTCAAATAGTAAAGAAAATTATTAGCTCAAAGAAGTCCGAAGACCTTCTCATTCCTGGCTTCACATCAGAATCAACTGGAGAGCTTAAAAAAATACTGGTAACAGAAGTACTGAATCAGAATCTTTTGGGTGGGGCTTGGGTCCTGGTCATTGTTAAAAGCTTCCCAGCTTGTTCAAATGTACAGTCAAGGTTTGGAGCTGATGATTTAGAAACTCATCAGCATCTTCAAGGGCCCCAGTTCCTTGTACCTCTCTGCCTAGCCCTGCTCAGAGCAGGCCCTTCCTCAGGTTAGAAGCAAGAAAAGGAGAGAGACCGACCGTGTCTTCCTGCGGCTCTGGATTGGGGTGGCCTCCCCTTAGGGGAGGCTTCTGGCTGCAGGACCCTCTTGCTGAGGAAGAGGTGGAGTGAACACTGGGGGCACCAGCGTCCTCGCCCCTCCCACGTGGAGTCAGAGTTCAGTCAGCCCTGCCACGTGCCGCCGTGATCTCCAGACCGAAGCTTTTCTGCAAACAGTTACCTCTGTGGGAAAAGATATCAACTTGATTGTCATGAGTGTATTCATCTTCAAATGAACAGGCATCTTCGCAACGGTCAGTTTTGCTGGAGGCAGTTTATACGTTCCCCCAAATCACCAGGCTGTACAAGATCATTAAAAACCACTGGACTCATGGGGAAGATGGGATTGGGGGACAATATTGAAAAACTTCGTCAGTGACACATGAAGTAAGAACCTAGTTGATTTGACACATGTTAAAATGATTACGAAATAAAGAAATACCGCAATAAATATGACCCTTTACCTTGAAAAACACCTGCTACTTGGTTGGAGAAATGAACATCATCAGAAAGGTCGCAGCTTATGAGTTACAGTGAAGTAATGGAAGGAGAATTCTCTGGAATCTGACAGATTTGGGTTATGGGTGCAGCTTGTCACACACACCGTGAACCCAGGTTGCCGGCAGACGTGTGAGGTGTGCGCATGTATGCATTCTGTGTATTCCTGTGTGTCTGGGTCCAGCTTCGCGCAGTTCTCTGCATTCACCCAGTGTTTCTTGTGGATGCAACTGTGCATAAGCAAACGTGGGATTCACGCTGTGCTCTGCTGTTCCCTAATCCATCGATCTCGTTGGAACAAGTTCACATTTTCAAAACAAGCATCGTAACAGAACTGACTCTACTCTGGGTGTAACGTGCAGCTTCTGATTTTGGTTGGGTTGGGGAAAGGAAGTTATAGAAAGATTACATTTTCTGTATTTTTTGTTCCCAGTTCAGTAACTGAGTTCTCAGTTCTCGGTTCAATAACAGTACCCTGCTAATCAGAACTTGTAGAGTAAGTCCATTTTGTTAATGGCCACACACATCCCTAGTATTTATAACATCGGCTTTCTCACTGTGAATGTCTGAGTCCCCATCGGAATTCTGCAGGGGCTCCTTCTTCCCCGGGATAAATCTTGAAGCACAGCCTGCAGGGCCCCTGATACGCTCACCGTGTCCAGCATTACAGTGAGAGCCTCCCTCCAAATTCCCAGCCTTTCAGGAATGCACAGCTGTTTCGTACCTCCAATCAAGCACACTGTCTCACACCTCTGTGCTACTTTGCTCCACTGTCTCTTCTGACCAAAATGATTCATGTGGCCCTAAAACTCCTAGAGTTCCTTCCAGTCTCTGCCCAAGCACCTCGTGTCCCATGGAGCCTTCCCTGCCACCCTCTGCAAGCTTTAAGCACTTTCAGGAGGTAGTTGTGGTCCTACTGAAGCTACTGATTCTGGAGTCCCTTCCCTCATCTACGGAAGCAGCATCTAAAGATGAGGCATGGGCTTCCCTGGTGGCGCAGTGGTTGAGAGTCCGCCTGCCGATGCAGGGGACGCAGGTTTGTGCCCCGGTCCGGGAGGATCCCACATGCCGCGGAGTGGCTGGGCCCGTGAGCCATGGCCGCTGAGCCTGCGCGTCCGGAGCCTGTGCTCCGCAACAGGAGAGGCCACAACAGTGAGAGGCCCGCGTACCGCAAAAAAAATAAAAATAAAAATAAAATAAAGATGAGGCATGTCCTAGGTTATCTGCAGTTGCTTCCTTTGCTTTCACTGTCTGAGAACTGCTTGTATTTAGTCACAAGGCTTTTTCCAGGCACTTGTCTCTATCACAGTATCTCCTGAGCCAGATATTGTGTCTGGCACTCAGTAAATGTTTAGGAATGAATGAAGGCTGTTGAGGGTCTTTTTCTGCTCCACAAGGATTCAGATGCATTAGGCTTTCCTCTGGCCGTTTCTAGAACCTGAAAAGTCACCTCATTTCCCAGTGGCATTCACCAACCACATATGAAAAATAGCAAGAGTTGTTGGTATCTAGTGAAAATGGGGTTTTTATAAATTAGTTTAAGGGACAAAATTTTTTAAAGTGTGATAGGTATATAAATAAACCAGTAATTTAGAGAATTATTTCCTTCTCACATTTTTTTTTTAATTCCAGAAGTCTCAGAATTGGTAATGTTTGTGTTAATCAAAGCTGTTCCAACACTTGGTTTCCTTTTACCAATTATAACTTAAAGTACTTCGTAAACCATGCGTGATCCTCAACTTGGATTTCTGTAGGGTGCCATTTTTTGTTTGTCTCTAATGGGACATCATGGGGGTCAGTAGGCCAGAGCATTGTGGTACAGGGGTGCACACTTCATCCTCACACAGGTCAATTAGCCTTGCCATAGAGAAGCAGTGTTGGCTGAGGCCCTTCTGTCTGGGTCAGCCATTATGCAGACACCTACTTTGGTGCCAGAAACAGCAAGGGAAAGCAGGCAGATGGTTCTACCCAGACAGCAACTCCATGAGAAGCCCGGCCGGAGGCCTCTGTGCTGGCTGGGTGGTTTCATCAGTTGGTCTGATCACGTGTAAGTGGAGAGGGGAAAACCCTTGATAAATAAAGTAACATCTGTGCTAATAGGCATGGTGGAGGAGAGAACCATTCTGGTTTACAAAAGATCGGTCAGGTTGCCTAACTATAAAAATACAACATGAAGGCGATAGCCTAAAAGCCCAAAAGATGGGGACATTTCCCCACAAATGCCATTTAGTTAGCCTGTCAAACACAATCCCTTCTAGGAGAGAGCCTTTTTTTTTCCAGTTAAAATGTTCAGAAGACCGGCAATTGCCTTAACAACTGAGCTTAACATTTCAATACCTTTTGAATTTTTAAAGGCTAGGAAGTTCTTAAGACAAGCCATACACATATGATGATTTTTTTAAAAGAGCAGTAACAGGATTTTTGCAAATAGAAGGTTTATAACTATGTGAGTAAGGTTTTATTCTTCCACTGATTACACCTGTGTGAGGTTGTCCTAGTTAAATACTTTATTTTAATTTCCAGTATGTTTTCTCGGGACTGTACATTTATTCAGTTTACTTTAAAATCTATAGTACATGATCCAGTTGTTTGTCACTATTCTTTTCTATTTACTCTATTTATTGTTTTTTTGTAAACAACCTCTAGAAAGGCAAAGTTATATTAAAATAGCTCATAATGTTGAAATGGTAATAGGCAGAAAAGCATATTTCTAAATGCTTAATGTATTTAACAGATATTACTTTTTATGATTATTATTAAAATATCTTCAGAAGATCAGGGTTGAATTTAAATACCATAGATAATGACATGTCTACCATTTTCTTTTTTTTTTTTTTTTTTTTTTGCGGCACGCGGGCCTCTCACCGCTGTGGCCTCTCCCGTCGCGGAGCACAGGCTCCGGACGCGCAGGCTCAGCGGCCATGGCCCACGGGCCCAGCCGCTCCGCGGCATATGGGATCCTCCCAGACCGGGGCACGAACCCGTATCCCCTGCATCGGCAGGCGGACTCTCAACCACTGCGCCACCAGGGAGGCCCTACCATTTTCTTTTTATTGCATTTATGTTTCAAAAGCATCCTTTATTCTCGGATATACTTAAACACAGCCTCTTTTTATTGAAAGTTACAGAAGAGAGCATGCATAACCCCAAAAAAATTAATTTATATTGGACTTTAAAATAAGTACTTGTGCAAAAACAGAAATATAGATCAATGGAACAGGATAGAAAGCCCAGAGATAACCCCACGCACATGTGGTCACCTTATCTTTGATAAAGGAGGCAAGAATATACAATGGAGAAAAGACAGCCTCTTCAATAAGCGGTACTGGGAAAATTGGACAGCTACATGTAAAAGAATGAAATTAGAACACTCCCTAACACTGTATACAAAAATAAACTCAAAATGGATTAAAGACCTAAATGTAAGGCCAGACACTATCAAACTCTTAGAGGAAAACATAGGCAGAACACTCTATGACATAAATCACAGCAAGATCCTTTTGGACCCACCTCCTAGAGAAATGGAAATAAAAACAAGAATAAACAAATAGGACCTAATAAAACTTAAAAGCTTTTGCATGGCAAAGGAAACCATAAACAAAATGAAAAGCCAACCCTCAGAATGGGAGAAAATATTTGCAAATGAAGCAAGTGACAAAGGATTAATCTCCAAAATATACAAGCAGCTCATGCAGCTCAATATCAGAAAAACAAACAACCCAATCCAAAAATGGGCAGAAGACCTAAATTGACACTTCTCCAAAGAAGATACACAGATTGCCAACAAACATATGAAAGGATGCTCAACATCATTAATCATTAGAGAAATGCAAATCAAAACTACAATGAGGTATCACCTCACACCAGTCAGAATGGCCATTATCAAAAAATCTAGAAACAGTAAATGCTGGAGAGGGTGTGGAGATAAGGGAACCCTCTTGCACTGTTGGTGGGAATGTAAATTGATACAGCCACTATGGAGAACAGTATGGAGGTTCCTTAGAAAACTAAAGATAGAACTACCATATGACCCAGCAATCCCATTACTGGGCATATACCCTGAGAAAACCATAATTCTAAAAGAATCATGTACCCCAATGTTCATTGCAGCACTAGTTACAATAGCCGGGACATGGAAGCAACCTAAGTGTCCATCGACAGATGAATGGATAAAGAAGATGTGGCACATATATACAATGGAATATTACTCAGCCATAAAAAGAAACGAAATTGAGTTATTTGTAGTGAGGTGGATGGATCTAGAGTGTGTCATACAGAGTGAAGTAAGTCAGAAAGAGAAAACAAATACCGTATGCTAACACATATGTATGGAATCTAAAAAAAGAACTGTTCTGAAGAACCTAGGGGCAGGACAGGAATAAAGACGCAGACATAGAGAATGGACTTGAGGACACGGGGAGGGGGAAGGGTAAGCTGGGACGAAGTGAGAGAGTGGCATGGACATATATACACTACCAAATGTAAAATAGATAGCTAGTGGGAAGCAGCCACATAGCACAGGGAGATCAGCTCAGTGCTTTGTGACCACCTAGAAGGGTGGGATAGGGAGGGTGGGAGGGAGACGCAAGAGGGAGGAGATATGGGGATATATGTATATGTATAGCTGATTCACTTTGTTATACAGCAGAAACTAACACACCACTGTAAAGCAATTATACTCCAATAAAGATGTTAAAAAAATTTTTTTAAATAAGCGCTTGTACTTACAGTAGAATAAATTGACCCCAAACAGTGTAAGAATTACTTCTGAATAGAACAGTGAAGCCACTCTGAACAGAACTGGCATAGGGACATTGGAAAGCTGTCTTGGGAGCCTGTCACCCTGCTTCTCCCTGCATCCTACTCCATGTTGAGAAGAGGTCTCTTGTACTGTTACCAAATAGGCATCTATCCATGCAGCCATCTGTTAAAACCGCCTTAGAGCAGGGAAATAGTAAAGTGCTTCACAACCTCCCCAGCGGGATTAGCAGCTGTGTTCAGAAGTAAGTCTAAATCCTTGCCATTCAGAGTGTGGTCCATGGACCAGCTGTGTAGTCATCCCCTGGGAGCTTGTTAGAAGTACTGACTCTCGGGCCCCACCTCAGACCTGCTAAATTAGACATTCTCCAGGTGATTTTCATGCATGTTAAAGATTGAAAAGAATTAGTCTGAGTAAGGTTAACGGAATACCAAATCAGAAATGAGATTTCCTATAGATAAAGCCAGCTTCAGATACATCCTGGTGTGAACCTGTTCTCCTAGTGGGTGATGGGTAAGTGCTTTCCATGCGTGAACTCTGCTCTTAGGACATTTTGCATGTATTAGCTCCTTTAACCCTCAAAAGACTCTGTGAGGTCAGTTCTGTAATTATCGCCCATTTTACAGATGAGAGTACTGAAGCACAGAGAGGCTGTGTTTAATTCTCTTCTGCAAAAAAAAATGTTACTAGTCATGCCTGGACAATCGATAATTTCTGCCTTATCAGAGCCCAGAAAAATAAAATGGGGTAAGAAACTAAGATCTTTTTTTTACTTCCTCAGTAAAAATTATGAGAGGAAGTTGAATAAGAAGAAACTTCTTTCTCTAAATTTTGTGAGCTTCACATGTTCTACTTGTAAATTATTGTTTATAAACAATCCGTATCCCCTGTCCCACCCACTGCAAGCTCTTGATTGGAGTTAATTATTTTAACTGCCCACACCTGACTTCAAAAGGATATTTGGAACATTGCCACATGGAAACCAATGAAGTGAATGTAGATTTATTATGTAATTGGTCAACTTGAGGGATTTGCTGAAAGACAATACAGCAAATGTTTGCATGGAAAAATAAGTTTCTCCCTCTATTTCATCTGGTGGCCCTGTCCTGCAGCTCTTCGTGGGCTGCTTCGGGGAACAGGTTCGGATGGTCCCTGTTAGTGATCAAATGAGGGAGAGTGATCAGAGAGCCCGGCTGGCAGAAGTCTGGCCCATGCCTCACCTGGCCACGCTTATTTTAGGGCAGGCCATTTTTAACTTTATAAGAAGGCAGTATTCTTTTTTTATTTTGGTAAAATGGACATAAAATCTGCCATCTTCATCATTGTTAAGTGTACAGTTCAGTGGTATTAAATTCTTTCATTGTGTTGTGCGTCCATCTCCATAACTCAGCCTATCCTGTAAATTTGAAACTGTACACGTTAAACAATAACCCTCGCCTCCCTCGCCACCCTTCCTTTGGCAACCACCACTCTACTTTCTGTCTTTATGATTTTGACTACTCTAAGTATCTCATATAAATGGTACTGTATGTAAATACCATACAGTATTTGTATTTTTCTGACTAGCTTAGCATGTCTTCAAGGTTCATCCACGTTGTAACATATGTCAGGATTTCCTTCCTTTTTCAGGCTGAATAATATTCCATTGTAGGTACTTAAACCACATTTTGCTTATCCATCCATCTGTCAGTGGACACTTGAATTACTTCCACATTTTAGCTATTATGAATAATGCTTCGGTGAACATGGGTGTATAAATATCTCTTTGAGACTCCACTTTCAGTTACTTTGGGTATATACCCAGAAGTGGAATTTCTGGATCATTCGGTAATTCCATTTTTAATTTTTGAGAAACATTTATACTGTTTTCCACATCACCCTATACCATTTTACATTCCTACCAGCAGTGTACAAGGGTTCCAATTTCTCCACATCCTCACCAACATTTGTTATTATCTGATTTTTGGATAGTAGCCATCCTAATAGGTATGAGATGGTATCTCATTATGGTTTTGATTTGCCTCTCCCTGATGATTAGTGATGTTGAGCATCTTTTCATGTGCTTGTTGGCCATTTGTATATCTTCTTTGAAAAAATATCTATTAAAGTCCTTTACCCATTTTTTAATCAGGTTGGGTTTTTTTGTTTTCGTTGCTATTGAGTTTTAAGAGTTCTCTATATATTCTCTGTATTAATCCCTTATCAGACATATGATTTGCACATATCTTCTCATTCTGTGGGCTGCCTTTTTACTCTGTTGTGCACAAAAACACAAATTTTTTGATTTTTTGTGCACAGTTTTTTGATGCACAAAAAAATTTTTGATGCACAAAATTTTTGTAATTTTCATGAAGTCCAGTTTTTCTACTTTTTCTTTTGATGCCTGTGCATTTGGTGTCATATCTAAGAAATCATTGCCAAATTTAACTTCATGAAGTTTTGCTCTGTTTTCTTCTAAGTGTTTTATAGTTTTATGTCTTACATTTAGGTCTTTGCTCCATTTTGAGTTAATTATTTGTTTATGGTGAGAGATAAGGGTCCAACTCAATTCTTTTGCAAATGGTTATCCAGTTTTCCCAGCAACATTTATTGAAAATACTGTCCTTTCCCACGTTGAATGGTCTTGGCACCCTTGCAAAAATTATTTGACCCTATATGTGAGAGTTTATTTCTGGTGCTTTATTCTGTTCTATTGATCTATATGTCTGTCTTTTTGCCAGTACCATGCTGTTTTGATTACTGTAAATCTGTAGTGAGTTTTGAAATCAGGAAGTGTAAGTCCTCCAGATTTGTTCTTCTTCAAGATTGTTTTGACTACGCAGAGTCCCTTGAGATTCCATATGAATTTTAGGTTGAATTTTTCTCTTTCTGCAAAAACATCATTGGGATTTTGATAGAGATTGCATTGACTCTGTAGGTCATTTTGGATAGTATTGACATTCTAACAATGTTAAGTCTTCTAATCCGTGACCTTGGAATTTTATTTCCATTTATCTCTCTTTAATTTCTTTCAGCCATTTTTATGGTTTTCTACATATAAGATTATGTCATTTAAAAACAGAGATAGTTTATTTCTTCCTTTCCAATTTGAATGCTTTTTATTTCTCTTTCTTGTGTAATTGCTCTGGTTGGAACTTCCAGTGTTGAATAGAAGTTGTGAAGCTGGAACATCCTTGTTTTTTCTACTCCTGATCTTAAAGGAAAAGCTTTCAGTCTTTCATCATTGAATATGATGTTTGCTGTGGCATTTTTCATGTATGGTTTTTATTATGTTGAAGTACTTTCCTTTCACTAGTTAATTGAATGGTTTTATCATGAAAAGGTGTTGAATTTTTTTAAATGCTTTTTCTGCACCTATTGAGATGATCATGCATTTTTTTCTCATTTTGTTAATGTGGTATTGTTCACACTTTCATATGTTGAACCATCCTTGCATCCTAGGGATAAATACATACATATATACACATATATATACATATATATGTATGTATATATATATTCTTTTTTATGTTCTTTTCCCTTATAGGTTATTACAAAATATTAAGTATCTAAATGTCCTAGTCTTTAATGTCTGGCTCCCCAAAGGGGAGAAAGAGAAAAATGAAGTGGGGCATAAAGGGTGCAGGCTGTTTAAATCCAGTGGAAGTCACTTCATCTGGAGAGGGAGAAGTTTGCAGTAATGGAAGGAGGTGTGACAGTGCTCACCCTCCTCTTTGTCTGCACCTCTGTGATCAGAAACAGCAATCAGTGATCAGCACAGATCCCTGATATTTGAAGGGCAGGGTCCTTTTTGCCCACTCTGGCTCCCACAAGCTGCATGCAAGCTGCTCTAAGAACAAGGGCACAGCTGCCTGCCACAGGGCTAGGGGTAGCATAGCTCCCAGGGAGCTCCTATTGTGCTAAGAGCTGAAATGGACCGAAATCAACTACAATCTACCCTCCATGCCTTCCCTGGGAAGTGGACAGTCTTTAATAGACTCCAACATTCCAAAATAGTTACATCAGGCAGATTCTGCTGGTGCAGTTATTGTGTAGGTGGGGAGACAGATTTCTGGTGTCTCCTACTCCCCCATCTAACCCAGGGCAATATTCCTTAATGTAGTTGTTTTATTCAGCTTGCTGGAGGAAACTAAAGTATGAAAATTCATAAAGTACTGTCAAGTTTAGGTTTTAGCACCTTTGTTCTAGGCTATAACAGGCTGGAAGGAGCATCACCCCATTATAGCATGACATCGGGAGGAGGGAAAGGCCTCCATGCTTGTTATGAAAACCCATCTGAGGGTTTTCAGAGGAAAAGGACATCTCTGGTGTCCACAGGTGGTATGCGTCTCAGTGCTGGGACATAGCACTGCTTCAGTGACTGAGAAAAAAAAAAGTCCACTTGTGTAAGTTCTGCTCCTAGCTAGCCACCTAGCCATATTAAAATTTATTTATAAAAATAAGGGGTTGAAATACATTATCTCTAAAGGAAATTCCAGAACTGAAATGATATGAGTTGCTAAATACGTTAAGCTTTGAGTTTCAGTTCAGAATTTCTAAAGGCCTTTTTCATTCACATTTAACATGTTTGTTTACATCCTGTCTGAAAATAGGAACTGTTTTATTTACTGGGGAAATTTGATAACCATCTTTACTTTTTTGTGTCTTTGAGAATCACATTCTTTCTAGGCAACCCATGCAGAACAGCATCCAGTGATGTTCCCACTTTAAGTGCAGAGAAAGGAGCCATTACCCTGAAAGTGCTGCTCAGGGCTTGTATGTTGTACATTGGACAAAATATTATAATCATTTACTTTTTCACAAATTATTTCATTTAAGTTATTCTTACTGCTTAGTGTTGTTTAGGGAGCAGATTTGTTTAGACTACAGTGTTGCTTACAGTTTGATTTGGAATCAGTTTTAGTAATTTAAAAATATTAATATTTCCTTTTTCTCCTTAGTAATCACCTTTTACTTTTTTGTCTTATTTTCTCTCTATTATGTCATTTGAATAATAATTTGATTTGATAATTACAAAAGTATGATCTGATTTCACTGTAGAAAACCCAGAAAAAATAAGAGAGAAAATGACCTACAATCGCACCGTTTGGAGAATAACCAATATAAACAGTTTGCTGAATGTCTTTCCCCTTTTTTCCAAAAACAGAATCATTCTTTGCCTACTACTTTTCTAGTCAGTATATATGTTATTGTTAAATGTTCTCCTGTGAGAACATTTAATTTCAAGTTGCATAATATTCTGTGCATCAATGTGTACCATACCACAGGTTACCAAGTCCCCTGTCACTAGACATTTCGGATCTGTGTTGAAAGGACGAGGAATTTCCTGGGAGTTGTTTTTGCCCGTGTCCCTAATTCCTTGGAATAACTTTATAGAAACTATATTAATAATCTAAAGACAACAAAAGGAACATTTACTGAGTGTTTACCATTCACCAAGCACTGTGCAAAGCACTTCATCTGGAATATCTCATGTAATTCAATCCCCAACAGTCAGCTGAGATAGGGGTTATTATTATCCCCATTTTATAAACAGAAAAGTGAGGCTCAGCAAGCTCGGCTCTCAGGTTGGGGTCACAGAGGCGGTCCGTGCGGGTGTGATACACACTGATGCTAGGGCTGCTGACTGTGCCCCAGCTCGCTCCCTGCGTCCCACACCCAGAGCACTGATTTTTATGCTCCTGAAAAGCCTTCTTCGTGCTCCTCGTCTGTGTTTTCCAGTGGCATCTTCCTCTGCTGACACCATATGCTCCGGCTGGGGTTCCATCCGCACCATGTGTGTATTTTGCCCTATGTAACCACAGCTTCCTCAGAACATCTGAGGCCTTCCCACTTTTTCTCCTCGAGACTTTCCGTTTCCTTCACTTCCCACTCCTTCTTCACCCATCTGCTCGATAACGACGGGGTGTCTCTCCTGTCTTCTGGCTGCTATATTTAGCCTGTTCCTGCTGCCTGCCAGTCGGTGTCTGTTGCTTGTCTGCCGCTCTGCAGTCTGAGGACACCCCGCTCGGAAGCTCAGCGGAACTCCACCCTGGTGCCCTTCCTGCCCCCCTTTTCTCCAAACCAAGCGCGCTGGGGTCTCCATTAGTCCATGGACAAGGACCCTGCTGCTGCCTGTGTGATCACGAGCAGGGCAGCGTGTCAGGGCAGTGGGCACTGCAGTCGGCACGTTGGGCCCCAGCCCCCGAAACATCAGTATGTGAAGCAGAAACATAACAGGGATGGAAGGGAGGGAGGGGAGCCTTCCTGCCGGTCCTCCACTCCTGCTGTTCTCCACACCCTCCTCGACTCAGTGACAGGCTCTTTGCCCGTGTCCCGAACTTTTCTGACTCCACTCCTTTGTTCACTGGGTCCCTGCTTCCTAAAACATCTTCCTTCGTTTCCTCTGAGCCAAGTCCCCCTTCTTCAAGACCCATCAAAAATGCTGCCTCTTCCAGAAAATCTGCCCTCATTTCTACCTCTGTGGAGGCCATCTGCCCTCCCCATAACTGTGAAGTTTCTTTTTTCATATCCGCTGCAAAACTTCCCTGACCCCCCTCTTGGCTTGATGTATAGGTCTGACCTCCTGCTAAATTTGCAGAGGTTGGAATACATGTCTCGTTTGTTATTATATTTCCCACAAGGGCCAGCACAATACAAATGAATATATTTGTTGAAGAAATTAATGAATAAGTGAATAAACAATAAACTACAAAATCTCATCCTGTTATTAACCCAGAAAGAACATAAATATGTTGAAGCATTTAACAAAATTGATATATTTAATCCACATATTATAAAACAATTTAAACATTTGAGACATATAATACGTGAGTGGAAGTGTAATAATGCATCAACTATTTGGGGGTGAATGGTGGTAGAAGCACCACTTTTTAAAAAGCAAATTCAAAAAACATTTCTCCAGATACAGTCCAAGCAGAAATCATTCTGCAAACTAAATGGAACACAGCCAGTCATACCTGAGTGTTTTTGAAGGAAAATAATTTAGTAAGCCATTTGGGGTTAGGACTTAACATTGGAAATAGTGAATTTCTCTTAAAGGAAACTTGAGATACGACGTTATTCCTTGTAAGTCCTAGTAGTAATCAAGCATAAGAAAGAATATATATACATGGGGAAATAGGAGTAGTGGGCTAAGTGACTTGGGTTCTCAAACAGCTTTGTCAACCTTGGCATCACTTCCAAAGAACGTGGCTTACAGAGGAGACCATGTTTCATGTAGGACATGATGAGAGGGTCTACCTCACAGGTTTATTGTGAGGATTAAATGAGTTCATGCATGTGAAGCGCAGGGTCTCGCATATCATAACCACTATAAAAGGGTTAGATGACGGCTGTTTTCCTCTTCTGATGGGACGGCTCTCGTCCTTGGTCCTTCTCTGCAGGGCTGCCAGGTCCATCTGGTGCTGTGTTGCACACGTCTGCACACCACCCTACTTCATAATCCTCCATCAGTTTCTTGCCTTACGCATCAGTTCATTATCCAGAACTTAAGACAGTAATGGGCTCCCAAGCCCTAATTCATCTTTCTGAGCTGGACCACATAAAAGTTTTAAACCAAGAGTGAATCATAGACCTCTGTATTTAAAATCTATTTTATTGTTTTGACCTGATAAAAAAAAGTGTTTAAAAAAAGAATAATTGCCTTTATGGAGTACCTGTTCTTTGCCAGACACTCTCCATGTGTGATCATTTGCTTCTCCCACCAATACTGCCACGTGGGGGTGAGGGGACCAAGAAATTAAGGAACTTGTTCAAGATTACACAGCCAGTAACTGGTAGAAAGAGGATTCGAACCCAGGTGTGTCTTCCCCTGAATTCCGCCCTGTTTCACCATCCTCCCTCCTGTAACAGAACATGTATGTGAAAGTAAATATAGTAAGCGTTTCTCTTCATGTCTTATTTATACATAAAAATGACACTAACCGGTTGTTTTTGTAAAACCTCAAGGCAATTAGCCAAGCATTTGTTTTTGATTACAGAGGACCATTAACGAAAACAATTGACTAAAGCTGTCAGTGTCTGAAGCATGTTAGTCGTTAGTCGGGAGGCATGTGGAGCCTGAGAAGTTAAGATAGGAATGGAAAGTCAGTTCTCACAATTTTAGAAGCTTGATTCTCGGCTCTTCTTTTATCTGTAATTATATGAAAGAGTGAAGAATAAATGACAAGCCACCCTTTTGCCTCCAA
Source organism: Hyperoodon ampullatus (assembly GCF_949752795.1). Classification (NCBI taxonomy): domain Eukaryota; kingdom Metazoa; phylum Chordata; class Mammalia; order Artiodactyla; family Ziphiidae; genus Hyperoodon; species Hyperoodon ampullatus. The sequence continues at coordinate 29,859,255 of NC_136918.1, forward strand.
GTGATGCCATTTCTATTTATAAAGTCTGAGTGATTGTTGAAGGGCTTAGGAATATTTTAAGATGAAGCAAACTCTAGAGAGATCATACACTGAATTTCGAACTTTCAAACGGAAGAGGTTCTTGCGCCCCTCAACCTGTTTGAACCAGAATGCTCCTCTTATCTCATAATTGGGCTTTAGTGTCAGCTTTCCTTTGGAAAAAAAAAAAAAGGTTTAAATTAATGAAAACTGTGCCACTTTCTACAGAGCAGATTCCATTTGTATTGAGGTTTACTCAGGATTTTGGCAAGCAAGATGCTCTTCACTTGCCATCGGTGTCCTAAGCACAAGTGCTCGCCTGGAAGACTGTGTCTTATATCCCCGTGTGCTCAGCCAGCACGCACTTCCGGCTGCCGCGCTCTCGGGTCTGCCCTGTACGCTTATGCAGGTTGTGCACTGCACAGTTCAGAGGGCGCCAGTCTCAGCGCATTTTCCTTGCAGTCATGTTCCTACCAGCACGGTAACGCGTTTGAAGGAAGAGACCCCCTTGAGCTCCATACTTCCCTACAACTGTCAGTGCCTCACCAACCACAGGCAAGACCTGCGTCCCCTCCAGCTCTTCTTCCTTCCCAGCTTTTAAAAAGAAAACAAACTGAATACAATAAATCCATTGAGGTAGGAATGACTGCTGGGGTTTAAGGCTCCCAAGGGCTTTTGCATCTTACAAGAAGTGATGGCTTAATCCAAACTAAACTCATACATAGAGTAAATAGACAAGAGGTTTTTAAGCCAGGAGGTGGTACATTCCTGGTGTCCTTTGTCCATTCCAGGCTCTCAGCACCCCAAATCGTAGCCGAGTGCAAGGACAGACTCTGGCCATACCTGGGTCCCCTTCTTTCAAAAGACTGCCACAAACTGGCCTCAGTACAGTTTGAGACTCTTCCAGTTGGGTTTGTATCTGTGACACATTGAAAAGGTGACTTGTTCCACAGGAGGGACAGGAGGCTGGGATCAGGATTCCCAGGGCAGTTATTCTTATTTCTTTGTAAGACTTTCATGTACTCTCCCTCATCCTCTAGTTTATATACCTTTCCTAGTCCAACTCCAAGCTTGTAAACTCCTTGGGAGCAAAGTATCTAACTTCTGCCTTCTCCAGAGGGTGCCAGAGTTAGGCCCAGACTGGGTCGAGGGTTACTGAAGTTGACATGACTTGTTAATAGCAGGACCAGGAATAGAACTCGGATTTCCTCGTGCCATATACCACTCTAGTGTTCTTCCCGTCCCACCGCCATGTCAGCTATCTGTGGCTACGTAACAAACCACCCCCAAACCCCGCTCCTCAAAACGGCATTGTTACTTCTCATAGGTTTGCCGGCCAGGCCTCTGGACGAGGCTGGGTCGGGCTGCTCTTCTGTTCCACACGATGCTGACTGGGTTACTCATTTGCTGGCTTCAGACAGGTTGAGCTGAAGGGTCCAGGAGGACGCCATTCACGTGTCTAGGACCTCACTGCTTCTCCTGTGGCCTCTTTCTCTCCATATTGTCTCTCCTCCCCTTCAGTATCCTAGCCTGAGCTTCTTGACAACTATGGTAGCCCTCTTCCTCTAGTGAAAGCAGAAGAAAGCAGAAGTTGGCAGGCCTCTTACACTAGCCCCCAGCTGGAACAGTTTGACTTCTGCTGCATTCTCTGGATCAAGGCAAGTGACAGGCCAGCCAGGATTCAAGGGGAGGAGAAATAGACACTATCTCTTGATGAGTGAAACGGCATGTACATTGAGGGAGGGAAGGAATGGATGGCGGCCATCTTTGGAGACGAACCACAACCAGGATTAACCAACACATGTAGCCTTCTTTCTGTGATTCCTATAGGGCCCTGATAGAACGGGGAAACTCAAGTTTGTGCAGACACAAAGGAGAAGAAAAATGCCCTGAAACCACCTACCCAAGGCCCCAGTAATCATTCCCTGTCTGAGCTTCTCCTGGTTGCATTTGTCTTTACTTGAGTATCAGAAGAGAGGCTGCTTCGCCTTGTGGGATGTATAAAGTACATGGTTCATGCTTGTGTAATCCTACAGTGGGCATTTCACAGTAATTTGTTTTTAGAGCTATGGCTATGTCTGTTTTCTGCGTCAAGCATTTAAATGCATATTCCTAAGGGCTCATCCTCCAGGCAGCCGTTAAAAGCAGTGCTTTTCAGTGCTGCGTATGTGTATTGCTAAAATGTGGTACACCTACAAGTAACCTTTTCAACTGTTGATTTCCATCTATGTGTCAAATTATATTCAGTCTCTAAGAAAAAGTATCTCTTGGGAGGTTTCTCTTCCCTTTTTCTTGGTGACAAAGAGGATTCTTATGTGAAAAGATAAGTGTCTAACACTGGAAAATCAGTTTGCTAGCCTCGTCCAACTTTGAGGATTACTCTCTTTCTCTGAGAAAAACTCCCTTAATCTTCGAAATTTCCTTGGGAACTTTTTTGCATGTATTCCTTTTTTTCTTAAAAAAAAAAAACCCAAAACCCACATTTTATCCTTTTGTTACAGTTAGATTGTCTTTTACTGTTTAGATAATTATCCCACCCAGAGTATTTTTTTCCTGGAAACAGTCAAATAAATACAATCCTCTAGATTCTTATCAAGAGAGGAGACGTAAGAGCAGCTAATTATGGGCTGTGGGGACAGAACTTTTCCAAGTGCTTTGGGAAATCTCATGTTTTAAGAGATTATCATTGTCCAGAAAATGATGAGATTTGTCTGAAACAAATGGAAATCTTTGGTTTCTCAAATGTGTGTGAGAAAATGTAATGGTCTTGTACCAGCTGCCTAAGGAGTAGGGTCCACTGAAATCCCGTTTACTCTCTCAATTGGTGTGGCTCGGTAGTTACTGAAGATATTTTATGTACTTCTGTAATACGAGGTTGTATGGGTAAACATTTACACGTGGCGCAAAGCTGGCATTCAATTAGGAGAAGTCCAGATTTTTTTAAACCTCCACTTTACCCTTACTCTGGTTTGTTGGTGGTGGCAGTAGTGGGTTTGCTGTTGTTTATTTGTTGCTTTCTTTTGTTCTGTCTAGGGCTGAAAAGACACTGTGGCTCTTTAACAGTCCAGATCATTTGGAGGACTTTGGGGATTTTCTTTGATTTTTTTTTTCTTCATTTTCATATCTTTGCTCGCTTCATTTTAGGAAGAAGAATTAGAAGCCCAGATTTCCCTCCTTCAAGGACAGTTGAATGACCTGGATGCCATGTGCAAATACTGTGCGAAGGTGATGGACACTCATCTTGGTGAGTGAAGTACTTTGGCCCTTGGCACGCTGACAGTCGTGACAGTAACAGCCCGGCCGCGAGGGCCTGTGTTGAGCGCTTTATGTGAATTATCTCATGTAACCCACACAGCAGAGCTGTAGTAGGTGTACGGTTACTATCCACCTTGTGCACATGAGGAAACTGATGCACGGAGATTAATACAGTTTCCCCAAATTATAACACCAGTGAGTAGAGGAGAAATTCAAAATCAAGCAGTCTGACTCTAGATTTCAGCTCTTAACGGCTACACTGCCCTTTGTAAATATCTCTCTGCCCCAAACCAAAATGAAATATTGAACTTTCAAGATTAGATGGTCAGTTCTACTCTTGTGCTAACCTGCATATCATCACTCATGTGATGATTATTTTGGCAGTGCTTTTGTTATTTTTTTAAGTATATGTTTTTAACCACCTGCCCAAAATGCATGTCAGGACCCTGACCTTTTCTTACTTCTGACTGTGCCTATACTTTAAGAAATGTCTTAAAAAAAAAAAGTCTTATTTTGAAGTTGAGTTTATGTGTGAGTTGCCCATATGTCACATGAGAGAGTCTTCAGGCCTTATTCTCTACATTTGTGAAAGTTCTGTGTTTTGTATTAGAAGAGGTCTCTGCTGGACCACCTGTGTATTGCTTCAGGAACTCCATTCTGCTTGCAGAACTTTTATAATCCATACTGTGGTTATTTTCAGCCCACTTATGGACACCCTTTCCTTCTCCATTCTCCAGAGTCTAGTATATGTAGTTTGGGAGCAAATTAGGTAAACAGGACATGTTATCTCATGGAAATGGCTGGTATGCTGCCTGGTGAGTGTGGAGAAGTAGCAATACCAAGCACTGTGAGAAATCAGGACATACCCCATCTAGGAGGGGAAACCAAAGAGAACCTTCCAAGGCCTCTTCCCACTGGCGGGGGCCATGAGCATGGCGCATCTCTGGGGCCTTCGCTGAAGATAGACTTTATGTTTGTTTGGTTTTTTAAAATTTTCTTCATTTTATTCCACAAATATTGAGCTCCTGCAACATGCCAGGCCCTTTTCTAGACACTGGAGAAATACTAGTGAACAAAACAGATGAAAATCATGTATATTTCACAGCTCAATCCTATTTTTAACAATTGAAAACAGCCATTTTTTATCAGTTTCGTGTTTAGCCTTCAGAAATAAACTATGTTTGTACAAACCAATATAACCCTGCACTTATCCTTTCAGAGTGCAAGTAGAGCATAACCCTCACACTGTTGTGCACTTTGATTTCTCATTGAACACTATGTTATGGAGAGCACTTCTATGTGAATACAGAGAGTGGCCTTGTGCTTTCTTACACCTGCACTGAATCTCCTTATATGGCTGTATCGTAATTCATTTAACCCCAGACTAATGAGCATCTAAGATGTTGCCAATCTTTTAACATTACAAATGATGTTAAAATGAAGAATCTTATATAACCTTTCACACATGTACAAGCATATGGTATAAATTCCTACTTTTCACCCTTTAAAGGAGTGTTTAAATAACTGTTGTACGTCTAAGACAGCCCTGAAGCTCAGTCCTTGGTTTTCCTAGACTCAGGGAGCAGTTGTTTGTAGAACATGAAGCTTATTATAGACAAACACTTTATGTAGGAATAACAGTGACAGCCCAGGCAAAATCTAATCATTTGAATTAGCCGAGTAATGGAGACAAAGGCAAAGTGAATTCCTGGTGGCAAAATTATCCAGATAATTAAGTTCCTGTACTTGACTTTGCTCTGGCAAGTTGGTCTTAATAATAAATCAGGAACACAATCCTCACTTGCCTCCAAAATTCAGTCGTCCTTCCTCTTTTTTAGAAGAATGAAAAAACTCAAGAGGGATGAATATAGACTTTATACCTCAGATTCTATCAGTCACCCAGCCTTCTGGGTCCTGAGTCCATGACATGTGGCCAAAACGGCTGTCGTCTGGATGTAGCCTAAAACATACTGACCTGGAGCCAGTAATACACGCTCTCTTACGGCTTTGGAGAGGTGCTTGAACCAAGTGTCGCGCGGCCTCCCGCTCGCTGGGCACTGTTCTATCCTCTGCCTTCTTTCTGCTCTCTTGACCCCTCCTCCAGAGAAAGGGCTCAGGAGGGGAAGCTGCAGGAGAAACCGCGGTAGGTGATCAAAAGGGTAGTATCTGTAATCACAGAAAGACGTTCCCTGTCACATCTGCTTCCACCCTCTTCAAAACTCTATTTATATGTTTCTTTATGATCAATTTTTAAAATTCATATAGAATTGATTTTACATGAATCTTACAGCATCACAGTTTAAAATGCATCAAAAAGAAGGGGGTGGAATGAATTGGGAGATTGGGGTTGACATATATACACTTTGATGTATAAAATACATAACTTATGAGAACCTGCGGCACAGGGAACTCTGCTCAGTGCGCTGTGGTGACCTAAATGGGAAGGAAATCCAAAAAAAAGAGGGGATGTGTGTATACGTATGGCTGATTCACTTTGCTGTGCAGCAGAAACTAACACAGCCATGTAAAGCAACTATACTGCAATAAAAAAACTGCTTCAAAAAGAAGTAACGAAGAGGTAGTTTATGTAGAAATAACTGATATGTATTACATAACTAGTTTTAGTTAATTATTTAAATATAATTTTAATTTTAAAGTAAGTGTGGGCATGTGTGTGTGCACATGCACGTGTGTGTATTTCTTCCGTCTCCAGCTACATGGGTGACCTTCGTGTTACTTGATTTTTGGTTTTGACCAAAGTAGGAGAACAAAGAAGTGACTGAAAAGATTTACTGGAACTCTAGCAAAATCCTAGAGTAGGATATTTCCAAGTGGTTTGGGCCACATAGCAGCTTTTAAACCAACTTTACTTAAGCCTCAGAATTTTCAAACAGCTTTTGCTCTGATTTTTGTTCTTTCAGTCAGCACCAGAAGAGCATTTTCTCATTGCATGGGAGGGGGAAGCACTTTAATTAAATGCAGTGAATTTTCAACTAACCACAAAACTAGATTTGTTTTTGTGTATATGTTTCACTTTCAGCCAGAATCCCTTCACATGGCTGTCGAATTCTTTTTGCCATACAAATAGCATGACTGCATTTTTACAGTAGGGTCGAGGGTTGCTACAGAGAATTCGTGGCCCTGGGGGCTGCAGATGCATTTTATTTCATCTGCATATATAACGCTGGTTTATTAAAGGGTGTTCTGGGTTGTAGGCAGTTTTGACTGTAAGCAAAAATTTGAGGAAAACACAAAGATTAATTGAGGTGAAGCTCTTGATCTACTTTTTTATTATATCCTTTAAAAATGACTTTAATACCCTAGTATTTTTTCCATATGACCTTTTCTGTCTTTCCTATTTTTTTTATAACTTTATTGGAGTATAGTTGCTTCACAATGGTGTATTAGTTTCTGCTTTATAACAAAGTGAATCAGTTATACATATACATCTGTTCCCATATCCCTTCCCTCTTGCGTCTCCCTCCCTCCCACCCTCCCTATCCCACCCCTCCAGGCGGTCACAAAGCACCCAGCTGATCTCCCTGTGCTATGCGGCTGCTTCCCACTAGCTATCTACCTTACGTTTGGTAGTGTATATATGTCCATGCCTCTCTTTCCCTTTGTCACAGCTTACCCTTCCCCCTCCCCATATCCTCAAGTCCATTCTCAAGTAGGTCTGTGTCTTTATTCCTCTTTTACCCCTAGGTTCTTCATGACATTTTTTTTTCTTAAATTCCATACATATGTGTTAGCATACGATATTTGTCTTTCTCTTTCTGACTTACTTCACTCTGTATGACAGACTCTAGGTCCATCCACCTCATTACAAATAGCTCAATTTCGTTTCTTTTTATGGCTGAGTAACATTCCATTGTATATATGTGCCACATCTTCTTTATCCATTCATCTGATGATGGACACTTAGGTTGTTTCCATCTCCGGGCTATTGTAAATAGAGCTGCAATGAACATTTTGGTACATGACTCTTTTTGAATTATGGTTTTCTCAGGGTATATGCCCAGTAGTGGGATTGCTGGGTCATATGGTAGTTCTATTTGTACTTTTTTGAGGAACATCCATACTGTTCTCCATAGTGGCTGTACCAATTCACATTCCCACCAGCAGTGCAAGATTGTTCCCTTTTCTCCACACCCTCTCCAGCATTTATTGTTTCTAGATTTTTTGATGATGGCCATTCTGACTGGTGTGAGATGATATCTCATTATAGTTTTGATTTGCATTTCTCTAATGATTAAAGATGTTGAGCATCCTTTCATGTGTTTGTTGGCAGTCTGTATATCTTCTGTGGAGAAATGTCTATTTACGTCTTCTGCCCATTTTTGGATTGGGTTGTTTGTTTCTTTGTTATTGAGCTGCATGAGCTGCTTATAAATTTTGGAGATTAATCCTTTGTCGGTTGCTTCATTTGCAAATATTTTCTGCCATTCTGAGGGTTGGCTTTTGGTCTTGTTTATGGTTTCCCTTGCTGTGCAAAAGCTTTGAAGTTTCATTAGGTCCCATTTGTTTATCTTTGTTTTTATTTCCATTTCTCTAGGAGGTGGGTCAAAAAGGATCTTGCTGTGATTTATGTCATAGTGTTCTACCTGTGTTTTCCTCTAAGAGTTTGATAGTTTCTGGCCTTACATTTAGGTCTTGAATCCATTTTGAGCTTATTTTTGTGTATGGTGTTAGAGAGTGATCTAATCTCATACTTTTACATGTCCCTGTCCAGTTTTCCCAGCACCACTTATTGAAGAGGCTGTCCTTTCTCCACTGTACATTCCTGCCTCCTTTATCAAAGATAAGGTGACCATATGTGCGTGGGGTTATCTCTGGGCTTTCTATCCTGTTCCATTGATCTATCTTTCTGTTTTTGTGCCAGTACCATACTGTCTTGATTACTGTAGCTTTGTAGTATAGTCTGAAGTCAGGGAGCCTGATTCCTCCAGCTCCGTTTTTCGTTCTCAAGATTGCTTTGGCTATTCAGGGTCTTTTGTGTTTCCATACAAATTGTGAAATTTTTTGTTCTAGTTCTGTGAAAAATGCCAGTGGTAGTTTGATAGGGATTGTGTTGAATCTGTAGATTGCTTTGGGTAGTAGAGTCATTTTCACAATGTTGATTCTTCCAATCCAAGAACATGGTACATCTCTCCATCTATTTGTATCATCTTTAATTTCTTTCATCAGTGTCTTATAACTTTCTGCATACAGGTCTCTTGTCTCCTTAGGTAGGTTTATTCCTAGACATTTTATTCTTTTTCTTGCAATGGTAAATGGGAGTGTTTTCCTGATTTCACTTTCAGATTTTTCATCATTAGTATATAAGAATGCCAGAGATTTCTGTGCATTACTTTTGTATCCTGCTACTTTACCAAATTCATTGATTAGCTCTAGTAGTTTTCTGGTAGCATCTTTAGGATTCTCTATGTATAGTATCATGTCATCTGCAAACAGTGACAGCTTTACTTCTTCTTTTCTGATTTGGATTCCTTTAATTTCCTTCTCTTCTCTGATTGCTGTGGCTAAAACTTCCAAAACTATGTTGAATAATAGTGGTGAGAGTGGGCAACCTTGTCTTGTTCCTGATCTTAGTGGAAATGCTTTCAGTTTTTCACCATTGAGGACGATGTTGGCTGTGGGTTTGTCATATATGGCCTTTATTATGTTGAGGAAAGTTCCCTCTATGCCTACTTTCTGCAGGGTTTTTATCATAAATGGGTGTTGAATTTTGTCGAAAGCTTTCTCTGCATCTATTGAGATAATCATATGGTTTTTCTCCTTCAATTTGTTAATATGAGTATCACATTGATTGATTTGCGTATATTGAAGAATCCTTGCATTCCTGGAATAAACCCCACTTGATCTTGGTGTATGATCCTTTTAATGTGCTGTTGGATTCTGTTTGCTAGTATTTTGTTGAGGATTTTTGCATCTATTGTCATCAGTGATATTGGCCTGTAGTTTTCTTTCTTTGTGACATCCTTGTCTGGTTTTGGTATCAAGCTGATGGTGGTCTTGTAGAATGAGTTTGGGAGTGTTCCTCCCTCTGCTATATTTTGGAAGAGTTTGAGAAGGATAGGTGTTAGCTCTCCTCTAAATGTTTCATAGAAATCCCCTGTGAAGCCATTTGGTCCTGGGCTTTTGTTTGTTGGAAGATCTTTAATCACAGTTTCAATTCATTACTTGTGATTGGTCTGTTCATATTTTCTATTTCTTCCTGATTCAGTCTTGGCAGGTTGTGCATTTCTAAGGATTTGTCCATTTCTTCCAGGTTGTCCATTTTATTGGCATAGAGTTGCTTGTAGTAATCTCTCATGATCTTTTGTATTTCTGCAGTGTCAGTTGTCACTTCTCCTTTTTCATTTGTAATTCTATTGATTTGAGGTTGTCTCTTCTAGTAGTATTCATTTTAAAGTCTATTTAGTCTGATAGGAGAATTGCTACTCCAGCTTTCTTTTGGTTTCCATTTGCATGGAATATCTTTTTCCACCCCCTTACTTTCAGTCTGTATGTGTCTCTAGGTCTGAAGTGGGTCTCTTGTAGACAGCATATATATGGGTCTTGTTTTTGTATCCATTCAGCCAATCCTTGTCTTTTGATGGGAGCATTTAGCCCATTTACATTTAAAGTAATTATCAATATGTATGTTCCTATTCCCATTTTCTTAATTGTTTCGGGTTCGTTATTGTAGGTCTTTTCCTTCTGCTGTGTTTCTTGCCTAGAGAAGTTCCTTTAGCATTTGTTGTAAAGCTGGTTGGGTGGTGCTGAACTCTCTCAGCTTTTGTTTGTCTGTAAAGGTTTTAAAGGTTTTAATTTGTCCATCAAATCTGAATGAGATCCTTGCTGGGTAGAGTAATCTTGGTTGTAGGTTTTTCTCCTTCATCACTTTAAATATGTCCTACCAGTCCCTTCTGGCTTGCAGAGTTTCTGCTGAAAGATCAGCTGTTAACCTTATGGGGATTCCCTTGTGTGTTATTTGTTGTTTTTCCCTTGCTGCTTTTAATATGTTTTCTTTGTAGTTAGCTTTTGACAGTTTGATTAATATGTGTCTTGGCGTATTTCTCCTTGGATTTATCCTGTATGGGACTCTCTGTGCCTCCTAGACTTGACTATTTCCTTTCCCATATTAGGGAAGTTTTCAACTATAATCTCTTCAAATATTTTCTCAGTCCTTCTTTTTCTCTTCTTCTTCTCGAACCCCTATAATTTGAATGTTGGTGCATTTAATGTTGTCCCAGAGGTCTCTGAGACTGTCCTCAGTTCTTTTCATTCTTTTTTCTTTCTTCTGCTCTGCAGTAGTTATTTCCACTATTTTATCTTCCACGTCACTTCTCCTTTCTTCTGCCTCAGTTATTCTGCTATTGATCCCATCTAGAGTATTTTTAATTTCATTTATTGTGTTGTTCATCGTTGCTTGTTTCATCTTTAGTTCTTCTAGGTCCTTGTTAAATGTTTCTTGCATTTTTTCTATTCTATTTCCAAGATTTTGGATCATCTTTACTATCATTATTCTGAATTCTTTTTCAGGTAGACTGCCTATTTCCTCCTCATTTGTTAGGTCTGGTGGGTTTGGGGTCTCCTTTTTGCAGGCTGCAGGTTCATAGTTGCCGTTGTTTTTGGTGTCTGTCCCCAGTGGCTAAGGTTGGTTCAGTGGGTTGTGTAGGCTTCCTGGTGGAGGGGACTAGTGCCTGTGTTCGGGTGGATGAGGCTGGATCTTGTCTTTCTGGTGGGCAGGTCCACCTCTGGTGGTGTGTTTTGGGGTGTCTGTGGACTTATTATGATTTTAGATAGCCTCTCTGCTAATGGGTGGGGTTGTGTTCCTGTCTTGCTAGTTGTTTGGCATAGGGTGTCCAGCACTGTAGCTTGCTTGGTCGTTGAGTGAAGCTGGGTGCTGGTGTTGAGATGGAGATCTCTGGAAGATTTTCGCCGTTTGATATTATGTGGAGCTGGGAGGTCTCTTGTGGACCAGTGTCCTAAAGGTGGCTCTCCCACCTCAGAGGCACAGCACTGACTCCTGGCTGCAGCACCAAGAGCCTTTCATACACACGGCTCAGAATAAAAAGGAGAAAAAGTAGAAAGAAAGAATTATTGGTAGAAGAAGTAGAAGCAGAAGAAGGAGAAGGAGAAGAAGGAGAAGAAGAAGAAGGAAGGAAGGAAGGAAGAAGAAAGAAAGAAAGGGAGGGAGGAAGGAGGGAAGGAAGGGAAGGAAGGAGGGAAGGAAGGAAAAAAGAAAGGAGATAAAGTAAAATAAAATAAAGTATTATAAAATGTAATAGTTATTAAAATAAAAAATAATTATTAAGAAAAAAAAAACGGACGGATAGAACCCTAGGACAAATGGTGGAAGCAAAGCTATACAGACAAAATCTCACACAGAAGCATACACATACACACTCACAAAAACAGGAAAAGGGGAAAAAATCATAAATCTTGCTCTCAAAGTCCACCTCCTCAATTTGGGATGATTCGTTGTCTATTCATGTATTCCACAGATGCAGCGTACATCAAGTTGATTGTGGAGCTTTAAGCCGCTGCTTCTGAGGCTGCTGGGAGAGATTTCCCTTTCTCTTCTTTGTTCTCACAGCTCCCGGGTCTCAGCTTTGGATTTGGCCCCGCCTCTGCGTGTAGGTAGCCGGAGGGCGTCTGTTCTTCGCTCAGACAGGACAGGGTTAAAGGAGCAGCCGCTTCGGGGACTCTGGCTCACTCAGGCCCGGGGGAGGGAGGGGCACGGAGGCGGGGCGAGCCTGCGGCGTCAGACGCCAGCGTGACGTTGCACCAGCCCGAGGCGCGCCGTGCGTTCTTCCGGGAAAGCCGTCTCTTGATCCCGGGACCCTGGCAGTGGCGGGCTGCACAGGCTCCCCGGAAGGGAGCCGTGGGGAGAGATCTGCGCTCGCACACAGGCCTCTTGGCGGCGGCAGCAGCAGCCCCGGCGTCGCACACCCACCTCTGGGGTCCGCGCTTTCAACCGCGTCTCGTGACCGTCTCTGGAGCTCCTTTAAGCAGCGCTCTTAATCCCCTCTCCTCCCGCACCAAGAAACAAAGAGGGAAGAAAAAGTCTCTTGCCTTTTCGGCAGGTCCAGACTTTTTCCCGGACTCCCTCCCGGCCAGCCGTGGTGCACTAGCCCCCTGCAGGCTGTGTTCACGCCGCCAACCCCAGTCCTCTCCCTGCGCTCCGACCGAAGCCCGAGCCTCAGCTCCCAGCCCCGCCCGCCCCGGTGGGTGAGCAGACAAGCCTCTCGGGCTGGTGAGTGCTGGTCGGCACCGCTCCTCTGTGCGGGAATCTCTCCGCTTTGCCCTCTACACTCCTGTTGCTGCGCTCTCCTTCGCAACTCGGAAGCTTTCCCCCTCCGCCACCCGCAGTCTCCGCCCGCGAAGGGGCTTCTAGTGTGTGGAAGCCTTTCCTCCTTCATGGCTCCCTCCCACTGGTGCAGGTCCCGTCCCTATCCTTTTGTCTCTGTTTATTCTTTTTTCTTTTGCCCTACCCAGGTACGTGGGGAGTTTCTTGCCTTTGGGGAGGTCTGAGGTCTTCTGCCAGCGTTCAGTAGGTGTTCTGTAGGAGGTGTTCCACGTGTAGATGTATTTCTGGTGTATCTGTGGGGAGGAAGGTGATCTCCGCGTCTTACTCTTCCGCCATCTTCCCCGGAAGTCCTGTTTTTCCTAATTATTAAAGTAGTTCAAAAATAGGCACAAGTGAAAAATCCATGACTAAGTGATTGATTATAATATAGTAATGCAATCTTTATAAAGATTAAAATATTTATTAACATAGGGAGATGTTCATAATATATTATGAAGTGAAAACAGCAGGTGGCACAATAGAATATATTTAATGTGAAAGTAACCATTAACAGTGGTGGCCTGAGTGAAAGGAAGAGTATAGAGGGACTTTGTAAGGGACCTAGTCTTCTGTGCTTGGAAAATCTGTAGATGCCTTAAGTGCGTGTAACTAGCACCTGGGGGTCAGTCTTTACACTGCAGGCAAGAGTCAGCTATAAGAGCGGCTACAGTGGTACCTGAGAAGGAGAGACAGCCTCGTGGGCATCAGACAGACACAGGGTTGAAACCAGGCTCTGTCACTCGTGAGATCAGCCTCCTTATGATCGCGTCTCCATATATAAAATGGAGATACAAAGATCAATCTCTTGCCAGTTGGTTGCCAAGACTAGTATGTTTTTAAAGCCCAGCACAGGTTGGGTTTTCAGCACAAATCCTCCCCTCTTTCCCCTTAACTCTTAACTGTCCCTTCTGGTGGGCGAGCCTGGGAAACTCAGCCAGCCCGCGACCGGAGAGCTGAGTAGTGACCGGTCTAGGGCCCTGCCGCTAGTTAGCAGGAGAGCTGGGAACAGTACCACACTTCCCAAAACCTACTCAAATATTCCTCCATCACATCATGCCAAAAGATGCTGGATTTTTGGATCTGCTGGTCATCAGATGAGGTGTGTGAGCTCTTTGAGCAAAAGCAGCTTTGTCAGAGCCGAGTGGCGCGTCTGCAGGCCGCCGTGGCATGAGGCTCCCGAGGAGCCGTGAGAGCGGCCTCAGATACTCGTCCTGGGAGTTACTGCTCTGCACCCTTTTCTCGTGTTAATTATTTTCACTCAATTCCTTTCATTTCAAGAGAATGAAATGCCATGTCAGCCTATGTTATCATCAGACATGAAATAATGTCTTAAAATGTCAAGTACAGTTCAAGGCTATTTTTATAACAGAACAAATACAGAGAAAAGCATCTCAGTTAAAAATTAAATAAAGGCATTTGTTTAAATGGTCCTTTAATCGAAGAGGCAATAAAATTGACTGGTTAGCAGTTATTTCCTTATAGTTCTGGAAGCCAACACTGAAAAAGTATTTGTCTTCTCAAAACTCTACCGAATTTCCCATGTCATTACCTCCACATAAGTGAGCTACGTGAATTCAAAGATTTAGAGACAGGAAGTGAAAATCTGTGTTTTATTAAATCTAAACTTTTCCTGTCAACTTTAGAAGACTTTTTCACATGTTCATTTTTCTGTTGCCATAGTCACTCCTGACAGTTGAGCTGAAAACCATTGACAGCAGGAACCTCCATGGCTGAGTCAGGCTATTTTTAGGTTTGCCATCATTCACACGTAGTTTAATTGCACGTGGGTGAGCTGCCTGCACTGCTCTGATCTGTGAGCAGCTGGGCCGCTGCTCACCCTGCCTGCTCCCAGGGGAGGTGTTTCCCCTCATCTGTTTGGTATTTACACTACTTTCTGGCAGCTTGCCCTTTCATTGGTGGTTCACACAGACAATGGGAGGGCTAAATGCAATGAATTAAGGGAAATTAGAGTTCTGTAGCCCATAGGATCTTAGACTGTTGAAGATGTGGACTCCCAACAGGCCGTCTCGCTGGTGCCAGGAGCCCAGACCCCATCCCAGGCCTTGGACTCTCTTCCACTGATGATCCTGCTGAGGCCACACTCGAATCGGTAGTTGGACTTCAGATTTGCTGTTTTATGGCACACATCCTTACTGATTTTGTACTTGTCCTGATGTTTATGTAAGAATTAGCTGTAAGAGGAGGCCATTTTTGAAAATCAGTTTATTTGCCTCTGCAAGGACTTTATGAATCTGATTTGCTGATGTTTATAAAAACAACGTTCAATTGATGTCTTTGGAAATGTTCAGCAAGCAGTTAACTAATGACATTTGAGAAACACAGAAGGAAAATGTGATCACCAGACAGTTTTCCCTCTGTCAACCACACTGTGATAAAAGCTTCTTGTAATTCTTTTAAGAATTTGAAACACTGCATTTAATTGTGGGTAGCATAGTCCTCTGTAGAAGGATAAGATATACGTCACCTGAGGGTCTTGTTAAAAATGCGGATTTTTGACTCAGTAGGTCTGAGCCGGGGCCTGAAAATCTGCATTTCTAACAGCCCCCAGGACACCTGGTGATACTGGCCCATGACAGACTCCAGGCAGCAAAGGAGCAAGAGAACTTACACAATCGGGGCAAGATTCAGTTAATGTATTGCTAGTGCTGTCATGCATCCGTAACCCCACACTGCAGGCACACGTGCAGGAGCTCTGTGGGTGGAGAGCTCACAAGCTCCCTGGCGACATTCAGTGCTGTTCTCAGCCTCTTTCCAGCCTTGCTGTCTCATCGTGGAAGGCATTTTCCCCCGGGTTGTATTATCAGAAGCCTTGGAAGCATCTTCCTTGCACCAACCCTAGACCTACTGAGAAAAACTTAGCCAGCTGTACGCTACCTTACCCTTTCCTGGCTCAGAGAACACATCCCTGATCACGTGGCCTCAGTATGGACGATTCATCTTGCATCATTTTGTTTTCCATTTTATGGCTCTCCATTTTCCCACATGCTTTTCCAAACTGAATATCTTTCACTCTCTTTCTCTTTTTTAAAGATCATTCCCATATCCTTTGTCTTTTTTAAACTGTGTCTGACTGCAACACCTGTTCTTCCCACCTCCGTACCAGGCTGCCTTTCCACCTCCTCTAACCCCGGCCTCTCCAGCGATGGCCCAGGAAGCAAAAGACTTGTCCCCCACCTTCCCCCCACCTCAGTAGAAACAGGCTTGCCACCAACAGCTCGAAGCCTTCAAGGACTTCTTGGCCACCACAAGCGTCTCATGCTGAGCTAAGAGCTTGTGAGTGGGGAGAAGGGGCCTGAGGCGGAGGTAAGGAGGCTCGTGTCCACTGCCATGGCTGTGTTTCACTCCCAGCTGAGGTGTGGCACTTGACTGTCCCCAGTCCTCAGGTGGGCAAAACCTTATGGCCTGCAGTTCACAAAGAACATATCCATCTTCCACCCAATTCAAAGGGTCTTGTCTGACTAAATGATGTTATTTTAGGATGATCTTAGCCAAACTTCTATCTCATTGCTCCCACATGAGACGCGGTGGTTACCGAAACCCCAGGATATTTCCTATTAGTGAGGTCCTAGCTGTGTTTTTGCTTTTATTTTTAGAAATATGTATTCTGGCAAAGGTGTCTAACTGTTACTGGAGCTTAGAGACCTTTTAAGTTGAAAAGTATGTGCAGAGTCTCTTCTGGTTGACCCGAAGGTGGCAGCCATATCATGAACAGGATAGATTTTACCTTGAGGAGCCGTGCTTCTGTGCCAGCCTCTGGCTGGCAGGGAGGGAAATCCTGAGAGAAGAATCAGAAACGGTTGAGACCAGTACAGATTTGGAACTCTGTGCTGAGCACACTCAGCTCACTTAAGAGAACTGTTTATTGACCCGAAGACTAACCTTCAGTGCAATACACGTTGTTTGCCTAGTCTTCCCTTGGGTTTTCCTACGGAGTGTTCCTCTCCTGGTGCTGAGTTTAGGGTCTTCAGCCATTCTGGCAGCTGGATGCAAAGTAGGACCCTTGATTGTATTTTCTGTGTGATCTGCTTTTTGCTTTTTAAGACAATACTGAGCACAAAGCCCCGGACTCAGTCCTTGACTCTCAGTAGACCTTCAGTGACTGTGCTTCCCTTCACCCGCCCCTCCCACTTCTCAATCCAGGATTTGGCTTGATCGGATTAGTAGCCCTTAATTCTTCACCTGAGAAATCTCTCACCTACATCTATTCCTCAGGAGATAAAAATCAGCCCTAATGTTGGCGGGAAAGCCTCGCATTAGCCATTGAGCCAATATTTCCTAAGTACCTGGTCTATGATGTAGAAACAGGCTCGGGGTGAAGTGGGTTGGGGTGGGGTGAAGTGGGGGAGCGCTTTTCAAATCGAGCTCAATGTGTATGGAAAGGGTGGACCAAACTTCAAAGTAGGGAGACAGAGCGCAACAGAGAATATGCCATGTTAGAAATACCTAAAGGGACACGTGGCTTCACAGGGAGCAAGCACGGTCCTCCTGGAGCACCGGTGATCTCAGAGACATTGGCACGGATGGTGGGTTCAAAGTCAAGGGGTGTCGTGAACCTACACCACCCACATTTGGAACCAGAAGACCTGGAGTCCAGGACTTGCCGTGCAGAACTGTGCAGTTTCAGAAAACTTTGAGTCTTCAAGCCTCATCTCTGGATGACAGTCGCTAGCATAAAAGATGAAGCAGGAGAGTCCATCAAGCGGGTGCTTGCGGAGGGAAGGCCTGACGCTTGAACAGCCTTAAGGTGGGCTTTGAAGAGAAGGAGGGTGTGGTGTTAGGAGGAGAGTAGAAGGGCCTTCTAGTCGGGGAGTGGCATTGCGCGGACACCCAGAAATAGACACCACGGGTTAAAGGGTGAAGACTTGACGCCTACAAGTCTCTCGTAAACCTGCCTTCTCCCAAGACTGGACAACTATGGCACACCCCCCGTGGGCAGAAATCCCTTTGCTAATAATAGTCCGGCCAAAGCCAATAGTGACGAGGTACAGGTCTGTCCCCCTCCTTGACTAATGGTCACTTCTTAAACCGCCACCACTCTCTGGACGCGTGTGACCCTAGGGCAACCATACACGTGCCCCCTCTGGTTTGTAACAGCCTGTGTATTTCCTCTGGGGCCGTCCTTTATTGTCAGAGGTCAGGGTGACTAAATCTCTGTCAGAGATGAGAGAACTCTGGGAGCAGAATCCACTTACCTGGGTATTTAAGGAACTGGGGAAAGAAACAACAACATACTAAGCAATAATAATCATAGCAAGGCAGCATGATAGACGTGGACCACTCCGATTATCTCCTCTAACCTTCAAGACGGGTGTTACCCGTGTGTTACTGATAGGTTTAGTGACACACAGCCGCATCAGTATCATGGCCCAAGGTCATCCAAGTCCAGGCTGTTGGATGACCACTCCAGTGCTCTGGAAAGCTCTGGGAGAAGTGATTGGTGTTCACTTCTCTGGGAGAAGTGAAAGGTGACTCCCTGCCACTGGCTGACCTCCCTTAGGTCAGTTCCACCACCAGATAAAGGGCACTGGCATCTCAAGGCAGTCAAGTCGCTGCCAGGACTCCATCCTGTGCCTTTTCATATCTCCGGCTTCCCCATCAGTGCCATGTGCATAAATGGTGTGTGTGTCAGGAGGGCTCAGGAGTCCAGCCAATCCGGAATCTGATCCTAGCTCTGTCCAGTCATGGGACCTCGCATAACAGACCTGGCATTTCTCAGCTGGGCTCCCATTTCTATGATAGGATGATGGTCCTCATCCAGAAGGGTTGTTGGGATAGTCAGATGAGGTAAGGTGGCTGTGTAGACATGGAAGCTCCCGGGTGTTGAGCTTCTGCAGTGGCCTGGGTGCTGTGCTGTTTATTTATGCTTCACACTAATCCTCTGGGGAAGGGTCTGTTATTACCCCTCAGGCACAGGGATGTTAAATGACCTGCCCAGTTTCACCTCCTCTGTAGACAGAGGTGAGTTCTCCTTTTGTCCCCTTTTCCTGCCCTTCTTAATGAATATAGGCTTCTGTTATCTTTGTACCCGGCGTATAGATGAAAACACTTTTATTATAGCATTGAAAAGAATTTTAGGAAATTGAAAAAGTAGTTCGTGTGCCATTTCCATTATCCTTAGAGAGAGAGAGACCCATTTTTGCGGCATTGACATTTCATTAAAAGTAGTGGAGACCCCATGGGATTGTGATGTTGATGAGATTTTTGTGTAATTTCCACAGAAGCACTTAGTTTTGTGAGGTTTTCCCCTTTAGTTTCAGTGCCCCAACATCTGTAATAGGTAATGCTTAAATAGAAGGAGATTATATAGAACATAATCTTCCTTCTACACAGAAACAAAAAGAAAGGACCTTTGTATCATCATTTATATTATTCTGCCTCTTACTAGAAGGAAAAATGTGCACTAAACATTTCACATTTCTGCCTTCAATATTATAAGGTATGAAAAGAGATCATTATGTTTTTCTATTTTTACATGCAGTGCATTTGTGACTGAGACGTTATATATTACTAAAATGGTTGTAAATGCTGCCTTGAATCAGTTTATAGTGGAAGTGGCTAGGCAAAGGATTTACACGGTCAGTACTTTGTGAGGTAAATAAAAATTCTTGTACTCAGGACATTTAGCAGCCTCTGTAGGTGCCCTTTTGTTTTGACTTGGATTTCTGTACCCTGGATTGCACAGCTAGTCAGCTCAGTTGATTACAGGAGAGGTTTAGCCTTAAAATTAAGTGAACATTTTATGTGGGTTTTCAGGGGAGAATCTCCTGGTTTTCATCACCTTCAAAAAGGTGAACTTTGATCCAATCCAAAGAACCAGGCTGGGCTTCCCTGGTGGTGCAGGGGTTGAGAGTCCGCCTGCCGATGCAGGGGACACGGGTTCGTGCCCCGGTCCGGGAAGATCCCACATGCCGCGGAGCGGCTGGGCCCGTGAGCCATGGCCGCTGAGCCTGCGCGTCCGGAGCCTGTGCTCCACAACGGGTGAGGCCACAACGGTGAGAGGCCCGCGTACCACAAAAAAAAAAAAAAAAAAGCCAGGCTGGAGAACTGCTGGGTGGGAGTGCACTGCTGAGGACACCAAGGCTCTGGGCTCCTGTCCTCCCAGGTGCGCCCTTGGCCTTGGTCCCCTTTCATTAGAGGAACTGGATGATTTTGATCCTCCTGTGTGACAGGTGTAAGGTCGGATCTTAACAAACGGCATCGCGAAACAGAGGAAAGCTTCAAGTGAGCTTTATTAGGGGGCGCTCCCGGGCGAGGTTCACTGGTCCGAGAGAAAGGGGCCAGAGAAGTCGCACCCGGGCGAGGGTTGGGCAAGATTTTATAGGGGAAGAAGGGAAAGCGGTGTGGTGAATCTGGGAGGGTGCAGGGTATTCCTTATTTGGTGGTCGCAATATCTGGTGCCGGTTACATCAGTCTTGGGACCGCTAGTCCCGCCCCTCGAATGGCGGGAAGGCTGGGCCGGGTGGAAAGCCCCCAGGTCAGTTCCTGGAACTGGGTGGTCCGGAATGTCTCCAGGTCAGTTTCTGGAACTGGGTGGTCCGGAGAGTTTCGGTCTGATGCAACCTGTGAATCTGATTGCGTTCCCCTGCCTCGGGCCAGTTGGCCTTACAACAGGTAGGCAGCGTGGCTGCTGTACTGAGTCGAGAAGTATTCCCCCCATTCACGTTCACCCGGAACCCGTGAATGTGACCGTATTTGGAAAGAGGGTCTTGACAAGTGTCATCGAGTTGAGACGAAGCCGGAGGAGGCAGGAAAGAACACTTCTCTCCAGCCTGCAGGGAGCGAGGCCCCACCGGCACCTTGGCTTTGACTTAGCACCTCTGGAACGAGAATACATTTCTTTCGTTTTAAACCACCCAGTTTGTAGTCCTTTGACACGATTACAGCCACTGCTCACATTAACCCCCAAAACAGTAGAATAGACACACCAGGAGGTTATTTATTTTTTTCTTAAGTCAAAGCAGCCCAGAGGCAGGCCCTGGGAGCAGGTATGGCAGCTCCACGGTGTGCTGGGGCCCCGGGCGCCTCCCGGCCACGCCCACAGCGCTGGGCGGTGATCCTCACCCAGGTGCTTGCGAGGTGACCTGCAGGGTTCCTGCCAGTCTTTCAGGCAGCACGAGTGGGCAGCGTAAAGGCCCCAAAGGCACAGACGGAGCCAGTCCCCATGGGGAGCTTTCCAGAGGCTCCTTCCGCCGGCTTCCCTTACAGCTCTTGGGCTACCGCGGTGCCACGTGACCACCGCTGGCGGCGAGGGAGGGCGCACCGCAACCTCTGGGACCCGCCGGTGAGGAGGGTTTGGAGGGTGGGGTTGGTGTTGCCCCCCCAGCAGCCCCGCCACCTCTTTAGACCTGAGAGACAGTGCGGCGGCCGTGAGGATCTAGGCTGTGGCTGCTGGGGTCTCCGCAAAGGAGAGCACAGGAAGGGAGGGGCCTTGAGTAACAGGGAGCGTATCCCCACTTAGGCCTGAAGGACCAGGGTTTCCGTTACTGCAGCCTCCCCAGCCCGCCCTGCCGGCATCACCACTACCCCTCTGGAGTATACGGGCCATGGGAGGCTCGCAGCAAAGCAGGGCGTCCACGAGAGCATGGCTAGGCCTTCTTGGTTCATGGGATTTTCGGCCCGCACGGCCAGTGTGATGTGGTACGGCCTCAGGTCTGTAGTGGGAGGGTAAATCTATATACTTAAACTGGGGTGTGCAAAAATCTCGCTCTGAAGTTCCAGTCCCACCAACGGCCGTCTGAGGCCTAAACACTTGCCAGTTAGAGGCAACTCGAGTTCCTACCAGTTAACCACCTTGTCTGGACCAAGACCCACAGTTCGTTTCCCCACTCTGTCTCTTCTTCCTGCCCGGGTGGCGTCAGGATTCTGGTCTGTCTCACGTGTCCCTCTGTTATTTGAGGAAGGGCCTCTGAGTGCCCTCCGGGTCCTTGCCGGCCTCTAAGGAAGTCTCTGTTCCCGCATCTTTCTAGGCCTCTGTCCCCACTGGAGCCACTGACTGCCCTGTCAGCCAAGGCCTGTGGTCCTTACTGATGCCGACTGTGGGTCCCACCACTACGTTGGAGACAGGAACCAGGCAGTCTGGCCAAGCCCTTTGGCTCCGTGCGATGTTCCACAGCAAACTCTCCAAGGGTCAACAGGAGACAAGGTCCTGCAGGGCAGGACATAACCTATCACAGTTGCTCTCTACAGATCGCCTGTCTTCCTGGCCCCCGATTTGCCAGGTGCGGCCTCTGTTACTTCCTTGGACGGGAGAACCCCCCGAGCTTCCTCCAGCTGTCCCTGTGCCCCTGCATCCGCTAGCTGAGCTTCCTCCCGGGGCCTGGGAGCTCTCCCCTGCTGCCTCCGCCTCCACGGCCGGAGCTGGGGATCTGCCCCCTAGCGGCTCAGTGGGGCAGGGCCACCGCCCTGCCAAACTGCCCAGGCAGCCCTGGGCCCCGAGCTCTGCCTTAAAACTGATTCACTTTGTTATAAAGCAGAAGCTAACACACCATTGTAAAGCAATTATACTCCAATAAAGATGTTGATTAAAAAAAAATGCCTAGAAGATTTGAAAGAGAATTCCTCAAGTTAAAAAATGTCATTGAAATTTAAAATTCAATAAATATTTGATACAATAAGGCTAGGCTACTCTAACAAAAAGATCCAACAATAATTCAGTGCCTTAAAGGAGACTAAAGTTGGCTTTCCTCCCACATAATAGTCTGAGGGAATGTTCAAGGTAAACGTTGAGCCTCTATTTCATTTGGCCATTCAGGGATACACTATCCTCCAGGTCCTTGTTTTCATCTATAGGTGGGGTAGTGAGTTGTCATGCGTTCCAGATAGCTAGAAGGGACAAGAGAGAATGGAGGAGTTATGAATAGGCCTTATTACATTTCCATCCTGGAAGTGGTATACTTCTATTCTGTTCATGTTTTATGGACAAGAACTTAGACCTAAGTGTGCTCCTTGGTAATTCCTCCTCTCACCCCTCCCCAACCCACTGACCCCAGGCATACATTGTCCTACTTTCTGTAACCATAAATTACTTTGAATTTTCCAGAATTTTAAATAAATAAAATTATATGGTTAAAAAAAAAAAGAAAAGAAAAAGCCAAGCAGTCCTGAAAACAAAGGCAACCCTTCTCAGTCGTCGCAAAGACCTACAGAACTGTCTCTGGTCAGTCTTCTGCAGTTGGTTGTCGTTAATGTCATGTTGAGTGGATTTTATGGTGGGTTTTTTGTTGTTGTTTTTTAATTGAGAGAGAACAAATTGTTACAGGCTTTTAAGGAAACCAGAAACATTCGCTCTCTAATTATATCTATTATTCCATTCCCATTCATCTTGCTGTCTTGCTTTGAAGCAGGCCTTTCTATTAGCCAGAAACTGCAGTCACATTTTCTGAATAAGTTAAGGCTGCTGTTTTTCTGCTACTTTCTGTACGAGAACTTGTCAGTATGGTCTGTAGATTTATTCGTAGCGAAGGTTCTAATAAACCGGCTGGACTCAGGTTGATAGCACCAGTCTTCGCCTTGCCCCTCGCTGGAACTACTCTTTGCAAGTAGTGAGGGTAGCAGTGCTCTGCGGTGCAGGTTCCAGGGATGTTTTTCCATGTTTGTTCAGTCGGTCGGTCAGTCAGTACTTACCGTGCGCCTGAAATGCGCCAGCCATTCTGCTGAGGGCTGGGGGTGTAGTCCTGAACCAGACCCTACGGGCGGTGATGGACCACAGACAAGCCAGCAGACTCCTGTGCTAATGTCGGGAGTGACAGGGCTTATTGTCGAGGCAGTAGAAGAGCTGGTGGGGGAGACCAGAGGGTGGCCTGGGCCGCTTGGCTGTGCTCCAAGGAGGCCGCAGGGGAGCCGAGGGTGGACCCCTGAGGGGAGCGGTCGGCAGGGCTCTGGGGACAGAGCCTCCAGGCCCCGGGGCAGGCAGGATGCCGGCCCCGCCTCTCCCGCCACGGGCCTCAGGGGCCGGGCACAGAGCAGAGGAGCCCCGCCCAGAGACTGGGCCAGCTTGGCGCAGTGAATGACTGAGAACGGGGCTTGTGAGGCCTTGGAAGTAGGGTATTGTGCAGGGCCAGGAAATAAGGAAGCAGGTGTTAACGGAGGGTGAGCCTGCTTACTGCAGCGATTCTCAATGTGGTGCTCGGATGGTATCTTTGTAAAAACGTGTTTCAATTCCCCACCGCCCCAACACAGTCTCCTGCGTAGCGCTGGGGAGGGGGCTTCCACTCCTGCGCTCCCCTGAGAATCCCCTCCTCGGAAGCCACAGTCCCCAGCAGGGCTGGGTGCCTCCCTCAGGCGTGCGGTGGGGAAGGCCGAGGTCCCCTGCTTGCTGAAGCCCTTGGTGGGCAGCTCAGCTTGGTGAGTCCTCAGATCAGGTCTGGCTGAAGGCCTCTCCAGCAGAGGCCAAGCCTCCTGCAGGGCATAGGGAAGCAGTTCCTGTGAAGACCCTGGGTTAAGTGTTGCTGACTCCGTGAGCTTGTTCTTTTATTTTTAACATTATGTTGAATTGACAACATACCGTGCTGTTTACATTTTTTAAAGATGGTGTCTTTAACGTACGTCACCTGGGAGGACCTGGTCTTTATTTAGCGAGAGGAGTCAGGTAACAGCATTGAGCTCTGAGAAGTGTAGGAAGCCCAGCGGAAACACCTCCTCCCAGACGCTGCTCACCACGTCTAGGTCAGCAAGGGGCGCCCTGGGCCCTCTGGAGGAGTAAGACACGTCTGTCACCGTGAGAGCGCATCCGTGGGATGTCGGGGGAGGCTGTGTGTACAGGCTCGGTGCCCCCGCGCCGTGCCCGGCACCCGCCCCATCTCTAGATGGTCAGAGCGTCCTTGGTGGGAAGAGTTGCTGTGAAACTTGGCAGAAGCCTTCCCCAGCTTGTCTGAAGTGATGGTGTGACAGCAGATAAGTTACACCCAGGGCACTAGTTACAAAATGTCATTCTTCTATTTTCAGTAAATATTCAAGAAGTGATACTACAAGAAAATTTGGAAAAAGAAGATCAAATTCTGGTTTCCCTGGCGGGACTAAAGCAGGTATGTCCGCTGCTCTGACTTTGTGTCGCACAGGCCACCCTTGCAGTGCCTGTTGGGGAGGGCACCAGGGCACGGGTACCGTGACATCAGAGCCAGTGTCCCCTGGCCCTGCGTCTCCTCCCAGACAGACCCCTCCTGACTCTACCTGCTCAGGGCCCTGCTCCGCCCAGCAGTTACGTCTGACCAGCCTGCAGCCCAGACCGGTTTCTCATTTCCCACCCCTGCCCCTTCCTCTTAGCCAAGCTGTTCTGTTTGCTCCACATCGAAGCTGCTGTGGGGTGTGTGGTCCAGCTCAAGTCCAGTCACTCATCACGAATGTCCTGGGAGCACAAGGCCTAAACGATCACCTCCTGTAACAGGCCTCAGCCCCTCAAGGGCCACAGTGACTCGACCCTTGAAGGACTGAATGGAACAGAAATGTCAGTGAAGAGACGTGGCCTGCGTTATTAGCCCTCAGCTGGGGTGGGCCCCTTCAGAGGCCGAGGGCTGTTCCGTGGAGCCGGGTGTGAGGGCACGTGGTGCTTCCTGCTCTAGGATAACCACCAAGGGCGTGACAGCCCATCTGCCCCTGTGAGAACCTGGCCATTCAGGCTGTAACGTCTTCCTTGGTCATTCGTAAGTCAGTGGTTTTGATATAGAGCTGGATTTTTCTCCTGTTCTTTCTTTCTGATGGTTATAAATTGATATCCACACTCTAAAAGAACAGTCAATGACAAGTCTGATTCAGATGTATTCGAGGTTTAGCTGACATTTAAAACCAAACTCATTCATCTTTCTCATGGATTTTCTTCTTCTTTGAAAACAGATCAAAGACATTCTAAAAGGTTCCCTGCGTTTCAACCAGAGCCAGCTGGAAGCCGAGGAGAACGAGCAGATCACCATCTCAGATGACCACTACTGCTCCAGCGGCCAGGGTCACCTGCCCAGGGCCACCAAGCAGGTACAGGCGCTCTGAGAACACTGTCACATTAGCCTGAGACGGAAGGGGAGGGGGGGATGCACACACATTCACATTATGGATAATACAAGCCCACCAAAGCTACGTCACGTGACCGTGTGTGAAGTTCAACTGTACAATACAAGTGACCTAAGCCAGGGGTGATGTACATAGCTGTGCAAGTTGTGTACTCCAGTGCCCTGGGCAGTGCCCTTCAGAGTAGACTAGTGTCTCCTGGAGTTGTGCAGTGCACAGCCTACACACCTGTATGCAGCAGCTTCGGCCTGAGCTTCCTGCCAGTCCCACCGTGCAGTGTTAGAAAGCTGGATCTCTGCCTCAGTTATTGGTCAGTTGCCTTCAGCCGATGCCTCCATTCCCCTTTAGCACAAGAAGTACTATCTGTGCTTTCCTAACGCTGTCTTGAGTGTACTTCACTGGCCTAGAACCTCTTTGGCCTTCATGGGGAAGGACTTCTCAATGTCCATCCTCTAAGCCACATAGGTCAGCAATTTTTTTCTGTAAATGGCCAGAGAGTAAATATTTTAGGATTTTCCCACATGTGCTCTCTGTCACAAATCTGTTTTTGTATTTGGTGTGCTAGCTTGCTTGTTTCTACAGCCCTTTAAAATTTACAAAACAGAAACAGACTCACAGACTTGGAGAACAAACTTATGGTTACTGAGGGAAGAAGGTTGGGGGAGAGGGATCAATTAGGAGTCTGGGATTAACACATACACACGACTATATATAAAATAGATAACCAACAAGGGCCTCCTGTGTAGCACAGGGAACTCTACTCAATATTCTATAATAACCTAAATGGGAAAAGAATTTGAAAAAGAATAGATACATGTATATGTATAACTGAATCACTTTGCTATACACCTGAAACTAACACAAATTGCTAATCAAGTATACGCCAATATAAAATAAAAATTTAAAAAGTATATATGTATACATAAGCCATTCTCAGCCTGAGAGCCACACAAAAACAGGCCACAGGCTGGATTTGGTCCACGAGCTGTCATTTGCTGACCTGCGCTCTTGGGTGTCAACATGGTGTGTAATTTGTTCTAACATAGAATCCCAGAATTTTCCAGTTAGGAAGGATCGAAGAAACACCTGCTCGGTTTACCAGTGAGGAATTGTTTTCTGAACCCATGTCCCAGTTCAGTCAGCTTCCAGCTCCACCACGCTGCCTCCCAGCGTGTGATCTGATGGGACTAAACATTCCTAATAATATTCTTTTTAAAATGGTGTGCAGAGTTTCATCTTGAAAATCTCCCATTAGCTCTCATCTAAGTTACTTTCTCAAAAACTAGCATCCAGATGCTTGTAAATTATGTTTTGTGATTTTAAAGAAGCAAAGTGACATTTTAGAATGGGACTTTTTCAGTTTTAAGAGTACTCTTCCAGAAGAGAACCGTGTGTGGTCCGTTTCATCCAGCTTTAGAAGGGAATTTTCAGAGAGCATTTTGAGTCTGCATTTTAAAGCCACATGAATCCAACAGTAACATTGCAAGCTTACCTCGATTAGTTCCTCCAGATTCCCCTTCCATGCCCAGATGTTTAATTTTCAATAATTATTTATTTATTCACATATTATTGAGCTTAGGCCCACCCCCGACCATTTTATTCGACAATTTTATTTTAAAATTTAGCGTGATTTTTTTTTTAGTTGAATGTCTAAAAATACTACAGAAAAAGAGCTGTGAAGAACACTAACAAATTTTCTAATTGAAAACTTCTTGAGTATACTTTGTAATCGTCCTTCCCAGTTTTCAGATCTGTAAGAACCTACCAGTTG
This sequence comes from Hyperoodon ampullatus, assembly GCF_949752795.1. Lineage (NCBI taxonomy): Eukaryota > Metazoa > Chordata > Mammalia > Artiodactyla > Ziphiidae > Hyperoodon > Hyperoodon ampullatus. The sequence goes on from NC_136918.1 coordinate 29,886,653, forward strand.
CCAGCGCAGCCCCGACAGACCCAGTGCAGCCTCCACATGAGCTGGCCGTGAGCCGGGAAAGGGCGATGCAGTGTGATAGGCCCTCGTTCCCGCAGAGAACTGGGCTCACCCCACCTTGGAGCAGAGGGCCCTGTCCCCCTGCCAGTGCCCCTCCCCACCAGGGACTACAAGGGCGCTTCCTTTGTGGCAGTGCACGCACCCCACTCCCCCCTGGGAAGCTGGTGGAGATGTGGCTGTTCTTTCCCTCTGATTACACATCTTCTCTCGAGCTCTGCCAACAGCAGAGGGGAAACTGTATTCTTTTTTCCTCTTTTTAAATTAGTTTATTTTTGGCTGTGTTGGGTCTTCATTGCTGCGCACAGGCTTTCTCTAGTTGTGGCAAGAGGGGGCTACTTTTCGTTGTGGTGTACGGGCTTCTCATTGCAGTGGCTTCTCTTGTTGCGGAGCATGGGCTCCAGGCGTGCGGGCTTCGGTAGTTGTGGCACACAGGCTCAGTAGTTGTGGCTCACGGGCTCTAGGGCGCAGGCTCAGTAGTTGTGGCGCACGGGCTTAGTTGCTCCGCGGCATGTGGGATCTTCCTGGACCAGGGATCGAACCCGTGTCCCCTGCACTGGCAGGCGGATTCTTAACCATGGCGCCACCAGGGACGTCCTGGAAATTGTATTCTGTGGGGTGAAAAGAGCCTCATTCTGTGCCTCCCTTCTGCAGTCTGTCCTTCACACACTCCTTTGTGAATCTTTGGGAGGTTTTGGATGAACTTCACTCAAATCTACCACAGCAGAAGGAGGGACTTGGAGGACCCTTGATTCATCAGTCCATCAGCCCGTATCACCTGCCTCACTGGTCTTTGGTCCCATATTTTTATCTGTGCTCCAGAACTGCGGGGCGCTAATGCAGTAGCCACTAGCCACAGGTGTCTACTTAAAATTCAATTTAAATTCATCAGGATCAAAGAGAATTCAAAGTTAATTCAGTTCCTCAGTCACACTAGGTACCTCTCCAGTGCTCAGTATCCTCATGTGAGTAGGGCTACCTGCCTGGACAGCACAGAGAGGGGACATTTCATCAGCGTGGAACATTCCTGTTGAACAGCACCTGCTTCCACTGCGATCCTAAATCAAGCTGAGCAACAGGAGTGGTGGGGTGGCAGGGCCGGGAAGGTGGCCATCCTGGCCAGCTGTAGGCAGGACTGCCTGACATGTTGAGAAACTTTTTATATTGTGTGACACATGCCTGTGTTTGGCAGAAAGAGAAGACCGACCTAGGAAATTACAAAGTTTCTGTAAAGGATAGAAACGGCACCAGGTAGTAGCTGAGATTGCTGTGGAAATCCAGAAAGAAAGCTTACTTGGGTCTAGAAAAAAATTCTAGGTGGGAATCCAGAAGAATGGGGTCTTTTCATCTGCTTGTGACGTCGGCCAAGTCTCCAGGCCTCTGACCTGGGCTTCAGTTCTTGGTTCGTAAGATAATGGTGCAGTGGGGTAAGAAGAAAAGATGGTTGCAGAAGCCCTGGCAGTTCTAACGCGCCTTGTCTGGGCCAGTCATGGCTGTATCCGGAAACTGGGAGGAGGGCGGTGTCACTCACCGTTTATAACTTGACTCCACTGCTTTTCCAGAAACAAGCCAGATAATTAGTGATGGTAGGAACCATCTTTCCTTCTAGCCACAGGCTAAAACACGTTACGGGTGTTTCTCCTCTTCAAGTCCTGCCCATGTCCTCACTGTATGCTAAAGGCGGATAGGTTATCTTGGCATTTCTGTGGTAGAGACACCACTCTGAAAATAGGACTGTCCTTGCTCACTCTGTTGTCAACCTCAGATAAGCTCCTGAGTGGGGTGGGAGGTCAAGGTTCTCGCGGCTTATAGCTCAGCACAGCAGTCACATGAACAAAGCATCTGCAGTCTGGAGGTGGGAGGCCAAAGCCAAGGTCTGACGTGCACCCGCGGGCATGGACATGGGGGGGACACCCTCCCCTGAGGCCCCCTGGCCCCGACCACCTCACAGAGGGCAGTAATGGGATGAGAAAGGGCCATCTGTCTCACCAAACTGCCCTAGTGCCATTAGGAATCACGTACCCTTCTACTGCAGGGCCATGTGCTGCATGTCTCTTCCGTTTTGTAAGAATTGCTGTGTTGACAGGCTATAAACAGCTTTACAACTTGAGCTGAAGAACCTTGAGGCCTGCTGTGTCTCAGCACTGGGATCTTTAATGCCATTCTGTTCCTGTTCTCCGATTAAATCTCTTAAAAGTAGGCAAATTGTCAGAGGGGGAGACACCTGAGCCATTATTTAGCCACTGGCCCACATGTCACTCAGGAGAACATGAAATTCAGAGGGGGCCTGTCAGTCACACCCAGATTCCCTGAGGAGTGTTGCTGACTCTCTATCCAGGCTCTGCCCATAGCCCAAAGGTAGTCTTGGCCATGCTGGAGCCAGAGTTCCCCGGGGGGCCTTCCAGCCAAGGGGCTCTGTACCCCTCCTTAGACTTCAGGCCCTGCCCCAATTCCCCCCACCCCTCGGGGAGAGCAGGCGGGCGGGGCAGGCAGCAGGTGTGGCCACTGCATTGGCTTAGTTGGCCGTGGGCAAGGGCTCTTCCTGCCAGGCTGCAACATCCCTGGTTAGACTGTGGCTTTACTTCCATCCCAGGGCTGGCAGGAGCTTCTCTGATCGTAACCCAAAACCTTGACCGGTGTCCTTGGATGTCAGCTGCTTTCGTTAAAAACAAAACACATAATGACTCAGAAAGAAAGGAAAATAATTGTAGAGTAAAGCCATTGCGTCTCTATACTTTTTGCAAAGGACCATTCCGCGTTTCTGTGTCTGTAGAAGCCCCCAGCCCCCCGCATTGTCCCGGGAGACCCCCGGCGCGCTCAGCCAGGATGAGCGGCTGTGAGATGTGAGGAGGAGATGGAGCACATTGGGCGCCCCCTGCAGCCCCACTGCAGGCGGTAGTAGCATCCCTGCAGATGGGGGTGGGGGGCGCACTGGGGAGCCAGCCTGTGGCCTCATAACCATCTGGGCGTGTCACTCACCGCGTGGCGGCCACACCCGAGGGCGGGGGCGGGGACGGACACGCTGTCCTCACCCCACGCCCCCTCACATGGGCAAGCTGGCGCCCCAGGAGGAGGGTAATGAGCGGGGCGGGGCCGCGGGCCGTGTGCTCCGCTCCCCAGGCCCACAGCTCCCATCGGAGGGGCCTCCCTGCGTCTTTCCGGGGGGATCGTGGGGCCCCCGCCCTGCTCCGCGTCTCACCGTCTCACCGTTTCTTCCCTCCCCCACCCCGCCGTGCTCTGACTCCTTCCCAGGCCCCTTCAGCAGCGCGGGGGCACAGGGAGAAAGGCGACACGGACGACTTCATCCTCGTCTCCAAGGACGACGAAGGGGGCGGCGCCAGGGCGCCCCCGGTCGGCCAGGCTCAGGCCCCGCGGCCCCTCCGGAGCTCGGCCCGGCGCGCCCCGGTGTTCTCAGACCCGCTGACCGGCCTGGCTTCTGCCTCGGCCTCGGCCTCGTCCGGCAGCCCCAGCTCCAGCCCCGACGACGACAGCAGCGGCAACAGCAAGGACTCGGGCTTCACCATCGTGAGCCCCCTGGACCTCTGACCGCCGCCCGGCCACCCCCGCAGCCCCGTGAAGACGCCTCTGAAACCCAGCCTCTTCCCAGCGCGCACGTGGCCTTGGTGCAGCCCTTGAAACCTGCGGAGAGAAGCAGGGGGCCCGCTGAGCACGCCGGCAGACCTTCCCCAAAATGCAGACGGCTTTCCCCTGTAGCTCACCCGGCCCCGCCAGTAAGGTCCCCAGCGTCACACTCACTGTTCAAAAAGACCAAACCACAGCTAGAATCACTTGCTTTGCCCTCTCCTCCCCAGCGAAGACGGTGTGGCCACTCCATCCTGTATATCTAGAAGGAAGAAGTGGGTTTCAAATCTTCCCTCCCCCAGAGCATCAGGCATTAGGAAAACTGATATCAAGAAAACACTCTCTCTGGAAATCTGTATCTCAGCCTATTTCATACTTCATTCCTCCCTCGAGAAGCCGTACAGTAGAGGCCAGGTGCAACCAAATGGACTAGAACTAGTGGACCCCAGGGCTGGAAAAAACCTCCCAGATAGTTACAGTACTCTTTAGGAACAGGGTCTAAACTTAGGAATCATATTTACCTGCGACCCGGTTCCAGTTTTTTTCGTTTGTTAAAGAATACATTTCTAAACCTCAGACCACGTCAACTCCGGCCATCACTGCCCCTCCTTAAACAATTGTATTTCATCCTTCAGAATCTTTCTTAGTCAGAAAAGAGGGTCACTTAGCCACGAATAAGGCATGACTGTGTGCTCTGCTGATTTGGGTCATCGTCTTAAAGGAAGGAGACAGTGCTCCCTGGAGTGGGATCTAGACAAGCAGGAGAAACACTGCGACTTGGGAAACAACTCCCCAGCAAGTGCACCTGCTTTTTTCCTTTGCTTGGCTTATCCCTTTGAAGAGAGGGGTCAAAAGAAGGCTGACTTTCTTAGCATGGAAACATGGAGCAAATCCTGGGCTGGGTCACTCCCCCGACAGACTTTGTGACCTCAGGCACCGCATTTTATTGCTTTTGTCTGCAACATCTGCATCTGGGAAAGGACACGTCAGATGGAATGATCTCATAGACCCCTTCGGTTTTGAAGTCTGCAGATTCTAAAAGCCTGTATGAACCCTAGCGAATGACAGGTGCCTTGGTCTCAGAGTCATGTAAGTCACATATTAGATAATATCTGCCATTACTATAAATGTAGCATTTTTTTCAATTTTAAAATATTTTAAGTCATTTTTTATGATTTCTGGATTTTCACTGAATATTGCTATTTACTTGCCAGCTAAGTTCAAGGATTGCTAGCAATAATCTAAATTACACATTATTTTCTCAGTCTACAAATCTACTTTTAATTCTTTACTGTTTTCTACATATTTTTGTTTTTTTTCCAATGTAGAGTTAATTTCAGAGCTAAGAGCCTCGGCTGGTTGCTGGCTGGTGTGAGCAGGAAACCACACTATTATTCAAGTAACAGAGAGGTTTAATTTTCTGACTGGAATGACATTGAGTGAAGACCAGTGGAGATGTATACCTTAATTTAAGCACACTATCAGCAGGCAAATGACAAGAACTGGGAAAAGGAATTGTTTTGTAAAAGGATACTTCAGGGTCTGGGCATAAATAAATTCAATATATCAGCCTGACCATTTCCCTAACTGTGAGGAAATAAGGAGGCACCAAGTTGGGGATTCCACATAGTTATCTGGCTTACTTACCTGAGTCACTGAAAAGAATATGGACAAATGAAAAAGCGGTTGGTTATTGAAGGTTTAGAAAGCTTTTACCCTTCCCAAATTTGAGAGCAGTTTGGTTTGGGAGGAGCCGTAATTAGGCTTCAGTGTCCAGCAGATTTTCTAAAATAGCATGAAGTTTCACTGATTTGGACAATAAAGAAGTCTTGGATTAAAGACTCACCTGGCCAGTGGAGCATGGCACCCGCTCCAGCCCCTTCACCTGCCCCTGGCTTACTGTCTGCACCACGTCCAGGCTCACTCCCCTACGGCAGGAATCAACAGGCCGAGAAGGGGGAAGAGGTGTCGGTTGCTTTACAGACAGGTGCCACTATGTAAAGTCATGGCTGCTGTATGTACTAAAAGCAAAATGTCAAGCCAGACAAGCAACTTATTTTTGACAAAGCTGTTCATCAAGTAACTGGCCACTCTTAAGAGTAGAATATCTTGAACTGGAAATTTTAAAAAAGTTAAACTTTCATTAAATTCACGACTGTTATTGGAGAAATATCATAAAATATCTTTTTAATGTGACCACTACTTAATACAATGAAAAACTGTGTACAGTGTGTTGCTTCCAGGTTGGATGCCTTTACATTGTGTACCCAGCAGGTGTCTCCAGCCAGGAGTGTCTGTCCAGCCGCAGTGCCCTTAAACCTAGTGGCTATCCAAGTTCAAGGCTACTTACATTCTCCTTTGTAACCATGGCTCAGCAGGCACACCTACAAAAACATCTGGAACCCAGAGACCCCAGCAATCATACATAAGTAAAACTTGTAGATTCGGTTTTTCCCCAGTAAGTGCTAATTAGACCATACAATCCATCTGCGTCTTAAGACACTGTTTTCAGTTCGGAAAATGCCTGTTTCTAGCTGGAACTAGAGTGGCTACTCTGTTGTTCACACTGGAACTGAGTTATGATGTCTTTGTATACAAATATAGCATATTTGGGCCAGGAAAAGAATTTCTTGTTAAAGAGTTTATTTGCCTCCACACGCAGAGTTGCTACATACATTCACAGTTTTAATAGACGGCAATTAGCTATTCCAGTTGTGCTTTAAAATCCCCAATATTATTTTTCATTAGTGAGTGCAAAGCAAATGTCCCATCTGGCTACAATTGGTCCTAGAGTTATAAATTCTGTAATCATCTCTAGAAGGTGCCCTCATTCTCCAGTTTCATCGTTTGCTTTTTCGGGTATGACTTCAAGGCTCCGGCGCGGCTTCTGGACGTCGGTGTTTTCTGTGCCTGGTTTATTGAGTCCACAGGAGACAGCCGCATAGTGGATCTGCTTCAGGTTCTCCACAGTCTCGTTCTTGGCGTACTTCAAGAGATCTGCTTGTCCCTGTGATAAAACATGTAATTTGTTAGACATTGTGAGATGAGACATGACTTATGGTTACAGTTTGACAATATAGGTCTTCCACTGAAATAGAAATATTTTGCTTCCGCAAGAGGGAATATTTATTTCTGACTGGCATTGAATCCAAATAGGTCAATTTTAACAAAAAACCAAGTTTGTTTTCCCGGTTCCCAATGCCAGACTCCAAGAGTGTGCTGCCTTTTCAGTCCTTTCCGTTTTCTGGGTACTTTATGTTTACATACATGGAATCAAGCAGGCAGGGCTCTTGATGAATGTCCAGGGTGATCTGCCCGCCACTCACCTGGGGTTGGGGCAGAGAGGCTGGAGCAGCCAGGAAAGGAATGACCATTAGCAGATGCAAAACACCAGAGCCAGTGACCAGCCATTGTCAACACCTGGCCAATCAACAAACTTACTGTCTGACCACAAAAGATGTCCTAGTTGTTGGTACATTAAAAATATTTCAAATCACATCTGTTAGTGTTGTGCAGTTTTTGAATCCAAAATTAACAATCAATCACAATTCAGTGCTCTTATTGAGCTGAAACAGCAGGGATTCTGTATTTCGGTTGATTTTGTCAAAGCTTTCTTGCCAGAATATCAGAGAAAAACAGTTGCCTTCCTTCTGAGGTGAGTGACCACAGAAACTCTCCTGCCCTCGGCCACCACCGTGCAGTGGCCACGTGGCTGAGAGCCAGAGAGAGCAAAGACGGCCACCTGCTGTCCCTGGGGCCAGCAGACACCTTTCTTCCCAATACACACAGTGGAGGGAAGAGAAAGAAGAGGACACTCACACCACTTTGGGAGTCTGAAAGAGGCACAAAAGTGTCAAATATTTTTTGTTTTCATGCAAATCGGAATGCAAGTTACGAGTGGTTGGACCTCAGCATGTCTGGGGCCCACGAGGACTTCCAGGCTGTTCTGGAGCCGAAGTCCCCAATCCAGGAGGGCTCACCTGGGTGTCTGCTCAGGAGCACAGCAGACTTTAGGTGCCTTCACTAATGTAACCGAGCAGGACCCTATGGGGCCTTCCCGGGACAGGCCCTTCCCCCATCTCCTCTGCTTTAGCTCCTCCCTGAAGCACCCAGGTAACAGCATCTGGTGCACATGTCCTGAGTTATTTCACAGATGTGAAAACCCCCCATCAAACAGAAGATGTTAACTACTTGACGATCTTGAGCACATAGCCCCCAGGCCTCCTGGAGCCTAAGCACTGATAATGTTAACCCCTGTGACGCCACCCTGTTACCTCTCCATCAGCCAATCAGAGAATTGTGCATGAGCTGATCACATACCCTGCAACCCCCTTCCCTCACCTGGCCTTTAAAGATGCTTTGCTGAAACCTTTCGGGGAGTTCAGGGTTTTGGGGGCACAAGCCACCCTTCTCCTTGCGTGACCCTACAATAAACCTTTCTCTGCTCCAAACTCCAACGTTTTGGTATTGTTTGGCCTCACTGTGCATCGGGCACACAAACGCGTTTGCTAGCAATTTTGGTGAGCCAGCCAAGAGTCTGTGCCTGTGACAGGTCGACCCCAGCCAGAGGCAGCCCCCTCCCTGAGGCACAGCAGCTGCCAGAGCACGCTTCGTTCTGCGGATCTCAGAGGGACTATCCCTGACCGGCGCTGGCTACCCCTCGGCACAAGGCTGTTCGGAACCAAGAAACGTCCGGAGCAGTGGTCCACATTTAGTGTCGCTTGGGGGTAAGTCATTCCAGCTTGCGCAGGCTGGGCTCATGTGTGACGACACCAGGGTATCCTTTTTTTTTTTTTTTAATTTAGAAAGTATTCAAAGAATGTTGATATATATAAAACATTTCAAAATTCCATCAGGATTTTTTTTTTTTAAACATTACAACTACATCTTTACTAGACCATCTCTACTTCTTTTCAGGGTATCCTTCTCTATTGTGTTGGTTTCGCCTGTGGGGGAGCATTGGTTGGGATATTTCCCTTTTTTGAACTAGCCTTGGTCATTTATTCAGCTTCATCTCTGATGGGACATTGGCTGGGTTTCTCCCGTTTTGTGGCTAGGGACCTATGACCCTGAGAGACCCATCTGAACTGCTGTTTGCTTGATATCTGATAACACCAATTGTGAATAATTAGGTATGGATGATCAGAGCTCTGTTCCATCTTATAGTCCCCTGGGGTATTTTTGCAAAACTTGGAGATCTTTAGCTGTGCTCCCATAAATGAAAATATTTTTTTGGAAACATTGTGTGGCCTCAACACTCCCTGAGATCTGTAGAACAATGGCCCCTAACGGCTCAGCTGTTATATCAGAGTGGGTCTTTTGCAATTGCTTTTATCTTGGGGGGGTGGGGGGTGTGAATGTATGTGAATGAGTGTCTCGGTACCTGAGTCCAAATCCTATTCTTTCTTCCTCGTTTTGCTGAAAATGAGGCTTGTGAATGTGAGCAGATGATATACATTATTGTCTATTAGTGTCATTTGTTTGTTTAAACTGCACTGGATATTTGGGAACTGGAAAAAAAGAAGTTCAAAAATAGCCCAAGATGGCTGGGTTTTATATAAGTAGTTAAAAGAGAAATTTGCATTTCTTTTCCTATGCCTTTGAGATGTAAATGATCTCTCCAGATATTTGGTAACGTGAAATTTTAGAGTTGTGCTAAATTAAGTTAAATGATGCAAGTTCATCTGGTTGTTTCTAGATAGGAGAATTAAGGGGCAAAATAATATGGATACAGAAAGTGATGGAAGGTTTGTAGAAAAGGAACTCTGAGAAAAGAGTTTGTGCATGGTCAGCATAGACTAAGTTTAGGTTGAATTTAACTTAAGTAAGTAAATGAATTTTATTATTAAAAGTAAGCTGGGGCTTCCCTGGTGGCGCAGTGGTTGAGAGTCCGCCTGCCGATGCAGGGGACACGGGTTCGTGCCCCAGTCCGGGAAGATCCCACATGCCACGGAGCAGCTAGGCCCGTGAGCCATGGCCACTGGGCCTGCGCGTCTGGAGCCTGTGCTCCTCAACGGGAGAGGCCACGACAGTGAGAGGCCCGTGTACAGCAAAAAAATAAATAAATAAATAATAAAAAGAATAAAAAGCAGGTCAATGTAAAACTACAATGTAAGATTCTCCATTAGAGGAAAAATAAAGCTTGAACCTTTATATATAAAAAAAAAAAAAAAAAAAAAAGTAAGCTGGTGCAAGACTAGATTTTTTTCTCTCACTGGTAAGAGGACAAAGTTTTCCTGGAATGCTGCCACTGATAACAGATTGAGTTTCTGTGCCTTTCAGTGATCTATATTTGCTTTTGAGATCTCTTCTCATTTTGGTTAAGGAATAAGTATTGTCTCACAATGACCTATGATCTTATTTGACCAAGTGTTTTGAAACTTTTTGACAAACTTCCTAAATATCAAATTTTAATTAATTAAAATTTTTTGACCTCTAGCTAACTTTGGGATGCTTTGGCGAGCCCCCAAGGCATCTCAGAGAAAAATATTAAACTAACTAGGATTGTTTGGTATGTTAAATTACATGGGAAGCATTGTCAAATGAGTGATAAGCCTCCTCACATTATACGGTATGGATAAATGTTTTTAATATAGACATTCTAGAAATTATATAAAGCTTCTGAAATTTGGATATGGCCTGGTATAATGTTATAATTTTAGTTGTTATCTTAAAATGTTGGGGGAGGAACCAGCATGGCAGAATAGAAGGACGTGGAGCTCACCTCCTCCCACAAACATATCAAAAATACATCCACGTGTGGAACAATTCTCAGAGTACCTACTGAACACTGGCGCAAGATATCAGACACCCAGAAGTGTCTAGAAATATCTCCTTATAACTGAGTAGGATGAAACATTTTTAAAAAAGGAATAGGGGGGCTCCCCTGGTGGCGCAGTGGTTGAGAGTCTGCCTGCCAATGCAGGGGACACGGGTTCGTGCCCCAGTCCAGGAAGATACCACGTGCCGTGGAGCGGCTGGGCCCATGAGCCATGGCTGCTGAGCCTGCGCGTCCAGAGCCTGTGCTCCGCAACGGGAGAGGCCACAACAGTGAGAGGCCTGTGTACCACAAAAAAAAAAAAAAAAAGGAAAAAGGAATAGGGATGGGACCTGTGTCCCTGGGAAGCAGCTGGAAAAGAGGAAAGAGTCCCACACCCAGAGAACCCCCTCATCAGCTGGGACAGAAAGGGAGCTTCAAAGGCTCGGAGGAGAATGCAGCAGTCGGCAGCAGGCAGAAACGAGAGAGACCAGCACAGAGGATCCTAACTACCTCGCTGCACTCCCCAGCCCGAGACACTCACCTGCTGGTATGTGCAGGGGCTGGGTGCTGAAGCTCAGGCTTCAGAGGACAGACCCAGGGAGAGGACTGGGGCTGGCCGCACGGAGACAGCCTGAAGGGCCTGTGGAGTGTGGTATGGGTGGCAACCAGGGGTGTACGTGGAAGAAGCCCTGGCCTGCCATAGAAGCGAAGCACCACTGCTAAGGGGCGAGTGAAGGGAGGGGCAGGGCCTGCCCCTTAGCAGCCTCTTTCTTCGTGCTGCTTCTATGAGCTCTGGGAGCGGGACAGCAGGTGTACTGTGGCTGGGGTGGGTCTGGCCTTAGCAGCTGTGGGCTTGGTGGGAGCACACACGGAGGCAGAGCCTGGGCTGTTTGCAAGGCTCCCACGGCGAGCCCAGGTGCATGACTGCTGTTCTCCTGGTACCCGACTTCAGTGGACTGGCGTGTTGGGATCTGTGCTGTTGGCTTTGTGAGCACAGTGCCTGAGGGACACCGGGGCCAACTGCCTGCATTCCCGCCGCGGAGGTAGGGCCGAGGGCAGTGCCGACAACAGTGTACTTTGTGAGCCCAGCCAGGTGACACCACAGAGCACACTCCCCTGTGGACAGCTCTGGCGAAGCAACACTCAGCAGCTCCTCTCCGGAGGGAGTGCTCCAGTCCCACCTATCTCACACTGCAGCTCAGAATCAGATCTGGGAGCTTCTGCTCCAACAACTGTCGCTGACAGGGCAGCGACAACCATAGAACAACCCAGTGCAGACTCTAGTCACCACACCACCACCTGTCAAGCACACCACCTGTCAAGCACAAACAGCCAGTACAGGCTGAGGAAACAGGTCACAGACATCCATACTAAAAACAGTCCTTGCACCAAAACTATTAAACCCATGCAGGGTATACAGGGATGCTCCCACATAAAAGTAGCACTCCAAGACCACAGTAGATAACTGTTTCTCCTAAACTCACAGAGTAAAAGAAATATAAGTAAGATGAAGAAGCAGAGGAACCACTCCCAATTAAAAGGTCAAGAGAACTCCCCCAAAAGAACAATGAAACAGACCTCTTCAGTCTAATAGACACTGAGTTCAAAAAGGAGATAATGAAAATATTGAGGAAATTGACAAGGCCTATTGATAGAAATGCAGATTACTGTAAAAAAGAGGTAGACCAGCAAGGATCTCATTCAGATTTGATGGAGAAATTAAAACGTTTACAGACAAGCAAAAGCTGAGAGAGTTCAGCAACACCAAACCAGCTTTACAACAAATGCTAAAGGAACTTCTCTAGGCAAGAAACACAGCAGAAGGAAAAGACCTACAATAACGAACCCGAAACAATTAAGAAAATGGGAATAGGAACATACATATCGATAATTACCTTAAATGTAAATGGACTAAATGCTCCCACCGAAAGACACAGATTGGCTGAATGGATACAAAAATGAGACCCATACATATGTTGTCTACAAGAGACCTACTTCAGACCTAGAGACACATACAGACTGAAAGTGAGGGGATGGAAAAAGATATTCCATGCAAATGGAAACCAAAAGAAAGCTGGAGTAGCAATTCTCATATCAGACAAAATAGACTTTAAAATAAATACTACTAGAAGAGACAAAGAAGGACACTACATAATGATTAAGGGATCGATCCAAGAAGATATAACAATTGTAAATATTTATGCACCCAACATAGGAGCACCTCAATACATAAGGCAAATACTAACAGCCATAAAAGGGGAAATCGACAGTAACACATTCATAGTAGGGGACTTCAACACCCCACTTTCACCAATGGACAGATCATCCAAAATGAAAATAAATAAGGAAACACAACCTTTAAATGATACATTAAACAAGATGGACTTAATTGATATTCATAGAACATTCCATCCAAAAACAAGAGAATACACATTTTTCTCAAGTGCTCATGGAACATTCTCCAGGATAGATCATATCTTGGGTCACAAATCAAGCCTTGGTAAATTTAAGAAAATTGAAATTGTATCAAGTATCTTTTCTGACCACAATGCTATGAGACTATATATCAATTACAGGAAAAGATCTGTAAAAAATACAAACACATGGAGGCTAAACAATACACTACTTAATAACGAAGTGATCACTGAAGAAATCAGAGGAAATAAAAAAATACCTAGAAACAAATGACAATGGAGACACGACGACCCAAAACCCATGGGATGCAGCAAAAGCAGTTCTAACAGGGAAGTTTATAGCAATACAATCCCACCTTAAGAAACAGGAAACATCTCCTATGAACAACCTGACCTTGCACCTAAAGCAATTAGAGAAAGAACAAAAAAAACCCAAAGTTAGCAGAAGGAAAGAAATCATAAAAATCAGATCAGAAATAAAAAGAAATGAAGGAAACGATAGCAAAGATCAATAAAACTAAAAGCTGGTTCTTTGACAAGATAAACAAAATTGATAAACCATTAGCCAGACTCATCAAGAAAAAAAGGGAGAAGACTCAAATCAGTAGAATTAGAAATGAAAAAGGAGAAGTAACAACTGACACTGCAGAAATACAAAGGATCATGAGAGATTACTACAAGCAACTCTATCCCAATAAAATGGACAACCTGGAAGAAATGGACAAATTCTTAGAAATGCACAACGTGCCAGGACTGACTCAGGAAGAAATAGAAAATATGAACAGACCAATCACAAGCACTGAAATTGAAACTGTGATAAAAAATCTTCCAACAAACAAAAGCCCAGGACCAGATGGCTTCACAGGCGAATTCTATCAAACATTTAGAGAAGAGCTAACACCTCTCCTTATCAAACTCTTCCAAAATATAGCAGAGGAAGGAACACTCCCAAACTCATTCTACGTGGCCACCATCACCTTGATACCAAAACCAGACAAGGATGTCACAAAGAAAGAAAACTACAGGCCAATATCACTGATGAATATAGATGCAAAAATCCTCAACAAAGTACTAACAAACAGAATCCAACAGCACATTCAAAGGATCATACCCCATGATCAAGTGGGGTTTATTCCAGGAATGCAAGGATTCTTCAATATATGCAAATCAATCAACGTGATACACCATATTAACAAATTGAAGGAGAAAAAACATATGATCATCTCAATAGATGCAGAGAAAGCTTTCGACAAAGTTCAACACCCATTTATGATAAAAACCCTGCAGAAAGTAGGCATAGAGGGAACTTTCCTCAACATAATAAAGGCCATATATGAGAAACCCACAGCCAACATCGTCCTCAATGGTGAAAAACTGAAAGCATTTCCACTAAGATCAGGAACAAGACAAGGTTGCCCACTCTCACCACTTATTCAACAGAGTTTTGGAAGTTTTAGCCACAGCAGTCAGAGAAGAAAAGGAAATAAAAGGAATCCAAATTGGAAAAGAAGAAGTAAAGCTGTCACTGTTTGCAGATGACATGATACTATACATAGAGAATCCTAAAGATGCTACCAGAAAACTACTAGAGCTAATCAATGAATTTGGTAAAGTAGCAGGATACAAAATTAATGCACAGAAATCTCTGGCATTCCTGTACACTAATGATGAAAAATCTGAAAGTGAAATCAAGAAAACACTCCCATTTACCATTGCAAGAAAAAGAATAAAATATCTAGGAATAAACCTACCTAAGGAGACAAAAGACCTGTATGCAGAAAATTATAAGACACTGATGAAAGAAATTAAAGATGATACAAATAGATGGAGAGATGTACCATGTTCTTGGATTGGAAGAATCAACATTGTGAAAATGACTCTACTACCCAAAGCAATCTACAGATTCAATGCAATCCCTATCAAACTACCACTGGCAGTTTTCACAGAACTAGAACAAAAAAATTTCACAATTTGTTTGGAAACACAAAAGACCCCGAATAGCCAAAGCAATCTTGAGAACGAAAAATGGAGCTGGAGGAATCAGGCTCCCTGAGTTCAGACTATACTACAAAGCTACAGTAATCAAGACAGTATGGTACTGGCACAAAAACAGAAAGATAGATCAATGGAACAGGATAGAAAGCCCAGAGATAAACCCACACACATATGGTCACCTTATCTTTGATAAAGGAGGCAGGAATGTACAGTGGAGAAAGGACAGCCTCTTCAATAAGTGGTGCTGGGAAAACTGTACGGGGACATGTAAAAGTATGAGATTAGATCACTCCCTAACACCATACACTAAAATAAGCTCAAAATGGATTAAAGACCTAAATGTAAGGCGAGAAACTATCAAACTCTTAGAGGAAAACATAGGCAGAACACTCTATGACATAAATCACAGCAAGATCCTTTTTGACCCACCTCCCAGAGAAATGGAAATAAAGACAAAAATAAACACATGGAACCTAATGAAACTCAAAAGCTTTTGCACAGCAAAGGAAACCATAAACAAGACCAACAAGACCAAAAGACAACCTTCAGAATGGGAGAAAATATTTGCAAATGAAGCAAATGACAAAGCATTAAGCTCCAAAATTTATAAGCAGCTCATGCAGCTCAATAACAAAAAAACAAACAACCCAATCCAAAAATGGGCAGAAGACGTAAATAGACATTTCTCCAAAGAAGATACACAGACTGCGAACAAACACATGAAAGAATGCTCAACATCTTTAATCATTAGAGAAATGCAAATCAAAGCTACAATGAGATATCATCTCACACCAGTCAGAATGGCCATCATCAAAAAATCTAGAAACAGGGCTTCCCTGGTGGCGCAGTGGTTGAGAGTCCGCCTGCCGATGCAGGGGACACGGGTTCGTGCCCCGGTCTGGGAAGATCCCACATGCCGCAGAGCGGCTAGGCCCGTGAGCCATGGCTGCTGGGCCTGCATGTCCAGAGCCTGTGCTCCGCAACGGGAGAGGCCACAGCAGTGAGAAGCCCACGTAATGCAAAAAAAAAAAAAAAAAAAAAAAAAAATCTAGAAACAATAAATGCTGGAGAGGGTGTGGAGAAAAGGGAACACTCTTGCACTGCTGGTGGGAATGTGAATTGGTACAGCCACTATGGAGAACAGTATGGGGGTTCCTTAAAAAACTACAAATAGAACTACCATATGACCCAGCAATCCCACTACTGGGCATATACCCTGAGAAAACCATAATTCAAAAAGAGTCATGTACCAAAATGTTCATTGCAGCTCTATTTACAATAGCCCGGAGCTGGAAACAACCTAAGTGTCCATCATCGGATGAACGGATAAAGAAGATGTGGCACATATATACAATGGAATATTACTCGGCCATAAAAAGAAACGAAATTGAGCTATTTGTAATGAGGTGGATAGACCTAGAGTCTGTCATACAGAGTGAAGTAAGTCAGAAAGAGAAAGACAAGTACCGTATGCTAACACATATATATATGGAATTTAAGAAGAAAAAAATGTCATGAAGAACCTAGGGGTAAGGCAGGAATAAAGACACAGACCTACTAGAGAGTGGACTTGAGGATATGGGGAGGGGGAAGGGTAAGCTGTGACAAAGCGAAAGAGAGGCATGGACATATATACACTACCAAACGTAAGGTAGATAGCTAGTGGGAAGCAGCCGCAGAGCACAGGGAGATCAGCTCGGTGCTTTGTGACCGCCTGGAGGGGTGGGATAGGGAGGATGGGAGGGAGACGCAAGAGGGAGGGGATGTGGGAACATATGTATATGTATAACTGATTCATTTTGTTATAAAGCAGAAACTAACAAACCATTGTTAAGCAATTATACTCCAATAAAGATGTAAAAAAAAAAAAAAGGAGGTAGAAACTATAAAGAGAAACCAAGAAAAATTAGGAAACTCATTCGCCGAGATGAAAGCTGAGCTAAAGGCAATGAATAACACAATGAGTAATGCAGAAGAACGAATAAATTATCTGGAAGATAGAATAGTGGAAATCACCCAATCAGAACAGCAGACAGAAAGGAAATTGAAAGAAAAAAAAATGAAAGCAATATAAGAGACCTATGGGATACTAATATAAAGCATGCCAATCTATGCATAATAGAGATTCCAGAAGGAGAAGAAAGAGAAAGGGTGATTGAAAATGTAATTGAAGAAATTATGGCTGAAAACTTCCCAAACCTAAAGAAGGAAACATATCCAGGTACAGGAAGCACAGAGGGTTCCAAACAAGATAAACCCAAACCCAACCTACACCAAGACATACTATAATTAAAATAGCAAAAGTTAAAGAGAGGCTTCTGAAGGCAGCAAGAGAAAAATGAAGACTTAATTACAAGGTAACCCCCATAAGGCTATCAGCTGATTTCTCTACAGAAACATTGCAGGCCAGAAGGGAGTGACAAGATATATTCAAAATCCTGTAAGGGAAAAAATCTGCAACCTAGAATCTACCAGCAAGATTACCATTTAAAATAGAAGGAGAAAGAATTTCTCAGATAAGCAAAAACTAAAAGAATACAGCAATACTAAACCTATCCTACAGGAAATATTGAAAGGTCTTTAAATAGAAAAGAAGCAAGAAGCTATAGGAAAGAGAAAGTCACAGTTAGAAAGTAAATCACAAGCCAGGTTAAAATGCTGTACGTCACAACTTCATTAAGCTTGTTTTTTTTTTTAATTTATTTATTTTTATTTATTTATTTTTGGCTGCATTGGCTCTTCGTTGCTGCGCACGGGCTTTCTCTAGTTGCAGTGAGCAGGGGCTACTCTTCATTGCAGTGCATGGCCTTCTCATTGTGGTGGCTTCTCTTGTTGCGGAGCACGGGCTCTAGGCACGCGGCCTTCAGTAGTTGTGGCTCACGAGCTCTAGAGCGCAGGCTCAGTAGGTGTGGCACACGGGCTTAGTTGCTCCCCAGCATGTGGGATCTTCCCAGACCAGGGTCCGAACCCATGTCGCCTGCATTGGCAGGCGGATTCTTAACCACTGCGCCACCAGGGAAGTCCCCATTAAGCTTCTTTGTCAAAAAAAATTATAATCGGGCTTCCCTAGTGGCGCAGTGGTTGAGAGTCCATCTGCTGATGCAGGGGACACGGGTTCATGCCCCGGTCCGGGAAGATCCCACATGCCGTGCAGCGGCTAGGCCCGTGAGCCATGGCCGCTGAGCCTGTGTGTCCAGAGCCTGTGCTCCACAACGGGAGAGGCCACAACAGTGAGAGGCCCGCGTTCCTCAAAAAAAAAAAAAAAAAATTATAATTAGATCTCTAACTTTGCCTTTTTAAGTCCTTTATCATTCATAGACAGTTAAGCTGATGCTTTGCAAAATGCTTCATCTCTAAGAAGAGGCATAGAAAGGACTTTTTGACAATCATACTGCTAAACTAGATTTTAAAAGTCTAATGGCAACTCTAATTTCATAAAACTGTTAGTAAAAAAGAATTAATTATACAGGACTGAGTAAACTGATGAATATGGTTATAATTTTTTGGTTTTAAGGAAACCTTTCCCCTTAAGCTAATTATGACTTACAGCAATTTGGTAGATTATACCTTTGTAATCACAGTTGAAACATTTATTTTTTCTCTCTACCTGATCCCTCCAGCTACTGGAACTCTTAGGTTCCCAGCAGCTTTATCAGGTAAATTAGGAAGGGTACTTCCTAACAGGTGCAAAAATCTTGAGGTACTTTGGGGACCTCAAAAAGTGAGGAATTCACCTACATCTGTAAAGCAAAATCTATGAAAAGCCCTTGACATGGCTTTCCTGGCCCTGAGAGGGCTTTTAAAATTTCAGTCTGAGACTCTTTATGAAAAATTCCAACACATCCAATTGAAAGGAGCCAATATGATCAATTAAGCAGACTCATTTTGCAAACAAACTAATCTTAATTTGGCTGTATTTGATGAAAAATGAGGGTATTTTTTAGAGAGAAAGAGATTACATTTCAGTGGATATCAAATTCTGATTCTGTTAATTGAGGTCTGCATTTATTGTCTAAGACTCACTTCCTAGACAGTTCCTTGTTGTCATGCTACATAATTGTAAAGTTTAATTGCATTATTAAGAAGGACACTCTAAGTTTATTTCTGAAACTTATCCCAACCATCTACCTTTGGATAAATATCAGTTGCCCCATGACCTATAGCCAGAGATTATACATACTGGAAGGAGCATTGCTAAAATGTGTCAAGAGACTAATTTAACTTGGGATAAGGCCTTGTCAATTGCCCTACTAGAGATCAGAATGGCTCCCAAAATGAGACTTAAATTAAGCCCCTTTGAAATACTGTATGGTAGGCCATTCCAGGTGTCTGCCCACGTGGGAGAATCTATAAATGCTCTGAAAGACCTAGCTGTTGCTAATTACATTAAAACTTTGGGCACTATACTAACCTCTGTTCATGAGTTTGCCTCCCACAGGTCTGCCTATCCAACTGAAGTAGCCTTACATCCTTTCTGACCTGGAGACCAAGTCCTCCTTAAAGCCTGGAAAGATAAAGTGCCTGAACATCAGCTGACTGCAAGGTGGACAGGACCACACGTGGTATTACCTACCACAAACTCATCTGTCAAGTTAGCCAGAGTAAAGCCATGAATTCATCACACTGGGATTAAAGCAGCACCACTGTCATCAGAAAATGGCCCAACTCCTGAAAGGCCTAGAGAGCAATGGGTTTGTAAACCCTTAGAAGACTTAAGGTTGCTCTTCAAAAAGATAAGTATTGAGATTGCACTTTCATTATAGCTGGAGAAGGTGAGTCAACCTACTTGTTTAATCTTGTTCACCTGAATAGTACAAGAATCTAGTGTAGTTATGACAGTCAGAAAGTTAAAATGAATAGCTATGTATAGGAACTAGAACCAAAAGCCCAAGTCCAATGACAAATTAGACAACAAAAGGGCTAAATAAAGGGTTTCATCAGGTTCAAATAATTGTAGATAAAAAAGGAAAGGGGCTTCCCTGGTGGCACAGTGGTTGAGAGTCTGCCTGCTGATGCAGGGGACATGGGTTCGTGCCCCAGTCCGAGAGGATACCACATGCCACGGAGCGGCTAGGCCCGTGAGCCATGGCTGCTGAGCCTGCGCGTCTGGAGCCTGTGCTCCACAACGGGAGAGGCCCACGTACTGCAAAAAAAAAAAAAAAAGAGAGAATTGTACTACTTACTAAAGATTCTAAGGAATATTCCCTGCTGAAAGCTGATCAATTCCATTCCATAATCACCCATCACTGCCCCTGTTCAGCAGGAAGTAGCCAGAGCGGTCATCACCCCTTTCCCACACGATTGTGGAATGGACACTGACAGTGGGGAATTGTAATAGGGAATAACAAATCTGACTCCATATTAGATCCGTTTCTTTTCCTTTAATCTTTGTATTCTACTGCTTTTGCTACAAGTTAATCACTAAAGGGATGTTGCCTATCGCTTAAAGTATACATAACAGTCCATCTCAGGGAACACTGTCCCCATACTTGAATGTTAAACTAAAATACCTTTGTTCAGCTCACAGGAAACATCCTGACCCAGTACACCTGTGAATGGATGCAGAAAAGAAGAAAGTAACACATCCCCTCCTGGAGTCTGGCTGAAACCAAGAGATATTTGCGCCAACTTATGACCTTATTATTTGTATATTGCCTGTTTTACAGAATTGTTGTTTCTTGTATTACGAAATACAAGAGCCTCTGATAAAATAATGATGACTAGGTGACTTGAAACAGTTGACCAGATACAAAGTTCTATATAAGATCAATGATTGTAATGGTGCAACTCTAGATATAAGAAGAAGCAACAGGAAGGAATGTTTTCCTAGACCATAACAGAATAGTAAAACAGGGGGTCCAGAGACTTTTGACTACTGTTAATAAGGCCTAGTCCAGTAATAGCACATTGAGTGGCCTATCAATGAAATCCTTGCCTGAACTACTAATGGGTATTCCTAACATTATGGGATGAAGTGCTTCCCAAATCATTTTCGAATTTATGACCATGAGGGAGCACTGCCAACTAAAAATTGGCACTTGCTATCTGCCTCTACAAGGATTAAGTCACAAGCCACTCCAGTCACTGACCTTCAACACCCCCTGAAAGGAGGTCAGGGTGGAGATCAGGAATGACGAACTTAGTGCTCTGAGAAAAGCTGACAGAACAGACCTTCAGATAGTTAGATACTTTCAGGAAAAGATTTTATGACCCAAGTTCTTGCATCTCTTCGTGTCTAGAAAAGCACTAAAATCATTAACAGTGACATCTGCTTTGGTCATTAAGGAGAAAAATGCATTTGAAAGTCAAAATGGAATAGCTGTGGTTCAGACATCCAAGGTAAAATTAGGTGGCCATTGTGGATGTGAGTTCGAACACACTCCTTTATCGCCAAGAACCTGAATTTTCTGAGCTGTGTCAGCCTGATTCTCAAAGCAGTGTCTGCTGGTGACAGGACCCGGTGGGTTCCTCTGTCAAGTTTATGATTAACCTCCTTAATTGAAACTTTATTACTTTTCTTGTCCAACACCTGTTCTCCACAGGATTGAGAAGTATCAAAGAAAAGGGGGGAATTGTAACCAAGCAGGACCTTATGTGGTCTTCCCAGGGCAGGCCCCTCCCCCATATCCTCTGCTTTAGCTCCTCTCTGAAGTACCTAGAAAACAGTATCTGGTGCACAATTCCTGAGTTGTTTCACAGATTTGAAACCCCACCCCCCCACCACCAAATGGAAGATGTTAACTACTTGATGACCATGAACAGGTAGCCCTCAGGCCTCCTGGAGCCTAAGGACTGACAATGTTAACCCCTGTGACACTGCCCTGTTACTTCACCATCAACCAATCAGAGAATTGTGCAGGAGCTGGTCATGTACCCTGTGACCCCCTTCCCTCACCTGGCCTTTAAACATGCTTTGCTGCATCCCTTTGGGGAGTTCAGGGTTTTGGGGGTATGAGCCACCCATCTCCTTGCAATAAACCAATAAACCTTTCTCTGCACCAAACTCCGACGTTTTGGTACTGTTCGGCCTCACTGTGCTTCGGGCACACAAACTTGCATTTGCTAGCACTAACACCTCTGCTCCCCCACAAGATGACACTGACTCTGGGCTAAAGGAAAAGGGGGGCCAGGCCCAGACCAAGACAGTGTCACCCCCAGTGGGCCTCACACCCACTGCATGATGGGCCTTGCTCAGCAGCTTGATATGCAAGCTGTTTATCAAGTTATCTTCCCATCACCCCACAAGTCTCCATGAGCTGCAGGTCCCCTCAGCGCCACTCTGAGTTGACACGTGCTGGTCTAGGGTTCCTCTGCCGTCTCCCCCGAGCATTTTCAGCAACCAAAAGCCAAGAATTGAACTTGTAAAACCTTAACACAATCTCATGGCCGGGAAACAAAAGCCAGGTTGACAAGAAGTTAACAGCTTCTTCACTGTTATTTAACTGGAATATTAATAGTATGTGGTCACAAACAGAGTACTTTTTAGTAAGTATTTTGTGGTTAGTCACTCTTCTGGGTGATGCAAGACTCATATACAAACTGAATACACTTCAGTATTTCATGAGTATTCAAGATCACAGGCCAAAAGCATAAACCTCCTTTAAGAGCGCTATGGAAACTAATATGTTCTAACTCTTACAGCCGCCACTCAAATTCAAACAGAAGGACTGCAAGTGTGATTAGAGTCCAAAATTTGAAACCACAGAGCCTATGATATGTCAAATTAGGCATGTAGGAATATATACCAGCAAAGCCTACTGGGAACAGTAGTCACCATTTATTGAGTGACTACTGTGTGCCAGATACTGAATTAAGCCCTTTACAAAGATTATTCTCACGACAGTCTCTCAGTTCTGCAAGAGGGGTGCGATTACCATCCCCATTGTGTAGATGAGGCTACAACTTGGAGAGACCAACGGCCTCACCCAAGGCAGAGCCTACATGGCAAATTATACTTAAACACACACAACTTTCTGTGTGTGTTTTGTTTTCTTTCTAGATAAACTAAACCAGGGGCCCAAACTATAGGGAGTTGAGCCCCTGCATGTTACATGTGACACTTTAAAGCCAGCAGAATGGAACAGTGATGACATTTTAAGTGCACTCAGCACATCACCACTGATGCAGAAAATGCAGTCTTCCTGTGATTAAATACAGGAGCAGAAATCTAGATTTCCAGTTTTTGTTGAGTGACAAAAGAGTGGGCAAAAGAATGAATGGGAATCTCAACTACTGGTTCTAAACCGCCACCTACCACACTCTGACGTGCCCTGCGAGGGGTCCTGGGGGGTAGCTGATGAATTAACCAGAGTCAGGAAGCCCCCCGCCATGGCTCATCAGGCCTTCATCCCACTGAGGTCTCAATAAACCTTCCACTCAAAAAAGATCCCCCAATCATCGTCACCTAAAGCTAGAGCAACAGGGATGGTGGCACGAGCTTTTCCACAGGAAAAGATTTGTTTTAAATGTTTCACTATTTTTTCTGTTGTGTGCCCACCCCCCTCACGTTGCTTCATGTGTATCAAGGGAGTCAATGTGAACTGAAAACAAACTCACATCACTGCAGCAGGAAGGCTGCCCTCCCGCCCCTGACTCCCACCCCAGCACTTAGAGGTTCATGAGAGGGTCTGAGAGCACGAGGAACAGCAAGGGGACCTCGGGACGCAGCTCCTAACCTCTGCCTTTCTCCTGAGAAACAACTTTACGTTTTGTTCAACACTGATGGAAGGTGGGGCCCCCCAGGCAGCCCCAGGGAGAAGGTGTAGGGTCTGAGCTGAGCCTCAATGGAAGGCAGGAGATGATTCCAGCAGGTCTAGATGCTGCAGAGGACACTGTTTTCCACTTGTGACTCCACAGCTCCTGCAGATGATGCCTTTGAGGCTCACCTAAGGGCCTGGCTTCTGTATCACAAAGCCCTCTGAGTTCTGACTGTGACCACCCTCCCTGTTATAGACCTGACCTGGGAAGGGAGAGGTGCCCGCCTGCACAGAAGTGGGGTGAGGGTCTCGGGAGCGGCCAGCAGGGTCTCCAGACAGCAGAGGTGAGCTCAGCCAAGCACAAAAGGAGGAGGTCAAGAGATTCCAGGTGGAGGACCAGGGCTGGAGAGGGGGTGGGAGCGAGGGGATGGGAGATGAGCAGGGCCAGGATGAGGAGCAGGAAGGCTTCTGAAGACACTAGCAAAAATGGCGCTCATGTAAGCACTTCCCTCGCACCATTAATCTGTCAAGCACACCTTTGCATAATTAAACATTAGCTGAGTAATCACAAATTCCACATCAGTGGGATCCAAGGGTCTGAGGTTTTACTGTGTTTTAAATGGGTCAGAAAGGACAGCCTACCTAGTGACAAACGCTACTGTAGTTTGATTTTCTGAGCCACTCTGAGGAATTTTCACACACTAAATAGAGAAGTGGCTTTTAGTCAATTAGAGCTTTTTAGGAAAACAGGCAACATAATAGATCACCTATAATAAAAGAAGTAACTAAAGGATATTAGCATCAGTAAAGGAAAGGAGTGGGACACAGACTATCAAAGCAATTTTCAGAAACAAATGTTAGTCTTCAGGTCTTCCAGGTAAGTCTGCACCTCAGGTAAAAACAAAACAAGATTAATGTCTTACCACAAACCTCTCAGGACTTCCCTGGTAGCACACTGGTTAAGAGTCCACCTGCCAATGCAGGGGACATGGGTTTGAGCCCTGGTCTGGGAAATCCCACATGCCGCGGAGCAACTAAGTCCGTGCACCACAACTAATGAACCTGTGCTCTAGACCCCACGAGCCACAACTATGAGCCCATGTGCCACAACTACTGAAGCCCACGTGCCTTGAGCCCATGCTCCGCAACAAGAGAAGCCTGCACTCACCACAACTAGAGAAAGCCTGTGTGCAGCAATGAAGACCCAAATGCAGCCAAAAATAAATAAATTAAAACAAACAAAAACCTCTCACCAGGCTCATCAAGAAGAGAAGAGAAAGGACCCAAATAAACAAAATAAGAATTGAAAAAGGAGAAGAAACAACCAATATCGCAGAAGTACAAAAAACCATAAGAGAATACTATGAAAACGACATGACAGCAAATTCAACAACCCAGAAGAAATGTTGAAGTCTCTAGAAACATGCAGCCAACCAAAAGTGGATCAAGAAGAAATTGATAACTTGAATAAACCAATCACTAGAAGTGAAATAGAATCATTAATTTTAAAAACTCCCTACAAACAAAAGTCCAGGACCAGATGGCTTCACAGGCAGATTCTACCAAACATACAAAGAAGAACTTATACCAGTTCTCCTCAAACTCTTCCAAAAGACTGAAGAGGAGGGAATACTCCCAAAGACATTCTATGAAGCCACCATCACCCTGATACCAAAACCAGAGAAGGACACCACAAAAAAAGAAAATTACAGGCCAGTTTCTTTGAAGAACATAGACGCAAAAATTCTCAAACAAAATATTAGCAAACTGAATCCAACAACACACAAAAAAGATCATACACCATGACCAAGTCGGATCCATCCTAAGTTCACAAGGATTGTTCAACATACACAAATCAATCAATGTGATACACCACACCAACAAAAGAAAAGACAAAAACCACATGATCATCTCAATGATGCAAAAAAATTTTTTTTGATAAAATTCAACATACATTCATGACAAAAACTCTTACCAAAGTGGGTGTAGAGGGAACACAGCTCAACATAATAAAAGCTATTTATGACAAACCCACATCCAGTATAATACTCAATGGTAAAAAGCTGAAAGCCTTCCCGCTAAAATCTGGAACAAGACAAGGATGCCCACTGTCACCACTTCTATTCAACATAGTACTGGAAGTCCTAGCCACAGCAATCAGACAAGAAACAGAAATAAAAGGTATCCAAATTGGAAGGGAAGAGGTAAAATTGTCATTATATGCAGATGACATGATACTCTATATAGAAAACCCTAAAGACTCCACACAAAAACTACTAGAACTGATAAATGAATTCCGCAGAGTAGCAGGATACTACTAGGATAACATACAGAAATCGGTTGCATTTCTTTACACTAACAAATATCAGAAAGGGAATGTAAACAATCCCTTTCAAAAACACATCAAAAAAGATATAAATAAAATATTTAGGAATAAACCTCACCAAGGAGGTGAAAGACTTATATGCTGAGAACTATAAATCATTAATAAAGGAGACTGAAGATGATTCAAAGAAATGGAAAGATAGCCATGCTCTTGGATTAGAAGAATTAATATTGTTTAAATGGCCATACTATCCAAAGCAATCTACAGATTTAATGTGGTCCCTATCAAATTACAGAACTAGAACATATAAGCCTAAAATTTATATGAAACAATAAAAAACACAGAATTGCCAAAGCAATCATGAGGAAAAAGAAAAAGCAGAAGGTGTGACCCTCCCAGACTTCAGACAATACTACAAAGCTACAATAATCAAAAAAGCATGGTAATGGCACAAAAACAGACATTTGGATCAATGGAACAGACACAAACCCCCAGAAATAAACCCCCACACATACGGTCAATTAATCTTGAACAAAGGAGGCAAGAATATACAATGGAGAACAGACAGTCTTTTCAGCAAGTGGTGCTGGGAAAGTTGGACGGCTGCATGTAAAGCAATGAAGTTAAAACACATCCTCACACCATACACAAAAATAAACGCAAAATGGCTTAAAGGCTTGAATGTAAGATATGACACCATAAAACTCTTACAAAAGAACATTGGCAAAACATTCTCTGACATAAATCACACCAATGTTTTCTTAGGGCAGTCTCCCAAGGTAATAGAAATAAAAGCAAAAATAAACAAATGGGAACTAATCAAACTTACAAGCTTCTGTACAGAAAAGGAAACCATAAACAAAATGAAAAGACAAGCTACAGACTGGGATAAGATATTTGCAAATGATGTGACTGACAAGGGCTTAATTTCCAAAACATACAAACAGCTCATACAACTCAACAACAAAAAAACAAACAACCCAACTAAAAACTGGGCAGAAGACCTAAATAGACATTTCTCCAGATGACATACAAAGGGCCAACAGGCACAAGAAAAGATGCTCAACATCGCTAATTACTATAGAAATGCAAATCAAAACTACAATGAGGTATCACCTCACACCAGGCAGAATGGCCATCTTTAAAATGTCTACAAATAACAAATGCTAGAGAGGGTGTAGAGAAAAGGGAACCCTCCTACACTGTTGGTGGGAAGGTAAGTTGGTGCAGCTACTGTGGAAAACAGTATGGAATTTCCTCAAAAAATTAAAAATAGAACTGCCAGGGCTTCCCTGGTGGCGCAGTGGGTGAGAGTCTGCCTGCCGATGCAGGGGACACGGGTTCGTGCCCCGGTCCAGGAGGATCCCACATGCCACAGAGTGGCTGGGCCTGTGAGCCATGGCCGCTGAGCCTGCGCATCCGGAGCCTGTGCTCCGCAATGGGAGAGGCCACAACAGTGAGAGGCCCGTGTACTGAAAAAAAAAAAGAAAAAAAAAAAGAACCGCCATATGATCCAGCAATCCTGCTCCTGGGCATATATTAGGACAAAACTATAATTCAAAAAGATACATACGCCCCTATGTTCACAGCAGCACTATTCACAATAATCAAGACACGAAAACAACCTAAATGTCCATCGACAGATGAATGGATAAAGAAGATGTAGTACATATATAAAATGTACTATGCTATGCAGCCATAAAAAAGAATGAAATAATGCTATTTGCAGCTCATGCATGGACTTAGAGATTATCATACTAAGTGAAGTAAGTCAGAAAGAGAAAGACAAACACCGTATGATATCATTTATATGTAGAATCTAAAATAGGACACAAATGAACTTATCTACAAAACAGAAACAGAAACAGACTCCCAGACATAGAGAACATACTTGTGTTGGCTAAGGGGGAAGGCGGGGAGGGGAGGGATGGATTGGGAGTTTGGGATTAGCAGATGCAAACTATTATATATAGAATGGGTAAACAACAAGGTCCCACTGTATAGCACAGATATTCAATATCCTGTGATAAACCATATTGGAAAAGAATATAAAAAAGAATGTGTGTATGTATATATATATATATATATATGTATAACTGAATCACTGCTGTACAGCAGGAATTAACTCAACATTGTAATCAACTATTTTTCAATTACATACATAAAATATATATTGGAAAAGAATATAAAAAAGAATGTGTGTGTGTATATATATATGTAAAACTGAATCACTGCTGTACAGCAGGAATTAACTCAACATTGTAATCAACTATTTTTCAATTACATACACAAAATTTTGAAAGATTAATGCCTTAACAGGTGCAAAAACTATCTGGTTTAATTATTTATTTTTGGCAGAAGTCTTATGTCCCTAAAGAGAACAAATCTCTAATTACTTTCAGGGTTTAATCTCTAGTTTTTCTCTGATGGTGGAGTGACACAGAATAGGGAGCACTTGCTTGGCAGCAGTTCTGGAACTCATCTTGGGTTGTAATAAGCTTCATTTAAGTCCATGATAGGACACAGATGCTATAAAATCCAACATAATTTTGGCCTATATTAATAGTAAGATAGTTTTCAGACTTGAGCAAAATCAGACCACCAAGTCTCATTCAGGGAAGGTTAGCCCACCAGGCATTTGAAGTGTGGGGGGTAATCCTGGTTGTCCCATCTTATGACACTGACAAACACTGACAAGGCACTGACAAGCCAGAGCCTTCAGAAAATGAAGGGACCCAATGGGGAAGGGACCAGAAGCCACCTCATCCTGAATCTCGGGGGTTTGAGAGAAGATACAACAGTGCCGAAGTATTCGCAGGGATGCTGAAGGAGAAGGAATAGGGTACGTCTGTGCTGCTTTGAGGGCATCAGTGTGATCAGTGGGTAGAAGTCACAGAGATGTAAGATGCTATATACTGTACAACAGAACACAATTACATGATGGTGGAGGAGGTTGGCAATCTAGTGGGAGCACAAGAAGTGGGATCTTATGACTTTATCATCCCGTAAGGACAAGCCTCACAAAGTCTCCCACACCCATTTAAGGGAAACGGCTTCATTCACAGATTCTGCCACTGCAAATATGGCCACCACAATGCGTTCTGCCCCCATCCAGGCATGCTGCACTGTCCACTAAGAGGTGGGTCCGCTTCCCCAAAGCAAAGAAGAAACCACAATGAGATGGTACAATGGGCACAATCACAATAAAATCATCTCACATAACTGCTAGGTGGGCAACCCACAAACTGCAAAATAATTATATCACAGAGGTTCTCCCACAGAAGTGAAAGATCTGAGCCCCACGTGAGGCTCCCCAGCCTGGGGGTCTGGCATCAGGAGGAGGATCTACTAGAGCATCTGGCTTTGAAGGCCAGCAGGGTTTGATCACAGGAGCTCCACAGGACTGGGAGAAACAGAGACTCCACTCTTGGAAGGTGCACACAAGGTCTCGCGTGCACCAGGACCCAGGGGAAAAAGCAGTGTCTTCATGGGAGGTTGGACCAGACCTACGTGCTGGTATTGGAGGGTCTCCTGCTCAGGTCGGGGGTGGCTGTGGCTCACTTCAGGGAAAAAGATACTGATGGTGGTACTTCTGGGGAGTACTCAATGCTGTGAGCCATTTTCTCACCAAGACCTGGCTCCACCCAACAGCCTGTAGGCTCCAGCGCTGGGACACCTCAGGCCAAACAACAGGGCAGGAACACAGCCCTACCCATCAGCAGACAGGCTGCCTAAAGTCTTCCCAAACGCACAGCTGCCTGCTAAACACACCCCTTGACACAGCCCTGCTCACCAGAGAGGCAATACCCAGCTCCACCCACCAGTGGGCAGGAACCAGCCCTTTCCACCAGGAAGCCTGCACAAGCCTCTTAGACCAGCTTCATCCACCAGTGGGAAGACAGCAGAAGCAAGAACTACAACCCTTCAGCCTGCAGAACGGAAACCGCAATCACAGAAAGTTAGACAAAATGAGACAGCAGAGGAATATGTCCCAGATGAAGGAACAAGATTAAAACCCCAGAAGAACAACTAAGTGAAGTGGAGATAGGCAACCTACCCAAAAAAGAGTTCAGAGTAATGATAGTAAAGATGATCCAAGATCTCGGAAAAAGAAAGGAGGCAAGGATCGAGAAGATACAAGAAATGTTTAACAAAGAGCTAGAAGATCTAAAGAACAAACACATGAACAATACAATAACTGAAAGGAAAAACAGAAGGAATCAATAACAGAATAACTGAGGCAGAAGAATGGATAACTAGCTGGAAGACAGAATGGTAATCACTGCTGTGGAACCTAATAAAGAAAAAACAATGAAAAGAAATGAGGACAGTCTAAGAGAACTTTATGACAACATTCACATTATGGGGATCCCAGAAGAAGAGAAAGAACCTGAGAAAATATTTGAAGAGATAACAGCTGAAAACTTCCCTAACATGGGAAAGGAAACTGACACCCAAGTCCAGGAAGTGCAGAGAGTCCCAGTCAGGATAAACTCAAGGAGGAACATGCCAAGATACATAGTAATCAAACTGACTAAAAGCAAGAAGGGAATTCCCATAAGGTTATCAGCTGATTTTTCAGCAGAAACTCTGCAGGCCAAAAGGGAGTGGCACAATATATTTAAAGTGATGAACGGTAAGAACCTACAACCAAGAAAACTCTACCCAGCAAGGCTCTCATTCAGATTCAATGGAGAAATCAAAATCTTTACAGACAAGCAAAAGCTAAGAGAATTCAGCACCACCAGACCACATTTGCAAAAAATGCTACAGGAACGTCTCTAGGTAGAAAAGAAAAGGCCGCAACTAGAAACAAGAAAATTATTTATAGAAAAGCTCACCAGTAAAGGCAAACATACAGTAAAGGGAGGAAATCACCCACACACAAATATCAAAACCAGCAATTGTAAGAAGAGGAGAGTACAAATGCAGGATACTGGAAATGCATTTGAAATTAAAAGACCAGCAACTTAAAACAATCTTGTTTATATATAGACTGCTATATAAAAACCTCATGGGAACTGCAAACCGAAAATCTACAATAGATACACAAAAAAGAAAAAGGAATCCGAACACAACACTAAAATTAGTCATCAAATCACAAGAGAACAAAAGAGGGCAGGCAGAAAAAAATCCTACAAAAACAAATCCAAAACAATTAACAAAATGACGATAAGAACATACATATCAATAATTACCTTAAATGTAAACGGATTAAATGCTCCAACCAAAAGACACAGACTTACTGAATGGATACAAAAACAAGACCCATATATATGCTGTCTACAACAGACCCACATCAGACCTAGGGACACATACAGACTGAAAGTGAGGTGATCAGAAAAGGAATTCCATGCAAATGGAAATCAAAGGAAAGCTGCAGTAGCAATATTCAAATCAGACAAAAATAGACTTTAAAATAAAGACTGTTACAAGAAACAGAGGACACTGCATAATGATGAAAGGATCAATCCAACAAGAATATGGAAGAATTGTAACTATATATGCACCCAACGCAGAAGCACCTCAACATATAAGGCAAATGCTAACAGCCATAAAAGGAGAAATTAACAGTAACACAATAATAGTAGGGGACTTTAACAACCCACTTTCATCAGTAGACAGATCATCAGACAGAAAATCAATAAGGAAACACAGGTCTTAAATGACACATTAGACCAGATGGACTTAGTTGCTATTTTTAGAGCATTATCCAGAAGTTACAGAGTATATATTCCTTTCAAGTACACATGGAACATTCTCCAGGACTGATCACATGCTGGGCCACAAAGTGAGCCTCAGTAAATTTTAAAAATTGAAATCATATCAAGCATCTTTTCCAACCACAACACTACAAGATTAGAAATCAACTACAAGAAAAAGCCTGTAAAAAACCCAAACACATAGAGGCTAAACAATATACTATCAATACTAAACAACCAGTGGATCACTGAAGAAATCAGAGGAAATTAAAAAATACCCAGAGATAAACGAAAACGAAAGCATGATGATCCAAAACCTATGGGACGCAGCAAAATCAGTTCTAAGAGGGAACTTTATAGCCATACAATCTTACTTCAGGAAACATAATAATCTCAAATAAACAACCTAGCTTTACAACTAATGCAACTAGAGAAAGAAGAACAAACAAAACCCAAAGTTAGCAGAAGGAAAGAAACCATAAAGATCAGAGTAGAAATGAATAAAATAGAGATGAAGAAATCAATAGATAAGGTCAATGAAACTAAAAGCTAATTCTTTGAAGAGGTAAACAAAACTGACAAACCTTTAGCCAGATTCATGAAGAAAAAAAGCAGGAGGACTCAAATCAATAAAATTAGGAATGAAAAAGAAGTTACAACTGACACCACGGAAATACAAAGGATCATAAGAGACTACTACACACAACTATATGAAAACCACGAAGAAATGCACAAATGCTTATTATTAGCAAGGTACAATCTTCCAAGACTGAACCAGAAAGAAATAGCAAATATGAGCAGACCAATCATAAGTACTGAAATTGAAACTGTGATTTTAAAAAACTCCCAACAAACAAAAGTCCAGGACCAGATGGCTTCACAGGTGAATTCTATCAAACATTTAGAGAAGAGTTAACACCTATCCTTTCAAACTGTTCCCAAAAATTGCAGAGGAAGGAACACTCCCAAGCTCATTCTATGAGGCCACCATCACACTGATTCCAAAACCAGACAAAGATACCACAAAAAAAAAGTAAATTACAGGCCAGTATTACTGAAGAACATGGACACAAAAATCCTCAACAAAATACTAGCAAACCGAATCCAACAATACACTAAAAGGATCATACACCATGATCAAGTGGGAGTTATCCCAAGATGCAAGGATTCTTCAATATCCACAAATCAATCAGTGTGATACACCACATTAACAAATTGAAGAATAAAAACCATACGATCATCTCAATAGATGCAGAAAAAGCTTTTGACAAAATTCAATACCCATTTATGATAAAAACTCTCCAGAAAGTGGGCACAGAGAGAACCTACCTCAACATGATTAAGGCCATATATGACAAACCTACAGCTAACATCATACTTAATGGTGAAAACCTGGATGCATTTCCTCTAAGATCAGGAACAAGACAAGGATGTCCACTCTCACCACTTTTATTCAACATAGTTTTGGAAGTTCTAGCCATAGCAATCAGAGAAGAAAAAGAAATAAAAGGAATCCAAAATGGAAAAGAAGTTAAACTGTCATTATTTGCAGATGACATGATACTGTACATAGAAAATCCTAAAGATGCTACCAGAAAACTACCAGAGCTCATCAATGAATTCGGTAAAGTTGCAGGATACAAAATTAATACACAGAAATCTATTTCATTTCTATACACTAACAACAAAAGATCAGAAAGAGAAATTAAGGAAACAATCCCATTTACTGTCACATCAAAAAGAATAAAATACCTAGGAATAAACCTACCTAAGGAGGCAAAAGACCTGTACTCTGAAAACTATAAGACACTGATGAAAGAAATCGAAGATGACACAACCAGATGGAAAGATATACCATGTTCTTGGATTGGAAGAATCAATATTGCCAAAATGACTATACTACCCAAGGCAATTTACAGATTCAATGCAATCCCTGTCAAATTACCAATGGCATTTTTCACAGAACTAGAACAAAAACACATTTGTTTAATTTGTATGAAGACACAAAAGATCACGAACAGCCAAAGCAATCTTGAGAAAGAAAAATGGAGCTGGCGGTATCAGGCTCCCTGATGTCAGATTATACTGAAAAGCTACAGTGATCAAAACAGTATGGTACTGGCACAACAAAATAAATACAGATCAATGGAACAGGACAGAGAGTCCACAGATAAACCCATGCACTTATGGTCACCTAATCTATGATAAAGGAGACAAGAATATACAGTGGAGAAAAGATAGTCTCTTCAATACATGGTGCTGAGAAAACTGGACAGCTACATGTGAAAGAATGAAATTAGAATATTCTTTAACTGTATACACAAAAATAAACTCAAAATGGGTTAAAGACCTAAATGAAAGACCAGATACTATAAAACTCTTAGAGAAAAACATAGGCACAACACTCTTGGACATAAATTGCAGCAATATCTTTTTCGATCTGTCTTCTAGAGTAATGGAAATAAAAAGAAAAATAAACAAATGGGAACTGATTAAACTCAAAAGTTTTTGCACAGCAAAGAAAATGAAAAAACAAAACAAAAAGACAACTACGGATTGGGAGAAAATATTTGCAAACAATGCAACTGACAACGGCTTAATTTCCAAAATTTACAAGCAGCTCATGCCGCTCAATATCAAAAAAGAAACAAACAAAAAAGTAACCCAATCAATAAATGGGCAGAAGACCTAAATAGACATTTCTCCAAAGAAGACATAGAGGTGGCCAAGAGGCACATGAAAAGATGCTCAGCATTTTTAATTTTTAGAGACATGCAAATCAAAACTACAATGAGGTATCACCTCACACCAGCCAGAATGGCCATCATCAAAAAGTCTACAAACAGGGAAATTCCCTGGTGGTGCACTGGTTAAGAATCCACCTGCCGGAGGGAGCTTAGGAAGATGGCGGAAGAGTAAGACGTGGAGATCACCTTCCTCCCCATACATACACCAGAAATTCATCTACACGTGGAACAACAACAGAACACCTACTGAACGCTGGTAGAAGACCTCAGACCTCCCAAAAGGCAAGAAACTCCCCACGTACCTGGGTAGGGCGAAAAGAAAAAGAATAAACAGAGACAAAAGGATAGGGATGGGACCTCCACCAGTGGGAGGGAGCCGTGAAGGAGGAAAGGCTTCCACACACTAGAAGCCCCGTCATGGGCAGAGACGGCGGGTGGCGGAGGGGGTAAGCTTCGGAAGAGCGGAGGAGAGTGCAGCCACAGGGGTGCGGAGGGCAAAGCGGAGAGATTCTCGCACAGAGGATCGGTGCCGACCGGCACTCACCAGCCCGAGAGGCTTGTCTGCTCACCCACCGGGGCGGGCGGGACAGGGAGCTGAGGCTCGGGTTTCAGGTTTCGGTGGGATCACAGGGAGAGGACTGGGGCTGGTGGTGTGAACACAGCCTGAAGGGGTTAGTGCACCATGGCTGGCCGGGAGGGAGTCCGGGAAAAAGTCTGGACCTGCCAAAGAGGCAAGAGACTTTTTCTTCCCTCTTTGTTTCCTGGTGCGCGAGGAGAGGGGATTAAGAGCGCTGCTTAAAGGAGCTCCAGAGACGGGCGCGAGCCGCAGCTAAAAGCGTGGAGCCCAGAGACGGGCATGGGTCGCTGGGGCTGCTGCTGCAGCCGCCGCCAAGAGGCCTGTGTGCGAGCGCAGGTCACTGTCCACGCCCCCTTCCCGGGGAGCCGGTGCAGCCCGCCACTGCCGGGGTCCCGGGATCCAGGGGCGGCTTCCCCAGGAAAGCGCACGGAGTGCCTCGGGCTGGTGCAACGTCACGCTGGCCTCTGCCGCCGCAGGCTCGCCCCGCACTCCGTACCCCTCCCTCCCCCCGGCCTGAGTGAGCCAGAGTCCCCGAAGCAGCTGCTCCTTTAACCCTGTCCTGTCCAGACGCCCTCTGGCGACCTGCAAGCAGAGGCAGGGCCAAATCCAAGGCTGAGACCCTCGAGCTGTGAGAATAAAGAAGAGAAAGGGAAATCTCTCCCAGCAGTCTCAGAAGCAGCGTATTAAAGCAGCGGATTATAGCTCCACAATCAACTTGATGTACCCTGCATCTGTGGAATACATGAATAGACAATGAATCATCCCAAATTGAGGAGGTGGACTTTGAGAGCAAGATTTATAATTTTTTCCCCTTTTCCCCTTTTTCTGAGTGTGTATGTGTATGCTTCTGTGTGAGATTTTGTCTGTATAGCTTTGCTTCCACCATTTGTCCCAAGATTCTATCCGTCCCTTTGGTTTGTTTGTCTGTTTTTTCTTAATAATTATTTTTTAAATAATTTTATTATATTTTATCATACTTTATCATATCATATTTTATTTTACTTTATCTTCTTTCTTTTTGTCCTTCCTTCCCTCCTTCCTCCCTCCCTCCCTCCCCCTTTTCTCTTTCTTTCTTTCTTTCTACTTCTACTAATTCTTTCTTTCTACTTTTTCTCCCTTTTATTGGGAGCCATGTGGATGAAAGGCTCTTGGTGCTGCAGCCAGGAGTCACTGCTGTGTCTCTGAGGTGGGAGAGCCAACTTCAGGGCACTGGTCCACAAGAGACCTCCCAGCTCCACATAATATCAAACGGCGAAAATCTCCCAGAGATCTCCATCTCAACACCAGCACCCAGCTTCACTCAACGACCAAGCAAGCTACAGTGCTGGACACCCTATGCCAAACAACTAGCAAGACAGGAACACAACCCCACCCATTAGCAGAGAGGCTGACTAAAAACATAATAAGGCCACAGACAACCCAAAACACACCATCAGACGTGCACCTGTCCACCAGAAAGACAAGATCCAGCCTCATCCACCAGAACACAGGCACCAGTCCCTCCAACAGGAAGCCTACACAACCCACTGAACCAACCTTAGCCACTGGGGACAGACACCAAAAACAACGGGAACTACGAACCTGCAGCCTGCAAAAATGAGATCCCAAACACAGTAAGATAAGCAAAATGAGAAGACAAAAAAACACACAGCAGGTGAAGGAGCAAGATAAAAACCCACCAGACCTAACAAATGAAGAGGAAATAGGCAGTCTACCTGAAAAAGAATTCAGAATAATAATAGTAAAGATGATCCAAAATCTTGGAAATAGAATAGAAAAAATGCAATAAACAGTTAACAAGGACCTAGAAGAACTAAAGATGAATCAAGCAATGATTAGAAACACAATAAATGAAATTAAAAATACTCTAGATGGGATCAATAGCAGAATAACTGAGGCAGAAGAATGGATAAGTGACGTGGAAGATAACCTAGTGGAAATAACTGCTGCAGAGCAGAATAAAGAAAAAACAATGAAAAGAACTGAGGACAGTCTCAGAGACCTCTGGGACAACATTAAACGCACCAACATTCGAATTACAGGGGTTCCAGAAGAAGAAGAGAAAAAGAAAGGGACTGAGAAAATATTTGAAGAGATTATAGTTGAAAACTTTCCTAATATAGGAAAGGATAGAGTTAATCAAGTCCAGGAGGCACAGAGAGTCCCATACAGAATAAATCCAAGGAGAAATACGCCAAGACACGTATTAATCAAACTGTCAAAAATTAAACACAAAGAAAACATATTAAAAGCAGCAAGGGAAAAACAACAAATAACACACAAGGGAATCCCCATAAGGTTAACAGCTGATCTTTCAGCAGAAACTCTACAAGCCAGAAGGGAGTGGCAGGATGTATTTAAAGTGATGAAGGCGAAAAACCTGCAATCAAAATTACTCTACCCAGCAAGGATCTCATTCAGATTTGATGGAGAAATTAAAACCTATACAGACAAGCAAACGCTGAGAGAGTTCAGCACCACCAAACCAGCTTTACAAGAAATCCTAAAGGAACTTCTCTAGGCAAGAAACACAACAGAAGGAAAAGACCTACAATAACGAACCCAAAACAATTAAGAAAATGGGAATAGGAACATACATATCGATAATTACCTTAAATGTAGATGGACTAAATGATCCCACCAAAAGACACAGATTGGCTGAATGGATAGAAAAACAAGACCCATATATATGCTGTCAACAAGAGACCCACTTTAGACATAGGGACACATACAGACTGAAAGTAAGGGGATGGAAAAAGATATTCCATGCAAATGGAAATAAAAAGAAAGCTGGAGTAGCAATTCTCATATCAGACAAAATAGACTTTAAAATAAAGACTATTAGAGACAAGGAACGACACTACATAATGATCAAGGTATCGATCCAAGAAGAAGATATAAAAATTGTAAATATTTATGCACCCAACAGAGGAGCACCTCAATACATAAGGCAAATACTAACAGCCATAAAAGGGGAAATCGACAGTAACACACTCATAGTAGGGGACTTCAACACCCCACTTTCACCAATGGACAGATTATCCAAAATGAAAATAAATAAGGAAACACAAGCTTTAAATGATACATTAAACAAGATGGACTTAATTGATATTTATAGGACATTCCATCCAAAAACAACAGAATACACATTTTCCTCAAGTGCTCATGGAACATTCTCCAGGATAGATCATATCTTGGGTCACAAATCAAGCCTTCGTAAATTTAAGAAAATTGAAATTGTATCAAGTATCTTTTCCAACCACAATGCTATGAGACTAGATATCAATTACAGGAAAAGATCCATAAAAAATACAAACACATGGAGGCTAAACAATACACTAGTTAATAATGAAGTGATCACTGAAGAAGTCAAAGAGGAAATCAAAAAATACCTAGAAACAAATGACAGTGGAGACGCGACGACCCAAAACCTATGGGACGCAGCAAAAGCAGTTCTAAGAGGGAAGTTTATAGCAATACAATCCCACCTTAAGAAACAGGAAACATCTCCAGTAAACAACCTGACCTTGCACCTAAAGCAATTACAGAAAGAAGAACAAAAAACCCCAAAAGTTAGCAGAAGGAAAGAAATCATAAAGATCAGATCAGAAATAAATGAAAGAGAAATGAAGGAAACGATAGCAAAGATCAATAAAACTAAAAGCTGGTTCTTTGACAAGATAAACAAAATTGATAAACCATTAGCCAGACTCATCAAGAAAAAAAGGGAGAAGACTCAAATCAATAGAATTACAAATGAAAAAGGAGAAGTAACAACTGACACTGCAGAACTACAAAAGATCATGAGAGATTACTACAAGCAACTCTATCCCAATAAAATGGACAACCTGGAAGAAATGGACAAATTCTTAGAAATGCACAACCTGCCAAGACTGAATCAGGAAGAAATAGAAAATATGAACAGACCAATCACAAGCACTGAAATTGAAACTGTGATTAAAAATCTTCCAACAAACAAAAGCCCAGGACCAGATGGCTTCACAGGCGATTTCTATCAAACATTTAGAGAAGAGCTAACACCTATCCTTCTCAAACTCTTCCAAAATATAGCAGAGGGAGGAACACTCCCAAACTCATTCTATGAGGCCACCATCAGCTTGATACCAAAACCAGACAAGGATATCACAAAGAAAGAAAACTACGGGCCAATATCACTGATGAAGATAGATCCAAACATCCTCAACAAAATACTAGCAAACAGAATCCAACAGCACATTAAAAGGATCATACACCATGATCAAGTGGGGTTTATTCCAGGAATGCAAGGATTCTTCAATATACGCAAATCAATCAACGTGATACACCATATTAACAAACTGAAGGAGAAAAAACATATGATCATCTCAATAGATGCAGAGAAAGCTTTCAACAAAATTCAACAGCCATTTATGATAAAAACCCTGCAGAAAGTAGGCATAGAGGGAACTTTCCTCAACATAATAAAGGCCATATATGAGAAACCCACAGCCAACATTGTCCTCAATGGTGAAAAACTGAAACCATTTCCACTAAGATCAGGAACAAGACAAGGTTGCCCACTCTCACCACTCTTATTCAACATAGTTTTGGAAGTTTTAGCCACAGCCATCAGAGAAGAAAAGGAAATAGAAGGAATCCAAATCAGAAAAGAAGAAGTAAAGCTGTCACTGTTTGCAGATGACATGATAGTATACATAGAGAATCCTAATGATGCTACCAGAAAACTACTAGAGCTAATCAATGAATTTGGTAAAGTAGCAGGATACAAAATTAATGCACAGAAATCTCTTGCATTCCTGTACACTAATGATGAAAAATCTGAAAGTGAAATCAAGAAAACACTCCCATTTCCCACTGCAACAGAAAGAATAAAATATCTAGGAATAAACCTACGTAAGGAGACAAAAGACCTCTATGCAGAAAATTATAAGACACTGATGAAAGAAATTAAAGATGATACAAATAGATGGAGAGATATACCATATTCCTGGATTGGAAGAATCAATATTGTGAAAATGACTTTACTACCCAAAGCAATCTACAGATTCAATGCAATCCCTACCGAACTACCACTGGCAGTTTTCACAGAACTAGAACAAAAAATTTCACAATTTGTTTGGAAACACAAAAGACTCCAAATAGCCAAAGCAATCTTGAGAACGAAAAACAGAGCTGGAGGAATCAGGCTCCTTGACTTCAGACTACACTACAAAGCTACAGTAATCAAGACAGTATGGTACTGGCACAAAAACAGAAAGATAGATCAATGGAACAGGATAGAAAGCCCAGAGATAAACCCATGCACATATGGTCACCTTATCTTTGATAAAGGAGGCAACAATATACAATGGAGAAAAGACAGCCTCTTCAATAAGCGGTGCTGGGAAAACTGGACAGCTACATGTAAAAGAATGAAATTAGAACACTCCCTAACACTGTATACAAAAATAAACTCAAAATGGATTAAAGTCCTAAATGTAAGGACAGACACTATAAAACTCTTAGAGGAAAACACAGGCAGAACACTCTACGACATAAATCACAGCAAGATCCTTTTTGACCCACGTCCTATAGAAATGGAAATAAAAACAAAAATAAACAAATGGGACCTAATGAAACTTCAAAGCTTTTGCACAGCAAAGGAAACCATAAACAAGACCAAAAGACAACCCTCAGAATGGGAGAAAATATTTGCAAATGAAGCTACTGACAAAGGATTAATCTCCAAAATTTATAAGCAGCTCATGTAGCTCAATAGCAAAAAAACAAACAACCCAATCCAAAAATGGGCAGAAGACCTAAATAGACATTTCTCCAAAGAAGATATACAGACTGCCAACAAACACATGAAAGAATGCTCAACATCATTAATCATTAGAGAAATGCAAATCAAAACTACAATGAGATATCATCTCACACTAGTCAGAATGGCCATCATCAAAAAATCTAGAAACAATAAATGCTGGAGAGGGTGTGGAGAAAAGGGAACACTCTTGCACTGTTGGTGGGAATGTGAATTGGTACAGCCACTATGGAGAACACTATGGAGGTTCCTTAAAAAACTACAAATAGAACTACGATATGACCCAGCAATCTCACTACTGGGCATATACCCTGAGAAAACCATAATTCAAAAAGAGTCATGTACCAAAATGTTCATTGCAGCTCTATTTACAATAGCCCGGAGATGGAAACAACCTAAGTGTCCATCATCAGATGAATGGATAAAGAAGATGTGGCACATATATACAATGGAATATTACTCAGCCATAAAAAGAAACGAAATTGAGCTATTTGTAATGAGGTGGATAGACCTAGAGTCTGTCATACAGAGTGAAGTAAGTCAGAAAGAGAAGGACAAATACCGTATGCTAACACACATATATGGAATTTAAGAAAAAAAATGTCATGAAGAACCTAGGGGTAAAACAGGAATAAAGACAGAGACCTACTTGAGAATGGACTTGAGGATACGGGGAGGGGGAAGGGTAAGCTGTGACAAAGTGAGAGAGAGGCATGGACATATATACAGTACCAAATGTAAGGTATATAGCTAGTGGGAAGCAGCCGCATAGCACAGGGAGATCACCTCGGTGCTTTGTGACTGCCTGGAGGGGTGGGATAGGGAGGGTGGGAGGGAGGGAGACGCAAGAGGGAAGGGATATGGGAACATATGTATGTGTATAACTGATTCACTTTGTTATAAAGCAGAAACTAATAAAAAAAAAAAGAATCCACCCACCAATGCAGGGGACATGGGTTCGAGCCCTGCTCCGGGAAGATCCCACATGCCGCAGAGCAACTAAGCCCGTGTACCACAAGTACTGAGCCTGCATGCTAGAGCCCGTGTGCCACAACTACTGAGCCCGCGTGCCAAAACTACTGAAGCCCATGCACCTAGAGCCTGTGCTCCACAACAAGAGAAGCCACTGCAATGAGAAGCCCACGCACCACAACGAAGAGTAGCCCCTGCTCACCACAACTAGAGAAAGCCCGCACGCAGCAACAAAGACCCAACTCAGCCAAAAATAAGTAAATAAAATAAATAAATGTATTTAAAAAAAAAGTCTACAAACAATAAATGTTGGAGAGGATGTGGAGAAAAGGGAATCCTCCTAGAGGGTTGGAGAAAAGAGAACCCTCCTACAGCATTGGTGGGAATATAAATTGGTACAGCCACTCTGGAGAAGAGTATGGAGGTTCCTTATGAAACTAAAAACAGCTACCATATGATTAAGCAATCCCACTCCTGGGCATATATCTGGAGAAAATCATGGTTCGAGAGGATACATATACCCCAATGTTCAGGATTTTTATGAATTGCCAGTATGAATTCTGTGAGTTTTAGAAGTTTATTAAACTATGTTATACCCTTTGCGGGGTGGCTGCTTGTGTTTGTGTATTTGTGTGTGTGTGTTTGCCAGTTTTACTCTTTTTGCTCATTTCATCAGGAATATGGGAAGGAAGTTCTGCAATGAATTTTTTTAAATTTTTTATTTTATACTGAAGTACAGTTGATTTACAATGCTGTGTTAGTTTCACATGTACAGCAAAGTGATTCAGTTATACATATACATATATCTATTCTTTTTCAAATTCTTTTCCCATTTAGGTCCTGAAAATTCTAACAGCCCACCCACCTGGAGAGATATAAACTGAGTGTTTTTCTCCTTTTACTTCTGTTTGATGGAGAGGAAGAGATGATGGGACAGGGGGTGGGAAGAAAGAGGTGACATGGAAAAGTTAGGAATGGGGCTGACACACAAGTAGAAATCTGGACACAATATATAAAGCAATGATTTTCAGAGAGTTCAAGACAGGGAGCACTGGGAGAAGGGGTATGGACACAAGGTCCAGCTCATTGCCTGGAGAGCTTCCCAAACAGAGCCCAGCAGCCCCTCTTTGGAGCTCAGGGAGGCAAAGTGGCTGCAAGGGTAGTGGTGGAGAGGGAGGGAGGGCTACAACAGCTAATGTAAATATACAATAGGATATTGTATCATGAGCACAAAGGGAGGGAGAGGATATCATGAGCACAAAGAAGCAGGAAATTCAAAATAAAAACCCCACTGGACAGGATTAATGGCAGATTAGACGCTGCAGAACATACAGCAGTATTGTTTGAAGACTAGAAGACCTGAAGAGTAGCATTGCTTGCAGCACTAGAAACTATTAAAAAAAAAAAAAAACAGCAAAAAGGCCTAAACAAATGAACAGTGCATCTGTGACTTATGGGATAGTATCAAGCAGTACATATGTACAATGGAGTTAGAGAAGGAGAGGAGAGAAAGGGTAAAACAGAAAAAAATTTAAAGAAACTATGGCTGAAAAATTTCCAAGTTTGATGAGAACTGTAAATCCATGTATAGAAAAACCTCAAAGAACTCTAAGCAGAAGAAACATAAAGAAAGCCACACTAAGGCCCATCATGATCTTTTTTTAAAAAAATCTAAAAAAAACAAAGACCCCAACAAAAAGATGCTCAAACTCTATACACTGATTAGACTTGCTAAACTGATAATAACAAACGTTGACAAGGGTGTGGGGTAACTGGAACTCTCATAACACTGCCGGTGGGAATTCACGATGGAGCA
This sequence comes from Hyperoodon ampullatus, assembly GCF_949752795.1. Taxonomy (NCBI): domain Eukaryota; kingdom Metazoa; phylum Chordata; class Mammalia; order Artiodactyla; family Ziphiidae; genus Hyperoodon; species Hyperoodon ampullatus. The sequence goes on from NC_136918.1 coordinate 29,930,097, forward strand.
GTTCATAAGGCAGTTTGTAAAGCAGTTGGCAATGTCTTATAAAGTCTGACATACACTTACCATATGAGCAATTCCACTCATAGGTATTAACCCAAGAAAAATAAAAACATATGTTCACACAAAGACTTGAATGTGAATGTTCATTGCAGCTGTATTCTTTTTTTTTTTTTTTTTTTTTTTTATGTGTGTTACATGATTTTATTTTATTTTTTTTATTTTATTTTTTTTTATTTTTTGCTTTATCACAAATTTAATCAGTTATATGTATACATATGTTCCCATATCCCCTCCCTTTTGCGTCTCCCTCCCACCCTCCCTATCCCACCCCTCCAGGCGGTCACAAAGCACCGAGCTGATCTCCCTGTGCTATGCGGCTTCTTCCCACTAGCTATCTACCTTACGTTTGGTAGTGTATATATGTCCATGCCGCTCTTTCACTTTGTCACAGCTTACCCTTCCCCCTCCCCATATCCTCAAGTCCATTCTCTAGTAGGTCTGTGTCTTTATTCCTGTCTTACCCCTATGTTCTTCATGACCTTTTTTTTTCTTAAATTCCATATATATGTGTCAGCATACAGTATTTGTCTTTCTCTTTCTGACTTACTTCACTCTGTATGACAGACTCTAGGTCCATCCACCTCATTACAAATAGTTCAATTTCATTTCTTTTTATGGCTGAGTAATATTCCATTGTATGTATGTGCCACATCTTCTTTACCCATTCATCCGATGATGGACACTTAGGTTGTTTCCATCTCCGGGCTATTGTAAATAGGGCTGCTATGAACATTTTGGTACATGTCTCTTTTTGAATTATGGTTTTCTCAGGGTATATGCCCAGTAGTGGGATTGCAGGGTCATATGGTAGTTCTATTTGTAGTTTTTTAAGGAACCTCCATACCGTTCTCCATAGTGGCTGTACCAATTCACATTCCCACCAGCAGTGCAAGAGTGTTCCCTTTTTTCCACACCCTCTCCAGCATTTATTGTTTCTAGATTTTTTGATGATGGCCATTCTGACTGGTGTGAGATGATATCTCATTGTAGTTTTGATTTGCATTTCTCTAATTAGTAAAGATGTTGAGCATCCTTTCATGTGTTTGTTGGCAGTCTGTATATCTTCTGTGGAGAAATGTCTATTTAGGTCTTCTGCCCATTTTTGGATTGGGTTGTTTGTTTTTTTGTTATTGAGCTGCATGAGCTGCTTATAAATTTTGGAGATTAATCCTTTGTCAGTTGCTTCATTTGCAAATATTTTCTCCCATTCTGAGGGTTGTCTTTTGGTCTTGTTTATGGTTTCCTTTGCTGTGCAAAAGCTTTGAAGTTTCATTAGGTCCCATGTGTTTATTTTTGTCTTTATTTCCATTTCTCTAGGAGGTGGGTCAAAAAGGATCTTGCTGTGATTTATGTCATAGAGTGTTCTGCCTATGTTGTCCTCTAAGAGTTTGATAGTGTCTGGCCTTACATTTAGGTCTTTAATCCATTTTGAGCTTATTTTTGTGTATGGTGTTAGGGAGTGATCGAATCTCATACTTTTACATGTCCCTCTCCAGTTTTCCCAACACCACTTATTGAAGAGACTGTCCTTTCTCCACTGTACATTCCTGCCTCCTTTATCAAAGATAAGGTGACCATATGTCCGTGGGTTTATCTCTGGGCTTTCTATCCTGTTCCATTGATCTATCTTTCTGTTTCTGTGCCAGTACCATACTGTCTTGATTACTGCAGCTTTGTAGTATAGTCTGAAGTCAGGGAGCCTGATTCCTCCAGCTCCATTTTTCGTTCTCAAGATTGCTTTGGCTATTCGGGGTCTTTTGTGTTTCCATACAAATTGTGAAATTTTTTGTTCTAGTTCTGTGAAAAATGCCAGTGGTATTTTGATAGGGATTGCATTGAATCTGTAGATTGCTTTGGGTAGTAGAGTCATTTTCACAATGTTGATTCTTCCAATCCAAGAACATGGTACATCTCTCCATCTATTTGTATCATCTTTAATTTCTTTCATCAGTGTCTTATAATTTTCTGCATACAGGTCTTTTGTCTCCTTAGGTAGGTTTATTCCTAGATATTTTATTCTTTTTGTTGCAATGGTAAATGGGAGTGTTTCCTTGATTTCACTTTCAGATTTTTCATCATTAGTATATAGGAATGCCAGAGATTTCTGTGCATTAATTTTGTATCCTGCAACTTTACCAAATTCATTGATTAGCTCTAGTAGTTTTCTGGTAGCATCTTTAGGATTCTCTATGTATAGTATCATGTCATCTGCAAACAGTGACAGCTTTACTTCTTCTTTTCCAATTTGGATTCCTTTTATTTGCTTTTCTTCTCTGATTGCTGTGGCTAAAACTTCCAAAACTATGTTGAATAAGAGTGGTGAGAGTGGGCAACCTTGTCTTGTTCCTGATCTTAGTGGAAATGGTTTCAGTTTTTCACCATTGAGGACGATGCTGGCTGTGGGTTTGTCATATATGGCCTTTATTATGTTGAGGAAAGTTCCCTCTATGCCTACTTTCTGCAGGGTTTTTATCATGAATGGGTGTTGAATTTTGTCGAAAGCTTTCTCTGCATCTATTGAGATGATCATATGGTTTTTCTCCTTCAATTTGTTAATATGGTGTATCACGTTGATTGATTTGCGTATATTGAAGAATCCTTGCATTCCTGGGATAAACCCCACTTGATCATGGTGTATGATCCTTTTAATGTGCTGTTGGATTCTGTTTGCTAGTATTTTGTTGAGGATTTTTGCATCTATGTTCATCAGTGATATTGGCCTGTAGTTTTCTTTCTTTGTGACATCCTTGTCTGGTTTTGGTATCAAGGTGATGGTGGCCTCGTAGAATGAGTTTGGGAGTGTTCCTCCCTCTGCTATATTTTGGAAGAGTTTGAGAAGGATAGGCGTTAGCTCTTCTCTAAATGCTTGATAGAATTCGCCTGTGAAGCCATCTGGTCCTGGGCTTTTGTTTGTTGGAAGATTTTTTATCACAGTTTCAATTTCAGTGCTTGTGATTGGTCTGTTCATATGTTCTATTTCTTCCTGATTCAGTCTTGGCAGGTTGTGCATTTCTAAGAATTTGTCCATTTCTTCCAGGTTGTCCATTTTATTGGCATAGAGTTGCTTATAGTAATCTCTCACGATCTTTTGTATTTCTGCAGTGTCAGTTGTTACTTCTCCTTTTTCATTTCTAATTCTATTGATTTGAGTCTTCTCCCTTTTTTTCTTGATGAGTCTGGCTAATGGTTTATCAATTTTGTTTATCTTCTCAAAGAACCAGCTTTTAGTTTTATTGATCTTTGCTATTGTTTCCTTCATTTCTTTTTCATTTATTTCTGATCTGATTTTTATGATTTCTTTCCTTCTGCTAACTTTGGGATGTTTTTGTTCTTCTTTCTCTAATTGCTTTAGGTGCAAGGTTAGGTTGTTTAGTCGAGATATTTCCTGTTTCTTAAGGTGGGATTGTATTGCTATAAACTTCCCTCTTAGAACTGCTTTTGCTGCATCCCATAGGTTTTGGGTCGTCGTGTCTCCATTGTCATTTGTTTCTAGGTATTTTTTTATTTCCTCTTTGATTTCTTCAGTGATCACTTCGTTATTAAGTAATGTATTGTTTAGCCTCCATGTGTTTGTATTTTTTATAGCTCTTTTCCTGTAATTGATATCTAGTCTCATAGCATTGTGGTCGGAAAAGATACTTGATACAATTTCAATTTTCTTAAATTTACCAAGGCTTGATTTGTGACCCAAGATATGATCTATCCTGGAGAATGTTCCATGAGCACTTGAGAAAAATGTGTATTCTGTTGTTTTTGGATGGAATGTCCTATAAATATCAATTAAGTCCATCTTGTTTAATGTATCATTTAAAGCTTGTGTTTCCTTATTTATTTTCATTTTGGATGATCTGTCCATTGGTGAAAGTGGGGTGTTAAAGTCCCCTACTATGATTGTGTTACTGTCGATTTCTCCTTTTATGGCTGTTAGTGTTTGCCTTATGTATTGAGGTGCTCCTATGTTGGGTGCATAAATATTTACAATTGTTATATCTTCTTCTTGGATCGATCCCTTGATCATTATGTAGTGTCCTTCTTTGTCTCTTCTAGTAGTCTTTATTTTAAAGTCTATTTTGTCTGATATGAGAATTGCTACTCCAGCTTTCTTTTGGTTTCCATTTGCATGGAATATCTTTTTCCATCCCCTTACTTTCAGTCTGTATGTGTCTCTAGGTCTGAAGTGGGTCTCTTGTAGACAGCATATATATGGGTCTTGTTTTTGTATCCATTCAGCCAATCTGTGTCTTTTGGTGGGAGCGTTTAGTCCATTTACATTTAAGGTAATGATCGATATGTATGTTCCTATTCCCATTTTCTTAATTGTTTTGGGTTCGTTATTGTAGGTCTTTTCCTTCTGTTGTGTTTCTTGCCTAGAGAAGTTCCTTTAGCATTTGTTGTAAAGCTGGTTTGGTGGTGCTGAACTCTCTCAGCTTTTGCTTGTCTGTAAACGTTTTAATTTCTCCATCAAATCTGAATGAGATCCTTGCTGGGTAGAGTAATCTTGGTTGCAGGTTTCTCTCCTTCATCACTTTCATTATGTCCTGCCACTGCCTTCTGGCTTGTAGAGTTTCTGCTGAGAGATCAGCTGTTATCCTGATGGGGATTCCCTTGTGTGTTATTTGTTGTTTTTGCCTTGCTGCTTTTAATATGATTTCTTTGTGTTTAATTTTTGACAGTTTGATTAATATGTGTCTTGGCGTATTTCTCCTTGGATTTATTCTGTATGGGACTCTCTGTGCTTCTTGGACTTGATTAACTATTTCCTTTCCCATATTAGGGAAGTTTTCAACTATAATCTCTTCAAATATTTTCTCAGTCCCTTTCTTTTTCTCTTCTTCTTCTGGAACCCCTATAATTCGAATGTTGGTGCGTTTAATGTTGTCCCAGAGGTCTCTGATATTGTCCTCTGTTCTTTTCATTCTTTTCTCTTTATTTTGCTCTGCATTAGTTATTTCCACTATTTTATCTTCCACCTCACTTATCCGTTCTTCTGCCTCAGTTATTCTGCTATTGATCCCATCTAGAGTATTTTTCATTTCATTTATTGTGTTTTTAATCGATGCTTGATTCATCTTTAGTTCTACTAGGTCCTTGTTAACTGTTTCTTGCATTTTGTCTATTCTATTTCCAAGATTTTGGATCATCTTTACTATCATTATTCTGAATTCTTTTTCAGATAGACTGCCTATTACCTCTTCATTTGTTAGGTCTGGTGGGTTTTTATCTTGCTCCTTCTCCTGCTGTGTGTTTTTCTGTCTTCTCATTTTGCTTATGTTACTGTGTTTGGGGTCTCCTTTTTGCCGGCTGCAGGTTCGTAGTTCCTGTTGTTTTTGGTGTCTGTCCCCAGTGGCTAAGGTTGGTTTAGTGGGTTGTGTAGGTTTCCTGGTCGAGGGGACTAGTGCCTGTGTTCTGGTGGATGAGGCTGGATCTTGTCTTTCTGGTGGGCAGGTCCACGTCTGGTGGTGTGTTTTGGGGTGTCTGCAGACTTTTTATGATTTTAGGCCACCTCTCTGCTAATGGGTGGCGTTGTGTTCCTGTCTTGCTAGTTGTTTGGCATAGGGTGTCCAGCACTGTAGCTTGCTGGTCGTTGAGTGAAGCTGGGTGCTGGTGTTGAGATGGAGATCTCTGGAAGATTTTCGCCGTTTGATATTATGTGGAGCTGGGAGGTCTCTTGTGGACCAGTGTCCTGAAGTTGGCTCTCCCACCTCAGAGGCACAGTACTGACTCCTGGCTCCTCAATTTGGGATGATTTGTTGTCTATTCATGTATTCCACAGATGCAGGGTACATCAAGTTGATTGTGGAGCTTTAATCCGCTGCTTCTGAGGCTGCTGGGAGAGGTTTCCCTTTCTCTTCTTTGTTCTCACAGCTCCCGGGTCTCAGCTTTGGATTTGGCCCCGCCTCTGCGTGTAGGTCGCCGGAGGGCGTCTGTTCTTCGCTCAGACAGGAAAGGGTTAAAGGAGCAGCCTCTTCGGGAACTCTGGCTCACTCAGGCCGGGCGGGAGGGAGGGGCACGGAGTGCGGGGCGAGCCTGCAGCGGCAGAGGTCGGCGTGACGTTGCACCAGCCCGAGGCGCGCCGTGCGTTCTCCCAGGGAAGCCGCCCCTGGATCCCGGGACCCCGGCAGTGGCGGGCTGCTCAGGCTCCCGGAAGGGCGGTGTGGACAGTGACCTGCGCTCGCACACGGGCTTCTTGGCGGCGGCAGCAGCAGCCCCAGCGTCCCACGCCCGTCACTGGGCTCCGCGCTTTCAGTCGCGACTCGCGCCCGTCTGTGGAGCCCCTTTAAGCAGCGCTCTTAATCCCCTCTCCTCGCGCAGCAGGAAACCAAGAGGGAAGAACAAGTCTCTTGCCTCTTCGGCAGCTCCAGAGTTTTCCCGGACTCCCTCCCGGCTAGCTGTGGCACATTAGCCCCCTTCAGGCTGAGTTCTCGCCGCCAGCCCCAGTCCTCTCCCTGCGCTCTGGCCGAAGCCCGAGCCTCAGCTTCCAGCGCCGCCTGCCCCGGCGGGCGAGCAGACAAGCCTCTCGGGCTGGTGAGTGCCGCTCGGCACCGATCCTCTGTGCGGGAATCTCTCCGCTTTGCCCTACCCAGGTATGTGGGGAGTTTCTTGCCTTTTGGGAGGTCTGGGGTCTTCTGCCAGCGTTCAGTAGGTGTTCTGTAGGAGTTGTTCCACGTGTAGCTGTATTTCTGGTGTATCCGTGAGGAGGAAGGTGATCTCCGCGTCTTACTCTTCCGCCATCTTGCAGCTGTATTCTTAATAGGTAAAAACTGGAAGCAACCCAAATGTCCATCAACTAGTGAACATACAAAGTGTGGTACACCCATAGGATAGAATACTATTCATCAATTAAAAGAAATAGCTTACTGAAACATACATCAACTTGGATGAATCTCAAAAGCATTATCCTAAATGCAAGAAGCCAGACACAAATTTTATTACTACATGATTCCATTTATGTGACATTCTGGAATGGGTGAAACTAGAGATGGCAATCAGACCAGCGATCAGCAAGGTGGGGGAGTTTACTACAAAGGGGCACAAGGGAACTTCTAGGGATGATGCTCTATCATCACTGTGGTAGGTTGCATGATTATATACATTTGTCAAAATTCATTGAATTGCGCAGTTAAAATTGGTGAATTTTATTTTATGTAAATTATACCTCAATAATGCTCATCAGAAAAGAGAGAATGGTGCTATCTAATAAGTGTGAGGTCTTGAGGGCTGGCTTCTGAATTAAAGAAGCAATCAGAAGCCTGCGGGAATGAATTACACCCTCTCCCCAGTTATGCAGCAGAAACCCTAGAACAGGACATTTACAAACTCTGAGAAAGCTGGGTCCAAGTATCCAAACAAAGGCTGTCTATGTCCCCAGCTGAGATTTCTCTCTTCTCCGTCATTCCCTCAGGCTACAGAAAAGCATGGGCGATTTCTTGGACCGGTGGTGAGAGCGAACCAGTTTAAATATTGAGTTTAGAGCAAGCAACATGGGAACTACAGTCTGGAACCAACTGGTGATGTTTAAACCTGGATAATGGAAAAATAACAATATGCCTAACTCCCCACCCAGAAATATTAAAAAGTGCTAACTCATCTTTCGTAGCAGAAGGGCAACCAACAAAGCTTATAACTGAAATGTATAGCTTTCAAAAACCCAACAAAACGACTCCAATTAACATTTTTCATAATCTCTTTTCTTAACCTCAGAGGGATTTTATAGGAAAGAAAAACCTTTAGGGTAAAAATTGTTCAGCAATTCATTTAGTTTCTTTATGGTTTGCTTTTTTCCTGTTAAATTAAGTGAAGTGAAACTTAGTACTTAAAAAAATTAAATAGAGAAATTATAGTAGGATTCTATCTATTGATATACCTTATTTCATAATAACTGAGACACTAGTACTTATGAGACATACATACATACCACTATTTTATACACCACTAAGGAAGAAAATCACTCCAATTTAACTAGGCTACAATGCAAAGATGCCATGCATTATAAGATACACATCAATATCAAAGATGTGAAAAACATGAAAAAAGTATGACTCAGGATCAAAAACATGTATCTCCATCCATCCATCCATATGCATATAAAAAGGTTCCTGGAATAAGGTCACTTACGTTTAATAATAATAATTTCTCAGAGGGAGGATCTGAGGTCATTTTAAAACTTATCTTTTATATATTAAAAAAGTTCTTTATAATGAAGACATATTTACAAAAACGAATGATTTTTATTCAAAGAAAAAAATGACTGGAAGTAAATATGCCAAGATGTTAACAGCAGATCATTCTGGGTGTGGAATCAGAGGTGACATTTCTCCTTTGCTCATTTCTGTATTTTAAAGCAACTCTTAAAGTTGAAAAAAGTACACAAAGCCAGCAAAGACTCATGAAAACTGGGCTGGACATCCTTGAACGAAAGGAGTTTGTGGCCGGGTGCCTGCTCTGGGGGTGACCCATCACCCTGGCTCTCACACTACAAGTCCTCATCCCGCGATGACTTGGCCATCCTGCCTCCCTTGTTGTTCACATGAGTGGGGTGATTTAGAAGGAAAGACACTTCTGATTTGACTCTAGAGTGGTGGCAGTAAATTTTTTAGGGTGCCTGCGAATCCCCTGAGGAACGTGTCACACAGCGAGATTCCTGTGTCCACCCCTGAGATGCTGACCCAGGAGGTCTGTGGTGGGGCTTAGGAGACTGTGTTTTAAGCACCCAGGTAATTCTTACACCTGGCCTCACAGCTCCGGGGCTCCCTCAGCACGTCTGGAGGGAAAGTCTGGAACCTTCCCCAAGCCTCTGTGCCCCCATGAGGGCACCCGCTGCCAACTACATACCACACAGGGCCCTGGAGGGCTGGACTCCCTCCAAGCTCTGCACAAAGAACAGGTGGTGAGGGGAACTCAAGGGACCCAACCCCTCCTGCCAGGAAAAGGCTGGGAGCTCAACTCAGACCCAAACTCATGTCTAAAACTCCACAGGCACTGATTCTTCTAAAGAAAGTTTAAACCCGTGAAATATGCAGCAATGAAAAAAGCCCTCCTATTGTACAGAAAAGACACACAGACCTCTCCAACTCTTCCCCACTCAGCGCTTGGGTTCTACCATACTCAAACATCAGCTACAGCAAATACTACCCTGGGAATTTTTAAAAGATCTATTACCCTGTTCTATACGTTTGTTTCCATATGTACGCAAGTCTGAGGTGCTAATTCTATCTCCTGGACATAATTCAAAAGAAAATAGTTTCCTCAGTGTAGCTGTTTGGTTCAATTTCATGTTTCTAAAACCTGAGCCATTACTTTATGTCAGCTGTTTTTCATGAATATGTGCACCAGCCTCCCATTTTCAGGGGTTCTTAGCCCAGTGCTTCTCAAACTGTAATGTACGTAAGAATCCCCCAGGATCTTGTAAAAAGGCAGATTCTGACTCAGAAGGCCTGGGGCAGGGCCCGGGAGTCTGCATTGTGAACAAGCTCCCAGGGGATGCCCAGGCTGCTGGTTCCTGGACCAGAATGGAGTAGCAAGGATAGCTGACAGATGAAAGTTTGGTCCCTAAGTCTGTTCTGCCTGTAATAAAATAAAAGCCAAATGGGCATTTGTTCCTATCACAGGGCTATAAACTACGATGCAACTTTTTCCCGAGGTTTGCAGGAAATTTGTAGTGTACACCCCGTCTCTGGTTGGGAGTGAGTCAGCAAGTTGTAGAGCCAAATTCCTCTTCATTGTGAATTTTTCTATCTGCTGTTTACTGAACTGCAAATGATCAGAGTTAAATACTAAGCAGAAGATCCAGAGATTCAAAAAAGTACCTGTGTAGGAAGGGAAGTATTTGAAGAAGTTTAGAAAATGACTTATTATAAAAATGAGTAAGGGTTTGGGTTTCCCTGGTGGCACAGTGGTTGAGAATCTGCCTGCCAATGCAAGGGACACGGGTTCGAGCCCTGGTCTGGGAAGATCCCACATGCCGCGGAGCAACTAGGCCCATGAGCCACAACTACTGAGTCTGCGTGTCTGGAGCCTGTGCTCTGCAACAAGAGAGGCCACAATAATGAGAGGCCCGCGCATCACGATGAAGAGTGGCCCCTGCTTGCCGCAACTAGAGAAAGCCCTCACACAGAAACAAAGACCCAATGCAGCCAAAAATAAATAATAAATAAATTTTTTTAAAAAATGAGTAAGCGTTTAAGATGAGAAAGTGCAAGTTGGCTAGCTTTGAAAGGGTGACTTTTCATTAAATTAAATCAGAAAACTGTTGTCAGCTGCAGGATGGATCTTTTTTTTTTTTTGTCTAAATTGTAGTTTATTATCATCTACATGTATGTATTTCCCAAATTTTTTTTACATGAGTATATATTACTTTGAAAATTAGGGATGCAGGATGGATCTTTTAACTCGAAGGGGAACAGAGAAATTAAAAGAGGCAGCTGTGATAATGTCTTTTGAATTCAACTGAGAAGAAAGTTTGGAGGGTGAACCGGAGATTAATTTTACATTGAGCTGTCCAAGGCCCAGACTGAAATAATGTTTCTGTGTTATTATTATTCAAGGTCCCAAACACTGAGATAAAGAAAAGATCAGAGAGACAAAATGCAAAAAAAGTTCCAAGGCACATACATAACATTAATTTTAAAATCATGTCATATTATATATACCATAGAGAAAAAGACTGGGAGAATGTACAGCAAAAGACCCTGGACGGTGGGACTATGTTTACCTTTGGTTATGCTATTTTGACATTTTCTATAATGAAAATATATTACTTTTATAATAAAACTAATAAAAGTTAATATTTTTAAATGGTCATGCTGAGATAGGAAGATGGAAGGAAAGGAGGAAAGGAGGGAGGGAGGGAGAGATGGACAGAGAGAAAGGAAAAGAAAGAAAGAAGGAAGCAGATAAACAAACAGATAGAGATGGTTTCTCCCTTGAAGGGAAATTTTTTTCAAACAGCAATTCCTTTACATACTTCTTTTGATTATGCCCCCCACAATTCTTTCCTACTTTTTCCCTGGGGTCATATTGACATTAAGGCTGTGATTATACTTTAAGGCATTGAATGAAATCTGAAGAACTAGAATCTTCAAATTCCCAGTCATTCCTCTGTAATCAGTGCTTTCTATTTCACATGTAGCAACTGGCATTTATGAACTTTACGATGCTTTAAGGATGAAATGCAGATCCTTTCCCTTCTTGGCAGAATCCACAAGGTGCCAACCGCTCGAGTCCCCTGTTCTCCCTCTGAGCTGCACTGCCCAGCTACTGTGCCCGCAGCAGACTCTCCAGAAAGCAGAGTTCTCGTTCGATTTTTGTGACCATGCCATAGCTTCAAGTGGCTGGTAACGTACAGTGCAGGAAATGGTATACTAACAGGAAGAAACATGCTGAACAAGGATGCAAAATCACTAGCATCAGAAACAACTAGGAAAATACCTTTAAGATGGTAATATTCCAGGTAAAGCTCTCCACAGCTTTTTGCAGTTTGCGTTCCTTCAAACCTTCCTTGGTGCCTATGCTGTGCAAGTGTTCATGGAATTCCATGGCTGAAAGAAACAGAAAGACAAAGGATATTACTTCCCCACCCAATCTGTGGTAATGAGCCGGCAATATTTATTTTTCTAGGTACAGCTGAAACGATTCCAATCTCCACTGAGATTTCATAAGGTGCCTATTTAAGAATGTAACAATGGGGTAAACACTGCAAATTCACGGCATCCATGAGGCAGAAGGCATCTTAGAGGTGGGTGCTCATGGATTGGAAGGGCTGCAGGGCACAGGTGATCATCCTCATTCTTACGTTAGAGATGAGGAGTCTGAGGCTCAGCCAGGTTCAGAGACACTGAGGCTGTGGAGGGAGCAGCAGAACAGCTGGAGCAGAATCCAGGTCTTTGGAATCTCAAGAGGCAGATTTCAGCTCTGCCAAGGACAGGATGTTGGCAATTAGGGATGAAAAGAGTGCAAAGCAATGTATTTCCTGTCCCAGTAAAAGTCAATCTGGGGCTTCCCTGGTGGCGCAGTGGTTGGGAGTCCGCCTGCCGATGCAGGGAACACGGGTTCGTGCCCCGGTCCGGGAGGATCCCACATGCCACGGAGCAGCTGGGCCCGTGAGCCATGGCCGCTGAGCCTGTGCGTCTGGAGCCTGTGCTCCGCAACAGGAGAGGCCCGCGTACAGCAAAAAAAAAAAAAAAAAAAAAAAGTCAATCTGAGGTCAGACCCCAAGCCTACTGTAGAGGGGAGGGGATAGGAAGAAAGCCCAAGAACTCTAACTCTGAATAATTTACATAATCAATGCATATTCCCCATTGTCATTCAAAATAGCCTGAATGCAGGAGTGGTGTGACAGTCCTTTTCCTGGTTTAATATCATTAAAACTCATGGAAAGTTTTCATATTCATCTGCAGTCACTTATCCCATCTCTGGCCAATGAGAACCCCGCAGGTGGGTTCCTAGGTTCTTCTGAAATCACTAATTAATCTTTCATATGTCCCTTGCTTTCCAGCACAAGATGTTCTAGACTTAACAAGTACATTTCTCATCACAGACGTGGAACCAGGCATTTCTCCAGGGACCTCTGGACTCTTACAGTGGGGAACGATGTTTAAAAACCACAATATGGGGGCTAGGAGTGCTCATTGTTACTGAGTTTCCACTGTTTTCTAGGCCTTTATATTGAACAGATCTCAGGTACATGGAGTTTTTTGTTTGTTTGTTTGTTTTGCAGTATGCGGGCCTCTCACTTGTTGTGGCCTCTCCCGTTGTGGAGCACAGGCTCCGGACGCACAGGCTCAGCGGCCATGGCTCATGGGCCCAGCCGCTCTGCGGCATGTGGGATCTTCCCGGACCGGGGCACAAACCCGTGTCCCCTGCATTGGCAGGCGGACTCTCAACCACTGCGCTACCAGGGAAGCCCTGGAGTTTTTTTTTTTTAAGGGAAGAATAAGATCTTGCTCATACTTCTAATTCAAATTTAAGTATACAGGAATTTTACATAATTTTAAAAATCTTATGCTTATTTCTTTTCTCTTAGGTAGACAATCTTAATTCTTAACCACACAAACATAACCAATAGTAAGACCGCTAAATACAATTTAAACTCTGCATTTTTTTTTGTCCTTAGAGTATCTCATTGAGAATGTACAGAAAAAGTATTGTGTTCTAAGGTCTGTCAGAATAATTATTTTCTTTATGTGGATATGTCACTTAACAAAGTATAATTCCCTTCATTTGTTTCCTTTTTTTCCCCCCCCATTGTGTATGTGGCGGGTGGGAAGTGATTTTGCTTTTTTGGATATAATTTGTTTTATGATTCCAAAGTCAAACTACATATCAGGGTGCATTCAGGTAAATCTTACTTTCTTCCTGGTCTCCTCTACTCTGATCCCTCCCTCCCCCTACACATTTTTCTTAGTTTCAAATTTATCTTTTATTGTCTTGTTTCTCCTTGAAAATCTAAGCAAATGTGTTCATATATCCACAATCCTCCCTTTCTTGCACAAAAGCAGCATACCATGCACACTGCTCTGTACCGTGGTTTTTCTCCTCCGGTAACTACGTAGTGGAGATCACGCCCTGCCAGTGTATCAAGCTCTTCTTCACTCTTTTTCTAACACCTACACAGGCTCCCACATTGTGTGGATGAGCCAGCATTTATTTAACCAGTCCTCACTAATGGACATTGTCTCCAGTCTTTTGCTATTACAAATAATGTTGGAGCAGCTGTAATTTTTACAAGACATTTCCGGCGTTCTTTCGTACATTTTTACTGTTCAGTTGGGCATCCCGATTTCTAACTCCCTTTCTATGCAACATCGTTTCAGAGCAGCTCTTTACATGATGACTGACAGTAACTTTATTCCTTCGTGTCTTTAAACAGTGAAGGAGAGTTGACACAAAGGATAAATACAGTAAGCTGCCCATCTAGTCTTCCTTCTTCTCTATTTTTCCCCCCCTAATAGGAACTATGGCCCTAATTCCTGTCATGCTAATAAGGCTTAAGAACCTCCCTGGTTTCAAAAAAGAACAGTAATTAGTAAAATTCATTACATTGCCTAGGAAACTACTACACTGACCACTCTCCTTTAATTCAGCCTCTCTTCTGCCAACACCCCAACTTGGTCACTAAACCCCCTCCAGCGCACTGCTGTGTGGCCTGGCTCACATGGGGGGGCTGCACCCCCCCATATCTAGTTCTGACTTTCCTGGATGTGCTTGGCTTAACAGATGGGAAAAATAGACAGACAAAAAATAATAACCACAAGTAGGTGGCGATGGTGTTCTAAAACCCAGGATTTCTGCTAGAGTAAAACACACACACACAATTTTTCCCTGGTCAGGTCTGAGAGATTCCCTGGCGTGTGCTGTGATGACTCAGACCCACTTCCTAGAACACGGCCAGGTGAGACCCCAATGGTAGGACCCCAATGGGTCTTAAGTTTTAATACTTCAGCACAATCTGGATTTCAGGACATCAATCATTAATATTCATTATGTTTCTATTTCGGATAGTCAGGAAGCTTTATGGCCTTATAAGCATCACTGGGGCTCAGTAGATGGACGTCTAGACTGGAACACAGAAAAGAGAAGAGACACAGGAGAAGAGGTGGAGCAGCAACTCTCTGTGTAACAAGAAGGTATAGAGTTGTATGGTCTCCGAGGGGCGTGGGAAGGGAAATGGTTGTGACATTACCATGGGACCACACCATACAGCTGCCTGACCAGAAGCGGGCTTTTTGAGATGCTTTCTTATTACAAATCTCAATACTGGCACAAAGATGTGACACAACAGTACTGGCGGATTTTTCAACCACCCAGATGTATGCTTGGGAGCCTCATGCCACTGGAGGCAGTCGGCTTAACTCGCCTTGCTGACCATCTGACCACTAAGGTGATGAGACAGTGATCGGAACTGCCCCGCGGGGCTTCACTCCAACCAACAGGTAAGAACCCGCAGGTAACACAAGCACGGAACAGCCGAATGCGGGAATGCCGAGCTCAAACAAACATCCGTCCTAGATTTTAAGAAAGCAGCTTTCAGAAAGTTCAGAAGAACACAGGGCAAGAGGCTGCCTTGAGAAGGACTAAGGACTCAGGACTCTTTTTTTTTTTTTTTTTTTGGTCACACCACGCAGCTTGCAGGATCTTAGTTCCCTGACCAGGGATGGAACCCACAACCTTGGCAGTGAAAGTGCGGAGTCCTAACCATTGGACGGCCCGGGAAGTTCCATGATGAAATGGGGAAACATTTAAGGAAACAAGTATAGCTGTCTAAAAAGCTCATATTCTACATGTCTATGAAAAAGTGAGACAATTCCCCCTTATCCTCCCCCTCTTAAAATATCTATAGCCCAATAAAAGTCCACAGGCAAATGAAAAGTGTATTATTAATGAAGTTCTTTAAAAATGGGCACAAAAAGGTGATTGGTTGAAAAGTGGAAAAGTTATGTTAAAAATATAAAACCCCACATTTAAAAAAGTGGTCAAGACCATCAGTCCCATTATCACTTATTTCATTGTCTGGTTTGCTACCTAACACACCTGTTTCTTTAAAAAGATTTTCATATTATTAACTTGTAGACTAATCTTTGCAAACATTCCGCCAATCCACTTATATGTAGCATATGTTGATTTTATTTTTTAAGGAAATAAAAGGATTCTTACCTTGATCTATACAGCATGATTGTACTTTTCACTGCTCCCCTGTGATATGCAAAGTCCACGCCAAAGACATGATCAAGGGAAACAAAAGACAACTCCCCAGGCACTTTACACCTACTATATAGGAAACTTGGAAAGAGGCTATAGAACTTTCCCGAGGAAATGGTAAAGAAAAACTTGAATATTGGTTTGTCTGAGGCCAGTGGCCTAAGGTTTCCCAACTATCATGCATTATTTCTAAACAAGAATCCCAGCCCTTAATATGAGCTCTTGGTTCCATGTCCTGGTTATTGTAAATAGTGCTGCAACGAACATTTTGGTACATGACTCTTTTTGAATTAAGGTTTTCTCAGGGTATATGCCCAGTAGTGGGATTGCTGGGTTGTATGGTAGTTCTATTTTTATTTTTTTAAGGAACCTCCATACTATTCTCCATAGTGGCTGTATCAATTTACATTCCCACCAACAGTGCAAGAGTGTTCCCTTTTCTCCACACCTTCTCCAGCATTTATTGTTTCTAGATTTTTTGATGATGGCCATTCTGACCGGTGTGAGATGATATCTCATTGTAGTTTTGATTTGCATTTCTCTAATGATTAATGATGCTGAGCTTCTTTCATGTGTTTGATGAATGGATAAAGAAGATGTGGCACATATATACAATGGAATATTACTCAGCCATAAAAAGAACGAAACTGAGTTATTTGTAGTGAGGTGGATGGACCTAGAGTCTGTCATACAAAGTGAAGTAAGTCAGAAAGAGAAAAACAAATACCGTATGCTAACACATATATATGGAATCTAAGAAAAAAAAAAGGTCATGAAGAACCTAGGGGCAAGACGGGAATAAAGACACAGACCTACTAGAGAACGGACTTGAGGATATGGGGAGGGGGAAGGGTAAGCTGGGACAAAGTGAGAGAGTGGCATGGACATATATACACTACCAAACATAAAATAGATAGCTAGTGGGAAGCAGCTGCGTAGCACAGGGAGATCAGCTTGGTGCTTTGTGACCACCTAGAGGGGTGGGATAGGGAGGGTGGGAGGGAGGGAGACACAAGAGGGAAGAGATATGGGTATATATGTATACGTATAACTGATTCACTTTGTTATAAAGAAGAAACTAACACACCACTGTAAAGCAATTATTTATATCCAATAAAGATGTTAAAAAAAAATATGAGCTCTTGGGATGGTTGTGTGTGTGTCCAATAATTACACTGTGAGGTAGAACACTGCAGGGGTATCAGACAGGCACTGACCCTGTTCTAAGGGAATACAAGGGGAGAGAGAATGAGATCATGCCATGGAACTGGGTCTGCCCATATCTAACAAAGAAATCTGATTATATGTCAAGATGCGAACTGCATTATTCCCTTGATATTAAATTACCAGGAAATCTATTCTAACATGTCACAGGAGGTCTTCACATCAATGGTGTGTATAAAGAACCTGTCTGGGTTAGATGTTAAGTAACGTTCTCCCTATTTCCCAAATTATTTTCAGCAAAGAAACATTAGCCCAGTGAAAACGTCCTTATCTTATTAAGAAAGTTAGAAGCAGCATCTCTTCTCCGCCTGTAAGTCAAACCATCTGTCTGAAGAGCAGAGTTTTAAAGTAGATGGTGAAAATCAGATAACTAAAAACTTTAAGACTAAGTTACCACCTTCCTTCCCCTGCCTCCCACGAAGAAGCTAAGTTGTTTTCATTTTTAAATTTCTTGTTCTTTAGTTACAGTTTGAAGGTGGTGGGGTTAGGAGCCAGAGAAGAGACAGACAGACATGGGCAAGACAGTCAAGATTCTACTTTTTTTTTTTTTTAAATGACTGGCCCAGCTCACATATACAAAAATCTATTTCTAAATTATTTTATCTAGAACAAGATTTTTTTTTAATGTTTTCTAGTTTCACCTTTTTTAAAAAAGGACTCCAATATGAAACAATCGGGAATATTTACTTGAAGAGATAAAACTGAACTATTATCTCAGACTTCTTTAACAAGTGGATTTTTCACAATAGTTCTCTATTTCTGTAATCAGTAGTCAACATTCATAACACTGAGATACAAAAGGTCTCATCATTTTGGATAATGAAAGTAATTTTTGATGCTTGAAGTAATAACACTAATTGGTCAGCCAATAACATGTATTGATCACACTCCATGTACAGGGCATTTGACCATCTGCTGTGTTGAGTCCCATTAAGACCCATTACTTAAACACGCTGAACACTGTAAAAAGCTACAGACTTCTAGAAGCATGGGGAGAAAGCCAGGGCAAGGGGACTAGTGCTTATATTATCTGCTCACTGACAACCATTTCATAAAGAAATCTTTATAACTTTGTTCTGGAATACAATGGCTGAGTGTACAGGCCTTAGAGTAGCAAATAGGGCAATAGCATTACAACGATGTGAGAACGTGTACAATTTCTGCTTTCTTTAATCAATGCCAAAATAAACTCTGTAGGTGCAGCAGCAAATTAGGATTTTTGTATGAGGAATCATACGATGAAAGGGAGGTTCTGTAGTCATGCAAGAACTATGTATTACCATGTGAAACTTTACAGAATAAATTACAAACAAGCGGTAATGTAAAGATTAATCTTAAGAAATAAATAACCAATCAGAAAAGCTGAAATTTCAGAAAACTTGAGGACAACCATTCTGTGTTTTCTCCTTAGTGAGTAGAGAGAAAATGAGAATAAACACCTCCTCTGAGAGAGCTGACTGCCCTTGTCCCTATTATAAAATTGTAAGCAATTATGTTGAAAATTTACATAACAAGGAAGAAAGGGAGCTCTTATCATTTCCTGCCAGAGTATGCTCAGTGGAGTGACAAGAATGCTGAACCGATTAAAGAAAGGTGATCTGGGGGTGCCTGTCCCCCACAGATGGGGCCCAGGAGCAGCCAGCACGGCTCAGCCGCGGCCTCAGGGTGCAGGCTGGGCCTCAGGATGCCTGCACCTCCTATTACTTTGCTCAGGAATAAGACCTGGTCGCTCATGGTGATGGTCCTCTGGGCAGCTTTGGGAGGTTAGTTCTGCTTCCCGCCTTCTTACTAACTACACTATTAATTCCACAGACAGGCAAGCATCCCTTTGTACTTAAAGTAAATATTTGATTTTTTGCATGTCCCTTGCTTACCAATTATCAATGTGTCTTTTGCCTGCCTCTCTACGTTGCTGATATTTTAGGGTGACAGGCCCTGCACTTTGGGAGGGGGACTATCCGTCCACACAGGTGCAGTGCCTAGAAGCCGCCCTCGCAGGCAGGCTTGTAATAATGCTGTTAAATGGAGCCTTTACAGTTCTTCAAAGGATAAGAAGATGCAGGAAAACTACCCAAACCAGCTCCTCCTGAGCTGGTAAAAGAGCAGACACTGCAGTTGCCAGACCATGTTGGTAAGTGAGGCAAGAGATAACAGCTAATTCTGGCCAAAAAAATTAACATCTTTGTTAAGTTTTAGAACACTTCACTTGAAAACCAATACTAACTAGGTAAACAGTCTTCTGAAAAACATGACGTGATACAGTTTCACAGTGCTACATCATTTAACAGTCAAAACATATGGTGTGGGGTTTCCCTGGTGGCACAGTGGTTGAGAGTCCACCTGCCGATGCAGGGGACACGGGTTCGTGCCCCGGTCCGGGAAGATCCCACATGCCGCAGAGCGGCTGGGCCTGTGAGCCATGGCCGCCGAGCCTGCGCATCTGCAACGGGAGAGGCCACAACAGTGAGAGGCCCGCGTACCGCAAAAAAAATATATATATATATACGGTGTGTTCAAAAGCATGAAAGTTTGAAGGCTGTGGGCATATTACACAAATTCAATGACGTGCTTGGAAACATGAACTAAAACTTGGGGTAAAAGTCTAGAAAGCAGCAAATGACCACATCTCAAGCACAGCCCTGGCTGGGCCTGCTGTGGCTGCTCTTCTGTCAAGCGGACTGTCTTTGCGCCTTGGCTGCTCTGTGCCAAAGACCCTATAATTAGGTTCCTCTGACTCCGTGACCCCAAGTTTGTGTTTCTAGAAAAGAGCTGTGGGTTATTTTTCTTCTGGAATGTTAGCCAGAAGAATGTATACCATTTTCTTCTGGAATGCTCAAATTCCTTTCTGGTAATGAACTTGAGAACCCGGGAAATAAACAGTAGGTCATCAAATAGCAGAGGAAGGGCAAATGGAAAGGCCATAGTCAGTGATTCCTGCGAGGGAACAGTTCATTCTGCTCTAAAGGGAAAAGAAGGCACAGGCCACACAAACAAAACACAAGGTCAGGCCCTGGGCCCACGGTGGACCTTTCCACTTATAGCCACGGGGTTAAATTTTAAAAATTGGTATGGCCACACAAAAGTATATTATTTGATTTTTTTTTTTTTTTTGCGGTACACGGGCCTCTCACTGTTGTAGCCTCTCCCGTTGCGGAGCACAGGCTCCAGAAGCGCAGGCTCAGCAGCCATGGCTCACGGGCCCAGCTGCTCCGCGGCATGTGGGATCTTCCCAAACCGGGGCACGTACCCGTGTCCCCTGCATCGGCAGGCGGACTCTCAACCACTGCGGCCACCAGGGAAGTCCTATTATTTGATTTTTATGTAAAGAACAATGTTTTAGAAACTTATTGCTTCTTTCCATGTCATTCTCAAAAATTTAAACAGCTCAAATTTTTTATAGAGGGAGGTGCTTGTTTCACATAATTTTCCAATTATTGTTTCAAAACACTGCAACTTAAATATTTTAAAGGGTTTGTTTTTGAGGGGCTTAAAGCTTAATGACAAAAGATGGAATGTAATGCTGACAGATTATCATGTTTTAAAAAAATTAATAGAGAGTGTAAAGATGATACATAATTACATTAGCTAAGAACATTAGTGCAACTGCATATAATGGAATGTAGTAAAGAGAAATTTCCAGTCCTATCAAGTTTCCCACCTCCCATCACAGATTAACCTAGATAAAAACCAAACAGCCACAAAAATAAAATAAAAAATTTAAAATACATGATACATACAATACTAAGATATGAAGAAGAGGCTCTGCCTTGAAGGGAAGGAGGTCTCAGTCAGAAACATGGCAGCATTTCCTCTTTGATGGAAACAAATGGCATTTATTCATGCCAAACATGAAGCAGATGACCTTTCAAACATTCTGGATGGGATTTTCTGTACCAATCTAAATGATCTGAATCGAAAATATACCATGTAGCACACGACTCAAAATTTTCAGAAGCAAGTATAATTTTTAAAAATACTCCATAAGAGACATATTGATCTTAAATTTATATACCTAAAGATTACTTTTTCAACTGCTAGTTTACTTAGCTATCCTAAAAAACTCTTTTATCACAAACACACCCAGTGCAAAAATATTTCTATGTGTGTTGAAAATATAAACCAAAATCATAGGGTAGAATATTTCAAATGGTGACAAAAGAAATATATATTTAGAATTTTAATTTATTTCAGATTTCCCAAGTTAGGTACAGTGAGCTATTTCCTGGAAGATGGAATTCCATATAACACAAGTCTACATGGGATCTCACTCAAGAGGTCAATTTGTCAAGTTTTACAAGTACCTCAAAATAACATGGTCTCATGTCCCAACATCAAAGTTCCTTGAGAACAAAATATGGATCATTTTTTCCAACTAACGTATATATAGAACGTGTTAAAATATACAGGCTTTGTAAACTATACGCTCTGCCCCCCAAACCCCAGGGGTCTGAAGTTCGGGTGTGCCTCCAGCACGTGGGCGCTGACGCCATAATCTCCATGGAGATGCAGAAATGCCTCATGACGTTTCATACAGTTCCAGTTGGTAGTCTCTCTCTCTCTCGGCCTTCTTCCCAAACAATCTTGGCATTAGCAAAAGCCGAATTATTTTCAGATGGATTTTGAGCTGTTCAATCCCATTCCATTTATCTGAGGTGCAATAGATAAACCAGGTCTCTTAAATATACCCTTGAAACCCAGAAGGATGCCACGCCCACAGCATTACGCTTTGTGAATGGACTGCGTAAGGGGGGCGTGCCTTCCTCCGCCAGCGCTCCACCTGGGGAATCCGGGTGAGACGGAGGGGCATCCCTCGCCTCCTCTGTGGAATCCAGTGACTGTGCCACCCTTCTAAACATGGGCCACGGGACTCACCTGGGCTGGGATCAGACGAGGAACAAACAGCAGACCCTCCTCACTTCACTGTGTTGAGAAACAAAACGGCCTCTTCACCCCAATTATACTCAAAGATGAGCTTTTCACACGGAGGACACGTTTGTCTGGATGGCCCTCGGAAGTCAGTCCTTTCCCCTCTACCAGTTGGGCACGATCACCCAAACACACGAGGCGCTCGGGACGCAACCCTGTCCACCTCTCCCTTTCTTTTTACGCCTCTTATTTTAATTTTTGAACAGATAATATAGTCGCACGGCTCAACAATTTAAACAGTATAGACTGGTATACGGAGAACGACCTTTCCCTCCCCATCACCCAGCCTCCTTGGCCCCTCCCACTGGGCAACCGCGGTTACCCCCTCCCTGAGAGAGCGGTGCCCTCAGCATCTCACAAGGCTCTAGCCTCCTGCCTCACCTTTTAAAACACATGAGCAGGGACTTCCCTGGTGGCACAGAGGTTAAGAATCTGCCTGCCAAGGCAGGAGACATGGGCTCGAGCCCTGGTCCAGGAAGATCCCACATGCCACGGAGCAACTAAGCCCGCGTGCCACAACTACTGAGCCTGCACACCTAGAGCCCATGCTCTGCAATAAGAGAAGCCACCGCAATGAGAAGCCCGCGCACCACAACAAAGAGTAGCCCCAGCTCGCCGCAACTAGAGAAAGCCAGCGCATAGCAACAAAGACCCAACACAGCCAAAGATAAATAATAAATTAATTTTAAAAAAAACAAAAAAAACCCATGAGCAAATAGCACACACTGTTTGCCTTGCCTTTTTAAACTATGTATATATACATATACACACACACATATACATTTTTTTTATCTTTATGTGTATATAAGATCTTCCTTATATAGGTATATATACGTAGTCTGTGTGTCTGTGCAGGTGAATATATACACATACATATTTCTTTATTCTTTTTGAAGGGGTAGCATAATGTCCCATCATATGGATCTATCGTAACATATTTAAGAAGGACCCTCCTTTTGAATACTTAGGCGTAACATCTAAGCTGCTCTCAGTGTTATAAAGAAAACTCTATACACATGTATTTCCCCAAATATGTGATCAAATCTTTAGAATAAACTATAAAAAAATAGGAATTACTGGTTCAAAGTGTACATGATTTGTAATTCCGAAATTTACTGCCATGTGGCCTTCCCTAGGTGTGGACCCAATTTATACCCCCTAACAATGTGACAGTTCCCAGTTTCCCCTATATTCCCACCCATCAGTCATGATCTGTGTGTGATGGAACTCTGGGGTCTTTGATATGAACGTTTGGATCTGATGCATGAAAAGTGGCATCTCCTTGAAACACCTCATTCTCCAGGAGATCACAGCGTCCTCCTCCTACCCGTCTGCACCCTAACCTCCAGGGTTGCTCTCCTGTGTCTCCCCAACGTCCAAATGGTGAAAGCCCAGGGCTCCATCTTCTCTATTCATTGTCACTGCTTAGAAGAGCTCGGTCTCCAAGCTTGAAAGACCACTTTCGTGCCCATGGCTTCCAAATTCATTGCCTCCAGTCTGGACCTCTCTCTGAACTTTAGACTTGGAAGTCAACCAGGCACACCAAGCTTAATACATCTACATCCAAACCTCTGATCTTCCCTCTCAAACCCTCTCCCCACAGTCCCCTCCATCTTGGTAAAGAGAACCCAACCAAGAATCCTGCAGTCCTGCCCTCTTTCTTTCCTCCTGCCCCACGGCCAAGCCATGAATAAATCCTGATAGCCGTCACCACCACCCAGATCCCCCCAGATCAAGCCGTTCAGTAGCCTGGATGGTTGCAAAAGCCTCCTGGGTGGTCCTCCAGCACCTGCTTTCGTCCCCACCCCTTACCCCCTGCTTATCGGATGCAGCCACTCTTCTGCTCAGACCCTCAGGAAGAGCTTCCATCTCTCTGAGAGCAGAGCTGGCGTCCTCGCAACAGCCTGGCCCGTTGTCACCTGGCTCCTGCCCTCCCGGCCCCTTGCTCCCAACACTGTAGCCAGGTGGCCCATCTTCCTGAAATAATCTCCTTCCAGATATCTGATAAGCTTGCTCTCTGCCTCCAATCATGCCTGCACAGATGTCACCGGTTCCCTGAGGTAGGTCCTGGCTGAGCACTTTATTGAAAAGAGCCGCTGCCCACCCCTGCCCCCGCCCTGTCCCCCTCTCTGCCTCACTGATTCCAAAACACTCACCACTGTCAGGCACAGTGAGTGTTGTATTTACTTGCTTTTTTATTTTCTGTCTCCCATGACTCGACTTCAGCTTTGAGAAGGCCAGAGTTTAGACTCTGCATTCATAACTGTCCCTCTACCTGTAGCAGGTTTGCACCGCTTATGGGTGAGTCTGGACATCCTTTCATTTTATTTTAGAGTCTTTTGAATTTCTCTTGTTGTGAACTGTGTTCATATTCTTTGCAAAGAATACAAACATGAGGGTTGTTGGCCTTTTTCAGACTGATTTTAAGAGTTCCTTGTGTTATGAGAGATATTAGCCTTTCCTAATACGTATTGCTAACATTTTTTTCTTAGTTTCTCGTTGTTGTTGCAGCTTTGCTTCTGATCCTTTCTGACATACAGAATTCTTTGCATGCAGTCTAATCCATCAAAGGGCTGTGTGTGTGTGTGTGTGTGTGTGTGTGTGTGTGTGTGTGTGTGTGTGAATGTTTTGCTGCAGCTTCTGGGTCTGTGCTATCTGCCGTCTGTGCCACGGCCACTGCTGGCCTGGGCCTGGCTGTCCCCGCGGGGGCTCCTCTCCCGCCTGGAATTCCCACCCCACCAGCCTTGCTCCCAAACCACTTTCCTGTCTCAACTGCAGCTCCAAACTCTGGTTCCGTGCTGACCCGATGGGTCAGTCACAGGCTGTGCTGTCCTCTCACCACCAGAGGACCAAGTCCCCTGTGCAGTGAGGATTCTGCTTGCGCCTCTCCTGAGCTCGGCCTGGAGCCCTGGGGCGGGGAAGTGAGGTCCCCAGCCTCCTTCAGACTGAGAGTAGGACCCTAATAAATGTCTGTGAAGAAACAAATGGACGAATAACCACAGCATTCCACGTTCAATTCAATTCAACAAATATTTACGGAGTGCCAGCTTTGGCAAGGCGCTGTTCTTGGCGTCGGTGGGAGACGATATGAATAACAAAGCTCCCTGCTCTCAAGGCGTTTACATTCTAGTTGGAAGGAAACACACAATAACCAAGGAACATGAGCAAATGGTACTGCGGTTGGAAGGTAATGACTATTATAGGGAAAAAAAAAAAGTAGAGCAAGGCAGGGGCTCAGATGTGCCGGGATGTTTTTAAGGTTTGAGGTTGAAGTAAAACATCCAGTTCTGAATTATTAATACAAACTCATAATCGTATCTTGGGATTGCCTATATTTCCTCCCAACCCTTTCTTCATTAAAGAACTCATCCATAGCACAGGGAACTCTACTCCATGTTTTGTGGTGACCTAAACGGGAAAGAAATACAAAAAGGAGGGGATGTATGTATACGTATAGCTGATTCACTTTGCTGCACAGTAGAAAGTAATACAACATCGTAAAGCAACTATACTCCAATAAAAATTAATTTAAAAAAAAACAAGAACTCATACATTCAAATAACTCCTCCATTTGGATGATACTAATTCTATCTGTAGACGCCACTCCACCCCAAGCTTTACTACAGTTGCTTCAACAATGTGCTACCTATTTCCATTTGACCCTCTGCTGTGGTCTGCTTTGTGTCCCCCTGCCCGACCCCAATCCATGTTGCAACCCTCATGCCCAAAGGGATGGTGTTAGGAGGTGGGGCCTGTGGGAGGTGCTTAGGTCAGGAGTATGGAGCCCTCATGAATGGGATTAGTGCTCTTTTAAAGCTCTACCCCTTGCACCATGTGAGGACCCTGCAAGAAAGTGTCAGCTCCGAACCAGGAAATGGGCCCTCACCTCGCGATCTTGGACTTCCCAGCCTCCCGAGCTGTGAGAGGTAAGTCTCTGTAGTTTTAAGCCCTCTGGTCTGTGATACTTTGTTATAGCAGCCCGACTGGACCAAGACAGCCACCCTACATGATCCCTGGCCCAGCACACCTGAACCAGACCTTCACAATCACCTTCCCCCTACCCCAGTAGCTCAGGCCCCCACATTCCAGTGCTGTGTGGGGTATTGGAACATGGAGGGCAGAGGAGAGAGATGGGTCGGTCAACGAGTCCCCAGGCCTGTCCCAAACTATTTCATGACCCCACGGCCTACGGCAGATTCCAGAAGTGTTCAAGACGTTGACAGACAGAGCTTGAAAGAAGGGCTTTATAACCAAATACATTTGGTTTAGGATATGCTGAGTTAAACTAGGTAACATTTAGCATGCTGATGTGTCCCAAGAATCTCCAAAGGGGAACACGTTGTGTTATGAAGATTTGGTGATGAAACCCTTCGCCCAAGGAGCATGACTAGTATTCCTCAAATCAGGCTTTGGGCAATGTTGGCCTTAGAAGTCAACGCCAAACACTTTATCCTTGAATTAAAAGGCTCCCGTCATAGAACCCAACCTCTACTTCCAACCCTAATTTCTGCTGCTTCCCAAAGCAAACATTTCCCTTCGGACAGGACAACGTACGTCATGTGCATGGAAAGCACACCTGGATGATGAAGCCTCTCCCCTCCGGCCCAGCAGAAAAGCCCCGTCCCTCCGCTCTCCTCACACGGACCGTACCTGCCTCTCTCAAGCCCCTAGTTCAAGCCCTACCCCCTCCCTACCAACAAAACCCCCTGGCCTGCTCCTTCTCTCAGATTCCACTTATACCCGTTGCCTAATATACTGGCTTGGTTGTGTTTTATAACTTTCAATGGTAGCAGAGACCGTGCATTAGTTTCTGCACCTCTAATAAATACTTAGTACAGCATTAAACACATTCCACAGATGCACGACTACATTTTTCCTTTACTATGTTAACATGTTAATGACATATTTTTGACAAGGCACTGACCTATAATGAAAGAATACAGGTTAATTAAAATTGTTTCAAATTCTTTATTCTTAGAAGATTTACCTCTAAATATTATTAAAACATTCTTAGAATGCATTTGTTCACTTTACCCACTACAGTCCCTTATTTATATTATATATCATATATCATATCATATGATTTCTATACCACAGAACTTGAAAGACAGAAAAAGCCTTAGAGACCATCTAGGCTATTTACTTCATTTTAGATCCAAGAATACCTAATCAGATATGTGTGTGTGTGTGTGCGTGTGTGTGTGTGTGTGTGTGTGCGCGCGTGCGTGTGTGTGTGTGTGTGTGTGTGTATAAAACCTTCTGGTATTTGAGAAAGATGATTTAATTTACTGTGGACTTTGACTTGTGGTTCTTCTCAAATTTAATAAACAAGTACGATGGAATAATAACAAAAATGGTTTTTATGGGAGTGCCAGAGTTGAAGGAAGCCTGACCCCTCCCCAGAAGCTATCTGCTGAGATGCTGAGAGTTGCCATTTATTTATTTTTGGCTGTGTTGGTTCTTCTTTGCTGTGCACGGGCTTTCTCTAGTTGCAGCGAGCAGGGGCTACTCTTCGTTGCAGTGCGTGGGCTTCTCATTGTAGTGGCTTCTCTTGCTGCAGAGCATGGGCTCTAGGCGCACGGGCTGCAGTAGTTGTGGCATGTGGGCTCAGGAGTTGTGGCTCACGGGCTCTAGAGTACAGGCTCAGTAATTGTGGCATATGGGCTTAGCTGCTCCACGGCATGTGGGATCTTCCCAGACCAGGGCTTGAACCTGTGTCCCTTGCATTGGCAGGCCGACTCCCAACCACTGCGCCACCAGGAAGCCTGAGAGTTGCCATTTAGATGAAAAGTGATGCGTTCAGAGACTCTGGGTTTACAGGGAAGGAGGAGGCAGAGGAAGAAGGGACAA
Organism: Hyperoodon ampullatus; assembly: GCF_949752795.1. Classification (NCBI taxonomy): domain Eukaryota; kingdom Metazoa; phylum Chordata; class Mammalia; order Artiodactyla; family Ziphiidae; genus Hyperoodon; species Hyperoodon ampullatus. The sequence goes on from NC_136918.1 coordinate 29,957,850, forward strand.
GAAAGCACAGCTTCGGGATTGGCGCACAGGACAGATATCCAGGGAGGTCACACATCTGCCCGCCTCCCTCCCCTTCACTCCTGGCACCAGGAAATGTCACCAGTGAAAGCCGTGCTGGGAAGAAGGAATTGCTCTCATCAATCCGGCAGGCAGGCACGGAGCAGTCACCCTTTGCAGGGCGGGGAGGGGTGGGGAGAGGCTCAGAGGTGAGCATGAACCCAGGAGGGGCCTCTCTCTGCTCCACCCTCTAAAGAGAGCTTCTCATTCAAATGCAAATTCCTGGGCCCCAACCCCGAGGATTCAATACTGGTGGGCGAAGCAAAGAAACTGCACTTTACACAAGTGTCCCTAGGAGACTCTGACCACACTTGTAGGAAATCCTGCTGCAATGGCAGCTATGTGGTCGTCTGAAGGCAGGATGGGGTGATGGGCACCCGAGATGGGGGGTTGTGGTGAGACAGCTGGTTCCTACAGACTGCTTGCTTGTTTAGTCTTCCTGCCTGAGTTGGCCTAGGTGTCACTTTTGTGATCATCCCTCTACCCTCCCTTACCATCAGCAAAGGTTCCTTTGGAGGAAATTAAGAAGGATGGAGGGCTTCCCTGGTGGCGCAGTGGTTGAGAGTCCGTCTGCTGATGCAGGGGACGCGGGTTCCTGCCCCGGTCCGGGAAGATCCCACGTGCCGCGGAGCAGCTGGGCCCGTGAGCCATGGCCGCTGGGCCTGCGCGTCCGGAGCCTGTGCTCCGCAACGGGAGAGGCCACAGCAGTGAGAGGCCCGCGTTCCGCAAAAAAAAAAGAAAAAAAAAAGAAGGATGGGGCGGGGGGCAGGCTGGCCCACCGACAATGACCTTGCTACTTCTTGGCTTCTGTGGTTTCACTAACTGTTAGTTCATTAAAGTGCCCTCCCGGGAGAGCATCTGGTGATTCTTAGAAGAGGAAAGAGGCCGAGGGTCCCAAAGGAGTTAAGGGTTCATGTGTCTCACCTTCAGAGAGGTCACTCTTCACCTTCAAAGTGAGGCATTAACTCTCCCCCTTGAAACGCACGCTGACAGGCTGCATGCAACTCATGCACCGTGCCATCACATGGGATTACTTATTTGATCTTCTCTTTTTAGGTGACTGTAATCAGGCCATTCCAAAATTGCTGCTTAGGCAACTGATCTGAGGTCACTGTATTCTAGAACCCGTGGGGCTATCGGGGTCGCATACAACTCACTGTCACTTAGAAGGAGGAGAATGAGCCAGAGAGAAGTCGAGTGACTAACGTAATACCACACAGCAAGACATGGTACAGGGGGCCCAGGAGCCTGTGCTGGATCCCCAGGGAAGAACCTCTTACTTCTGTAAATTGGGGCTGAGAAACAGCCTGACATAAGCGAAGACAAAAGTTAGAAGCGCCCAGGCTTCCTTTTGCAAACATTGTTAACTGAACACTGTGAAGTGTTTTCAGAATGACTTGCACAGATGATTTTACGTTTGTTGTGTTGAGCGAGACAATGAAGTGAGCAAAGCAGATGATGGATGGTGGCAGGTTACTTCTCCGGAAACCTTCCCTGCTAAGAACACACTGAAATCCCAGGAGTCTGCAAAACAACAGAGGCCTCTGAGCAATGTCACGTAGGTCTGCCTGACATCCTGCTTGTTCTCCTCACACGGACGCGTCAGGCTCTCTCTGCTTTGAGGTAAGATAAATCTAACAAGCTTGGTCCCAGGGGAAAGGCCGGCAGACCAGAAGCAGCAAATCAGAAAGAGAAAAGAGTCATGTACGAACAGGCAGTGGGAAATGCAGCACGAACTGCAGGAGCAGTCGGGAGTGAAAGCCGAAGGAGAGGAGATGGAACTCAACTCTGACCCCTGGGACAGGATCTGAACAGGAAGCCCCAGTGCTCAGCGTAAGGGCCCTGAAAACTTAAGGCTCCTCGGGGCATTGCTGCATTAACCACAGCAAATAACCACCCTGGGTCATCAAAAGTTCAAATTACTTTTGGCAGCCAAACTTAAGAAAGCAGAGATGTGTAGAACCCATTACAGAAAAATTTCCAGTAAGCAGATTAAAATGAAGGGCAATTAAAGCTTTTGTTATTTCGAAAGCTGCCTTCCATCCCACTTTACTCAGTAATGATGCACCCCTGCCATGCAATGGGAGCCCCTCAGAGCTTTCAGAATAGAAGCTTCTACTTGAACAGGTTGGGGGGCCATGGCTAGGCTATCTTTCACTTAGAGCTTGATTGCCCCTGCCCTAACGGGAAACTGGAAAGAGCAGGGACCCGACTCTCCTGCCAGAAGAGGAGCCAGGCTCTCGCCCACTGGGTGCAGACACCACCTCTGCACCTGGCCTGCCCAGAAAGCCGGGGTGGCAGGGGTCCTGGGCGGCAAGCACCTGCCTCACCCACCTGGCCCCAAGCCTGGTGGGCGTTGCCACGCCTCCTCCAGGACCACGCAGGTCAAGGATTCCTGTCGCAGCCTCCACCGCTCCATCCCTTCCTTCCTCTTTCTTAAACTTAGTAAATTAAATTAAGTTTAAATTTAGCAGTGATATAATATTTGGCAGAAGGATGCATACACCTAGTTTAAAGATAAAGAGTTTGGGCTTCCCTGGTGGTGCAGTGGTTGAGAGTCCGCCTGCCGATGCAGGGGACACGGGTTCGTGCCCCGGTCCGGGAAGATCCCACATGCCGCGGAGCGGCTAGGCCCGTGAGCCATGGCCACTGAGCCTGCGCGTCCGGAGCCTGTGCTCCGCAAAGAAAGAGGCCACAACAGCGAGAGGCCCGCGTACCGCAAGAAAAACAAAAAAGATAAAGAGTTGTCACCAATCCCCCCTCTCCAGAAGCAGTTAACATTCAACCCCTTTAGCTGAGTTTGTTTCCTTTTTGAGTATCTATGTCCGTATTGCTAAGTAACAGGCATATACTGTTTAGATTTTTTTCCCCAAGCATTACTTATTAAACTGCCCAGATGAAGGATGAGAATTTGGCTATTTTCAAGCTCCCCACCGTCATGACTCTCGGCCGTGTGGAACCTAGCTGCTCCTGAATCTAGCTTTCGGACAGCTCTCCCCTTTTATTCCCACCTTTACCCCGACCCCCAGAGGCATCTGCTGCCACCAGGTCCCAGCCTGGTGGGGTCTCCACGAAGTCAGACTGTGTCCCCATCCCCACCAGCTTCAGACTCAGCTTTCCTGAGTCAGCTAAGTCAACTTTCTTTTTCCTGTTTCCAAAATTTTGTTGCTCCCATTTTCTTTGTCCCTATAAGTTTTTTATTTTAAAAAAAACCCTACTGTCATTTTAATGAGGCTCAGAAGGGAGTGGACATTAAATGCATGTGTTAATGCACCATCTTGGACAGGAAGTAAGTTATTGACAGGAAATAAGTCATTGACTTCTTTTTTTCTTCCCAGAGAACAAATGATTTTCCATTTAAATTCACCTGATGAAAACATCCAGTGCACCGAAGCAAAGCAGTCTAGACCACCTCCTAGATCATCTTCCTATTCTTTACGGAACAGATCGATTCAGTGACTAACTAAAATTCAAACACAGGCTGCCGTTTGGGGCCATTGAAGGAGAGAAAGAGCTAGACATCAGAAAGTGGAAAAGATGTTTCCCCTGAAAGAATCCGGCTAATCTTTTATCAGCTTTTATAAACTTTTGAAAAAGAATTTGTATGAACTTCTACAGTGCTTCTCCCTCTGGAGATTCCGGCCCTGCCCCACCGTGTGTGTTCCTTTCCATCACCCACTTGGATACTTCCTGGGAGAACAAGCATTTGTTAGACCCAGTAGGACGTGTGCTCGTTACTTCACACACACCCGTTCCTGCACGGCCGTGCCATCCATCACTTCTCTGTCTTTCTCAGTCACGTGGCAGCCCAGATCCACTCATCCCACATCCCTCCCCGCGATACAAACATTCAGTCAGTCCCTGTCGCTGGCACCACTGGCCTCTGGCTCTGAGCAAATGCTCCACATCCTGCCCTTCCTGTCCCCCCTTCCACCGCACCCAAGAGCCGGCGTCCCCGCCTTCTCAGTGGAAAACACTCCTCCACCCCAGGATGCGTCCACACGCCACGGCTCTCCCTTTCCAAGGTCAAGTGTTTCACAGCTACGCTTGATTCCTGCCCTCCTCACTTCCTGCATCCTTTATCCTGGGCTCATCTTTTAGCAACTTTCTCTTCGCCTCTTCACTGGATCTTCCATATTCCTAGGAACGTAGTTTTCTTATTAAGATTTCCCTTATTAAGATTTCCCTTTAACCCGCCAAACTTCTGTACTGGCATATTCTCTTCTTAAAAGAGTGGGCTACACAGGCTGCCCCAACTGCCCCTCACCTGGCTGTTCTCACCTCCCTTCCTTGGTCCCTTTGGGTCCCTGTCTGCTGCGCGAGCAGCTTCCTGGCCCACCTTGGCTGTGGGTCTTCATTTACCGGCATTCCTCCCCGGCCTCTCCTCCCAATAACAGTATCAGCAGACTCACTTCTGGCTCCAAAAAATCAGTTACACAGCGGGGAGTCTGAACCTGTCCCAACTGGGCGCACTTTTCAACACGGGACTGGAGGCGGGTGGAGTGTAACTCCTTATTTTCACTTATTTACATGAAGGTTTATCTAATAAGAATATAGGTTTGTCTTTAAAAGTGTGGAATACTTCTAAAATAATCCCCTCTTCCAGCACTTTGGTGACCTATATCTTCACTTTGTCATTGCAAGATTAAAGATCTGCAAGCAGGAGAACAATTACTCACCAAAAGTAAAACCTTATGCAAATGCTATTGAGCCCAATACAAATTAGCAACTCTTCAGATGACTAAGAACAATATGCCTTACGATAACTGTAAACATAAGAAACAAAGATCAAGAGACTCTAAAATAAGCACTTGGGACAACAGAAGGGCTGTGTAGGCGGTCAGCAGTAATTATGAAACCGAGAGATGATCGTTACGTGCTTCTGAAGGGCTTTCAACCCGAAGCAACTCAGACCATTACACAGCGGTTATCCCCACTCCTACCTCCCCAAGCAAAACCCTTAACAGACAAGACTCTTCAGCTTTTTGAATACAAGCAAATATATCCCTTACTGAAATTGAACAGAAAAACAACACGAAGCTGCATGACGCTAGACATTACCTAATTTCATAAGCCAAGGAAGTTGCAAAGAATTGCCAATAACTCAAATTGTTAAATTAATAGCCAGTTCTTTTTTTCCCATAAATTGTGGTTTCAGATGCTAACGGTCCACAATTCTCATAGCAATACATGCACTTAATAGAATCGAATGCTTCATAAAAGCCAAATCACATTTAGCCAGTTAATATCTGAGCGACTCCGCTGTGCAGATGTTAGAACAGATGTCACGGGTAAAACAGAGAGAGTCACTCAGCATGCAAGCCTGGTGCACAGGAGGTCACTGTCCCGTTTGGAAGATGGGACACGTTAATAAAAGACACAGTGACCGAAGAGGCTTGATCGGCTGAACCAGATACATGTCTGAAGGGCTGAATGGAATGGGTCTGGAACACACATCCCGGAATCAGGAAAGCCCCTGGGAGACTGATGAGATGAGAAGAAGACAAGGACAGACTGGCAGAGAGGAGGGAGACAGAGGTCCTACCCTGTGGAAATCTAAGTGGAAACACACAAGGGATGGCGGAGGAGGCGGGGCAGCCCAAAGCCCGGCTGGACGAACAACTCACATCTCCTTCCTCAACAACCTCCAGCGGGTTCCCGACAACCTCCAGCGGGTCCTGCCCACAACAGTCCTCTGCACACAGCTATTATGATGGTCACCTGAAAGCTCAACTTCACTCCCCTTCTACTAAAAAACCAGGGGCTCCCCACTGCCTCACAAGCCAAGTTCAGGCTCCTGAGTCACACCCAGTAAGTACTCAATGCGTCTGACTGTGTGTGGTTACTTCCATACGTCCTGTTTGATTTGAAGGTTCTAGAAGACGAAAACCAATCTTGCTTATTTTTTTAATATTTTGGTATGTAACAGCTCTTACAAGTATCTTAGGCATAGAACAAGTTCAAGACATATGTATTAAATAAATGAACACGACTTAATTAATACTTTTTAATATAACATTGGCAACGTGGGTGGGCCAGTTGGCAATGACTTTGCATAGGAAGTTAGAAGTTTAGATTTGGTCAGCTACTCAATGATTTTGTATAGGGTAGTGACATGATAAAAAGTGGTATTTGACGTAACTTGCTTTAATTGTGGTCGTAAGTGTCTCAGAAAGGACTAGAAGTAGAAAGATTACTTTGCTAATAATATTTGCTAACAAGATGAGGATTTTTGTCTGTTGATTAGTCACTAATGTGCATATTCTTCAATAAACCCCAAAAGAGAAATTGTCGCATGTATCTTTGCCTTTCATCTATTTTAAACGAGTTCATTTCTGAGTTAAGAGATGACTTTTTTTTATGGCTAGGTAACAGTTATGGCCTCTTGATTTGAAGGAACAGCAACCAAAAACCCTAGAAATTAAGGACAGATACTCTTATTTATGAATTACAAATATTCTACACATTAGAACCTTCCAAATTGACACTCAAAATTTGAAAATTGAACGAATTGCATTTTGCCTATTCTTATTACAATGCAGAACACTTGACTTTTTGGTTTTATCACAGCTAAAATTACTGAGACGGTTGTTTATGTAAGTAGAATTTTGTAATCTAGTATAACATCTGGTTGTGAAATGAATGAATTCCTCAGCATGTGAAAATGTCAGTGCATTAACAATTTCAAGAGGTTGTAACTGGTGCCCACGGAGGTGGTAGAGATTTAGCGCAGAGGGTCTCAATCTGGGCTGCAGCTTAGAAATGCTGGGGAACCTTTAACAGCTATGAACGCTTAAGCCACACCCCAGACCATGTCAATATATTTTAAAAGCTCTCCCCGGGTGAGTCTATTATCCAGGCTTGAGAACCAGTGAATTAGTATTTTCTTTAGCCATGAAGAAATACTTTTTATATCTGGTTTTCTTGATATAGTATCAAAAAGATGAAGTAGCTCAGGGGCAAAAGAGATGACACTACTAACTTTATTTTAAAGAAAAGAAACAAATTCTCACTCACCTGCCTTCTGACAGTGTACAATCTTTTCATACACAGCGTCTGCATTTTCAATCAACGCCTTGAGGGACTGGATCATCTGCAGAGGAAACATCCAGACAGGAAGTCACACAGACAGCTGGACACAGGAGGGTCCGCACTCGGGCGTGAGGCTCTTCCCCCAACGCGGCTGAGTGGATGTGGCGACTCGTCCCTCCATCTGACGTCTCACTACTCAAGTTCATGTGTGTACGTGTTACATGATACAGTCACACCTCCCCACACAAGGGCTTAGACCAGGCTGTGATGAGTATATTCCCCGGGTGGTTAGGCTTGCACAACACTGGATTTGAACCTCAAGCCAGTACCTGAGTTCGTTTCAGTGTGAAAAGCTACAAATAAATATGTGTGCACATCCAATCTGTCCTTCATTTTAACAAAACCTCCTGCGTCACCTTATGGAAAGCTCCAGCGTCTACATGCCTTACTCACCTCAGCCAAGATGCCTCCATCTGAATCAGTTTAAAGCTTACGATGAGGATCAAAAAACAGCGTTTCTTTGATGCATCACTAATGCTATCACTCAAACAAGTAGTTTTAATGTGCCTATCAGTGATTTAAAAAATTCAGTGTTGAGTTCTTGTTCTAAATTGCATGTGCTTGTTTTAGGAGCCGCGCTTGAATTAGGAAAAAGGAACAGGGTACAGCTGACCAATTATCTTACTCACCAAAATGCTGGGGAAAGATCTATCTGAAGTAAACTTTTTGGCTCTAAAATCACTATGAAAATGGGATGGCCAGATTCAGTTCTCATGGCTCAAATGGGGACAATTATGATCCTTGCCATAACTGTAGACTCTAGCTTTTTGTTTTTGTTTTTAATTTAATTTTTATTTTATATCAGAGTATAGTTGATTTACAACGTTATTTTCAGGTGAGCAGCTAAGTGATTCAGTTATACATATACATGTATCTATTCCTTTTCAGATTCTTTTCCCATATAGGTTATTACAGAATAGTAAGTAGAGATCCCTGTGCTATACAGTAGGCCCCTGTTGATTATTAGCTTTTTGTATTTAAATATTTCACATGATAATATTACTCATCTCTTTTACAGGGCCATTCTATCTTGTATAACAAATATCAACCCATCACTGTCCATTCCTTTAAATTCTGCCTTGTTTTTCTTTATAGTATTTATCACTAGCTGCCATAGTAATTATTTTATAGAAACTAAATATACGTAGGTTGGATTACTTATATAACTCAAAGAACACCATATTTTATTAGTTATACTTCTTTAAACTAAAGCATAATCAACACGCCTCTTAAGAAGTACACCAGATTCTTAAAGTGAGTCACACAGCATTTATCAACTTCCACTGTTCTAAGAAAATTATAGTAAACACTGTGACGTTTGAAGGCCAAAGCAGGTGTTCACTTGTGCCTTCATTCATTATTCATGGAAGGTGTCCTGTGGGCAGCCGCTGAGCAGGAATGGGGGGCAGGGTGACCTACAGGACACAGCCCCTGTCTTCAGGAAGTGCATAGCCCAGGGGCACAGCTCCCACTTAGGGATTCGGTATTTTCACATTCGTTCTTCAAGATCTGAGTCATTCCTGCAAATTTAAATATTCTACTTTACAGCTTGACATATTGAACAGGCAGTGATAAAAATGAAGAGCTCAGAACTCGATTATACTGAAAGTCATTTGTACCATTACACAATTTGCATACTGAAAAGGTTCATACCATCCTCAGTAACCTTCTTCAGCTCTGATGCCGAGCCAAACGAGAGGCATCACAAAGCAAGGACTTCCCCCAGCAAGGATGGTGGTTGTCACAGCTCAGTATCAAAGAACTGGCCAACCGTGCCACCATCATTCAAACAGGCGGAAGAAGCAACAAAATGAACCTGGTCCTGAGATGAGTGGGTAGGACAGAAGCAGTAACAGAAGGAAAGCAAGAGAACAAAACAGCAGCATTAAGGCCAGACTCACGCATCCAGACAGCCTACGGGGGAAGGTGGTCAAAACAGATCCACATCGGGGCTGGGGCAGGCGCAGAACGGGCACAGATTTACATGGGTTCCTCAGCTTTGTCATCTAGGACAACGTATTAAACATCACGGAGCCGTAATTTCCTACCTGTAAACTGAGCTGAATAAAAGACACTATGAGGGCTCATAATATTGTGGGGATTCGAGGAGAGGATGCTTGCGGCAGGAACTTGCCAATGGTGAAGTCGCAGTGGACTCCGCGCTCACCCGGGGGCCCGGCAGAGCTCCTTGTGGAAGCCCCCAATTAGCTGAATGAGTGTGCCTTCCTGTCCTGTTCTCATTGGCAATGTTTTACACACCCATTACTGATACTAGTTTTGCTTGACAAGCCTGGTGTGAAGAAGCTCAGAGAAACAACAAATCGCACTATTACTCTTAGAAGCATCTTCCAGTTTAAAGTATTGCCAAAGGTTAAAGAGTGCTGCACCTTTTAACTGTAAAAGACACGAAAGGCTTCAGAAACGCACGTCCACCTCCAGGGGCTAGAGAAGGATGCTGCCCTGCCCCTGTGCTCTGTGACGCCGGAGGACCGATCCTTTACTCTGGGGACAGTCATGCGCTGAGGCTGCACGTGTGGGACCCTGAGGTCGGTGCTGAGAACGCATGAAGAGCAGAGTGACCCGGGGCCACGAGCAAACAGTAATCACATAAAACGTGGCAGTGCCACCGCTGCCCACGTGCTCCTGGGGGTGACAGTGAGATGCTCCTGAGCCAGGGCAGGGTAGTGGGACAGTTCAATAGCAAGTCCTTCTCCCGGTATGGGGGTGAATGTGCCCCCCCGACTTACGTACAGTATATAAATTATGAAGGTGGCTAACACCCCAGGTGAAGGATGCAAACACAGTGAAAAGCCAGCCCCCCAGGCTGGGAAGTGAACAGCGGCAGGTCCCTGCAGAGCATATTGGAGGGGATTCCAGAGGCAGTCAGCCCAAGAGAGGTGGGTACCTGCCAACCAATCAGCAACTTTCAGACACAGGAAGAAAGAAAACCCACCCAGACCTCAGCAGAGATGATTCACCTCCCCATACCTGTCATGGAATGGGCGCATCATTCCCTCTGGGAGGAGGAACTGCCAGTTTATACCTTTTTATAGCTGCAGGGGACATATTTTTAATTAAGTTTATAGTTCTTGTCCACAGCTTGAGTCCATTAACCCTCCACTCCTGCAATATTCGTGTGAGTTCTCCTCGAGTAAAGGCCCCGTCTAGGTGTTGTTCAGGGGACTCTCTGGCCTGTGGGCTCCTGTAAGTGCACTCAGTTAAAGGTCCAGTGGGCCGAGAGGGCAGGACCAAGCCAGGCCGGGCCTCCCTGCCTGCCTACCCGGCTGGCTGAGGTCTTGTTCTAACGTGGCTGACGACTATGACTGAATGCACTGCGGACACAGCAGGGAGACTGTGGAGGCACCGTCAGATCTAGGGGCGCTGCCGCTCGGGCTGGGTCTGCCACTCTGTGACGAGGTGCAATTATAAACAGTACAAGTGTTGGCTGAATGAGTCAACATGGAAGTATTTCAACGCCTCCTTGGCATCAGGTACGTACTTGGCATCCTCCATGTCCTCTAATGCTCACCAAAGTCCACGGGAGGTGGGTGTTGGTAGGGCTGCTTTCACAGATGTGAACACTGAGGACCCGAGAGCAAAGCCACTTTCTCAAGGTCGCCTGCTGGGATGAGCAAAGGGCTGTAACTAGTGAACGGGGAGACGGGGATTCCGTTTGACTCAAAGCCTCTGCTGTTTCCACGATACCAGGAAGGTCTTGACCACGGGCAGCAGCTGAACAGAAGGAAAGCACATTCCAACCAGGAGGATGGACAGAAGCATCAGGGAACGTCCCGGCTCCCGGCAGCCGTTACACACAATACGTCGCATCATCTCAGCTACTGACATGGGCCCAGAAGTGTGTTTTTACAAAGTAATATTTCTATAAAGCACCTTGGGAAAAACATTTTTTCAAATGACAACATTAAACAGTTTACTTGGCTCCACTAACCAATTCATTATTAAAACACAGAAATCAGAAATCATTTCTATTTCATGTGAAACCACTAGAATAAGCATCTCAGACTAGACAAGAGCAGGTACGTGGGGAGTGACATCAAGAGATGAGTCAAAGGGAAAAACTGCTTTAAGTTATCTTGTTTTCTCTGTAGACGTAACATTAATATGTGACTAGAACGCAAGGCCCCGTAGAGTGGCTGGTTTTGTAAGCATGATCTGCATTAATGCACATTTCATCGGGTCACTTTAAATGCACAGGTGTTAAGTCTCAGCACCGAAATCAGACATCCCACTGCCGGCCCGAGTAACTTACCACGTGGACCCTCATATTGTTTACAAGACAAGATGCTTTCAAATAGTTGTTGTTAATGGATTTTACATTAGTGTCCAGTTACCAGTACCTCCTAAATTTCTGGAACAAATGCATTAGGAAAATCTAGAGATTTAACATAGCCCAGAAACCCACTTCATAAATTCGATCAACTCTAAGATAAGGTGTTTTTTTTTTTGTTTTTGTTTTTTTAAGAAATTTATTTATTTATTTATTTTTGGCTGCATTGGGTCTTCGTTGCTGCGCACGGGCTTTCTCTGGTTGCAGCGAGAAGGGGCTACTCTTTGTTGTGGTGCGCGGGCTTCTCATTGTGGTGGTTTCTCTTGTTGCGGAGCACGGGCTCTACAGCGCAGGCTCAGTAGTTGTGGCGCAAGGGCTTAGATGCTCCTTGGCATGTGGGATCTTCCGGGACCAGGGCTCGAACCCATGTCCCATTCCTTGGCAGGCGGATTCTTAACCACCGCGCCACCAGGGAAGCCCCTAAGATAAGGTTTTAATATAGGTCTCAAGAAGACGGAAAGTAGGAAGTTTCAACTAAAGGCAAAGTAAAAATTAAAATTCATATTTTATGAAGCTGGAAGGAAACCAGAAATGCCTTCTGTAAGAATGCCCTGTTTTGAAAGTAACTCCCCATGTCAGTATAAGGCAAACGTCTCTGTTTATAGGTATGATTATGAGAACTACTACTACATTAATATATTTTATATTACTAGATTTCGGTAGACTGTTTCTTTATTTTCTGTTTTGCAACCTGTGCTACACAGCCCTACAAAGTGAGTCCGTTCACCAACGTACAGAAAATAAAAACAAAATTCCCTCTGGAATCTCTCAGCTTTGGTGCTTTTTTTCTGTGTTCTTGAAAGTAACGTCCTCAGCTAACAATGCTACTTTCGTCTTTAACACTACAATAATTATTACTGTGTGGGTGAAGAATTTTTGAATCAAATGCAGGAACTCTGGGATCCGAGACTTCTAAATTGAAATGCAGAGGTAACGTTTCCTTTTGCGAAAGCTTCCAAGTACAGCAAAATGTCACAGAGTTGAACTAATGGAAGAGAAACCATTTATAAAGTTATTGTTGGGAATTACAACATAGCTTTTTAATACTTGAAAATAATATAAAAATCACACATTTGAACTGGGGCATAAAAGTTGCACAGCTGTGGCGGTCTTTAGCTGCAGGCTGCAGTTAAAGCCCCTCCACCTCACACAGGCCGCTGTGCGGGCACCACCCCGGGGCTGAGGCGTTCCAGGTCAGCGTCCCTTCCAGCAAGGTCACTAGGAAAACACTTTATAAACAACAAACAGCTTCCAGAGTAATCTGTCCTAGCTTCCTCATGAAACCTGACTTCCACTTCCACATTTTTCACCATGCAAATTATAGAAAATTACAGAAAAAAACCTATATAATAGAAAAATGAGAGAAATAACTCTGCCAGACAAATATCAAATGATATCACTTGTATGTGGAATCTAAAAAATAAATGATACAAATGAACTTATACACACAACAGAAATAGACCCAAAGACAGAAAACAAACTTATGGTTACCAATGGGGAAAGGCAAGAGGGATAAATTAGGAGTTTGGGGTCAATATACATACACTACTGTATATAAAATAGATAAACAAGAACCTACTGTACAGCAAGAACCTACAAGAACCTACTGTACAGCACAGGGAACTACACTCAGTATCTTATAATAATCTATAATGGAAGAGAATATGAAAAAGAATATATATACAGCATATATATGTCTAACTGAATCACTTTGCTGTGAAACTAACATGACATTGTAAATCAACTACACTTCGGTTAAAACATAAAATTAAAAACAAAAGGAAAGAACTCTGCCAGATAGAAAGCACTACTGGATTGTTAATGAATACGCAGAGAGGAGTGTACGTGGCTGCTGCCACATACCAACCCCCTTGCGGGTGTGATGGTAGGGGCCAGGACAGAGATCCACGTGCAATAACCGTTAGGCTCTCTAGACATTTCCACTTGCGTTAGAGGAAAGTAGGGAACGTGGTTAGAAAAGGGCCAGACTGGATGCGATACGGAGTTACAATTTTAAGCTGAGATGTGCTGTGATCAAGGTAGAATTTCAGGCTCTGAACGAAGAGTAAGGAAGGAATGGGGGATGGGGGTATGAAAGGGGGGGCAGGACGCAGGGGGACTGGGAGAGAGAGATGGGCTGGAGAGGGTACACCGGGAAGGACAGAGCAGGACCCGGTGACTGATGTGCTGTGGGCACAGAAGGAAGAGCCAAAGACAAAGAGGGTAAACCGGACAGATGAGGAGGCTGTGCCGCACCCGACCGCTGCAAAGCTTTTCCAGGTTTACAGTGTGTCTCTACGGTGTTAATTCATCCAGGAAGTGGAGTTCCGCCCCAGCTGAGCAGAGGACTTGGCAGTGAACGGGGCAGTCTTTTGAGGATCTGTAGCAGCAGCTAGAAACCGTGGGAAAGCTTGGTTCTAGGGCTGGAAAATCGGAAGTTTTCTGCACCAAGGTAGCAGCTGAGAGGAAAGAATGTCTACATCTCTGAGGGAGGAATTTTAAAGATAAATGAGATGAAAACATCACAGCAACACTGCAGATAATAACAAGCAGAGGGAAGCTGTGTAAGAGATGCAGAAGGCGTGGGCAGAGGGTCAGGGACCGAACAAGGATGTTGAACATTTCCAGGGGTGGGAGGAGAGCTTCTGGAAGGTCTACAGTGTTACGAGCTCCGGACTTGGTCATTTGGTAACTCTGGACAATAAGATGGCAGTGCTGACAGTTCTGCTGTGTGACAGATGTATTCCTAAAAATCACCGCACTATTAAAAAAACCGTGTGATAAAAAACACAAGGTTTGTGGGGAAAATGGGGTCAGGGCACAACACTCAGAAATTCTGCAGTGACACGTTACAAAAGGCAGGAGCAGAATACAAGTGACAGCACAGTCCTGCACATGGGACGTAGTTAAGGAACGTGAAAACGCAGCAGTGGGCATGGTGTGTGGCACCTGACCTTGAAAAAGACCTGGAGGGAAGGGCTGCAGCTCCTGAGTTCCTGTGAGCGGTGGAGGGAGGGGGTCTGACGTCTGGTGAGAGGTTATAACTGAGATGCCGAGGGCGCAGCGCAGGACACACCCAGTGATCTGATGTAGCAGCTGGTGGGTGTGAGAGGTGGGTGTGTACATTCAGTTCACCCAGGTGCAGCGTTCTGCACTCCCTAGTGTTTCTTGCCATCAAAACCGTGCACGGGCAAACACAAAATCCGCGTTCAGTTAAAATGATCCCTTACTGTATTGATCACATGCAAATGAATTTGCATGTTCAAAACAAGTGTTATAACTGGCTATAAAAGGGAAAGTATTTCAAGATCTATGCAATTTTCTTGTGAAGTAAAGTTAAACGCTCAGTATCTATCATAGTCAACTGAAGTATGCTTTTGGCATCATATAAGACCTCCTCCACACTGTATTCAACTATTTTAACAATCATTTCTTGCCAGAGAAGAGATGCCAAGTGCTGTATAAATCTGGAGCAAATTATGAGCTAAGAGTGACCCAGAGTCCACATTCAGGAAGCCAAGAATTCTCTAGCTTTTCAACATGCTCTGATTCGTCATAAAGTTCACTGCAAAGCTAGGGTGGTATGTACTTAAGGGTGAGGCACGTAGCTTTCCTGTTACTTACCTTTTATCTGAGCTACACGCTGAATCTTCATGCACTACATTTCAGATCAAACCCTGTAAACTGAGATCCCATCTCATCTGTAAGTATCTAGCTGAATTTTCACATGATGAAAAGCCTCTCCTACCACAGTCAATGTCTCCGTCTACTCCTTCTCACTCTCAATCAATATATAACCAGATTCACACACTTAGAAAGGGCTGTATTTCACAGATTAAACTTCAAGTTTTAACTAAACGGTAGTTCCTGAAGTGAATTACCATGTCAATATAAAAGCAAAGAGACGGGCTTCCCTGGTGGCGCAGTGGTTGGGAGTCTGCCTGCCGATGCAGGGGACACGGGTTCGTGCCCCGGTCGGGGAAGATCCCACATGCCGCGGAGCGGCTGGGCCCGTGAGCCATGGCCACTGAGCCTGCGCGTCCGGAGCCTGTGCTCCGCAGTGGGAGAGGCCACAGCAGTGAGAGGCCCGCGTACCGCAAAAAAAAAAAAAAAAAGCAAAGAGACATTATGCTTATTACACACAGAGTAATACAGGTTTTGCCTGTACTCATCTAAATAACCATTTGGATTCAGTATAAAATTCATGGAAATAAATAGTATCATGTAGTCAAAACAACCAATTTATCGCTCTAGGTGCTTTCTTTCTCCTAGTTGCTTTGGTGCCTAGTGCACTTGGGATGGACCAAACGTTTACACTGTGGGTATTTCTGAGAGGCACTTCCAGCATTAGCCACTAGAAGTCCTTAGTAATACACATTTGTAGGTTGAAGGAGAGGAGAAAGGAGCAAAGACAGAGAAAACACCATAAAGAGGAAATTAAGGAGGGGGGAGAAAAAGCACTATATAGAGGAATAAAAGAAAAAAGAACAATAAAATCACAGAGCCAGAGCTTAGAGGAATTAAAACAGTGAATGCACAAGGATGATTTACCTTATTAAAAACCATCCTTCAAATCAGATAAGAAATTTTTATTTTATGCAGACAAGTTAATAAACTATAAAGCCACAACCAAACCTTTACGTGAAAGGAATTCACTCATATTTCTAGATTAATTGAGACTTAGATTACTAGAAGTCTCCATGTTGCCAAATATATTTAAATAGGTCAGGGCTGGTGAAGCTCGGTAGTGCAGAATAGCACAGGGAAAATAGAAAAGGGCTCTGGAAAAGCTGGGAGTTCCAATAAACCAAGAGATTAGTCACGAACTCAATGTACAGATTTTAAACGTTTATTCTACCAGAAATTGTTGGCAAAGTTTTAAATTTTCTGCATAGTTTTAGTTTCAGAAGTACACAGAATGTCAACAAGTTGAAAAGAATTTTGGTTTTGATCTTGTACTGCTTCTGCTGCTGTATGATACGATACTCAGAGAAAACAAAAACTGTTGAAAATTGAGCAACAAAACAGAACCCAAACTACCCTAAAAAGGAATTCCAACGCAACTATAAAACTATCCAGAAAAACTGTATAATAACTCATACCACTTCACATCACACTGTGCTTTTTTCTGTGTAGAGAGCTTGTATATAGTAAGTTCACATGCACTCAAATGAAAATAACCCTCTTATTTCTCCATTTTATGACCAACCTCACACAATCAGAAGTTTCCTTAGGGAAGAACTCGGGATGTTACATGTCATTTTGCACATGATTACTGTGGGAAGCCTTATTCCACATTCTCATGCTAAACAGGCTACTTTATAGCACATGATGAATCATTTTGCACCACGGTGACCTCACGGGTGCACGCATACCCCATCCTCCCCGGGGCCCGTGGTCACGGGCAGCCTCTCAATGCTGTAAAACACTTCTCCGATTATCTCAACTACAGTAGCGATGTGCTTACGGACACCCTCGTACCATCTCAGCATGAAATTTAAGTGCACCTTGTGATCAAATACCCTCTGTGGCCATGACAGCAGGAAAGGATATGAGTATGGGAGGGGCTTAGCAGCTGGGAAAGGAGCTTTCCACGAGGCCGGGAGGCAGCCAGGGTGTCCAGTGGGGATGCAGTCTACAGCCGGCCACTTGTTTCTGCTTCCAGTAAATGTCTGGGAAGAGGGAAAGGAGGGCCAGGGCACCACTGTGACTTCCTCAGTCTTCAAAGTTTTAAAGAACGTGAGTGCAGAGGCTACATCTTTGATGGAGGGGAGTGTCTCCAAAGAACTGATGAGACTGGATTAAAACCTGGCCTAAGTCATCCCTGCAGGAGAAAAGGGGAACTCGAGCTCATTAAAGCCAACTACTCAGTGAGAGAGCTACTTGCGGAGACTGTATTAGGAACTTCTGGATGCTCCATAACTCTTTCAAGAGACCGAGGATACGCTCATTTAAAACTATTATTATGAGGGGCTGCCCTGGTGGTCCAGTGGTTAAGACTCTGCCTTTCAATGCAGGGGGCGTGGGTTTGATCCCTGCTCAGGGAACTAAGATCCCACATGCCTCAGGGTGCAGCCAAAAATTGTTTTTAAAAAATAAATAAAAATAAATAAAACTATTATTACGAAATTAATTAAATTTCAAAAGATACAGTTTGAATTAAACATAGTTCCACTTTTATTACCATCTACTTATACCAAGGTTTTTCTCCAAGGGGATCAAGGTGATTTAGAAACTCCTAATTAACAGACGGTAATTCAATCATAGTCTTACTGTAAGGTGTCATTAGTTTCTCTCAGGTCTGTGATAGCTAAGTCTAGAT
Source organism: Hyperoodon ampullatus (assembly GCF_949752795.1). NCBI lineage: Eukaryota > Metazoa > Chordata > Mammalia > Artiodactyla > Ziphiidae > Hyperoodon > Hyperoodon ampullatus. The sequence continues at coordinate 29,975,669 of NC_136918.1, forward strand.
GTTAGTTAACAGAGGAAAGCAATTGGAGACTTCTCTGTAATGAAGAGCATTACTTTTGAGCCCAGTAAAGAGTCTGCAGTACTCTGGAACAGCAGAGCTAGGAGTGGGGCAAGAACCACTAGACCAGCTACTACAGTATTTACGGCCTTTCTGGTGTCAGCCACAGAACTCACAGCCTCCTGCATCTTCCCCTTTCTGAGTAGAGAGGCAACTCCCCACGCAAGGTTGTGGGAAACCTAACCTTCTGCTTTTCACTTTGCAATTTTAAACCTGCCTTTATGAAACGGAGTAACCACGTCTCCATATACAGCAAAGCTGCTGCTGTGAAGTTCGAGTGATGCTAAGATATACACACAGAGAAGTCTTAGAGCATCAAGAGCTGCTTGTTTCTAGCCTTTGAACTCATACTGACCTGATAATGAGTACCGTGTATTGAGAATTTCCTACGCCCTAAGCTACTTACATGTGATCTCACCCCCTCCGAGGTGGTGAGACCCTGCCCCTTCTACAGATGAAGAAGTGACGTGCCCGGGTCACAGAGTGAGCACCAGAGCAGGGACTTCTCATGCTCAGGGCTCATGTTCTTTGCTGGCACCACCATCCCCCAAGCCCCCACTCACCTACTTCCAGGGTGCAGGCAGGGTCCCCCTTCCTCCCCCAATTGCTAGTCCCAGCGTCTCTGTGCAAGAATGATATTGTACACACGTGTTCACACCCATGCCCACCTGCCCCGGGCTGTGTGAACTCACAACTGCACTCACGGAGATGTGTCCTTGGCAGAACACACCAGGGCACATCTCCTGTGCCCTGGGAGTCGGCTCACGATGCAGGTGAGAGAAGGACCAGGACAAAGACTAGCCAAGGTGGACCCACAGACCGCGGATACTGCGTGCGGGGTCCGGGTTTCCTTCCCCGGGAGCACAGCAGTGTGGTACCCAACAGGGCCAGCGAGCGTCGGGATGAAGGGTGTGACAACTGAGGGATGGTGGCTGTCTGGCATTCAGGGACTTCTCGTTTGGCCCACCAGGAGCCCATGCCCACCTACTAGCTCACGTGGCACTCAACTTCTGAGCATGCTTTGGCAAAGCATGAAACGCTCTTCGTATATGAGCCACGTTCCCATCTCAGCGGCCTTTGCTGAATCAAGCGCCTCTCCTGTCTGGCCTCCTCTCCCCTCCATTCCTCAACCCTGGGGGTGTGTCCTCCTTAGGACCCACAAATCTTTAAGAGTAGGGCATTGCAGACAGGGCAAAGAATCCTCTGGTAAAGGGCAGGGGAGACTGAGGGTCTGAATAAGAGGTCAATGGTCTGGGGACCTGAGACGCTCGTGCCTTCCTTCCTCCCAGCTGTCCCAGGCCTGGCCCCCCGCCTCAGGCCCTGCCCTTCCCACAGGCAGCTGGAGCTGTCCAGGAACCTCCTCTTCCTGCACCGGCACAGGTGCCCCTCACCGCCTTAGGACGGAGACGGTGAGACCCTCTGGTACTGAGACTGGAAGGACAGCCACTCCACCCTCCAGCCGTCGCCAGCCCCAAACCTAACCCTCCCAAGAAAGGCTTTCCGTGCACCTGTAAATGAGCCAAGTTCAGGGAAATGCAGGTACTCCGGGACATAGAGGTAGGGCGGGAAGGACACCTGATATCTGTGTCCTCTAGATCAAGGGCGTTTTCTTTCACTCATTCATTCATTCACACATTCGTTCATAAATATATTTTGAGTGTCTGCCCTGTGGCAGGCTCTGTCATGAGAATGCAGTGATGAGGACACACAGGGTCGCAGCCACCCCGGGGGCTCAGATCTGGGGGGGAGAGAGAGAGGTGCCTTAAGAAAAGGAATCAAACCAATGAATGTAGAATTACAGGTTGTGATGAGTGTAAGAAAGCAGCAAAGAGCATGAAGAACAGCAGGGTGTGTGACCCTCCAGCCCTACCCCCAGCAACCGTGGGAGAGGATCTGGGTTTGGGCTTCACCTCCAGGTGGAGGTGGAGAGAGCTTTAAATAGAATGTGGTTAGCACTGCCTGGATTTTGTAATTCTAGAGAAAGTCGTCCTCCCCACCTTAGGGGAGGGTGAGAGGAAACTAGGGGTTTTCAGAAGAGATGCAGAGCCTGCCCACCGGCTCCACCCAATTCCCCTTTCTCTGCCCTACCCTCCCCCTCCCCTAACAAGAAATGCCTGACCTGAGCACTGCTTAAATTCAATCCTTAGATGGCTCGTTATTCCTGCCTCATTACCAAGCAGCGCAATCATGATTATACATCTCGCTAAATACATGTAAACTAAAGTTAGTTACAAATTTTACTGGATTATAACACAAGATTCTGGTTGACTGTCACCATTTTTTTGCTGGAATAGCACGCTGTCCTCATGGGCCCTGCAAGCAAACTGGAATTTTCACCGGCTTTCCTTTCCTAGTTCCCGCCTCTGGTGTTTATAGTTCTGACCGTCAAACACTAACAAGTAGTTTTACTTCTTCAGGGGTCCACCGCCTCTTCCAGGACAGAACTCGGGTGCCCTCCTCCTACTGGGGTAACAGAGTAAAATGATGTTCTATGGATCTACATTCAAAATGCACTGAGTACATTATTTAAAAAAGAAGAAGAAAGAAAACCTTTAAAGTCATGATTTAAGCTGGCCAAAGTGAATCTGGAAACCAGTGCATCAAAATACCCTTAGGGCTTTTTCCCTGATCCTCTTTTTGAGGGGTTGGCAAACCTTTCCTGTGAAGGAGCGGACAGTAAATATTTTAGGCGACCGCTCATCTCTGCTGTCACAATGTGAAAGCAGACACAGAGAAAGTGTCATGAACGTGCTCTAACAAAATTTCCTTATGGACACTGAGGCTTGCATTTCATATGATTTTTACATGTCCTGAATTTTTATTTTTTGACCATTTAATATGTAAATACCATTTTAAGCTTGCAGCCCATACACAAATGGGTGGTGCCAGCTAGGCCCACAGGCCAGCGTTGCCCGACCCTGCTCTAAAATGCCACACCATGCATCACTTGGTGACACTGGACTAAAAGTATTCCAGAGAATATAGTTTGACATGCTACATGCACATTTTAGAACAGAACATGAAAAATCAAGTACAGTTTGTATCTTAAAAGCATAAACATATGTTATATGTAAACGAGGGAGAAATTTGGTCACAGAGAATTGTAACATTGGTCAAAGGCTTTCACGGACTTATAACATAGCTAGAGGTTAGTTTTAGGAAATCAGCTAAAAATGAGTAACTACAATCTTGGTTACATTTAGCTAAATACTCAAGCTATCTCTATTCACAAAGACAGATTTTTTTTTTTTTTTTTGGCTTTTGGCACCAGATAAGCGATTATTCAAAGCTAAAATTATTTTGTGCCATATAATGACATAAATGATGGTATCACTCCATTTAATCTCTCTCTGGTATAGGAGTATAATAATTATAAAGAAAACTAGAATAATCAACATTGGTTTCAAAGAAAATACTTAAAGATTTCCATAAGTAGATAAAGGACTTCCTGTATAAAACCTGCACATAAAAATCTATAAGAGTTAGCCGTAAAGATGTGACTAATACTAAACGTAGTAGGGAAAGAAATGTTTTAACCTACTTAACATGTTATTTTTAAGTTAACTGATAATTAAGCTTGTTGAGTTAAACTTAACTCTTAACACATCATACTGTCCACCCACTGAGTTGACTGGGAGAGTAATTTTCTTATGGTTCAGAATTTTAAATGCCTTAAGTTAGAAAAGACTTAAAAACCATTATTAAGTGCTATTTTTATCCCTGATAAATTCATGTGGTAGTAAAATCAGATTTCTGGCGTCAAGGGTGGTTATTTTAGTGGGGTGAGTGGCATTAATTATTTACCAGCAATCTGAGGGAATATAAGTGAACAGAATGAAAACCAGGAACCGTTAAAATAGAATAGTAAGTGACAGTTCCTGCGGTCCCCACTGGCACAGCGGTTAATGTGTATGGTGGAGAGTTACCACCAGACAAGTGCCGATTCGAGGGGTTTGGTGAGGCTGGGGGTGAGCCCTTCCCACTACACAAAACTAGAAATAATGAATCCGTAGGCAGTGCTGAATTTTATTTCTCTTATAAACCCGAGGTCAAACGTAACATTTCAATAAAATATATGCTTAAAGCTTAGAAAGTGTCAAATATTACTGTCAGGAATACATCAAGCTGCAGAGAAAAATCACTACTGCCTCATTATTCAAAAGACTGTGGAAAACCACCTTTAAAAAATTTCTTCCAGGTCATGACTAGGGACATAAAAGACAGGAGAAAAGGTCAGAAATGAGTACATCCTACTGCCAAGAAGTGATGCCAGAAGGTGGCCCAAGTAAGTGTCAACAATTACATGTAGTACTCAAAAAAATTCCAAAATATATGATCTTTCATATAAACTGGTTATTTTGATAGCTTCATCTTCATGGAGCAGATTCCATCCAAACTATCCCATTTCTTAGAGAGCTGTCTTCTAAAATGTGATTGCACATCCAGAGACTATGTGTCCATGAAAACAGAGGAGACTCATCACTGCATTTACAAACCAATCTATGTACCACCACTAACAACTTTCTAGGGGTATCTGAGTAATTGCAATCTTTCCAACTCAACTCCGAATGGGATTTGCAACGCTGCCGATTTTCTCAATGGAAAAGCATTTGCTTCTCTAAACTATATAAGAATGGGTGTCAATAAATCAAGTTAAGCTCCAGTGAATGGATCTTGCATTTGCCAAGTCAGGGAATGATATCGGAATATCGAGATACTAAACAATAAAATTCTGTTATCACTGCAACTTACATCCTTTCTAAACTTCAACCTGAATACAGACAATGATGGGACACAACGAAATTTAAACAATTCATCTTTTTGATGCATCTTTGACAGAAGAAAAATACTTCTAAAAAAAAGGTTCACGTGTGTGATTCTTACTGGTTAGTTGTAGCCAGCACTGCTAAAATAATCACACAGGCAAAACATCCCCATTTAACTGGCTGGAGAATGTTCTGAATCCCACATGGAGCTGACAGCAGGCGCAGCCACAGGCTCAGGTGGCAAAGGCAGCCACCTTCCTGAGCTGGATGAAGAATCACCATGGGCTTCACACCCCCAACTCCCCATCTGGTCAGAAACTGCCACCCTAGGAAAACTAAGATAAACAGTGAAGGTGCATTTCCTGGGTCCTCCAGTGGGGTGTGGCCCAGAGAGTGCTGGGTGTTTCAGAGTAGAGTCCACATGTAGGGGGCTCCAAGGGTTCTGTCCCAGGACAGCTTACGACGAGGGAAAGGAACACAATGATCTCTCAAAGCAGCCAGCACAGGCTGGCACAGCTCCCTCTGTCCCAACGGCACAGGTCAGAGGGTCAAGGAGAGACACAGCTCCCCTCTGAGTGCAAGGTCAGAGCAAGCCAGAGGGCTCCCAGACACCAGGGGCGAAGCAGGCTGAACGCATCAGTGAGCCGTGAAAGGCAGGTTCTAGATCGGCCAGTCTTCACTTTTGTGGATCTGAAAGGATTCGGAACTCACAAGCTGCTAAAGACACATAAATTATCACACACCAAAAGCCAACTCAGTCCTTTGTTTCTTGATCATCACTTTCCTGTTTGAAAAGGATTTCCACCACAGAGGACAATCACATCCACAAAACTGGCTGTAGACACAGTACCACGCTGTGCACACCACAACAGTGATCACGAACTTCAAGACGGCAAACAGATTCTGGATGCTGTAAAAAGTGTTCTCTTCAAGAAAGGGCAATATATATATATATATATATATTTTTTTTTTTTTTTTTTTTTTTTTTTTTTTTTTTTTCCGGTACGCGGGCCTCTCACTGCTGTGGCCTCTCCCGTTGCGGAGCACAGGCTCCGGACGCGCAGGCTCAGAGGCCATGGCTCACGGGCCCAGCTGCTCCGCGGCATGCGGGATCTTCCTGGACCGGGGCACGAACCCGTGTCCCCTGCATCGGCAGGCAGACTCTCAACCACTGCGCCACCAGGGAAGCCCAAGAAAGGGCTATATATTATTAAGAGTATTCGATGCATGTTTCAATAGCAAATCAGAAATTCTGATTCTGGAAAACTTCAATTGCTACAAGACTATATGCATGAGATACATGTCCCTAGAGTTATTTCCCCCCTTTTTTCCCTCTCTTGGCAATTACTAGGCTTAACATAAGTTCTTCATCAATCCCAACATGCCAAAGGGAGGCCACATTTCCAAGATGCTCTAAGAAGAATGTTATTCACTTAACAACACTAGTCAAAGTATTCAGACTCCATTTCTCTTGATGATCATTACATAATCCCTAGTTCTTACAGCTGGCACATCAGACTTCTGACTCTGCCTTAGCACCCAGGTCTCTCTCTAGGTGATATTTCCAGAAGTTTGTCTCTCTGGGAATCCAGGAGATGAAGTGCCGTGGGGAGGGAAACGCTGCCAGCTGCCTGGCGACAGCAGTGGGAGGTGTAACGAGGAGAGTGTAAAGCTGTGTTTTTTCCCAGAGATGTTGCCATAGTTTATAAATCATTTTGCCCTGGGGCTTTCCACCTACTCAAAGAGCAAGTTTCAGAGTCTAGGTGAAAAGCAGCTATCTTGTAAAAACAAAGACACTTCTCGGTTTTAAAGGTCAGATTAGATTTTTATTTGGGTTCCCACCAAAATGGCAGGTTGAAAGTCAGGATCTGTCAAGGAGAAACTCTTTTCTAAACTATTTTAACATATCAAGGAACAACATATGTAGGCCCCAGAGCATCACCCCTAGTGCAGAGGAGATGCCCCTCCACCGACCACGGCTGGGCCAAGCGATTGCAGCCCTAGGACAGGAGGAGGAAAGGGGCAGTGGAGGGGACGTTGGGAGCCCGCCTCTTGGAGCCTTGAGGACGAAGGACGGAGCCAGGAAATCCCTGTGCTGCACACACCAGCCCCAAGGTGCACTGGGGTGGGCGGTGGTGAGCTTTGGGACGTTCTTTAGCAAGGACACAGAAAGGAGACTTTCTGCAGCTGCACCCTCTACAGGCAGCTAGTGGCCACTGTTAGAGGAGCTGAGGGAAGAGAGAAAGTCTGAGAGACTGAGCATTTTACCTAAAGAGCCAAGCAACCACAACCCAAAATGGATAATGTGAATTAAGGCAATGGACCAGGGTTACGAAAGGGAACTAAAATTGAGGGTCACCCACCTGCCCCTAAGACAGCTGGGAAAGCTGCATTTCCTTCCCCATCTGGGCTGAGTGTGTGGTCTGAACTCAGTCTCTGCCCCACAGGCATGAGGTGACAACAGGCTGAAGAAACTGGAAGTCGGCCAGCACTGCTGTCTCCACTCGGCCCAATTCTGTTTATTCGAAGCCTAGTGGGGACAGGAAGTTGACCGAGCAAACCAGGATAAGGAAGGCAAACGCTTCTTCCCAGCTTTGACCAGCCACTGATGCACGCGGCGACTGACCAAGAAAACCACGTCTATTACTGATAGAGGATGCTCAGAATTTGAGAGATGTACACAGACTTTTAAAAGATGTCCTGGGGACTTCCCTAGTGGTCCAGTGGCTACGACTCCATGCTCCCAATGCAGGGGGCTCGGGTTCGATCCCTAGCCGGGGAACTAGATCCCACATGCATGCCACAACTAAAGATCCCACATGCCACAAGGAAGATCCCACACGCTGCAACTAAAGATCCGGCGCAGCCAAATAAATATTGAAAAAACTGTCCTGGTGGGTCTTTGACAGAAAGAAGAACTCAGAAAACAACTTAAGGAGGTAACTTTAGCCACTGAAGAAACAAAATAAATTATTTCTAGTCAAGAAGAGAATATATCAAAAATAAACACTGAAGGAATAATACAAGAGCAAAATCCCACATTCAAGTGGGATCTGATGGGAACATGGGAAGCAATTCCTCTCCTCTTGCACAGGAAGAAAAAAAGACTACAGCACTTCAACGATCTTAGTTTTATCAAAAATGTAGTAGTGTTCTTCTGCATAATGCATCTGCTTAAAAGGAAGTTCCCTAACTTTTCTGGAGCTTTAGGTTCCAGATATATTACATACATATTTCCTACCAGATTCAGTGAAATAAAGTGTTTGAGAAATAAGCAATCTTGTTCTGCCCCCTTCAGAAGCAACAGAAAGGCTCTAACAGAGCAAACAGTGAGAGACCCCACCAAACACATGGCCCCGAGCCACAGCCCCATCACCGCTCCCCAGGTGGCTTGGTTCAGGGGCTGAAGTGATGCCAAGAGCAGGCTCCCGTTTCTCGTTTACCAGTACGGTGGGACAGCACTGCAGTTACTCAGGAATTGCAAACTGCAGAATAGTATCTGCAGTTGGTGCATCAGATGGTACAGTGGCTCGCTTCGTACTTTATCGCTTCTTGTCTGAAGACACCATCTGACAACATGTGGGACTCTGTTAAGGTTTGCATCTCTGTCCTCCCAGAGAGTCTGGGGCTGGGTATCAAATTTAACTGGTAAAAAAACAGCCGCTGATGAAGGCTCTTTCAAGGGGATTGCCAGCCCCTAAAATGCTACTGTTTTATAACTGTTCTTGCTTAGCGTCTGCAGGTGTGTGTTTCGCAACTGTTCTTGCTTAGTATCTGCAGGTGTGTGTGTGTGTGTGTGTGTGTGTGTGTGTGTGTAAGAATACTTCTACATATGTGTCCCTCGATGGTTTCTGTGGAGACACGTAAAACATGAAAAGCGGATGAGAGACACAGTCATGCAACCACCACCATATCACACCGTGAAGCACCATCTCCCCTAAGTTTCTCAATCTCCCTGCTTCTGGTGGCTGAGTGGCAGCCTCTACATCTGATCTGATGATACGAGTGATACCATCATCACATTCCATCCTTTAAACATTACTTTTCCCTTCCCGTGGGGTTGGCAGTCGCGCTGAAGTGGGTCAGCTGTATGGTTTTTTTCTGTTTGCTTGTTTTGGTTTGTTTTTTTTGCGGTACGCGGGCCTCTCACCATTGTGGCCTCTCCCGTTGCGGAGCACAGGCTCCAGATGCGCAGGTTCATCAGCCACGGCTCACAGACCCAGCCGCTCCGCGGCATGTGGGATCTTCCCAGACCGGGGCACGAACCCGTGTCCCCTGCATCGGCAGGCGGACTCTCAACCACTGCGCCACCAGGGAAGCCCAGCTGTATGGTTTTGATGATGCCAGAGAAACCATTTTGGAAACATCATTGGCTGGACCTCCCCTGTCACTGAATTAAACTAGAGGCTTTGGGTTTCTGCTTTTCCCCCTGTAGCAGAGTATATTCACCTTTCCCTAATCTGTCTATTTTCCCCCTCTTTGTAGCTCAGTCTTATCCCAAGGCATAATAGTCTATTTTTCTACAATTATAAAAATTGGGAGAGTTGACACCTCCAATTAAAAGATGCTTTTAATGTCAAGTTCTGAGGCAGAAGAGTGATAAAAGCAGCCACAGAGGAGATGGGAATCAATAATAACCTTATTACAGATGATCTCTGCTTGGTCCAGATGGGCAGACTCCATCAATTATGAAGTGTGATTTCTCTCTTCCCTGCATTAAGCAGTGGCCAGAGAAAATACAGGAACCCATACCAACAACATACAGCTGAGATGCTGCATGCCGACTGCCAACATATCTGTGTAAGAAAAAAACCCTTCCCTTCACATATTTTATTTAAAGGACCTTGTTTTATTTAAGAAATATTTAAAGCCATGAAGTAGAAGGGACGATTCAGTAACTTATATAAAAATATTCACCGCAAGCAAATAACATGCTCCTAGACAAAGCATCTTGTTCCTTTTTTTTTTTTAAACACTAAAAACTACTGTTCTCTACTGGATAAACGGATTCCTCAGAGAGTGCTTTCTTAATTAAGTGTGAAGGCAATTAAAATCAAGATTTTTGTGAAGCTGTAAAAGATGGAAACAAATTAATTTCAGATAGAAAGCAGAGACAAAGGAACTGCAATGACAAGAATGAATTCATGGGTAATCTCCGAGCAGCTACGGCTGCTCGACAGTCCGCCACTGTGTATGTGAACAGCCATGCTCTCTGTGACAGAGCTGGGCATCCTTTTCTTTCCTTTTTCCTCTTCTCTCCTTTTCATTCCCTGTCACTTCATCGTCAATTTACTTACAATGACTGAAGCATATTCCATAGTGCAGAGAAATTGTAGCAAAACCAAGGAAGAAGACTTTTCTTCTTTAAAAAATGTTTATGTGCTAAGGACACTTAACATGAGATCTACCCCTCTTAACAAATGCTTACCTGTACAATGCATTACTGTTGACTAGAGGTACAAGGTGCTACTGTACACGGGTCTCTAGAACTCCTCCATCTCTCACTTAACTGAAACTCCGTGCCTGTAATAACGTTCTATCTCCAACGCCTGGTAACTCCCAGTCTAGTCTTTGATTTTATGAATCTGACTATCTTAGATGCTTCATTTAAGTGGAATCCCACAGGGCTTGTCTTTCTGTGTCTGGCTTCTTTCACCGAGAATACTGCCCTCAAAGTCCAATGAAAAACTTTTAAAGAGAACTTTCTTTTTATGTAACACTTCACAAAATATTTAAACTTCCAGTGCTTTCTCTCAGTCAAGGAAGAATGTTGACATCTTGGTCTCTATTTGTTAGCATAGATCTCATAACATTTTTAAAAATTTAAGCGTAAAGCAGATGGTAAATCTGAAACTAATAAGCAAAGATAGCTGGAGAGCTGAATTGTTACTTTCATCAACATTAAAAAGGGTGGTAAAAACCACTTTAGTATAAAAAGATGATGATGACGGGAGAGGGGAGATGTGGTCCTGAAGCCTCCCTCCCGGCGGATCATCCCAGGAGCACTGTGTGTTACGGAGAGGGGACCCACTCACTCACCAGAATCTCTTACTCAGGTTACATAATCCTTATCTTCTCCAAATCAGCCTTTAAACACATGAGAGAACGAGCTCAAGTGTGATATCTGATTCTCAACAGTGGATGCATTCAAGTTCACTGACACACAGTTTCAAGTAAAACGCTTAAATTCTCTGTTTTCTGAAGTAATAATACAAAAGATATATTCAGGTACTTATAATCAGATTCCACTGAGTGGAACTCAATCTGTTGAATACAGTCTTCCTTATTTTAAGCTCATCGGATCTGCCTTTTAACATACGCCAAAGTACACAAGATGAATTCTTCTCCACCTTCGTGGGGGAGCAAGAATCAGAAATAAGGTACCTGGGACTTCAAGGGCCCCACATGAACAACGTCAGATCATGATGATTGGCGCTATCTGGCCTTTATGGGCAGATTCATCAGTCATCTACACACCACACATGGCTCATCTTCCTGATCTGGACTGCAGGGCAAAAACTGGACAAAGAGACTAGTCAGGCTCTAAACCTGCCATTAGAACCACTAATGGTGTGCCATTAATTTGATGCACCACTAGGTTTCCATTTTCTCATCTGCAAAATAAAGACGCTCAGCAGGCGGCCTCTTAGTTCTCTTTCACCCCTACCCTCCCACAGTCCATAATCTTGATTCTGAGCATGGCCCTTTGCTGCTCAAAAATGTGCAAGAACTCCCACGGTCCACGCTTGAATTTCCTAGAACACGTGCTTCCCATTTCTGAGAGTGTTTCACCCTGTGAACTCAGCCTGCAACAGTCTCCTTTTCTTCACCTGCTGAAATCTGAGTCGCTCTTAAGGGTCAGAGGCCAGTGTTTCCTTGAAGTCTTCCTAATTCCTAAACTTGAAACTGACCGTTCTCTCCCACGAACATCCAAATAATCTGTTTACATATTTTAACACATCTATCTATCATCTATCCTCTCACTATCTCTGGATATGTTTCATCTCTTTCACTAAACTGCGAACTCCTCCAGGGAGGAAAAGCCTCCCTTGTGTGACCACACAGTCACTCCCACTCTCCAGACCAGTCCCTCCCTATTTCTCCCCCATCTGCCTGATCTAAGAAGGCGTCTGTGTTTTTCTTCCTCTGCTCCCGAGTGGCTTTGACACCCGCCTTCCTGAGCAACGTCCCAGCCTCAAACCTCACCACTTCCGGGATCCAAGGAGGGATGACAAATAGGGCAAAAAACCACAATTGGGGCCACTCTGAAGACCTGTCTGTTGGTGGGATCACAAGAGCCATTAGGACAATCTAGGGGCCGGGGGCAGGGTGACCACACAACTAATTATCTAAACAGGGACACTTTTAAGGGTTAAAGGGAGAACGATTAATAATTATGCTGGGACAACAGGTGTACAAGCAGGGTCTGTCCCAGGCAAATGGGGCTGCAGGCCACCCTGAGCATGGGCCCTCTTTCCTAGCCTCCACACCGGCTTACATGGTGCCTACATTTCCACAATCAGCTCCTTCCCTGCACTCTTCTTTTTCACAAAGACACTGGCATATTTCAGCTACAACTCGTTTATTAATAAAAGTTTAGACAGAAAAATAGTCACAATCTTGACAGCATAAATACATATCTGTACACTCTTAGGAGATACCGCAATCTTGTCCTCACTGGAGGGCAACTTCAGCAGTGCAGACTCGCAGTAACACAGGACTTTGTGGGGGAGGGGTGGATTTCTCAAACTACGCTTACTTCTCATTTGGAGTCTTCAAACTATCAATGGGAAGTCAACGAAATGAAGTAAGATCTTATTTCTAAGGCTAATTTTGGGTTAAGTTCAATATAACAAACGTTACAAAAATAAAGGCTATCCAGGACCTTATGACATTTCCCATCAGTATTTCATCTATTCTTTAGCTAGCTTTAATAAATTAATTGTCAGAAGGTGAGAAGTAATCAAGTCACTAATAAATGGACTATAAAATATTACAAGAGCTATAATATTGCTGTAGCAATATGACAATCTTTAAAATGCAAATTATAAAAAGTGGAATTTAATTTTAAGTACTTTAGAGCTTAGTTTAGCAGGTGGAATGCAAAAGAGAACAAATCAATAAAGCTAGGGGTATAATGCAGCCCAGCTACGTCAATCAGACATTATGTAAGACTAACTTCACAACTTTAAAAATTTAAGCAAGCCAACTGTCTTGTCATTTCTACAACAACACAATTATAAAGTTACATGTAGATAAGAGTTACATAGTAAATGTTATCATCTGCCAGCCCAGGGAGAGGAAGGGGCGGGGGAGGTGATATGGTGGGCACTGTGTCCACCCAGCTACGGTCCCACTCCTGCTCTGGGCTCAGCCTGGACTAGCGCCTGGGTACCGACCCTTCCGGTTAACACCTCCCTGGGGCACCACATCCAACTCTCAGAAAGGTCCTGTTAAAAAGGTTACCATGAAGAAATATCACTGCGTGACCAGTAACACACCTGAGCCGGTAAGTCATCTTAGATGTTGGTCAATGACGTGGGTCTGCAAAATGTCTAACGATTTTATTTGTGGCTTAAGTTTAAAAAGCATTTACAAATATCAGCTACTTCTTTGGGCTTCTGCTCATAAAACTAACTAGGTAGCCTGAGGCACAGCATGCACGAGCTCTTCAGACTTTCCCATTTTACCTCTTTTTCCTATCTTTCCATCTTTTCCCCCCAAAGGAATCTCAGCATAAGCTTCTTTGTTTTGTTCCCCAGCTGCCATCCTAGCAGACTGGATGGCTCCCTGAGGACAGGGACCCCTTATGCTCATGCCTGTGGCCCCTCCAGCACCCAGCACAGTGCTCCCCCCACCCATGTTTACAGACACATTTGCCCCTGGCCGTCCTTCTTTCTGAAGGGTGACTGCCACTCCCTGCAGTTTGCCTGCAGTGTCCAGTGTTCGGTCCTTATTTATCTTACATCACCGTGAACTCTAAGCTAGAAAGAGCAGGGAATAACAAGCACCTGCTACAATGTGTGGTTATTGCATTGGAACTTAGGAAAAAGATCAAATACCACTTTTTCTTAAGGTAATGAACTGATAAGCTGTTTAAAATACTGCACTCTTATTATTGGTGGGAATGTTAATTTGTATAGCTTCTAGGGAAAACAGCATGGGAGATCCTCAAAGAATTAAAAACAGAACTACCATATGATCCAGCAATTCCACTTTTCGGAATATATCCTAAGGTAATAAAAACACTAACTCAAAAAGATACATGCACCCCCATGTTCACAGCAGCATTATTTACAATAGCCAAAATATGGAAACAACCTAAATGTCTATGGATAGATAAAGAAGTTGTGAGATATCCATATATATATTAAAAGATGAGGAGACCCTACCATTTGCTACAACACAGATGAAGCTTGAAGGTATTATGCTAAGTGAAATGAGTCAGAGAAAGACAAACACTGTATGACCCACTTATATGTGGAAACTAAAACAAAACAAAACAAAAACAAAAAACCAAACTCATAGAAAAAGAGATCAGATTTGTGGTTACCAGAGGTGAAGGGTGCAAACAGTGAGAATTGAAGGAAGGTGGTCAAAAGGTAGACATTTCCAGTTATAAGATAAATAAGTCCTAGGAATGTAATATATACCATGATGATGGATACACAGGAAACTTAATAAATGCTAAGACCTCTTATCACAAGAATTTTTTTTTCCTTTCCTCTCTTCTTCCTTCTTTTTATATGAGAAGATGGATGTCAGCTGAACCCACTGTGGTAATCATTTCACAATATGCGTAAATCAAACCATCATGCTGTAAGCCTTAAATTTATACATGAGTGTCAATTATTTCTCAATAAAACTGGGGGAAAGAACGAGAGCAAAAGAAAAAAACAATGTTGCACGCTTCTGACTTGGACTTCCAGATCTTATGCACCCAAAGATTTGGGTGAACAAGGCCAAGAAGTGAAGAAGATCAAGGACAAAAATCCTTGCAAACTTTTGTTTTTGGAAATAGTACCCCACGGTCAAGACAATTTGTGAAATAGGGCATACTATGTCCATCACCCTTTGGAAAGCCACTGCCAGCAAGCAAAAGGCCCCACACAGTCCTGCAGTGAAGACATCTGATTAATTTTGCTCAAACCAGTATTTCCCTAAATTATTTCAACATGGAACCCTTTCTCCCATGTGACACTTATTAATATCCTAAGAAACCAAGGTTCCTCAGCAGACACTGTGGGAAATGCTGACCTAAAGCATTTTTTTTCCCTGGAAATTGTATAAACCCCTCTGAATTGCAGCTTTCAGGTCAACTTACAGAATAGTAAAAAAATATATACTTCTGTAAGGTTTACAATGCCACTCCTGATTTGTCTTAGACCACAGCAGGCTACCTGAGAAGCAGCCTTGAGTTTTGTGGTCTGAGCTCCTGCTTCTCATGTGGAGGAGGTGGTGGGTGAGGCCTCTTACCTCTGAGCACCCGGCCGGTACAGGCTGACAGCCTCGCCCATCTGGGAGGGGAGGGTCCAGCACCACCCTTAACCCTTACCGCAGGGGAGGACCCTTGGCGCTCACCGGCGTTTTGACAACTTCAGCCACACTGTGAGCTTGAAACGGTAGTGTTCACCCACTAACTCATCCCTCAGAGTTACGATAAATCAGAAAGTACAGCGAGAGCAGGAAGCGATTAGGAAAACCCAAGATAGACCTTAAGGGCAAAAATGCAATATTCTAGGTGTCCTGAGGATTCCTCATTAACGCTAAGCTGATTACCAATCACAGGCGCCACAGAGCAGCTGCTATAAGGAAGGAAAACGTTGCATAATATAGAGTCCTGTAGTGGAAGCACCTGCCTCTGATGGTATTTAAAGTGTATTTTCAGAAAAAAAACTAAATTTCTCACCTTTACCAGTTTGAAAACAAAATAAAAATGAGTGACTCAATGGCTGATGGCAGGGAAAGGTTAAAAAAATTCCCTCCCATGTATATGTGGAAAATAGTGTATGCTTTAGAAATCAATTCAGATACATTCTTGAAAAGCTGTCTGAATCCTGCTTTCCAAAACAGCAACAACAAAACACTAAAGTCTTTCAAATACAGCAAGGTCAGGGGAATAACTTTTCCAGCACAGGTAAAGGAAGCATGAACTAGGAAAGCACACCTCAGCAAGCGCTCCTAAGCATGTCAGGGTACTGTCCTAAGACACCTCTCTCCCCTGGGCTCCATAAAAGTGCAAAGAGCCACTCACCATGTCGTACGTTGTTACGATCTTCTTCAGAACCTCGGGCACGATTCCCTGCAACTCCATGGTGGGATACTGCTCGCTGAGATTCAGGACCACCAGGGGCGTGTTATCAGGTCCCAGGAAGCGGGGAGACACCGCCAGCATGCACTGCATGAGGTTGGCTACGGAGGAGAGGCCACACAGCTCCTTGAAGGACACCACTGCATTCTGCTCAATGGAAAGAAGAAGGCGCTTTGTAATTCACCAGGGTTTTAATTTCTCGTGGATGTTACACTCAATATACTTGATTATCCTTGGACTGCCTGGTACAACAGTTACTAGCAGTGTTATGACAGACATGGTTAATGATTATCTTATCCTGGGAAAAATGGCTACTTTCCGAAGTAAACATAGTTATAGATATTTGTAATACCAATTTATCAAAAGTATGGAAAAGGCAAATAAGTTAAATTCTTTCGAAGGGCAAAGCTACTTTTCAGATCAAAGTTCACAGCAGTGCTAATGCTGATATGTAATTATGAGCAAACAAAAAAAATGGCTTCTGCATTCAAAAAGGTAAAGGTTCAGAAAAAAAAAATTCAGGCTTAAAATAAGTATCAAATATGCCAGCCATCCAAAAAAAAGAGGAATATTTGCAAGACAGAAACTTGAGTCTCTCTCACCTGTTCATACCAGCTGGTTCCAAAGCTAAAGGAACTTGGAGGATGCTGCAGTTTCCATGGAGATGTGCCGGGTGGGAGACCTTCCTGCCCGGTATCACGGCCTTCCCTTCCCCTAGACCATCTCCACGCTGCCTCTCCTGCTCTCAATGCTCTTTTTTTCTAATCACCAGAGGTGCCATTAAAATCCCCATTAAAGGAAACCCTTCCATACTGTAAAAAGCCACGAGTCGGTGTTCTCTGAGCACTGTGTGCAAGGCACAAGTAATATACATGACCCATCTGATCCTCTCAACCAGCCACGCTGGGCCCGAGGAGGCCGAGCCTCAGCTGTGGCCTGTCTCTGTTGTTTGTCTGAGGTCAAACAGCTAGCAGGTGAAGGGGTCAGGATTTTACCTGAAGTCTGCTGAGGATGAGGCCTCTGCTCTTAATCACTGTGCTGCCAAAACAGGTACATTCCAACCGAAAAATGAGTCACCCCAGGCACACCTGGGTCCTGACCTGGGCTGAGCATGGTGGCCAGAGGGGAGGGATCTGGGCCCCCCAAGCCCTGTGCCTTCAAGTGCTCTCAAACACTCCCGTCCTTGGAAATGAGCAGCACGTTGGTTTTAAATTTAAACATTTTCTTTTTATTAATATTGCTTTAAATATGGGCATCGAGCTGTGTATCATTTTGTCCAAAATCACTTGGATGTTGACTGCTCATAACAATAAATCCTTACTGAGAGCTCTAAGGGGGGCCCCCAGTCACACCATCGCACTCCCCAGTTAATTCTTCTTCACCTGCCGTTGTCCTATTTGTTTATTATCTGCTGCCCGGCCCCAACTAAAGTCTGCTGTTTCCTGCTGCTCCCTGGCCCGACCGCCCGGGTGTGGCAAGGGCATCACACGGCGCCGACTGCAGTGTGGGTTCAGCACAGACACGCGGCCCTGAAAGGACGGTGCTCGGCTTCATGCACATGACAGCTGCCGTAGGGCAGGGATGTGCGGCCTGCTCAGAGCTGAGGTCCACCAACCATGGCACCCTCAGAGATAGGGAGACACCCTCCATATTTACTATGAGACAAGAAATAAAACAAAATGTCTCCATTGTGGGAAGGTCTTTTAATTTTACTTGCTGCTGGCATTCTGCTCATAATAGTTATAAAGATTATATACATATATACACGTATGTGTGTGTGTGTGTGTGTGTGTATATATATATATATATATATATATATATGGGGGGGTTTATTGTTTTTAAACACACTGAGCCGTGATCCATCACACACTGGGATGGGCTGGGGCAGGTGTGTGTGTGAGGTAGCCCTCGCAGCCTCGTTCTGCATCACTGGTAGCCCCAGTATCCCGCTAGACACGTGGACAATCCTTAATTACATACCTAACCCTGACTGATTGCTTTTCGCCACTATGCGGTTCAGAGGTAATTATTATCCCAGACATCTAATAAATACAGGTGTCACGTATCCTTTACTTACACAATTAGATAGCTGTGCTCCAGAGTCAAGAGCAGACTCAATACATAAACCCACGGGCTGTTTACAGGCTCACCATTCCCGCAGCATGACGGCCCCACAAGAAAGAACCGGAACGTGTCCCTCTAGTTTGATGGGCTTGACGTCAGTGTGTTCCAGCTAAGGAATATTCAGAAATACCAGAGATTCCCACGTGCGCTTTTAGAGAAGACGGGGGACTGTTCCCTAGTGATTAACAGGGACCAGGACGGGTGTGGACTCAGCCGCAAGGCTGTCTCATTCCCCCAGACTGTGTTCAATACCAGCTGCCGTTTTTGGAAATTCACATGATAAAAAAAAAAAGAGGTGGGTGGTAAACATTCTTACAAACGGTGGAAATTTACAAAGTATTTAAGATCTGAGATACGACTGTTTAAAGAAACCCTCCAATAGACGCATACACCGCGCGCAGGCGCACACGAGCCCCCGCGCCGTACCTGCATGTTCTCCCTCAGGTCGGTGGCGTCCCGAATCGGGGGCTGGGCATTCTTGAAGACCTCGTCCACAGTTTTAATCCACAGTGTTCTCAGGGACGCATATTCCCTGGACTTCTTCCCTTTCCTCACGGAGAGGCCCCTCTTGTGAGGCTTCCCGCCTCCTCTCCGGTTGGTGATGGCCACGTGCACGAACAGAGAAGCGTGGGCGAGGACCTCGCCGGTGAGCGACTGTAGCGGCACGTGGCGGTAGCCCGTCTGCAGACACTCGAAGGGAATCGTGTACTGGCCGATGAACTCATCCCCGATGTAGTCGTCGTCCAGGACCACAAAGCGCACCATGGCCAGTTCGGGCAGGTTGATCTGGAACTCAAAGCTTTCGTCGAAGATGGGAGCGTCTCCGTTCTGGTGCACTGTTTTCGTCCTCTGTTCTGCGCAGTCAGCGGGGATCCCGTGGATCTCCACGTAGACGTAAGGGTCCACCACGTCGCCTTTAGCACCCGATCCTTTGGGTTTGGGGAAGTTCTGCCCGCTGATGATCTTGACGTGGAGGAGCTGGGGTGAGACTCCTGGGACGGAGTCTTTGGTGTTGGCGCTGAAGAAGGAGACCTCCTCCCTCATGATGGCCGGCCGCAGCACGTAGCCGCAGTTCCCGTTCTGCCTAAACCAGCCGATGTTCAGGTCCATCATCAGGCCCGGGGTCTGAAAGTTCATGGCCACAATCTGACAACCACATTTCCAAAAGTCTTGAGGGTTCATGTTGCTGGAGTCAATTCTCATGGGACTGGGGAAAACCCTGGCGAGAAAGCGCTTGTTGTAATTGACAAAGTCCCCTGCATTCTCGTTGGCGTATTTGCTGGCAAGCACTTCGTTGAATGAGCAGACTTCCCAGTACTTCTGAGCCTGAAAGGACACCTGGAACTCTTTGAACTGCACCGACTTGCAGATGCTCACCAGCTCGGACAGCTCTTTGCAGAGCTGGAAGCGCTTGGCAGGCACGTGGTTGGGCAGCTCTGCGTTCTCCTTGCCCATCCTCTGAGACATCTCCGCCCCTTCATCCTCATCGGTAACATCGCCCTCTACTCCAGAGCAGCTGGAAGACAGCTTCTTTGCCTTAATGAGTATCTTCCCTTTCAGGATATCTGGGGATGGCAGGTAAGATTCCTCAGCACTGGGTGAGGTTGTGTAGAGCTTGTCTCCTAAAATTTTCTTCATGTGTTGAACCATGACCTTCTGTTGTTTAATAGAACAGTGATTTTCCAAACACAGGATGAGAGGGTACTCTGAAGCAAAGAATGCATACTTGTTAATAATATCAATGACGCTGCGGAAGACGATCTGCGAGGTCATGGTGTGGCCTGTGTAAATCACAGGTTCGTTATCTGGCCCATCCCATACATCCAGTTCAACACTCCGGCAACCCATTTTAAGAGCTCGGATGTATCCTGTGATATCAGAGGGACCTCGGAACTGATCCTCTATTAAGTATGTATTATGAGATGAGTTTATAAAGTAATGAGACAAGGGTTGCTTCATGTCCTGACAGACCTTCTTATGCTCTGGATCAAATATATAACAGTCAGATGACACAAGGTAATTAGTGAACCCGTCTATGGAAAGCCAGCCCTTTTCCTGACCCTCTTTGGATGGCTCATATTTGTGAATAATTTCAAGGCTTATTTCCTCATTTATATGTGCCACACCCTGCTCTGCCTCAAGAAACATCATAAGGTCCTTGGTATCAAGGAATTCTTTATTGCTTGAGAACTGAACTAAAAGGAAATAAATTTCAGGTCTAGTACAAAGCTCATGGAAAACCTCAACAAATTCCTCCTTTGTGACTTCAGTACCAGCTTTGTCCTTGGACTTGTGCAATTCTTTGAACTTAAGCTCAATTTTGCTCGTTTTTAAACCAGGATTGAGGTTTCTGATACACTGCACGGCGTTGCACAGAGTTATATGTCCCAGGTTATCTACATCAATTTCACTAAACATTTGTGAAACCCAAGAAGTCCTCATGTTTTCTTGGCTACTTTCTAACATATCAAGTGTATGTTTCCCATAAGAAATTAGGTACCGCAGTCCCGTGACCCAGATGTTCGCAACATCTGCGGAGTTGGCAACCAAGTCAAGTGACTCGTAATTCTCTCCATAGATGACTGAAAATGCACAGTCTTCAGATATCTGGTCAGAAATGCCATTGCTGCGGAATATGTCTGTATTTTTTCCTGTTCTCACTTCCTTGATGGATTTAATATCAATCTTGGCTTTCTCAGAATCCTTCTTGGATGGTTCCCACCTCAGGCTCTGCATGTCAGCATCCAGTAAAAAATACCTGTGGTAAATTCTAGAGTTGGAGCGAACCTTTTTGAGTTCCGAACCCTCCACCATGGAATTGATACAATCACTTGCACTGCTAATCTTTTTCTCCGTGGGCATACTGCTGAAGGAGACCGTCTTTTTCCGCTCTCTTTTCTGTTTTGTACCATCCTAGGGGAAAAAAATCATAGTGTATTAGGACAACACAAACATAGCTTTCTGTGTTCAAGACAAGGAATAAAAATTTAATTTCCTTGGGAAAAAATCATACTCTTAGGATTTCCAATTGTATGTTCTATAATGAGTGATACTCATTCACTTCTAAACTTAGAAGTGGCCTTGGCATTTACAGCCTAATACAGACAGGTTAAAAAAAATTATTATTGAATTATCGCAACCCATGAGGATCAAGAAACACAATTCCAGTAACACATAATAAAAGCTCGCATAGAGAATTGGCCACACAATGTGCAGGGCCCAGGGGAAAGTGAAAATGCAGGGGAAAATGAACAACCTCATTCAGAAATTACGAATTTTAAGAAGGTCATGGAAGAGCGCTAAGCCAGCTACACGGCCTTTCTGAGTATGGGGCCTGTACAATGCACCGGTAATACACCCACGAAGCAGGCCCTGCTGGATATACACCTGCTACACCAGTGTTTCCCGAAAGGTTGTCACTAAACCACTTTCCTCAGAATCCCCTGGGTTACCTGGGTAAAATGCAGATTCCTAGGCTCATGGAATCAGCTCTCCAGGGGGTGGTGCCCAGGAATTTCCATTTTAGGCAGCACTCTAGGTGATGGGAATGTACAACAAAGTTTAAAACCACTTGGACTCACTAAGCTGTCTGGGCTATTTCTGGAAACTAAGTATGAACCATTAAATTATGTGTTACGTGAGTAGAAACTGAAATTCCAGTGGCAATTCTTGGCTTTTCAGAGCCTCATATTAGATTAGTCATGGTCCTAAACACTTCAAATAGATATGGTTTTACTTCTGTCATTGTATTAAGTCTGGATGGGAGGCCCAGATTTTAGCTAGAGGTGTTTCTAAACTTCTGGAGGTGGATTTATTAAAGCCTGCTCCCATGCACCAGGCGAATGTTTAGAACAAGTCACCCAAGTCCTTCCAATGTTAACAGACTAGTAACACTGTCAAGTGAAAAACTTCAGGCAACGTCTATTTCTACAGCAGTCTGCATCACCAGTAATGCACTCCTCAACTTTCCTGCATAATGTAGCAGGCGCTCACCTCAAGGAGCTGATGCCACATTTATGTGTGCATTTAAGTTCTTTCCCTGTATAGATGCCTTTATTATTATTATTATTATTTTAAATTGCTCAAATGGCCTCACAACATCTTTCAAAATTTTAACCTAAAACTCAACATTGCCTTTCAGGAGGCATATGAAAGTTGTGGTAAATTTTCAGTAAGTCATTATATTCATAAATAAGAAATAGAGATGGAGGTTGGGATTATATGACTTTCATGCAATAAAGAAAAGAGCATGCAAAATATTGTACAAAGGCATTTTAACTTTCCTGCTCTGAGAGAATCTTTTTTTTTTTTTTCCTGGCCGTGTCACGCAGCATGTGGGGTCTTAGTTCCCTGACCAGGGATCGAACCCACGTCCCCTGCAGTGGAAGCATGGAGTCTTAACCACTGGACTGCCAGGGAAGTCCCCAAGAGAATCTATTTTGAATAAAACCTCTACATTTAAAAAAGTGATTATGCTATTCTCTGCGTCTGAAATTTAAAACTACTTTTACTTTTTGACTACCTATACTTCCAAAAGCAATTTGCAGAAGGCAATTAAACTTAAACTTTAAATCATACAGGTATCATTTCCCTCCAAGTTTCAAAATGAACCAAAGAGGCTTTTGTGATCTGAATGCCAACATGAAACATAAAAGCCACAAGGCAGAGTATTTCTTTATAATTGTATCCTCCAAGCAGTAAAGTGCAAAAGACATTAAAGCTGTGGTAATGGTATCTATAAGATACACTGTATTGAATACTACAGCTGTTCCAATCCCTAAAACTTAGATTGTCTATCCAAGCAAGTTGGCATGAAATTAAATTTGTAATCAGCCATGTATAAGGGTATGAAACAAATGCATGAATTTCCTATTTTTCAGAATGAGTGTTGTCTTTACCTTTAAAAATACATATTTACCTTTAATAAAGACAGCATACTAATTAAGTAAGGGAATTTTATAATTTTTATAAATTATATCTCAAAGCTGCCACTAGTAAAAGGAATCACAAAGATAAATGGAGGTGCCTATCCATTTATTCACTGAAATATATACACAGCATTTTCTCAACAGTGTAATCTTTTATTCTGTCATTCTCAACATATTGATTAATACTGGACTACCTCTTCAGCACATGGAGGCCTGAATGAAAAGGTCTGTCTCTCCTTCCCTGCTAGCAGAAAAAGCTATTAAAAAACATCAAAAGAGAAGCGTGCTTGCTTAGAGACCAACAGAGCAGGCAGGAACTGGCCCTCATCACTGGATGGACCAGAATCACTGGCTGGAAGCAACAGGTGGAGGTGAAGGCAAGCTGGTCCCCCACAGCCCAGAGGAAAGGAAGAGGAAGGCAGATGGAGGGAGAACTGGGCTTCCTTAGCAGGAGACCCAGGCCCCCAACCTGCCTGACTTTGTCCCAGAATCTTTATCCCATCCTACATATTTCCACCTAGCCTTCACTTTTTAGCCCAGCAGTGATCACGTACTCGCAGAAGCTAAGCAGCCCGTCGGCAGCAGAGTTGGAATCTATTTTCTGTGTTGCGTCTTAATGTCAGTTAGTTTAAATTTAAAATTAAAAAGTGATCAAACTATATGTGCTACACATACAGTTCTTATTTTAACTAAAGGAAAACTAATGTGTATAACTTACATGCACTAATCACCTAAAACCAGAAGGAAAAAAACGTAAGTTTCTGCTGAGATGGAGATGCCTCCAAATACTTTTAAAAACTGTACAGATGGGGCTTCCCTGGTGGTGCAGTGGTTGAGAGTCCGCCTGCCGATGCAGGGGATACGGGTTCGTGCCCCGGTCCAGGAAGATCCCACATGCCGCGGAGCGGCTGGGCCCGTGAGCCATGACCGCTGAGCCTGCGCGTCCGGAGCCTGTGCTCCGCAATGGGAGAGGCCACAGCAGTGAGAGGCCCGCGTACCGCAAAAAAAAAAAAAAAAAAACTGTACAGATGATGTTTCAGAACTAGCTCTTAATGTTGTAAGTACTCGTCACCTAAAGCTTCCTAGTGGTGGAAACCACAACGTGTAGATAAACTTGGTCCACTGGTGCATTTCTGCTGCACTATCAGCACTTCTTAATACCAAGAGAAGAAATACAAAAGTTACGTCCAGTCTGGAAGAAAACCAGCTTCCAAAAGAACCCACCTCTATATCAACCCTGAAATTCTGAATTCTAGATAAAGCATCATAAAATTTTGAATGGGACAGAAGCTTAAAGATTCATTTATATGTTTAACCAACGCTTATTTACAGAATAACATTTTTGTATCAGGAATAATTTCGTGAAAGCAATGACCTAGCAAGAGGCTAAGCGAGCTTTTCTGCATCACAGCAAACTCAGGAAGAACGAAAATGTTTATAGAACTTATATTTAACAATAAATACAGAAGTAGCCACATTGAACACAATGGAAAAACATACCTACTTCTAACAAGACTGCCTACTTTATTTAACAGAAGTCCGTCCCTACCTTTGGCCTCTAAAATGACCATCTGGGGTATTTCAGAGGTAGCAGTTCATAAATGGGCGTGAGCAATTTCATAAATTCTCATCCTGAAATGAGGTGACAAATAGGTGGGCCTCACTTCTTTGCCGGCAACAAGGTGCTTGAGTCTGATGCAACCACTGTAGCACCTTCTAGAGAAGAGGAAACCCGTCTGAGGAGTGGGAGTCTGGTATCAAGGCCCAGGAGTTGATGTCCTGCTGGGACAGCATGGCCTGCTGGGTTCTACTGCATTCCTGTTTGATTTCTAAACTGATTTGTTTCCATTTTCTGTTTGACTATTTCTCAATATACACCACGAGAAAATGACGAATCAACCTCCAGATTCAATACGCTGGCAGAAACGGACACGGCGCCCTAACAATGGGGATGGAGCGTGAAGACAGAGCAGCCATTTATCCTTCTGGTTTGTTTTGAGTCCAGTTATTTACTCTGATGTATAAGTAACATTAAAGAAGAGTATGAGATCTTTATGTTTATTGAAGGGAGTCTGGGATGAAGGAGAGTTTGGAAACACTGGTTAAATAAATTTCTATCTTTGTAAAGCAGTTATACTCCAATCAAGATGTTAAAAAAAAAAAAGAAAAAGAAATTTCTATCCTTAACAAAACAAAAAACCCCAGAAACAACTTGAGGCCTATTAAACAAGCACAGCAAGGCCTGACCTTTCTTCAGCTCGGTAACAATAGCTCTGAGTTGAAGGAATAAGTCATGTCGGGTACATCAGGGTTACCTTGCAAGGTTTTTTCATACATCTTTAAAGCTTTGATGTGCTCTCCAAGATGAGCAAAAAGGAAAAAAGAAAAAAAAAGGATCTGGAGCAAAAACAGTCACTCTGAAGGTCATTTTATAAAATCAGATGAATTGAAAAAGAATAAAATAACTTGAAGAAAAGCTAGATATGGTCAAACGCTGCTTCCTCCTCACATGGAAGGGCCCTTTACTGCAAGTAACAGAAAGCTGCTTGGCCTGAGGATGCTCTCCTCATAGATCTGCTAATGGCTTGGGAACCTCTGCGTGATTGGACAGTCCCAAATGTGGGCAAGTCCAGTTCAGATGACAGCTTAGGATGCAGAAAGCCAAGAGAGAACATCACTCCCACTTAACAAGAAAAAGCCAGACTATCAATAAAATCACAACTTTTCTTGTACCCGTCAGAGAACTGTGATCATAAGGGAACTGAGTTCCAAGGAGTGAAAAACCCCTCCAAGAAGAGAGAAGACACAGACACTGTTTCACAGTTTGTAGAGCACGGAAGGAAGAGTCCACCATGGAAGCACATAAAAGAAATCAGTTAAGGGACTTCCCTGGCAGTCCAGAGGTTGAGACTCCGTGCTCCCAGTGCAGGGGGCCCCAGTTCGATCCCTGGTTGGGGGACTACGATCCCACATACCACAACTACTGAGCTCGCACACCACAATGAAGGGGCTGTGTGCCACAACGAAGACCCAACACAGCCACGATAAATAAATAAATAAATTTTTTAAAAAAGAAGTCAGTTAAAATTGTAAGGAAATCCTAAAGGCCAAGTGTGGGCTACTGTATCAGCTTGGAGCAACTGGGTACCCCAGACACAGGGAGAGTTTGTACTCACATGAAAGCCTTCACAGGTTGCTCCTGAGAAAGACTGGGGCCAGAGCAGGAGAGAGCCCCTCTCCAGGACACAGGCATGCAGCAGGTGATGGGGACACCATGAAACTCTGCTACTTCCCTGAACCTCCTCTCAGATGAAGCAAAAGCCTTAAGCCACTGGGGGAATGGCAGCAAGCCCGCTTTCTCCCTGGGCGACTGGGCGATGGGTAGAAGAAAAATCCATCTCCTTCCACAGCCAAGCAAGGATCTACTGGCCCTTGGACTCAGGAGCCTGTACCAATAAAGCAGAACTCTACTACCACCAGGAGAGGGGCAGAAACTCACCACAGATATAGGCAGAGTCTGGCTGCCTTGGGGAGCAGGGCAGGAATGCCCAGAAGGTCTCACCCTTGAGGCCCAGGTGCACAGGGCTGCCTAAGATTGAAACTAGACCAGGAGGACTAAGAAATCCCCGGCTCCAGCAGACGCTGGGCACCAAGGAGCAGGCAGTGTACCACGGAGGAGGCATAAGACCGTGGAAAGACAGCCCTTCCTGACACAGGCCTTTGCAGATGAAAGCAGATGGCAGAGCAGGAACCATGAGTAAACCCTCCAGGACCCTAGTGGCCACCTAGACACATGGTTATGGTGGCCCACAGGTAGAGGAATTTGAAGCCAGCAGTACACTGAAGGTAACAATGGCAACTCAAAACATAAACCCAGATCAATTATTGACTAGATTGACTCAACTTCCCCAAATGTTAATGACCTAGAAGAAGAAGAGGCATGTTCATTTCTGAGCATAAATACTATTTACCTCAGTCTCTATTAAGCGTGATGTTTAGCATTCAATAAAAATTACAGTGTGTGCGTGCACACACACACACAGACATGCACAAAATGTAAGGAAAAAACCCACTGTCAAGAGACAGCAATCAATAGAGCCAGACTCAGAGGTGACCTAGACCTATCACATAGGAACTTTAAAACAACTATTATTAATATACAAAATAATCTGGGGGTGGGGAGTAGACAATATTCATGATCAAATGGGCTATTTCAGCAGAAAGATGGAAATTATAAAAAAAGAGTCCAATGGAAATGCTATTTAAAAACCCCAACTATCATAAGTGGTGAATTCCTTTGATAGGCTTATAAGCAGACTGAACATAGCCAAGAAAAGATTCAGTGAACTTGAAGAGGTGTCCGTAAAAATTATCCAAACTAAAACACAAAAAGATTTAAAAAGTGAAAAAATATAAAACAGTGCATCCCAGAGCGGCTGTAGAACATATGTGAAAATTGAGTCCCAGCAGGATAAGAGAGAGAGAATATGGCAGAAGAAGAAATAATGTACTAGAATTTTCCAAAATTAGATCCAAGAAACTCAAGCACAATCACACACACACACACACACACACACACTCACACACACTCACACACACTCCTAGACCTATATTATCATAGTCAAATTGCTGAAAAAATAAATACAAAGAGAAAAGCTTTAAGGTAGCCAGAGTAAAAAAGAAAGTGAGATACAAAGGAATGTAGGTAAGAGCTACAGTTCAGATGGATTACAGGTGATCTACTTACATCTAACCACAGGTTGTCTACTTGACCCAGCTTAACAGTTTAATGGGAAAAGTGATTCTCTTTTAAAGGACTATATTCCCTAAATTTCCCTCTGCTTCCCCAGACGAAGGTGTCCCTAACGTAGATGTAGGTCTTTAAGGGGTCACAGGTGAGTTTCAGAGGCTCCATAAAACTGTGATTGGATTCTGAAAGTAATTTGTAAACCCATTCTAAGAAGTTTAGAATCTTGGCTTTATTAACGTAAATTTTAGAAGGCAAAGAAAAAGGTTTATCATTTCCTAAGAATGTCAGCCTTAAGTGTTAGAGGCAAAGGATAAATGTTTTATAGGGTTGTAAAGGAAATTTTAAGGCTATCCAAAAGAGGAATGACAAACTGAGAGAGGGGAAAGAGAAAACGATATCATTTATGGATATATAATGGAATTTTGCTAATAAAAACAGCAAAATCAATCAATCACAGAAAGAGCTCTTATATAACTGTGAAATGGTTTTCTTAATTCCAAAGTAGAACAAAATAATCCAGCAGTTCATAAACTTTCTAGTTTAGGAATCACCCATGGAAATGCTATGGGCCGTAAGATATAAGCTAGTATTGCATGTTCTCTATGCCTCAGTTTTCCCACCTATAAAATAGAGATTAAAAAAATACCCACACCCCCCATATGTTATTTATAGTCCCTGCTTCATAGGGTTGTTATAATGATGAGTTCAAAGTGCTCTAAATGCTGCCTGAAGTTTTATACACCCTACATTAGACACTGTTCAGTAAATACACTTCAGACTGAAATAATTTCTTCACGAAAGAAGAATAAAAAGAAACACTGTCATAAATGTGTAGATGCAATACTCTCATCACTTAGGATTTGTGGAAAGTTAGCCCCATCCCAGAAGAAACAGAATGAACATCACTCTCTTTGGGTCTTTTTTAACTGAGGCCACTACTTAATGCTACCATAGAACTTTTGAGCATGACCAAATGGATGTGATGCCCAAGATACCTTGAGAACCTGTCAAAAATAGCCAGATGCCCTCTCAAAATAAAGCTTCAGAAGGCTGCATCCCCATGTCGAGAAAGAACAAAGAAGTAAACCATTTCTTAAAGTCATTTGTTAATTTTAAATTCCATCAATTTAGTGACAATTACAATTTAACTCATGTATAAGGATTCACATATAAAAAATTTTGAGGCAATGATCCCCATAATAGTTTTCTCTAAAAAATAACCAAATGACTACTCAGGGCACTCTCTGATCAGAATTATTCAGATGATTCCTTCTACTTCATACTCCCATATTATTTCCTACGGTGTTCAAAACAATTGCATGTAAAGAAAACAAATTTCCAGTTCCTGTAAAATGAAGTTTTCAAGGTCAGGTTAAAGCTTCCAAGTCACTTGATGTAATGAGTTACACCTGTCTTTAAAACACTGGGGTCTTTAATTATAAAATCAGAGGACCATAATAGAATATAATACTTCCACAACCACACTCTTTTGGTGTTACACTTTCACTACTACTGAGATATTTATTCAAAGTAAATTTACAAAACCATTCATCTACATCTGTGTCCAATGTAAACTGCAATAAAATTCATTGGTTTTCTCCAGTAATAAAAAACTTAAGGGTGAGCACTGAGCCCCTACAAACTACACCAGCGCTACTTTACATTCCAGTGAAAATACTGATGCTAAGGAATTTTATTTTATAATCCATAATAATGGTACTTAAGTGGTCCACTTTGGGGTGAAAACTGTAAGTGTTTCTCAACTGTGTATATGGTAATTCCTTATTTAGCACATTCTAAAGCCTCTCGACTTCCTACACTGCAGAGCTGTTTTTTTTTTTTTTTTTTTTTTTTTTTTTTTTTTTGCGGTACGCGGGCCTCTCACTGCTGTGGCCTCTCCCGTTGCGGAGCACAGGCTCCGGACGCGCAGGCTCAGCGGCCATGGCTCACGGGCCCAGCCGCTCCGCGGCATATGGGATCCTCCCAGACCGGGGCACGAACCCGCACCCCCTGCATCAGCAGGCGGACTCTCAACCACTGCGCCACCAGGGAGGCCCTGCAGAGCTGTTTTGAGATGTTACATAACCTAATTGTTAATAACTGTCTGGTAAATCATACCTAATTTTAAAAAGTATGCAAGTCAAATTACATAATGTGAATTCTTAGCTACAAATACAATCAATTCTAAGAGTACCTTCTCAATCACAATTTTCCCCCTAAATTGTACTGGTTCTTCACTACTTCAGAGTAGCTTAGGAGGAAGAATTTATTTTCCTCATTTTTTAATCCTTAAATCTGTCACTGTATTGACAGGAAAATGATGGTAGTTCAGGGATAGTCAAGAGTCAAAAGGAAAGCTTCCATAGAGATCCATACACAGGCAAAGCTACTGCCGTGGGCTATTATATCCACCATAAAAAAGAAACAACAGTAGATCTTTCAGTCAGGAATTTTAATATTTCCACAGTTATTTTAAAATTAAAATTTTAAAGGAAAATTGCTTCACCAACAGTATTTTCTATCATCCTCTTGTTTATTAGTTTCTTTCTATCTTGTCTGGTAGGGAGAAAAAAAAACCTTCCAAGGACCTTTTTTTAACCCAATGGTTTATTTGCATATGAAATTAGTGGGAGGTGGGCAAGTATCAGAAAAAAAGAGAAACAATTCATATGAAAGGAAAACTCAGCTTTCTACAAAATATTCTTTTAAGTCCCAAGCCATTCATGTGCCTGCACTAGTCCAGCCCTCAATGTTGTCTCTTCTCCAAACTTGTACAGTATTTATAGTCTCTACCCTATAATTTAACACTTAATTATAGTCTTACTCAGATCTCCAATTGTTTTATATGGGTTAGCCTTATCTCCTCAAGTGGAAAGTAAAAGTTTTGAAGGAATGGGCCATATCTTATATTCTATATGGCTGGCTGGACCAATTCAAGTAGTCAGAACAGTAACTCCTTCTGATGAATCTGTATCTCAGTGATAAAGGGGTATTCCCAACAAGAGGATGTGACACGGTAAATATGTATGCACCCAACACTGGAGCACCTAAATATATAAAGTAAGTATTAACAGACCCAAAAGAGAGAAATATACAGCAACAGAATAATAGTAAGGGACTTTAATACTCCACATTCACCAATGGTTAGGTCATCCAGACAGAAAATCAATAAAGAAACACTGGTCTTAAATGACATGTTAGACCAGATGGACTTAACAGATATGTACAGAACATTCCATCCAAAAGCAACAGAATATACATTCTTCTCAACTACACGTCGAACATTCTCCAGGACGATTCACATGCTAGGCCACAAAACAATCCTTGATACATTTAATAGTGAAATCATATCAAGTATCTTTTCCAATCACAATGGTATGAAACTAAAAATCAATTAAAGGAAGAAAACTGGAAATTTACAAATATATAGAGATTAAACAATATACCACTGAACAATTAATGGGTCAAAGATGAAATAAATACCTGAGACAAATGAAAATGGAAACACAAAATAACAAAATTTATGGGATGCAACAAAAGCAGTTTTAAAAGGGAACTCCATAACAATAAATGGCTACGTTAAAAAACAAGAGGACTTCCCTGGTGGCACAGCGGTTAAGAATCCGCCTGCCAATGCAGAGGACACAGGTTCGAGCCCTGGTCTGGGAAGATCCCACATGCCGCAGAGCAACTAAGCCCGTGTGCCACAACTACTGAGCCTGTGCTCTAGAGTGCACGTGCCACAACTACTGAAGTCCGCATGCTTAGAGCCCGTGCTCCACGACAAGAGAAGCTACCGCAATAAGAAGCCCATGCACTGCAACGAACAGTAGCCTCCGCTCTCCGCAACTAGAGAAAGCCTGCGCACAGCAACAAAGACACAGCGTAGCCAATAAATAAATAAATTTATAAAAAAAGAAAAGAAACAAGAAAGATTAAAAATAAACAACCTAACTTGACAGCTCAAGGAACTAGAAGAAGAAGAGCAAACTAAGCCCAAAGTTGGTAGAAAGAAAGAAATAACAAAGATCAGAGTGGAAATAAATGAAACAGAGACTAAAAAACAATAGAGAAGATCAATGAAACTAAGGGCTGTTCTTTTTTTTTTTTTTAAAGATAAACAGACAAACCTTTAGCTAGACTCACCAAGAAAAAAAGAGAGAAAGAGAGAACTCAAATAAATAAAATCAGAAATGCAAGAGGAAATGTTACATATGATACCACAGAAATACAAAGGATGAGTTTGAGGAGGTAGTTGGGACCACAGTGGTGACAACAGAGATGGAGAGAGGTAGATGGCTTCAAGATAATATAAATGATAGAACTGACAACATTTGCTGATGGATTGGCACAGCACATGACAGAAATGGAGGAATCTAAGATAACTGCCAAGTTTCTGGCTTGATTAAATGGCACATAATGGTGCCACTTATTTACATGGGGAAGATTAAGGAATCGTTGTTTTGGGGGGTAAAATCAGTAGTTTTATTTTGAGTACGATAAGTTTGAGATGCCTCTAGATATCTAAGTGGAAATGTCACGTAGGCAGTAAAATATATGAATGTGGAAATCTGGAGAGAGGTCAAGCCTACAGATGTAAATCTGGAAGCCATAGCACCTTGGTGGCCACATGAGATTACCTAGTGATGGAGGAGAGACAGAAAAGATGGCCTAGCATTTAATCTGGTGTATCCCAATATTTTAGGTTGGGTAGAGAAAGAGGGACTAGCAAAAGAGGCAAGAAAGAAGAAACCAGAAATGTAATAGTGACTCCAGAATATTGTGGTATTGCAGCAGCCATGAAATAAAGTGTTTAAATAAGAATAGTCAGTGATGCTTCTGAGAGGTAAGGTCAGGAAAGTAAAGCATAGCCTCTCCAGCTTTCTTATGGTTGCCGTTTGCACGATATATCTTCTCCCACCTTGCTGTTTTCAACATATTTGTATTGAATCTTTGAATCAAAAGTGTAGACAGCATATAGTTGGATCTTTTTTTTTCTTTAAATCCAGTCTGACAATCTCTGCCTTTGATTAGATTATTTAATCCATTCACATTTAATGTTATCATTGATACAGTTGGATTGGCATCTGCCACGTTACTTTTTCTTTTCTATATGTCCCATGTCTTTTCATTTCTTTATTCCCTTTTTAATGCATTCTTTGATGTAAGTTAGTGATATATGTTTGAGATTTGGCAGAGTTCTTCGGTGACCCTGGCAAGAGCAGTTTCAGGGTAGTAGCAAAGGCCAGAAGGCCTCCCGGGATGAGCTGGAAACAAAGATTAATGAGACATGGAGACAGTGACTGCAGTTAACTCTGAAGGAGGAGCCAGGGAAAGGAATTGGTAGTTAGAGTGTGTGTGTTTCTTTTTTCATTCAGATTGGAGACATCAGAGCAGGTTCCATGCTGAAGGGATTTGTCCCGTGAAGAAGGGAAACTAATGACGCAGGAGAAGGGAACAGATCTCTGAAGAAGCAAAGTCCTTGGAAAAGCAAGAGGAGATGGGACCCCAAGGGGTGACTGTGAGCTGGATCCTGACGGAAATGTAAAGGAAGGGAAGTTTAATCAGAAGGAACAGCATATGCAAAGACACGTGATGAGAAAGAGCCGGCAATGTCCGAAGAAGTTCACGGGGCCTGGGGACAGGATAAGGGGAGGCGGGCAAGAGGAGGCTTGGCATGAGGCCTGCAGGCAACACTGCAGAGGTACGTCGCAGCCCTGAGGGAGAGGACACGGCACCTCCTCTGGGTGCAGCGCATGCTCCTGAGCCACAGACGGAGAAATACCAATGTGTACAAAGCTGATAATCAAGTGCACTTTTCCTGTGTGTGCAAATACAACTCACAACCTGTTTTAAAAGGACAACAAATTAAAAAGGCCTCATTTGTTTTATAACTTGAGAATCAACAGCCCATTCATGTAGGTATTTCTGCCTTCACAGCCTAATAAAACTGGGCTAAAGGATAATAACACTTAAATATTTATTAACCTCCCTGAATAAATGAATGAGCTCAAAGATTACCACTTAAAGGCTCACCATTTCAAACACCAGATAGAAACCTGTATCCTTTTAAAAGAACTCTTTAAACAGTTACGATTATCCCAAAATGTCACAGTATACATTGTCATAATCCAAATTTTTTCCTTCCAGTTTTGAGATTTAATTGACATCCAGCACTGTAAAAATTTAAGGTATACAACATAATGATTTCACTTATATACATCATGAAATGATTACCACAGTAAGTTTTTAAAAATTGTTTTATTATTGAAATTTTTTATTTATTGAAAAAATTTTAAGTTATAGTCAATTTCCAACCCACCACTTTTCTACACAGAGGTGTTATAGGCAAATACAAGATTTTCTAACACAAGCACCTGCTGAAGTGCCACAAATATGCCCTCCATTTTTTAAAAATTAAAAGCTACACTTTGGTTAAGAAATCAATAATAATGCCAATGCCCACATGGCAGGAATCCATAAGAGTCAAGCGATTAAGCGAGAGCGTTTGGAAAACAGAGCAATGCCAGTTTGGATGGCAGAAGGTCCCGTCCTGCCATTCTCCTGAATCAGCGTATATATACCCTTTTAAAACCACGAGTCCCTTCCAAATTAACGAGCTCATCAAACTGAAATGAAAAGCAGTGTTGGGCTTCCCTGGTGGCGCAGTGGTTGAGAGTCCGCCTGCCGATGCAGGGGATACGGGTTCGTGCCCCGGTCCGGGAAGATCCCACATGCCGCGGAGCAGCTGGGCCCGTGAGCCATGGCTGCTGAGCCTGCGCGTCCGGAGCCTGTGCTCCACAACGGGAGAGGCCACAACAGTGAAAGGCCACAATAGTGAGAGGCCCGCATACCGCAAAAAAAAAAAAAAAAAAAAAAAAGCAGTGTTAAAACCCAGCAAAATCTCATCATTAATGCCTTTTTAAATGGCCTATGCCACCAGTGACTAAAGCAATTGAACTGCTTCAGTGAAATCTTGTGTCACCACTTCTAGCCCTCATGGCCGTAAGCCCCAACCACTGAGAGACATGACAGGATACCAAGTGCACAATTAATTCACGCAGCAGGTACAAAACTCATCCTAAATACAGCTTCCTGAACCTGATTCATGTTTTAAATAATACAACACAGAACACACTATTAACAGGGGTCTCTGCATCATGTTGTATAGGTTACAAAACCAAGAAGCTGGAGCCATCCTACAAAGTACATGCTGCAGACTTTAGTTTTGAGATTTGGAACTAGAAGGGCTTTTTATTAATATACTTCAGGATGCTGGTGTGAGAATGAAATACAGCAATGTATCAGGCACGACTAGATTTTACATGAAGATAATACAAGCTAAAAATGCCACATTTAATTATACTGTATTTTATTTCATTAAAGTTATCCAGGAGAAATAACAAGGACTAATTCTAGGTCTACTTGCAAACAAATCCCCAAAAGCCCTTACTAAGCAAGATGTGGTCCTTACTCTAAGAATCTGGCTGCGACACCAACTACCACTTCTAAACAGTGCTTTGATTTCTGAGTTTCGAAGGCGACCCTTCCATTTTGTAACCCTGCACTGAGTCCCTAAGGCCCCGGCTCTTACGGAGAAGACTCCAGAGAGAAGGCGCTGGGAAACAAAGCAGTGCCCGACGGATCCCACAGGAGGAGGCGGCACCCACAGGACATGGGGATGGTTGGAACCACCAGCAACTGCTGGACGCTATTTCCCCACGGTGCAGTGACATCAAACTGGGGCACTTCTGGGCGATAATGGGAATTATTAATAAATATGTCACCACAACGGGGGCTGTCCTGGCCAAAGTGAAACATGTGTTCACCCTCCTTGAAAGCGACCTTATTAAAAAAGTGTGACATCCTTGCTAAGTGCCAGGCACTGGAGATTCTGGTGTAACCAAAGTCCAATCTCAGCTTCAGGGACGGTCCCATCCTGACGGGCAGGAAGGCAGGCAGGCAGGCTGCCAGTTGGGTCTGTCTGGACGTGTCTCTGTCCAGTCTGAGAGCCCATGCTACCAGGCTGGGAACCCAGCTCCACCTGTGGTGAGGTCTGGCTTAGTCTTGCTGCTTTGAATCAGTGGAAGGGTAGCCATGTGCACCTCTGGGCGTGGTGGCCTAGTCCTCATGGCTGCTGCTTATTTATTTCCCAAGGCTTCTACAGTTCTCCCCACCCTCCGCCCCTTTGTGGGGATGGACCCTGAGCCCCGTCCCCAGCTTGCCTGGCTGGCCCTTAGTCCTTGCTCGGCTCCCGGCCGGGGCTCCCCTTGATCTGGGGGCACAATCAGATGAGCTGTTATTAGCCATGCAGAACCCTGCTCCCCCATGACTCTCACTGGCCCAGGCCTTCCTGCAAACCTCACGGCAGGCCCCGTGCAGCCCCCAAAAGGGGAAGCGAGACACAAATGGGAATTACGATCTGCTGGATGTGATGAACGGAGGGGTGGGTGAGCGCTGTGGAGAGCGGGCGATGGCAGGGCAGCCTTCACAAAGGGGATACAGTTGTTAGAAGGGCGTATGGGAGGTGGATGGAGCAGGGGCCCTCGGAGCTGCTGCAAGGCAGGGTGAGGGGGCTGATGACTGTGCTATTCCAACCAACCATGTCAACAGACCACAGATCAGCTCTTCTAGGGATCATATCTCCCCCCGCCAACGCCCCCCAACAAATGCATGTGCATTGTAGCTCTCACTTTAAATCAAAACATGATGTATTATACACATATGACATCATCACTGCGATATGTGTCACCGTCAACAATCTAGGACTCTCTACCCTGCGGTCACCTCAAAACCCAACTCTCCAGGTGCAGAAATGTAAAGTTGCTGAGTTAGTCTGTGGTTCATGGCACGAGAGGAATGCATCTAAAAATTAGATTAGCTAAAAGTTTACCTTTGAATCTGATTTGATGCATCTCCCCTCCTCCCCCAAACCAAACAGGATGTAAAATTCACTTGGGTTTACTGGAAATTATAACAGCAACACAGAAATCACATTCTGTTCTCTGGAAAGAGCTGGAGTTTTAGCTGAACCACATTTATTCCAATTATAAATTTGTTTTTCAAGTAATTTAGTTGTGCTTTTAAAAGCATTTCTGTAGAGAAGTTTGTAATTTAATAAGACTAAAACTTGAGACCAAGGGCTTTTCAAAATAAGACAGGATTAGGAATGTGGGAAAATCAACCCTCTACACCGCCTGGACCAGTCCGCCTGAGCAGTCCTCGCTCTTGTAGCCCCCCACTCCTGGACAACAGCAGAAGTGTCCTTGAGTTAGGTAATGCAGTGGATGTTTTATGAATTGATGTTCTTTATGAATTAATTGAGAAGGGACAAAATTTCAAAAAGAATGAAGAGTGAAGTAAGGCTGGCGACTAGAATGACCTGCGACCACACACGCAGTGGTCAGAGAGACTGTCAGGATCTAAGTCAAGCTCATTTGTCACACACCTGATCTTTGGGGCCACACGGCAATTACTGCCCACTCGTACTGCAGCCGTCCACAGGGGAAGGGAGGTGGGCTGACCTTTGCTGAGCCGCTATGATGCGCGGTACTTTATAAACATGATCTCTTTGAGGCCTCCACTCTGTGAGGCAGGACCCATCATCCCATCTCAGATGCGCAACACTTCTCCCAGGCAGATGGCAAGCTTCCTAGCCCAAGCCCGCTCTGCCCTGTGTGGCAGAGAGCTGGTCCTCGTGGCAGGTCTCCTCAGCCCCCAAGTCAGCTGGGTACCTGCTGGGTGACACCCATGAGGCTCTGGCGGGGTCTGAGGCTGGGCAAGAGGGGCGAAGCCGGCTGGTTCTCCCTCCACCTTCCTGCAGGGGAGAGGCCAGCAGAGGCCGTGTGCGCTCTGCGTCCCCAGGGCCTCTGGGCTCAGCGCCGAGCCGTTTCCTGTCCCTCCACCTGCAGGTTAGGATGGTTTTCTGCACTTACTCACCTCTGGGTGGCCTTGTTTCCCCCTTTGGCCTCGTGGTTCTTCCAGCAGCTGTAACAACTCCCTAGATTAAATACTCAAGGAAAGTCCTGTTTTTCTGTCTTGACCCTGAGGAATTAAGTGCTTGAAGCTGTAGCTGCTCAGGACCTGGCTGTGCACAGCTTCCAGGCCCTGAGGCCGCGTGGCCCGTCCCTCCCTCTCCCGGGGCCGAGCCGCTCCGCCAGTCACCGCTGAGTCCCCCCACATCCCAGGGGACCGGCTGTGACCTTGGGAAGGTCCGTAAACCTCCTGAAACCTCAGCCGCTACTTTTATCAAATGAGGAAAGTAATCACTTGCCCTCAATTGCTTTAAACGGCTTGGCAAGGCACGAAGCGGAAAATAAATATGAAAGCACCGCGGAGGCCGACGTTCCTAAGACTTTTCCATTACCTTATGAGTCTTCAAGCCCTACTTACTGGGATTACTGGTCAGCGCAAAAGAAGCTCACCCAAATTAAACTCACGGACCTAAATGGGTACAAATTATACAAAGCTTCCTCCTAAGGGCTCTCTGGGAGCTCACGAACCCGTCTCTCTCCTACAGCAAAAGGGAAGGGGGTTGGCCAAAGGTCCCCGTGGTATCTGCACATGGCGTGGCTGCCTCACCTGCGGCTGACTTCACCACGACTTCCCGTGTAGGTAACCCTGGCCCGGGGCTTTAGAAAGACTGCCCGCCGCCTAGGACCGCTGCTGTGTTAAACCGGAGAGGGCAGACGTGCCTGCGGAAGCCCTCCATGCCCTAAGCCAATGGACTTCATGTGGTGATTTTATCACTACTATTGGTATTAGCATCACCGCTGTTCCCTCCTACAGTGAGTTTTTTTGTTTCGTCTTGTTTTTTGCGGTACGCGGGCCTCTCACTGCTGTGGCCTCTCCCGTTGTGGAGCACAGGCTCCGGACGCGCAGGCTCAGCGGGCATGGCTCACGGGCCCAGCCGCTCCGCGGCATGTGGGATCTTCCCGGACCGGGGCACGAACCCGCGTCCCCTGCATCGGCAGGCGGATTCTCAACCACTGCGCCACCAGGGAAGCCCCAACAGTGGGCATTTGACGAGACTTTGGTCAGAGCCTTCTCTTCTGCCGGAGTCCTCCCCAGACAAGTGGCCGCCTGGACCTCGCTCCCTACGGGCTGCCAGCATCACACGAGGATGGCTCTCCGGCCCCTCCCCCCTTTCATTTTATTTCAATTCTAAGCAGATGGGAACCTTGGTTTCATGTTTACTACCATTTTTTTAAAATCATACTTGTGAAAGAAAAAACTGTGCGCTCTCACCACATATTTACATAATCATGGGCTAATTAAAGAACTACTGAGAAATACATGCTCTGATTTCCTATCCTGTTATACTCTGACTGCTATTGTTTGTTGTGGTTACAAACATGAGTATTTATGGAGAAAACACTGAGTGATCTCTGGGTAGATGGATACTTTCCCTTGGTGACATCACTGGAAAGAGGCAGAGACACTGTCTCGCTTAGGAGCGGCCAAAAAGTACGAGAGTCATATATGTAATGAAAATTGTTCTAGTAGCCACCTTAAAAATGCAGAAACAGATGAAATAAACTTTCATAATTCATTTTCTTTAACCCCAAATACTATCATTTCCACACGTAATCAATATAAAAATTAAAATCGTTTGCCTTTACTGAGCCTCTGAAAGTGAGCACGGGACACACTTAGAGCCCAGCTCAATTCTGACCGACCACACAGCAGCGCCCACTAACCACCAGGCTCCCAGGCTAACAGATAGGACAGAACATGTCTAGGTGACAAGCTCCTTGATGGGAGGGCCTAGTCATATTTTAACTCCAACGCCCCATGCCCCAGGCTTCCAGGACATTTCTAGTGCGGGGCTCTGCCCAAAGCAAGCCCTCAGCAAATTTCCTCACTGAACTCAGGAATGCATGGCTGGAAAGGTGGGCTGTCACTCGCAAAAGCAAGCAAGCAAGGCCAATATAAGCTTCTTGGAATAACATTTTGTGGGTCTTATACTTTAAAAAATTACAAATGAGCATCATTGCTAAAAAATCCCACAATGTTCACTCACCCTCATATCGCCCCCAAAGCCACACTATACACAAAGAGAAAAGCAAGGTTAACTGTCCTCCAAAAGAGAAAAAAAGGGGGCTGGGAAGACAGAAATCAATAACGGTCCTAATGAGATCCCCATAATAAATGACCACAGTGAATCATCCAATACTATTTAAATGACCTCATAGGCTTGATATTATGTAAGAAGTTGTGATGTATGCTAAGACACAGACATAACTTGAAAAGAAATTAAAAATTAAGATTTCAACCAAGTAATTGTGGAAAATGATGACCTTTTCCCCCTCAGGCTTACTAAAAGCATATTTTACTTGGCAGTTTAGAGGCCTAATAAATGCAAATTACATTTGCCTTTCACCTAGTTGATACAAATTAACTTGTTCAGTCAAGATAACCACTTAAAAATAATTTGTAGCTTTTGAAACCACAACACTGAACTATTTATAGAACTAATATACAATACAGATCAGCCCAAGGAAAGACGGTAGCTCCTTCCAACCTGTGGTACAGAAATCATAAACATCAAGTTCCTTTTGACATCAATGCTGTCATCCCCTGAAAGACGACCCAGACTGCAGCCACTTGTCAGCCACGGCTTTCTCACAAAGCTCCAGAGGCATTCCCTTACCCTCAAGAAAAGGAAACCAGCAGCCTCAACAGAAGTTTATGAAATGGCAAACTACTTCGTGTATCTTCATTAAGACTGTGAAATGAACTTCTAAGGAACAGTCAACTAGCGCTAAAGGAAAGCACTTATTTGGAAGGGTGCTTTCTCTGGGAAAGAAAAAGAAAAAGCTTTCTCCTTTACTGTGATAGGATTGGTTTTTGCTAGTTCTAAATATGCTTTGACCGAATGGATTCAAAGGAAAAGGCATCTCACTGTACTGGCTCTCCTGTTACAGCTCCTGTCTGTCGGGGTAGGGGGAACTGAGGTGATTCAACCAACTGTAATAGATCCATGGCCACAGTAATTGCCTTTTTACCTTTAGTGAAAAATCCTCAGTTAAACAAAACTTGATTTATTCAACCTAGCAGAATTTCCATCACATCCCAGGCTTGATGAATCCATGGGTCTATGGTCACGAATTAAAACACCAGCATTCAGCTAGCCCTTTACAAGATTCTTACAAAACATACAGCTAATAGCTTCATTTATTTGGCCAAGAACTGGTATAGTATATTTAGTTCTTAAATTATTACATTTACTTTTAATTTTCTATCTGATTGAAAGCTGTTTGTGCTGTCTTTTACATGCAAATACATAGTGCTTTTAAAAACCTCCAAAATGGCAACTTTTGAACATTTAAACTTCGGGGAAAAGAAGTGGAGAATACATGAATCGAAATTTATATCATTACTTTTTAAAAGATTATTTTTAGGTTTATCAGTTTACTTTTCTCCAGAGGCAGCATGTGCCTCTTTAGTCATCTGAAAAACTGTTGACATCTTTTGAGTTTTATTTAGTGTCAAGTTCTTCAGATACTGTCCAATTCTAAACACAGATCTTTAAACAGAGTGGAGGCTATGTTAATACGTGTCACATATTTTTCAGTAATTCGACAATGCTGATGACAAATTTCATATGGCTGACAACCTGTCACTTGCTAAAATAATTAGTTTTGTACCTTAACGTGTGACTTTCATTCACTCAGTAAATCTTTGCAGAGTCTGCCCTGTGCCAGCATGGCTGGGCCCTGGGTCACATGGAGCCTGCAGCCCGGCCTCCCAGACGCTCACGGTGCCGAGGGGCTGCTGTCCTGCCGTTGAAACCTCTCCCTCCAGGCGGCCTTTCTGCATTTCAGATAAAGAGCACCGGCATTAACACCTGCAGACCTGGGTTCAAATTCTGACCCTGCCTCCTAGCTGCTCCTGACCTTAGGCTACTAGATTCGTCCTCTCTCTGCCTTAATTTTCTCATCCCTTACACAAGGCTAACAATTTATTCTACAGGGTTGCTGTGAGTCAAATGAAACCGGAGGGAAAGGGAAAGAATCTGGCACTCAGAAGCCCCACAAATGTCAGCCTCCTTCCTCCAATTCCCCTTAAAAACACATGGCTTTCTACACTAAATGGACACTCCAGTTTTGAAGCAAAGAGGGAGAGGAACTGGAAATCTTAAACATGTATTGCTGTGAAAAATAACTGGGAGTTATACGTAATAAGGGCTGTTGTAACCTGAAAGCCTATCACCAGCTTGGGCCCCCAGCCCAAGTTTCTATAACACGTGACCCTTTTTTGGTCGACTGTTAGGTTATTATTTGGTCTTCCCTGTTAGAGCTTTGAAAACAGTTCTACCATGCCCAAAACAGGAGCTAAAGCACCAGAGGGGCAGAGCCCTTCCATCTGTGGGTGATTCACTCTAGAAGAACTGCAAGGTCAGGAAGGAACTAACACAGTGGACAGTCAAGCACACCGGGCCCAGTGCTGGTGAATCACGTGGACACCTCTTTAAAACCCACACCGCTCCAAGAGGCAGATGTAATTGTCTT
This sequence comes from Hyperoodon ampullatus, assembly GCF_949752795.1. Classification (NCBI taxonomy): domain Eukaryota; kingdom Metazoa; phylum Chordata; class Mammalia; order Artiodactyla; family Ziphiidae; genus Hyperoodon; species Hyperoodon ampullatus. The sequence goes on from NC_136918.1 coordinate 30,018,118, forward strand.
CTACCTTCTGCAAAGAAACCCAATGTTCAGGGAGGCTAGGAAAGCTGTCTGCAGTGACACAGGTATAGGTAGCTCAACATCATTTCCCATAACTTCTCTCTTGACTTGCAGGGTCATTCAACTCCTCAGCTTGGCAGATGTCTGGCTGGGTCCTCCCTCCAGCTCCTCTGCTGTCCCTGTGGTCGGACAAGGCCCCTCTCCTGCAGGTTGGGATTCCCAGTGTCTCGGCTCCACTGACGGCTCCGACCAACATCTCCGGGGTTGCTCAGACTCGTGGACCGCTCAGGATGTCGTAATTCCATGGATCATCTCAGTTTTTGTTCTCCTCCTCCTGGTATCTCTAAGGGGTGACCAGGAATAGTGAGTACTGTCCCTCAATGTGGACGACCAGCTCTGTTTCTTCTGCAAAGCCCTCAGAAATTGCCACTCCAAAAGGGCTAACACTCTCCTGTGCCTCACTGCCATCTGGATGCTGCCCGCATGTGCCTCTTCACTGAGAGTGAGTTCATATAAAGTGCCTTCCGGGGCGCCGCAGAGTAGCTGTTTTCACTCTCGGCATTGCCCACGCACAGGTCGTATAGACGCCACAACCCTAGATCCTTTCCACACATTCCCTGTGTGGGACAACAGCACACGGAGTACGCAAATTTAGCACAGACACCACTCTATCACTCGGTTCCCTAAGGAAATAAACAAAAAGTGACACTGGAGTAGAGCAATTAAGCCAAAAGTCTCCCTCACGGTCGCCCTTCAATGTTTCAATGTGTGTAATAACGGAATCGTATACTCATCAAGTATATTTTTATGCTTTTTATTCTGGCTTTTAGTTTAGTTCAGTTCAACAAACAATAATTAAAGCATCATGAGCCAGCTACAGTGGAAGTACTAAAAAACCTTACAGTCAAGTGGAGATGGCAGAAATAACAATTCAGAAGTCCGTGATTAGAAGGTAATATAGAAGCACACCCAGGGAGCTGTGGGCACCCAGGGTGGAGCCACCATTCCCAGCCTACAGGTCCAGAGAAGGCTTCCTAGGACTCCTGAGCCTTAAAATAACCAAAATACACACAGCCACAGTTACTGCATCCTCTACTGAAGAGAAGTAACTAAAGAAATTCCATGAAAAGTTATTTTTGCAAAAGAGACAATCCTACGTCCAAAAATTAGGAATGAACCCAGTTGCACTTCTGCTTCACGAAAGCAATCCATCTTAGCTTCTTTTAGGTAACTTATTTATCCCTGAAATTGCTAGCGATGGTCTGATTCTTAAATCATAGCCTTTTTTTCCCCTTTATTGGTGACATCCTCTTCTTTCTGACCTTCCATGTCAATTATGAATTGTCATTATGTTCTAATTTATGGAGATCAGAAGCCAAGCAGATTATCCAAAGAGGTAAACCCTGAAAAGATTCACATAGAAACAGCAATCTCTAACACTCCTGTCCACAAAGAAAGGCTTACAATCAAATAACCAGGGAAATGATTTATTATTTAATAAAACCTTATTTTCCCCAAATTTCAGTACTTTACAACCAATTACATGTCTACTAAGCAAAATCAATAGGTGAAATCGAAAGGAAGAGCCAGTGAAAACAGCTAGTGGTAAGTTATTTTTATTCTTAGAATTACTAGACCTTTATTTCTTCTTTAAAAAAACTGTAATCTTAAAAAAAATCAGCTGTTTATACAATTCCTCATTTCTTTTAAAAACAAGTCTCAGCACCTGTCAATAGGGCCTTATTATTTAAGCTTTACATATTAGAAAAGAAATAACCCCCCCACACATTGAGGTATGAAGAGAAATAATAAAATGGCTTTTGGCAGAAACCATAGAATTATCCCATTTCCTGTCTTGGTTGTAAATAACAATTTACCTAAATTGCTGAAAATAAATAGCTTTCACATTTTGACTAAGTGTCTTCATAGCATACAGAAAAAAATGGAGTTTGCTGCTGACCTACAATGAAGTACAAAATCATTGCATTTGAATATGTGACTCCAAAATGCAACGGAAGCCTTAGACATATTTCATGATAAGTAAGGAATAAGAATTTGCTCAAATGATATCTTATAAATGTTTTAGAATACTTTTCTGGATAAAGTAGAAAAAGTCTTTACAATGAGAATTTCTCTGTCATTTATTAAAATCATTGCAGTTTAGTCCTTACTAGCATTATAAAATGAGTGGCCAGTAGTGGACAATTCTGGTCACCTCATTTGTTTAGAGCACAGTCTACAGATGCTGAAGCTCTTATCCCATATGGACCATTTTATTCTCATGGGAGTCACTTAGCTCTGCTTTGAACCATGGCTGCAAATCATAGACATTCTTTTTAATGTGGTTGGGCCTTTGTAAATCCTAATGACAGTAGGTAGATTAGAGACTGGATCATGAAAAGTCAAACCTGAACAAAACAGAAGGCATCCTTTAACAATATCTATGTTGTTACATAGATACGTGTACACCTGGAAGGCAATATGCAAGAGTGAAAATAGCTGTGTGGGAGGGATGAGACCTAGAGGGATAGTTTTTCAAAATGTTCTTTAATATATGCTTTATATCATCTTTAAATTAATACAAAACATTTAATGACATAAAAAAAATGCCACTGCTACAGAAAAACAACCCAAAGGCCCATGATAACCTAACCCAATGATAGGTTATCAGATTAGTATCTACACAGAATACACAAATGTAGAAACGGGTGAAGACAGAGTTATATCAAACTAAAAATATATTCACAGATTAAGTTTATTTTTGTCATTGAATAAGGAAGAATGGATATCATTTTTAGAAACCACTATGGCTTTCTTCTTCTTCTTTTTTTTTTTTTTTTGATTTTCTGGTAAGAGAATATGCAGCTGTGGAGTAGCTTCTCTCCTTTGAGGAAAGGGAAGAGGAGAAAGTTTGTCAATGGAGCAGGAGCATCAACCCTGTGGATAAAGGAAGTCACTTCTCCCTGCGCCAAGGGGCTCACAGGTAACAGGGAAAGACAAGACACAACCGCCAGACACCAGACGCTAAATGACACCAGGCAGGCCCGGCCACCCTGCCCCAGGCCCTGCTTCCAACACCGGCCCTTCACTTCAAGATGCCTGAAAACCCTCTGCCCAGAAGTGTGCATTTCTGTCTTGACTTTGGGCCACATTCCTGGGTTTTGATAAATATGGTAGATTCCAACTGCTGCCTTTATGGTAACAAACATCATCCCGTCCACCAAAGACACATCTACCGCAAAGTAGGAAAAGGAAACGAGAACAGCGAGCCCTGCGAACACTGTGGCTCGGAAGCCCTCACAGGATTCTCAGGGGGATAATAATGTTTCCTAAAAACCTGCAAAAGCCTAAATCAACTGGTAAAATGAAAAAGAGGTCAGAGGCTGGATGAAGACAGAAAGGCACCGATGGAGACCGGGTCTTAATTTTACAGTCTGGGGAGAGATCTAGCATGTGGTATAGCCCTGTGAATCCACAGGGATTCACGGAGCACCTTCCAGGTGCTGGAACTTTCTAATGAACATGAAGCAAATGCATTCTCTGCCTCAGATGTTCCTCCTTGAAACTGTTAACCAGAAAACATATTTTTAGAAATGAGTACCCTGCCTACTTACAAATCTGAAGTGGCATAAGTTTGTAGCAAAATATAAAAGAGGATAATTTGGGGTGAAGAAAATAGAACATCTAAAAGAAGCTTTAAGATACAATGTCACCACACACCTGAAGTGAATAAACTGCTATAGTGGAATACTAAATTCCTGTGACAGAAAAGTCACAAATGGCAATTCACAGGGTTACACATATTTACTGTCCAACAAAATTTAGCAAGCAAAAGTCCTTGCTAAGAATAACTTTCACAAACTAAATTCAAGATGCAATGCATCACATATTTCTTGTATAAAAAGCACTGGAAAATAAAGTAGATGGCAATTACTTTTCTACTCAAGAAAGAGAACCTCTAAGATGTAAAAGTTAACAACTAAATTAACCTTCAAGTATGATCTTTGGCCATGCTGCAAACAAAATATAAGTCTTTCAGAAGATTTACCTACGTTTGAACCAAATAACCAAACTCGTAGATAACTTCCTTACTCTTTTATTTTTTATTTTTTTTCCCCTTACTCTTTTAAATTCCAGATAATGCCCCACTAATACTGAAACTACTCATTTCTCATAGACAGTGAAAATGAGGATGGAGCCACAATTTTAATCATAAGATTATTGTTGGCTTTCTTTTTCCAAACACTCAATATAAAAATTCAAAGTATATTATTTTTTAAAAAACTAACTGATACAAAATTTGCTTAAATTAAAACGGAAAGTAAACTGGGGGTGGGGGAAGCGTGCTGTTTTCGTCTTTGCTACTTGATCTGTATATTACCAATATTATATTATTTAAATAAATGTATTTCCAGCAAATACAAATCATGACAACTGTAGTTCAGATGAGTTTGATAAAGTTTACTTTTTCAAAGTTGTAGTCCAAACCAAATGTCAAATAGAGTTCATATGTGCGAAACCCCCTGGGAGGAGGGCAATATACGCATACAAACTAAGAGAAACAAGAGTTCATGCCTTAGACTTAACTGAGGCTTTTAATCACAAAATGAATGTGGCCTGTGTGCCCTATAGTATATAAATCACATAATCAGGTGATTCTGAAATATTAGTCAAATTCATAAACTCCTATTTGGGCTTATAATGGTCCAGAGGCATACCAGTCAAAAGTAAACAAGGCAACAACAAAAACAAATTGCTGATGTTGTGAAAAAGTAAATATTCCAAAAACAAGACTTCATCATTCCTTAGAATTACATTTCCTTGACAGTTATTCTCTTTGGGCAAGCATCTTTGCATCAGCTAAAAGTTCTAACAGAACAGCAAGGGCTGACCAAAAGAAAATTATACACGAGTTTTCCTGTGCTTTGGCAAAGGGCACAATCTGCTTTCTTCTCTGCCAACAAAACCTCCTAATGTGAAAAGAGTCATTTTCAATAAGTTTCCAACATTTAAAAATGTTGCTAGGATTCTGGGCTTGTTGCACTGACACAATGTTGTCTGGCATCTGAGCACACCAATGCCTCTATGCTGAGAAAACTAATGAGCTTGTAAGGCTGTCCTTACATCATCACATCCCTGAGAACCTCGTGGCTGCCAGTGCTTCTCCACAGTGAGAACATTTTCCTCCCTTTGGTGGTGATATCTAAGCTGGACCTAAAGCATTGAACTGCAAAGAAAGGAAGGCAGGCCTCTGCCCACCCCCTTTCTCTACGGCCCATTAGACCCTCTCCCTTCTCTCTCCTCTCATCTTACTGGACTGAGAGTTCCCAAGTGGCAACTAAGCATGAGTCATAAGAAAAATGAAGCTTCAGCTTGCTGTCACTGGCTGCCAGGGCAAAGCATCATTAACTAATTTGTGCGTGTTGATGGAAATGAGGCCCCCTGATAAAAAAGTCAGAAATCATTTTTAAGCTGTCTTGCAGCCATTCATTTTAAGCCTTCAAATGAGTGTGGTTGTTTTTGGTTAACTACCCTCTTAGCAGCAATAAAAAATGTAGGATCTTCATTTCTTCTTCTGTCCTCTGACTACATTCCAAATACAAGAAGAAAAGCAATGTCTGAGATCGTCCAGGAACTGGATAATCAGCTCAAAATAATCATGCACTGGCTGAACAGATTCCTAACACATGTGTCAAACATAACACAAGGGCTGCTGGGGGCCGCCGTGACTTCTGCTTCATTCAAGCCTGCAGAGCGCCAGGTACTGGGCAGCGATACGATGTACAATACAGGATGAGACACAGCTTTCAACACAAGAGGCTGGAAGAAATACCTAGGTGGTAAGTATGGGAAGAGAGGTCTACGAAGGGGCCGTGATGCTCTGAATACAGGGAGGCTCCTGAGCTCACGTCTATTGGAGAATGGATCCGAATGGGTAAAACTGGAAGGAACTGGCAAGAAAGGACATTGCAGGTGAAAGGAACACCATAAGAGTGGAAAGGGTCTCGGGATGCCTGTGAAGGGCACCTAGTTTGCGTGGCCGGAGTGAAGGCTGGGGGAGAAACAGTGATTGCTTAGGTAGAAAGGTGATCTCAGGAAACAGAAGCGCCAGCCCACGAGAAAGGACTAACAGGACGGTGTTCTATGATACACTAGTTTGAAGTCATTCCCCTCTAATCAGAGAAAAAAGGAAATACGAATCATAACATAAAGTGATGTGAAATAATTCGCTCAATAAATACATATTCGATGGCTATTCTAATACCTAGTATGGTGCCTTGAGCTTGGAAGATGTGAAACCTTTTCGAATAAATGATGCCCATCCTGTATGAGGCTGAGCACCAAGACACCAGACACCACAGGGCTACCATGATGCCCAAACACGGATTCTACCCTTAAGGTGCTTCCCTCTATTATAGATGGGCCCATCAAGAACCAAGAGGCTGAGACTCTGCCTGGTACCAGTGAGAGTAACCATTTTAGAAGGAAGTGATCTATGATAAGTCAGCCCCTGAAATGCCACCGTAGTGGGAGCCAATGGGAGACTCAGAGTTCAAGAAGGAGTTAAAGGGCTTCCCTGGTGGCACAGTGGTTGAGAGTCTGCCTGCCGATGCAGGGGACACGGGTTCGAGCCCCGGTCTGGGAAGGTTCCACATGCCGCGGAGCAACTAGGCCCGTGAGCCACAACTCCTGAGCCTGTGCGCCTGGAGCCTGTGCTCCGCAACAAGAGAGGCCGCGATAGTGAGAGGCCCGCGCACCGCGATGAAGCGTGGCCCCCGCTCGCCACAACTAGAGAAAACCCTCGCACAGAAACGAAGACCCAACACAGCCATAAATAAATAAATAAATAAATTAATTAATTAATAAAAATTTTTTTAAAAAAGAAGGAGCTAAAGACTGAAATAAATAAACCCCACAAATAAGGACAGTTCTTTCCTCTCCACCTTCCCACTCTCTGTCGAAGGGGAAACGGTTACCTAACGACCTTCCTTCCTTTGAGAGATGACAACATTCCCTGAGCACTGTGGTGACGGTTAATTTATGTGTTAAGTTGGGTAGAACAAGTTTTGTCAAACACTAGTGTAGATGTGATTAGTATTTACAGTCAGTTGACTTTAAGTAGAGCTGATTAGCCCTCACAATGTGGATGGGCCTCATCCAGTCGGCTGAGGTCTTAAAAGCAAAGACAGGTTTCCTGAGAACAAGGAATTCTGCATCCAGATGGCAGCATGGAAAATCTGACTTCAGACTCAAGACTGCAACATCAACTCTTCCTGAATCTCCAGCCTGCTGCTGGCTGGCTCTATGGATTTCAGACAGGCCGGACAATCGCTCAAACCAGTTCCTTAAAATCTCTCTCTCTCTCTCTCTCTCTCTCTCTCTCTCTCTCTCTCTCTCTCTCTCTCTCTCTCTCACACACACTCACACACACACACACACACACACACACACACACACACACACACACACACACACACACACACACACCTATTGGTCCTGTTTCTCTGGGGAACCCGGACTAACACAACTGCGATCTGCCTGTGGCCTCTTTCACAGCCACCCCCTGTTCCTCCACAGCCCTTGGGGAAGTCCATGTTGCCCCTTCTCCACTTGGTTCTCCGAGGCAGCCACCTGGATGGCAAGATTCCATCTGCCCTCTCCAACGAGCTCATCCTAAGATGCGCCTCAAGGCACTGTCAGGTATGGCTGCTCAAGCCCACCCGAGCCACACCAGCCCCGGGGGGGAGGAGAGCCAGGCCTTCCGAGGGACTGGCAGTGGCTTTCCCACTGTCGAGCGGGGTTTGGAAGAGGCCAGCTGCCCCAGGCAGGGCATGGTGCCTGGAAGAACTTGCCCCATCCACTGAGAGCACCTCAGTTCAACGGCTTCCTTTTCCCCATCAGTCACCCCGGACGTCTGACCAACCAGTCTCCAGCCGCTCAGTTATGGGCACATCCTCCAGCCACCCCTACCCCTGGCACCTGGGAGAAGTTCCATGGACTCCAGAACGTGACTGTGTCTGAGCAACACACAGCCGAGAAGCCCCTCTGACAAACCCCACCCTACCCAGACCTCTAGGACTTTTCTGCCAGTGTGAACGGTCCAGAGAGCCACATCCTCTGGACTCTGTGACCTGGGAGTCTGATCTTCACAGGGGTCCAGAACTATTACAACGAAAGCTCCCAGTAAGCGGCTGTCATGCTCCACACTGGATACTGCAAAGCAGCTGAATGCACTACCTAAGAGCGCAAGGGGCTGAAATCTGAGCGCTTCTTCACTGAGCGCGATGCCTTGATGGAGTGAGTGAGGGACTGAATCCCAGCCTCCATCTCCCCTCATGACTAAGGGAGAGCCACCAGGACCCCCTGGCGAGCCCACCTCCGACGGGCCCCGTGAAAGGTCTGTGTGTTTATTCAGTGTAATCTGAGGCTCGGGAGCAGAGCCTGTTTTGTCCTTTGAGACCTTCTGGAGGAAGGGAGCGCTCTCAGAGCCCAGGTTGAGATTCTCCATGACACACTGCCCCCCACCACCCCCACCGTCCCCCAGACAAGCCAGACCTCCTGAAGCAAGCGCCCTTTCCTCCGCGTGAGCTGATCTCCCCACGTGACAAACTGTAATCAGAGAAGGGCCAGCACTGGAACTGGACCCGGACAGAAGCAGGGGCCTCTGGAGCAACGCCAAGTGCCCCACTGCAGACCTCAGCCCTTTCCCTCTCCACGCGCTCAGAGCCTCGTGAGGACAACTGTTAAGATTATTCAATACGCATCTATTATGCAAAGTGAGACACAACTGCATTTTCAAAGGTTATTAAATCTTCGTGCTATGGAGCAAGGACTTTGGACTTAGATTTCACTTAGTAAACAATATAAGGCTCAGAAAGATAATGCTGACCCCAAACAGGAACTCTTAATGACAGCCGCAAGAGGCACAAAGTCCTGTGGGAACTCAGGGCTGGTGGGGGGACCACGGCCTTCAGGGGACGACAGTCTGGAGCTCTCAAGAACACCTGACTTGCAGGTCCAGCTGCTTCCCAGATATTTCTTCTTGGTGGTCTCACAGGCACCTCAAGCTCAGCATGTGGCAAACTGGACCCAGCTGGTCCTCCGGCCATGCTCCCTCCTCAGCGAGGGTTTCACCTCCTCAGGCCAGAAGTACAGGAGTATCTCGGACCCATCCATACTTCCTCCTGTTCTTCCTGTCCATGTCGCCTCCTAAATCCAGCTCCAACCCATCTGCTTCCTTCCTCTCCACACCATTACTATGTCTCTGGACATAATGGCCTCCCAGACTGCCACTGTCACCCAGTCCTGCCCTCTAGCCCACTGTCCACTGCAGCTGTGGGATGTGGTCTTGACACCGCCTACTCAAGACTCCTTGACACTTCCCTTCCCTCTCTGGATAGAGATAAGGCTCCTTAAAGAGGCCCACAAGGCTCTGCAGGTGTCCACTCTCACCCTCCCCACCACCCTCTCTGATACCCCCAACCTCCATCCTCTGCTGGGCTTTACCTCTGCTGTTCCATTGGCCTAGAAAGCTCTTCCCCTCTCCTGCCCTCTCCGCTTAGTTTAACTCCTAGTCAGTCTTCAGATTTCAAAACAGTGGTCACTTCCTGGATCTCCAGAATTAAGTCCCATTCTCTTATTATATGTTCTCAGTCCCATGGACCTTGCCTGTCCAACACCTGTCATTATCACAATTTTATATTTATTGTCTCGTTACATGATGAATGTCTGTCTCTCCCACTAGACTCTAAGCTCCTTGAGAGTAAGCTAAGTGCTAGACATTGTGCCCAAGTGTCCAGCACAGGGGCAGAAACTTAGCAGACCCTGAGTAAAAATGTACTGAGTGATGAGTACATGAAACTCATTCGGGCCCAGGTCACAGAGAACAGTGACAGCAGCAGGAACAGCAGCTGGGTGGGGCCTCTTCTCACTCCCACGTGACTCTTATTTATTTATTTTTTTTGCGGTACGCGGGCCTCTCACTGCTGTGGCCTCTCCCGCTGCGGAGCACAGGCTCCAGACACGCAGGCTCAGCGGCCATGGCTCACGGGCCCAGCTGCTCCGCGGCACGTGGGATCCTCCCAGACCGGGGCACTCAACCACTGCGCCAACAGGGAAGCCCCCACGTGACTCTTCTTGATCACACTGCAGTGTTCTAAGTATCTGTAGAAACAATGCTCTTTAAATTCATTGTTTCTTTTCACTATCTTAAACACTATCTTAAACATAATTTAAAAATACTTAAGAGATACATAGATTTCTGGCAATTTATGTAGTTAAAAAATTCATTCACTACATATGGGTAAACTTAAATATTGTAACTTTTTTGTTTTTTCCGTCAAACACTTTCATTGACTAACTACAATGTTTCGGCACAGTGCTAGGCATTAGGAATATAAAAATGAGTAACACGTCCCCTGCCCTGTATATTATGGGGGCTTTGGAGCCCCAGTACCCAGGTTCATTTGATTACTTTTGTGAGTACCTGCTGGAGACACAGTTCAATAAGACTGCTCTCTACTTTTAAAGAATTCACAGTCAAAAGGTCAAGTAAATGATTAGTAAAAAAAATACCTTTAACATAGAGTCAGACAGGCTGTACTCAGGTACACAGAGGTTGCTGGCACAGGCTTTGAACCTGCCATTTTATTATCTGATTTTATTATCTATTCATGAACTAATAATACACAATTTACTCTTCTCTCGAGATAAGCTGTTTTTTTCATCTTCATGATTAGGATGGCCTGTTCCTTTTTTTCAAAGTTCGATAAAATATATTGCCTCAAATACTTAAATATGTGTGTACATACAAATGTGTATGTGTGTGATCATACACACATATATTCTTTACTTTTTTTTTTTTTTTTGTGGTATGTGGGCCTCTCACTGTTGTGGCCTTTCCCGTTGCGGAGCACAGGCTCCGGACGCGCAGGCTCAGCGGCCATAGCTCACGGGCCCAGCCGCTCCGCGGCACGTGGGATCCTCCCAGACCGGGGCACGAACCCGCGTCCCCTGCATCGGCAGGCGGACTCTCAACCTCTGCGCCACCAGGGAAGCCCTATTCTTTACTTTTTACTACTAGATCCAATTATCTTTAGGAATCAAGAAGAGGGAGATTTTAATACTTCAAGGCATTGCTTTTCAAAATCTCTTATTCACTATTTCTTCAGCTTAGAAAGGTCCCCAGTAATTCGTTTCCATGTCAGTTGTTCTTAGTTTTATTTTTCCAAGCAGTTTTAATTGCTTTTGCTCTCTTCACCATTTTATTTCTTTGCAAAAAACTTCACAATATCGGGACTTCCCTGGTGGCGCAGTGGTTGAGAGTCCGCCTGCCGATGCGGGGGACACGGGTTCGTGCCCCGGTCCAGGAAGATCCCACATGCCGCGGAGCGGCTGGGCCCATGAGCCATGGCCGCTGAGCCTGCGCGTCCGGAGCCTGTGCTCCGCAATGGGAGAGGCCGCAACAGTGAGAGGCCCGCATACCGCCAAAAAAAAAGGCGCAAATATTATGACAGAGGTGGCGACGTGTGGGGCAGCCTTTCCCTGCATGTGAATGGGAAGCTGGAAGGATATTTATGTATAAAGCCAAAGAGCAGAGGTTTGGCTTTGGTAGTGGAAAACAATACAAAGATATATCATCTCAATAAAAGGGGCAGGGAGTTAGGGGTCTATCCATAGGGGGCAAAGCTGCTGGGAACCACTGCTCCTGACACAGGCGTGCATTCTCAACCGTAACGCTTACTGAAAACAAATTACCAGCTAAGTTAGAGCTTAGAGGCGTGCAATAGGGTAAGACAAAAACTGATGCATGAGTTTAAACGTGAATAAAAGTGGAAATCTTGCAAATTACCCACAGTGACTTTACTTTTTCACACAGAAGAGTTTGACATCATTATTTTAGGCCAGTAACTTTATTCTTTCTTCTTTATAATCGTCATATCGGGAATTTAGCTCAATCATTCAAAGTGTCACTGATTTCAAGTATCTGCCAATGATCCTAAAGAAAACATTGCCTTACCTATCAACTAAATTTCAGGGAATACGCTGCAGATGAAATTATTTTTTGTTCCTTTTGCTTGCACTTTTAATTTGCTTTCTTACAGTTTTACTTTTAACATGGCACCCACATTTACTGTATACAAAGCACATTTTCAGATATCAGAAATAAAACATGGAAGCATGCAAATACTGAGTATGTAAGCTATACTGATGTGACATTTCTACAAACCCTGCTTTAAAATCTAGCTTCACGATTACCTACAATTAATGGTTTATTGGTCCTTTTCAAAGCTTGGCTTTTAGTTAAAGTTTTATGGTAGCTAGGCATTTAAGGAATGGATAACTAACAGAACTTCTCAAGAAACATTAAGTGCCACTGAGTGAAAATTATAGTTTAATATTGTATGAATTAAAAGCTACTTTTTAAAAAATATTTACTTATTTTTTTGGCGGCACCGGCATGCCGTCTGCAGGATCTTTCGTTGCAGCATGGGAACTCTTAGTTTGCCATGTGGGATGTAGTTCCCTGACCAGGGATGGAGCCCAGGCCCCCTGCATTGGGAGCATGGAGTCTTAGCCACCAGGGAAGTCCCCAAAAGGTATTTTAAAGTTCATCAGGTACATTAAATGAAAATGAAAAATCAGCTAAAAATTTAAACATTTGCACTGATCTTTTTAACTTTACATGATACTTGTGACCCATCATAAATAACAAATTCTTCTAAGACTTATTTCTAAGTCTACTATGAAAAACACAATGGTGCAAACATTATAAGTTTTACTATGCTTAGCAGGAACTCCTATGGAGTTTTTTAAAGTCTGCGCTAATAATAATTTTACCCATACAATTCCTTTCTCAGACAAGTTAAAGATCCACCTTGGAATTATCTGACCTGCAGAAGACAAACATCCATGAAATAAGCACTAGTTCACTGAAGTAAGAAATTACTAAATTGTTATATATGGTGGCAAATGTGAACTAGACTTATTATGATGATCATTTTGCAATGTATATGAATACCGAATCATTATGTTGTACACCTGAAACTAACACGTTATATGCCTCAATTTTTAAAATTAAAAAAAGAAATTACTAAATTGTAATTATTGGACTTCTAGCAAATTAAGTATCATATTATTACCCATTAAAAATAATTATATGAACGCTGTATACCTGTGAAAAAGAGAATCTGTGGGGTAGCTCCTCCAGGGCAGTCATTCTATTTCACATGCTTATTATACTGCTGGGCATACCACCAAACACAGAAAGGAAATATCAGTGCAAAAGTAGTATCTGAGGGTTTCCCTGGTGGCGCAGGGGTTGAGAATCCGCCTGCTAATGCAGGGCACCCGAGTTCAGTCCCTGGTCCAGGAAGATCCCGCATGCCGCAGAGCAACTAAGCCCGTGTGCCACAACTACTGAGCCTGTGCTCTAGAGCCCATGAGACATAACTACTGAGCCCGCATGCTGTAACTACTGAAGCCCGCATGCCTAGAGCCTGTGCTCTGCAACAAGAGAAGCCACTGCAATGAGAAGCCCGCGCACCGCAACAAAGAGTAGCCCCTCATCTCCACAACTAGAGAAAGCCCACTCGCAGCAACAAAGACCCAACACAGCCAAAAATAAATAAATAAACATATTTATTTTTTAAAAAGTAGTATCTGATTACAGTGATAGCATTTTTTACCTTTTAAAGTTTATTTTTATCAAAATTTGCTTAAAGGAATTCATGTTTATTGTAAAAATCCAAAATTATAATACATGAAGTGACATCACCCAGGTTCTGCTCTTTGTTCACAGGTAGGTTAACTATTTCATATGTACTTCTCCAAAAAAAATTTAATGCGTGTAAATATGTGTGTGCAAATGTGTACACACACATCCCATTCTTTACAAAAAATGGGATCATACTATACATAGTATTTGCAACTTGTAGAGAAAAAGAAACCCTCCTACACTGTTGATGGGAATGCAAATTGGTACAGCTACTATGGAGAACAGTAGTGAGGTTCCTTAAAAAACTACAAATAGAGTTACCACATGATCCTACAATCCCACTCCTGGGCATATATCCAGAGAAAACTCTAATTTGAAAAGATACATACACCCCTATGTTTATAGCAGCACTATATACAATAGCCAAGACATGGAAACAACCTAAATGTCCGTCAACAGATGAATGGATAAAGAAGATGTCTCACACACACACACACACACACACACACACACACACACACACACACACTGGAATATTACTCAGCCATAAAAAAGTATGAAATAATGCCATTTGCAGCAACATGGATGGACCTAGAGATTATCATACTAAGTGAAGTAAGCCAGACAGAGAAAGACAAATATCATATAAAATCCACTTATATGTGGAATCTAAAAAAAACAATATACAAACGAACTTATGTACAAAACAGAAGCATAGCCACAGACATAGAAAACAAATCTACGGTTACGGAAGAGGAAAGGTGAGAGGGATAAATTAGGAGTTTGGGATTAACAGATACACACTACTATATATAAAACAGATAAACAACAAGGATTACTGTATAGCACAGGCAACTATATTCAGTATTGTGTAATAAATGATAATAAAACAGAATATGAAAAAAGAATATATATATACATATATATCACATATATATGAATCACTTTGCTGTACACCAGAAACTAACACAACATTGTAAATCAACTATACTCCGATAAAAAAAAAAAAATTAAGTGGCCTAAGTTTTCAATTCACAAAAACTAGAAAAAAGAGAAACAAAACATATAGAAAAGAGCAGTTAATAAAGATATAAGGAGAGAGATGAATGAGAAATCAAAATTCAAAGAAAATAAACAAAAATTGTAGAGTTGATCAATAAAACCAAAATCTGCTCATTTTTAAGGACAAATGAAACAAATCTATGGCAAAATGAATTTTAAAAAGACAAAGGATAGAATTATTATTTTTAAAATCCAGAAAAAATGTAATCAAGTTAATATGAATAAATTAGAAATAAACAAAATAGCCAAATTTCCAGGAAAATATAATTATTATAATTAGCTCAAGAAGAAGAAAATCACTGAGATCCACATCCTAGAAAAAACTGAAAAGGTAGTCAAAGACCTAGCCTTTTAAAAGGCACCAGGCTCGGGTCATTTTAGGTGAATTATACCAAATTTTCAAAGAATAGGTAAATGTTATGTTATATAAACTATTCAGGAACTTAGGAAAAAAATAGAAAGCCACTCAGCTTATTTTATGAGTTGAGCACAAGCTTTCTCAAATTCAGGACTCCTGACATTTTGGACAGGACCATTAACTGGGGGGAGAGGGAGGGGCTGCCCTGAGTACTGCATGGGTTAGCATGACCCTGATACTCAAGCCAGACAGTAACAAATCAAAAAAAAAAAAAAAAACCCACAGGTCATTCACACTTATGAACAAAGAGTCAAAAGGCCTAAATAAAATAGTAGCTAATCAATTTATCAAGAACAGGCAGAATTTATTCCAGAAATACAATGGTGGTTTGATAAGAGAAAATTCTATGAAGATAATTCTTGTATTAACAAAATAAAAGAGAAAAATCATATGATTGTGTTAATTATTGCAGAGAAAAGATTTGATAAAATGCAAAACACATTCATGGTTAAGACTCTTAACAAACCAGAAATAGAAATTTTCCTTTACCTGAAAAAAGGAATCTATGAAAAACCAATGGGAAACTTTTTATTTAATGATGAAATGCTGGAAGCATCCCAAATGAAGAATAAGACTGTACAGCCAAAGCAGTATCTCAAGAAAAAGAATAATATAAGATATACACACTAGTAAACAAGACACAAAACAGTCATTATTTGCAGATTTTTTAATTGTTTACATGAAGAGCCAAGAGAATTCACTGGCAAACTATGAGATCTATAAGGATGTCAGCAAGGAGGTCAAATACAAGATCAAAACCAGAAATTATTAACTTTTGTGTACATGTGCAATGCTCAATTAGAAAAACTAAGAAATAAATCTATTCGAAATGACAATTTGAAAATGCCTGACATGCAAAACTGTTGTGAAAAATATATATAAAACTTTACTGAAGGGGCTTCCCTGGTGGCACAGTGGTTGAGAGTCCGCCTGCCGATGCAGGGGACACGGGTTTGTGCCCTGGTCCGGGAAGATCCCACATGCCATGGAGCGGCTGGGCCCGTGAGCCATGACCGCTGAGCCTGCGCATCCGGAGCCTGTGCTCCACAACAGGAGAGGTCGCAATAGTGAGAGGCCCGCGTACTGAAAAAAAAAAAAACTTTACTGAAGGACATAAAGTAATTAAAGCAGAGACATAGCTTGTCGCTGGGTGGGAAGGCTCAATATTATAAAGATTTTATTTTTTACCCAAAATTATTTATAAATTTAATGAAATCCTTAATAAAATACTAAATAGAATTTGCAAGGAATTTGACATGCTGACACAGAAAATTAAAGCAAATGAATAAACATACAAGAAAGTTGAGGCA
Organism: Hyperoodon ampullatus; assembly: GCF_949752795.1. Classification (NCBI taxonomy): domain Eukaryota; kingdom Metazoa; phylum Chordata; class Mammalia; order Artiodactyla; family Ziphiidae; genus Hyperoodon; species Hyperoodon ampullatus. Next base: position 30,034,622 of record NC_136918.1, read on the forward strand.
ATCTTAAAAAGAAAGAACACTACTCTTGCACTACCAGATATCAAAAAAAACATTGTGAAGACACAGTAATTAAGACAGCACAATACTGGTGCAGGAATAGATGACCAGATTCACAGAACAGAACACAGACTCCAGAGACAATCCACTGAATACAAGGGAATTCAAAATATAATCAAAGTGGCATTCCAAATCACGGGAAGAGGACTAAACTACTCAACAAACAGTGCTGAAATAATTTGCAAAAAGCACAAAATAAAAAATAATAAAGTCTCTTCTTCATACAAGTGACACACACATAGATTCCAGAGTAATTAAAGACCTAAACCTAAAATAACATATTAGTAGGATCAGCTACATAATTTGGGGGGCCCAGTACAAAACGAAATGCAAAGCTTTCAAGATGGCAACAGCTGAGATTCAAACAAAGTGATTTACCCCTCTGGACATTTCATATAACTGGAACCATAAATGTATGGCCTTTTGTAATTGGCTTTTTTCACTTAACATATAACGTTTTCAACGTTCATCCATGTGTGGCATATATCAGTATTTCATTTTTCTTTTATTGTTAAACAATATTCTACGGTATGGATGCACCACATTTTATTTATCCATTCACCAATTAATGAATATTTGGGTTGTTTCCACTTTTTGAGTATTATTAATAATGCTGCTATGAACATCCTTGTATAAGTCAAAATGCGTTTTTAAAAAAAACTGAACAATTCTATGTAAATGTGTTCTGGATGATTTAGAAAGTAGGATAATTAAAGTACATGTTTTTTTTTATTCATCCAAACGAGTAATCCTCAACGAATCAAATGAGCCATTTTATAAAAATAATGAACAGGAAACAATCATTGGTATCCTACTAACCATAACTAACTTCCAAATTAACCTTCTCTTAGATGCTAAATATTAAGACATGAGTTTTTGTAACTGGAGAAATACCCTTGACCGGCAACTAACTTACTGACGAGAATTTTCTGAAGAGAAAGGAATGAAAGGGCACTCTGGACAGTGGGAGGGGTCGGGGTAGGGGGCTGTTTAAATCTTTCCAGTCACTGGAGTAACTGAACATTTTGGTGACAAACATACTTCGCACTATGACTTGGAGTAAATTTTTACAATTATTTGGAATAATAAAATAATTGGAGACAAAACTATTGAAAAGCAGAGGATACTCTGTTTTTAAAGCACTTCCTCCCCATGGATGCAATGAATTGCCCTTCAAAAGTGCAAAGGTACCAGACAGGTAAGATGGGGCCACCCAAATGCTTTGCAGATGGCCCCTGCCTTCTGCCTGTCTCAGTATAAACTGTTATTCCTTCAGCCCCATTTACTGAGTGAGCTTCCAGGGACAAAGACACCAGCCCTCCTCCTAAGGAACTCACGCTATAAGTGCCCCGATCCCACCAAGGTGCGAAGTTAAGGAAATATTTATTTACTGTTCTTCTGGCAACTTTGTTTGAGCTCCCACAGAAAAGAATGATGATTGGTAAGAAAAAAATCTTTAATCTTGTATTCATTCACTTATTCTTCTTATGTGGGAAAAAGAATATAAAAGAAAGGCTCTACCTGATTATCATCTGATTAAAAGGCAGAGAGGGCTTCCCTGGTGGCGCAGTGGTTGAGAGTCCGCCTGCCGATGCAGGGGACGTGCGTTCGTGCCCCGGTCTGGGAAGATCCCACATGCCGCGGAGCGGCTGGGCCCGTGAGCCATGGCCGCTGAGCCTGCGCGTCCGGAGCCTGTGCTCCGCAACGGGAGACGCCACAACAGTGAGAGGCCCACGTACAGCAACAAAAAAAAAAAAAAAAAAAAAAAAAAAAAAGGCAGAGAAAAAAAACGATTAATCCTTTTTTTAAGAGTTACAATATAATAAGAAATTTGAAATCAGATTACTTATGACAGGACTTATAACCTGTTTTGACTCTTTGGTTAGCTGCATAGAGTACTATGGAATCAAAGGAAAAAAGCTACCCTGGGCTCCACTTATAAACCAGGCAAGCAAAATGTGACGCCCAAAGTTTCTGTGTAAGTCAGCTGTCTGCAGCTCCACATTCACTATCCCATAAAAACTACAATGTAAATATGCTTACAATCTCAGACCAACCCAGAAAAGCCTATTTAATCCACAATGTAGCTAAAATAATGTATACAGACAACATAAAAAGTGGGGAAATTACTCTGAAATCTAGGAATTAAACCAAGTGGAAAATAATTTAACTTCATTAAAAAATAAAATTTTAGCTTTTTCTTTGCTTATCCTCAATCAAGTGCATGAAAAAAAGCGACGTTGCCTGAGCAGAACGAGGACCAGACGCACCCTCCGCTAAGCTGCCCAAGGCCTTGGCACCCGGGAAGCTGCTGGACAGGACGGGGCTCTCTCCTCCCTGTTTCTCACCTCCCTCTACTTCACCCACCTCCCCTTCTCTTCTACCGAAACCCTGCTGATGTTCAGTCTTCAATCTCCATCGTTCTATCTCCACAGAGGCCCCTCTGTCAGAAAGGTCCTGACCTACAGGTGGATGCTACGAAGTGGCCAGATCACTATGACTCATGGGCCACAGGACGGATTTGAGCTTTGATTCTGCATGAGCTGAGTTTAAGGAAAAAGAGTCACGTGATGTGACGTCACACCCTCTGGCTGCTAGAATAATCCAGGCTGGAGACGTGTGCGCGTGGACCAAGGTGATAGCAGGGGAAGGTGATAAGAAGTAGTCAGATGGCGACATACTTTGAAGGGAGAGCTGATGGGATTTCCTAATGGACTGAATGGAAGGTTGGGGGCTTAGACAACAGAAATTCCTTTTCTCACAGTTCATGGAGCTGGAAGGCTGAGGCCAAGGTGCTGACAGACAGCTTCTTCCTTCTCAGGCCTCTCTCCTTGTCTTGTAGACACCATGTTCTCTCTCCCTCCATCTTCACGTGGTCTCCCCTCTGTGAGTGTCTGTGTACTAATCTCCTCTTCTTATATAAGGACACCACTCATGTTGGATTGGAGCCCATCCCAATGACCTCATTTAGCCTTAACCAGCTCTTTTCAGACCCTATCTCCAAATACAGTCACAGTCTGAGGCACTGGGGGGGCTTAAGACTTCAACACACCTATTTTGGGTAGACACAGTTCCTCCCACAAGGGATGTGGTGTCAAGACGACTCCAAGGTTTTTGGCTTGAACAAGTGGAAAGGTAGAGAGTCACCTGAGCTCACCACTGAATGATGGGGTGGGTTTCTGATGCATGGAGAAGGGCATCAGCCTTGAAAATAGTAGAAATTAGTAGAAATCGTTATATAATAGTAAAAAGGTCAACTAACGTGAATCGGGTGCTTAGTACGTGTAAGACACCACGCTAAGCACTTTACGTTCATTACTTCACTAATCCTCACAACACTGTAATGTCAGGATTACTATCTCCATTTACAAATCAGGAAGCCAAGGCTTAACAAGGTTACACAATATGCCGAAAGTCACGCAGCTAGTAAAGCGAATTTAAGGGATTTGGATCCAAGCACTCTAACTGTAGCAGGCATGCCCTTAACCACTGTCTGCACCTCCTCTGCCATAGAGAGCCACTAGGGAAGGCAGGAAACCATAAATATCACCATCAATGTGATCAAAACTAACCGTTAGTATGACACCCAAGAGCTCACCAAGTTCAACATATACTCTAGAAGTAAGCATAGATTCAAACGGTGATTAAATCATTTGTCCAATTCAAGCTACCCAGAAGAGACTTTAATTAGAATATTCTTTATTTTACACTACTAGAAACATGGAAACAACCTAAATGTAGTTTGTTAGAAAATTATGGAATAACCTTACAATAAAACACCATGCAACCATGAAACAATGGTGAGCTACATGGATTACATGGATAGATATCTGTGTTACATTGTTGTTGTATTTTTTAAAGCAGGGAATAAAATTACATTTTAGAATAATCTTTTAAAAATATCATAAGTATACGCAAAAATCTAGCTGAACATACACTAAAAAGGAGAGATAGTAAGGAAGTGGATAATTTTCACTTTCTTTTTGAAACTTTTCTACTCTGCCTGATTTTCTTCTATAGTAAATATGCATTGTTTGTAAAATCAGAAAAACAACAATGCTATTGCCAATCTAGAAAGATTTTTTCAAAGCTATTTCCTTTATACTTTGCTGCTCAAACTTCCCCCAAGCTTGGGGGCTCTCAGGACAGGCTGGTGTCTGAGCCTTCTGGGAGTCACTTCTCTCCCGTGGCTCTGAATGCACCCAAAGCAACCCTCAGAAGCGCCCTGTCAATGGAAGTGTTTGACAGCTGGCACAGGGGATAACTGTACTCACAGTTTACAACTCATTTAGACCCAGAGAATCAACTTTTCCCAAATGAAGTGTCTGACCTCAACAAGTGCAAGCATATTACTCAGCCGGTAATTTTTTGTTTTGTTTTGTTTTTTGCGGTACGCGGGCCTCTCACTGCTGTGGCCTCTCCCATTGCGGAGCACAGGCTCCGGACGCGCAGGCTCAGCGGCCATGGCTCATGGGCCCAGCCGCTCCGCGGCATGTGGGATCCTCCCGGACTGGGGCACGAACCCGTGTCCCCCGCATCGGCAGGCGGACTCTCAACCACTGCGCCACCAGGGAAGCCCCTATTTTTTTAAATAATATCAAATCTATCAAGGTTGTCGTTTATGTCAAAGTCATTTGAGGATTATAAAATAAAACACCAATAATAATGTTTAAGAGCAGGAGGCAGACAAGGGCATGAAAGAGAGAGCAGGGGAAATGCTTAGGGGCAAGGCAACCCAAAAGTGGTCACAGCATCATGCTTAATACTCATTAATTCACGCTTGCTGGACACAGCATATTCTTATTGAGTTCATCATTCTATGTACGCACCAGGCTATGCCCTACGAAGATAAAGGTAAAGAAGGCACAGCGCCTTAAGGACCACTGTCATTTTTAATACATGGCCTGTGACGCTATCACAAACTCCGTTCCCTTTATTAAGTGGAGGCGCCCCAATGACCTGGACAATATCTGCCATCTGATAACATCGCTCTTTTACAAGTTTTGTCAATTGTTGTTTCTTTTCTTTTTTTTTTTTTAGATTCCATATATGTGTGCGTTAGCATACGGTTATTTATTTTTCTCTTTCTGACTTACTTCACTCTGTATGACAGACTCTAGGTCCATCCACCTCACTACAAATAACTCAATTTCGTTTCTTTTTATGGCTGAGTAATATTCAATTGCTTCTTTTATTCTTTGCTTTTGAGGATGTGGAGGGGAGGAATGGGATAAAATGAGGAAGAAAAAGGCACAGGAAGAAGACAGGTGGCGAAAATATGAGCGGAAGCAATAAAAACGCTGAAAATGAACACTGAATTTGGAAGACAAGGTGACTGAAAAAGAGGACAGACCAACCGAGCAGCGTGGAAAGACGGCGTGTGTTACAGAGCCATGTCCGGCCCTGCCAGGACGAGGAAGGCAGCCAAGGAACGCAGGGAGGGAAGCGTGGGGACACGGGGGGGCCCTGGGAGGGAAGGACGCACCCCTCCTCCCCAGGGCGCGCTTCCTGGCTGGCGGCAGGAAAATGTGCAGGAAAGACTATGGAACCTTCCACCTGGCCACCCCTTCCTCCTCTGCTACCCTGGCTGCAGGGAAGCTCTTCCAGAGTCTCAGAGGGTAGGAGCCCTGCTTCTCTAAAGAGATAAAAGAGCTGCTTTTCCCCTGAATCATCACAGCGCCTGCTCACACGCATGTAGACAGGAGGCCGAGGCATCTCTCCTGCACTCTCACATGAGGATTCCTACACAGGACTCAATGGTCCATGGGACGAGGGGCCCAGAGTCAGTAGCTCATTTAGACTCAGAAAAGCAACTTTTCACACAAGCATTTATTTCATCCTAGGAATCCATGTGTTCCCCTATTCCCCTCACCTTTGCTCCTTTGAGAATCAGCAGATTCCATTTAACAAGCTTTTTATTTGACTACATACTTTGCTAAACACTAGGGCTAAAAAAGTTAAGAACAGGCCTTGCTCTTAAGGGATTTACAATCCATGGGGAAACACATAGAGAATTTCAGCAGCGCGTGACAAATCTGTTTTTCAAACTTTTTGTTGTGACCCTGAATAAAACCTACAGCTTATACAGCAATCCTTCGTATACTGACACACAAACATGTGAAATAGCATTTTCTCTTCTAGTCCTTTCTGCTCTGTTTTATTTAATTTTTAAAAATGGGGTCACAATTATAGCCTGAGAAATAAACAGGGCACAGTGGGAGGACAGGGGAGGAGCCCTTAGCCCAGCCAGGATTCAGAGAAGGCCGCAGGGAGAGGAAGTCTGGGCCAGGGATGGTCAAAGTGAGTTAAACCAAGAAAGAAGGACAGACATCCAGGCAGAGCAGATACCGTGAACCTGTGAGGCAAAGAAAGTGGACCTACTGGCCCCGGACATCACCAGACAGGTACCACGATGCAGGTAAGAACGGTGACCGGGGTGCTGAGTGCACAGGGGCCAGGAGAAGGGGGTCTTGAGTGTCACGGTGCGGGGCTGTTAGCTTGTGCTGTGGGACCAGGGCTTGGCTGAAGGGTTTTTAACAGAGAATAATCTGAGTTGCCTTTTCCAGAAATCACTTTACCTGCGTGACAACTAAATTTAAGGAAGGCAAAAACGGAAGGAGAAAGAAATGAAGAAGCTCACACAACAGTGGAATTGAGCAGTGATGGGGTTTTTCACATGCTCTGAGCGAAGCGGGTGCAGGGCATCCCAGTGACAATGTCAGCCGGCAACAGAGATAAACGTGGGAGCCCTGAGCACGCGCGGGGGCGGAGGGGGTCCTGACAACCATGGGCTCAGACGGCAAAACGGTGAGAAGACTGAGCCCCGGGCAGCCGCCTCCGCTTAGCACTGGAAAAAGGCCGAGGAGGCCACGAAGGAGACCGAAAGCTGCAGGCAAGCCAGAGCAAACCTACAGAGGACAAACGTGGAGCCAAAGGCCTGCGGCACCGCAACAGCCACGGGTCTGGTAGCAGCAGCTGCAACAGCAGCTCCCCCCTCCCCAGCACTTCCTGCAGGCGGGCACCAGGGCTGCACACTGCATCACGTACGTTACACACTTTATCACGCTGATCTTTATAACAAAAGGTATTAGCATCCCATTTTATAACGTAAGGCTCGGAGAGGTTAAGTAACTTGTCTGATATCACTCGATTCGTCTGTAGCAGGGTCAGGATTCAAACCTCATGCTGAGGCCTATCTTAAAAGCACTGAACCTGACAGCACGGAACTTAGTTGCGGCCTCTGCGAAAGCAAACACGAGATGACACAGCCGTGGGGGAAACGGGAGGAGAGACGGTGAAAAAGAGAGAGCAAACGTCTGTTGCAATAAAAGTGACGAGGAGGGAAACCAAACACAGGATGCCGCCCCTGAAAAGAGGGCTGGTTTAGGGTGTGAGCAAGGCGGGCAGGTTCGCGAGGTGCAAGGACAGCCAGGCCAGAGAAGGAAGATGAGGCAGGGGCCCGAGGGCCAACGGGGACGGGAGCTGGTGGCCCTGGACGAGGGACGCTCTCCCACCTGTGCCCCCTGAGGCCGGAGGTGGGAGGGGCGCCGCCTAGGTCCTCTGCACAGGAAAGTCATCCAGACGCTCCCTGTCTCCCTGTCATTTACTGAGTCCCCTCTCATCCTCTACGATTTCCCTCAAACTACACTCCTTTGGGGTTCTGAACACCACTGTCTCAAATACGGCATTTTTTGGTTGAATAGCGTGCATCTTTTTCTTTAGCGGGAAGGCCTCAGGTATCGTCCACCACCCGCGGGCTTGGGTATCTCATCTGCTCCCCGTCTGCAGAACAGGAAGAGTTGCTCGGTTGGTTTCTTCTCCCTCTATAACGTCTGGGAGCAAACATTTTCCTGAGGTTTTTTAAAATATGTCACTTTGCAGGGAAACACATGGAGTGAAAATAATGAAAACATCGCCCCAATGTAAACTGTCCCCGATAGTCTGTGTAATGTAAATAGAATGACACCCTGGGCTTTTGTACATTCAGAGGCTCTGCAATTCTACCATCATTTTTGTCCCACTGAGGCCTAATCCATCTTTATTGATTTTATTCTAGAAGTAACTACCTTTTGATTGCTTCACCCAATTTTAACAATCCGTGGGCACTTTTCTGATAGTTTTCTCATGTATTTATATGTTTATGGTTTGCATTGTGCACTGGTATGTGCCCAGCACAACAGACACGCACAAGTATCTGTGGGATGAGAGGATGCTCTCTTTGAACAAAGGCCCCTGGAGACCACCTCTTTGGAGGCCATACAATACAATCATGGAATCCGGCAAAGCTAAGTACTAAATGCTGAGCTCAAGCCTGTGACCTGAACCCCAATAAATTCAACCAACAAACTTTTCTAAAATAAGCATTTAAAAATAAAAATCCACAGGCTGAAGATTTACATTTGTTTCTAAATCAATAGATTAGAAACTCTGGAAGACTAAACACTAGTAGTTTGAATATTTCCAAACGCCAACAGCTATTAGACTATTGCCCTAAAAGAAGACATGACCAGAAAGACTGTGTGATTACCCTTCACCCTAGGTGCTGTCTACAGAGAAAATTGTATTTCCACCATTTGCACAAGCACGTATGAGCCCTGGTTGATTTTCAGGAAGCCAAAACATAAAGCATGGATTGACTGTGTTCCTGAAATGTCTATATTTAGACAGAGACAGGGTCAGATGATTCAAACAAACTATATAGCTAGCTGCTTACAAGTTTTTCAAATTGAGTAAGTTAGAGACAGGGCTAATATCATCCCTCAAACACCTGTACACATTGTCCTCACCTTTCTGGTTTCTTCAGCTCTAATCTTTAGAGTGACAGTGTTAGCTGTCTCTCTGTTTCATGCACAAGTATAAAAGCAGTAAACTCAATGTAAATCGTCAACATAGAAAACTCGTGCCTGGGGGAGGCATTAACAGAAGGAGAAGAGGTCCAGGGAGAAGGGGCCTAAAAGCAACTCCTGTTCCCCGCGTTTCCAGGCAGGCATCCAGCTATGACGGATCCTGGTGTCAGTCTCATTAAATGCTACCTTTGCACTACATGTGCAACAAAAAGTGGGTTCCTATTTCCTGGTTCCATAAAGAAATGTACTCCGACACAGGCCAGTCATAATCTGCTGAGAAAAAAACTGTGAATATGCTCTCTTCCAAAGTGGATTGCCATCTCTGAGGCTGTGGCTTTTCCCTCCTACAGGTCAGGCAACTCCTACTGTAGACAGAACATTAAGTCTGGACAGAGAGACACTGAGGATGGCTAGGTTTCCTGTATTTCTTTCCAAATGCTTTCTAGGTTTCTATAACGCCTCTTCCTCCCTCTATTAGCAATCGTCACTGAAGTGATCATTGAAAGTTGACTATAATTCTAACTTCTAATTATTATTTTATAGTCCTTACAATGTATTAAAGGGCATTTTATACAGTGCAGAAATAGTTCATCTAGTTATCCAAAAGCTTTAAATAATCATCAAAACTTTGTTAAAAAACAGATCCAAACATGATTAATTGCTTGTCCAGTATAAGCAAAGCAATGTTTTTGGCAAGAGATTTGTAATTCACTCCAATTAAGTAATTAATAAAAATACTTTTAGCAATGATTTAATACATTGCATTATACAGGCAGTTATGCTTGAAAGTAGTACTAAAAATGATGTAAGCCAAGTAAATTTTAATGAGAAACATAAATTGCACATCAATTGCCACCTTTCAGATCCATTTTTCATACAGTAATTATTGCATTATTAAGAAAAACCCAATAAAAAACCATAACCTGTTATCCAAACTTAATGCAAGTACAACACTCTCTTTTAGAGACTGAGTCTGTGACATGGCTCTTTTGCCTTTTGTTTGATCTGTACTGTCAATGTTAATTTAAAAAGGAAGCATCTTTAAAAATCAGCAACAGTGAGAGGGAAATTGAACCATATGTGAGGAAAACACAGGCCACTAAATCCTGGCCGAGTGTATAACCTGCAGTCATTACAACACGTAGTCAAGTGAGGGTTTTGTTACAGGCTTTGGCTGACTTTCCAGATTTTGCCCAGCAGGTGGATGTTTCATCTGAGTAGGTCAACCATCCACAGAAGGCCACAACCTGCAAATCCTGCACAGCCTAGAAGGGCAGGTGGATATTTTAGGAAAGAAGCATCCTGATCTTTGGTTTATGCCATTAGCACAGCAAATAACTAAATTTAACAACCATAAGTGATTCACCTCAGAAGTACCATATGATTCCTGCCTTCTGCTGGAATGATTGAGACCCATATCAGATCAGTCTCTCCAGAAAACAACCTCCCAAAGTCTCCAGTCAACCCTCAGGTCTCAGCTCACTGGTTTCACTTGCAATACGACAAATTCAGGTAGTGACTTTCAGTGCTGTGAAATGTAATTGTATTTCCACTGAAGTTTACGTCAAGGTGCCTTCCAGGAGCCTGTTACTGCCCTGAAGATAACCATCTGACCTGAAAGTAGACCACGGAAAAGTCAAACCTAAAACCTGATCTGACCACGCTCACCTTCTCACACAGGGACTAGATGCCCCCAAGGGGACATTTCACACAGTCTGGGGTGACATTTTTTTAATTGTCACGGCTGGGGAGGGGTGGGGGACTACCGGCATCTTGTGAAAAGAGACCAGGGATGTTGCTAAAAATCCTGTAATACAACGAACAGCCAGCCCCTCACAACAAAGAATTATCCAGCCCAAATTGTCAAGGATGCTGAGTCTGGAAACCCTGAACTGTAAAGATAAGATGAAGGGTTCCACCTGCACCTGGACGACACAGAGACCCGTGCCTAATAAACAAAACGATGCCTCCCACCCCTCACTCTTCTCGCCGTCTCTGACACGCCAAGGGTAGGCAGTTACAGCCTTGCTCTGTGAAAAAAATATTGCTTAGCCTGCTGAAATAAATGTATTACAAACTCATATATCCATTTTCGTAGTTAATATTCACAGCCTTAAAAAAAAAAAAAGACTAAATGCCCCCCAAAAAATCTCCCCAGAGAGACAATCTTTTGTTCTTTTAGAAATGCAATTACAGTTACATTTTCCTTAAATTCATGTGAAATGATAAACACTTAACATAGTCTGTTTGCTTGCTTGCTTTTCTTTTTTTTTTTTAAACAGGTTGGCAGAAACACAGAGAATAGACAAACCACAGAGTTTATCAAACAGATACACATGGCACTGTGGGTGGCCTGAAAGCCACGGAACCCCACCTCAGGCTCTTACAAAGAGCCCTGCCTGAGAAGCCAGGCTTCACTGGGGAGCCAGGGGCACAGGCTGATGTGGACAACACAGCCTCAAGCCAAGCCCGTATAAACAAAGAGTCCTGTCACCAGACTCATCCCAAAATTTCTACTAAACAGCCAGACCAGGACAGTGTTTTCTCTTAGGAAAAACCAATCAAGCTCCAGAATTTAAAAACAAAATAAATAAAAAATATTAGACTTCCATCAGGCCCCTAAATTATTTCTAAAAGTTCAGGAAACGTTTATCTTGCTGCTAAGATTATAAATGTCAGGGGCTGTGGCATTTTATTTCCTAAGACACCTGGGGTCCTGCTGAGGCTCTGCTTTAGTAACCGTGGATCGGGACTCCACAATTTTTGGTTCTGTTCTGATTTCCTCTGCCGTAGGCAAGAGAAGGGGCTGTCTCGAATGTCCTGCGTGGAAAGGAACCTATGAAGGTGTAAAGATTAGAGCCACCATCCACCTGAAAAGTCACTTCGATGTTTAAATTAATGTTTCAAAGAGGAATGAAATCTGAGCTTTCAGTGAAATACAGGATGCAACCACACAAACCATGAGCAATATTTTATGACCTGAACTTTCCCATACACTCCTGATTTCAAACATTCTATTCTTTTACCCGTGTATATAACGTCAAATGTCTTAGAAATGTAAATATCTCTACATCTCATCTCTGAGACTGCCCCTCACACACAAATTGCATAAAAATTCTTTTAGGCTAGGTGTGTGTCCTGATTTTTGGTTTCAGGAAAAAAAATTTTTTTTTTTTACTTTTCTTTTTAACTATTAGGAACTAGAAAGGTAGATTGCTACAACACATCTTACACCAGAAAAATCCTGATTAAAGACTTAAAGGAAAAAATGAAAATAAATGTGAATATTTATACAAATTCCAATACTTATATAACCCAGGGTTGAGGAAGCACTCTCTCAACACTAAACTAAAGACAGAAAGCACAGGAATTCCCTGGCAGTCCAGTGGTTAGGACTCCAGCTTTCACTGCCAGGGCCCAGATTCAATCACTGGTCAGGGATTTAAGACCCTGCAAGCTGTGCAGCGTGGCCAAAAAAAAAAAAAAAAAGACAAAGTATGAACAAAACATTTTATTACATTTTAGAAAAATTTTCCATATCAACAAAACAATATAAACAAAAGTAAGAACAATAACAAACTAGTGGAATGCTACAACAAACTAGGGAAATACTGCAACAAGTACAAAAGACAAGGTGTTAAGCAACTAAATATTTATAGAGCCCTTAGAAATCAAAAAGACAAGGATAAATGGCTGAAGAGAAAAATAAGCAAAGATTATTTTTTGCATAAGCAAATATGCAATTGGTGGAAAAATAAACGTGCAAAAACTTCAACCTCTCCAGTACTCACAGAAACACAAATTAAAACAAAGAAAAGATATGTACTTTCTGCCTAGTAAATGGGTGTCAGTTCAGAGCAATGCTAACATGCAGTGAGGCTGAGGCTATGGGGAGCCAGCGGCTTCCTCATGGCTCATGGGCCTGTAAACAAGTGAAGCTTTTATAGAGGCAATTTGATTTTAAAATGTTGTTTCCTTTGACTCAGCCATTCTACTTCCAGGGTTTATCCAAAAGAAACAACGTGAGACATCCGTAAAGATGCATGTATTAAACGCACTGCTTACCATTTTAAGTGAACAACCAGGGCAGCGCACATCTGCCTCCACACCCACTGACCCCACTGTCTAAAGGGGCCCCCACGCCCGCCTCTGCCCACCTGCACCCTCGTTACGCCGTTCAGGCCCCATCACCCTTCACTCAGGTGATCGCAACCACTTTCTCAACAGCATCTGCCCCTTTTCCAGGTCGTTCTCCCACCACAGGGCCATCAGAATGAGATTTTAAAAACACAGACCGGGACTTCCGGAGAAGATGGCGGAAGAGTAAGACGCGGAGATCACCTTCCTCCCCACAGATACACCAGAAATACATCTACACGTGGAACAACTCATACACAACACCTACTGAACGCTGGCAAAAGACCTCAGACCTCCCAAAAGGCAAGAAACTCCCCACGTACCTGGGTAGGACAAAGCGGGGAGATTCCCGCACAGAGGATCGGTGCCGACCGGCACTCACCAACCCGAGAGGCTTGTCTGCTCGCCCGCCGGGGCGGGCGGGGCTGGGAGCTGAGGCTCAGGCTTCGGTCGGAGCGCAGGGAGAGGACTGGGGTTGGCGGCGTGAACACAGCCTGCAGGGGGCTAGTGCGCCACGGCTGGCCGGGAGGGACTCCAGGAAAAAGTCTGGAGCTGCCGAAAAGGCAAGAGACTTTTTCTTCCCTCTTTGTTTCCTGGTGCGCGAGGAGAGGGGATTAAAAGCCCTGCTTAAAGGAGCTCCAGAGACGGGCGCGAGCCGCAGCTGAAAGCGCGGACCCCAGAGACAGGCGTGGGACGCTGGGGCTGCTGCTGCCGCCGCCAAGAGGGCTGTGTGCGAGCGCAGGTCACTGTCCACGCCCCACTTTCCAGGGAGCCTGTGCAGCCCGCCACTGCCGGGGCCCCGGGATCCAGGAACGGCTTCCCCGGGAGAGCGCACGGCGCGCCTCAGGCTGGTGCAACGTCACGCCGGCGTCTGACGCCGCAGTCTCGCCCGGACTCCGTGCCCCTCCCCCCCCGGCCTGCATGAGCCAGAGTACCCTAAGCAGCTGCTCTTTTAACTCCGGCCTCTCTGAGCGAAGAACAGACGCCCTCCAGCGCCCTACACGCAGAGGCGGGGCCCAATCCAAAGCTGAACCCCAGCAGCTGTGCAAACAAAGAAGAGAAAGGGAACTCTCTCTCAGCAGCCTCAGTAGCAGCGGATTAAAGCTCCACAATCAACTTGATGTACCCTGCATCTGTAGAATACATGAATAGACAACGAATCATCCCAAATTGAGGAGGTGGACTTGGAGAGCAAGATTTACGATTTTTTCCCCTTTTCCTCTTTTTGTGAGTGTGTATGTGTATGCTTCTGTGTGAGATTTTGTCTGTATAGCTTTGCTTCCACCATTTGTCCCAAGATTCTATCCGTCCCTTTTGTTTGTTTGTCTGTTTTTTCTTAATAATTATTTTTTAATAATTTTATTATATTTTATCATACTTTATCATATCATATTTTATTTTACTTTATCTTCTTTCTTTTTGTCCTTCCTTCCCTCCTTCCTCCCTCCCTCCCTCCCCCTTTTCTCTTTCTTTCTTTCTTTCTACTTCTACTAATTCTTTCTTTCTACTTTTTCTCCCTTTTATTGGGAGCCATGTGGATGAAAGGCTCTTGGTGCTGCAGCCAGGAGTCAGTGCTGTGCCTTTGAGGTGGGAGAGCCAACTTCAGGGCACTGGTCCACAAGAGACCTCCCAGCTCCACATAATATCAAACGGCAAAAATCTCCCAGAGATCTCCATCTCAACACCAGCACCCAGCTTCACTCAACGACCAGCTACAGTGCTGGACACCCTATGCCAAACAACTAGCAAGACAGGAACACAACCCCACCCATTAGCAGAGAGGCTGACTAAAAACATAATAAGGCCACAGACACCCCAAAACACAACATCAGACGTGGACCTGTCCACCAGAAAGACAAGATCCAGCCTCATCCACCAGAACACAGGCACCAGTCCCTCCAACAGGAAGCCTACACAACCCACTGAACCAACCTTAGCCACTGGGGACAGACACCAAAAACAACGGGAACTACGAACCTGCAGCCTGCAAAAATGAGATCCCAAACACAGTAAGATAAGCAAAATGAGAAGACAGAAAAACACACAACAGGTGAAGGAGCAAGATAAAAACCCACCAGACCTAACAAATGAAGAGGAAATAGGCAGTCTACCTGAAAAAGAATTCAGAATAATGATAGTAAAGATGATCCAAAATCTTGGAAATAGAATAGACAAAATGCAAGAAACAGTTAACAAGGACCTAGAAGAACTAAAGATGAATCAGGCAATGATGAGCAACACAATAAATGAAATTTAAAAAACTCTAGAAGGGATCAATAGCAGAATAACTGAGGCAGAAGAACGGATAAGTGACCTGGAAGATAAAATAGTGGAAATAACTACTGCAGAGCAGAATAAAGAAAAAAGAATGAAAACAACTGAGGACAGTCTCAGAGACCTCTGGGACAACATTAAACGCACCAACGTTCGAATTGTAGGGGTTCCAGAAGAAGAAGAGAAAAAGAAAGGGACTGAGAAAATATTTGAAGAGATTATAGTTGAAAACTTTCCTAATATGGGAAAGGAAATAGTGACTCAAGTCCAGGAGGCACAGAGAGTCCCATACAGGATAAATCCAAGGAGAAATACGCCAAGACACATATTAATCAAACTGTCAAAAATTAAACACAAAGAAAACATATTAAAAGCAGCAAGGGAAAAACAACAAATAACACACAAGGGAATCCCCATAAGGTTAACAGCTGATCTTTCAGCAGAAACTCTACAAGCCAGAAGGGACTGGCAGCACGTATTTAAAGTGATGAAGGAGAAAAACCTGCAACCAAGATTACTCTACCCAGCAAAGATCTCACTCAGATTTGATGGAGAAATTAAAACCTTTACACACAAGCAAAAGCTGAGAGAGTTCAACACCACCAAACCAGCTTTACAACAAATGCTAAAGGAACTTCGCTAGGCAAGAAACACAACAGAAGGAAAAGACCTACAATAACGAAGCCAAAACAATAAAGAAAATGGGAATAGGAACATACATATCGATAATTACCTTAAATGTAAATGGACTAAATGCTCCCACCAAAAGACACAGATTGGCTGAATGGATACAAAAACAAGACCAACATGTATGCTGTCTACAAGAGACGCACTTCAGACCTAGAGATACATACAGACTGAAAGTAAGGGGATGGAAAAAGATATTCCATGCAAATGGAAACCAAAAGAAAGCTGGAGTAGCAATTCTCATATCAGACAAAATAGACTTTAAAATAAAGACTACTAGAAGAGACAAAGAAGGACACTACATAATGATCAAGGGATCGATCCAAGAAGAAGATATAACAATTGTAAATATTTATGCACCCAACAGAGGAACACCTCAATACATAAGGCAAATAACAGCCATAAAAGAGGAAATTGACAGTAACACATCCATAGTAGGGGACTTTAGCACCCCACTTTCACAAATGGACAGATCATCCAAAATGAAAATAAATAAGGAAACACAAGCTTTAAATGATACATTAAGCCAGATGGACTTAATTGATATTTATAGGACACTCCATCCAAAAACAACAGAATGCACATTTTTCTCAAGTGCTCATGGAACATTCTCCAGGATAGATCATATCTTGGGTCACAAATCTAGCCTTGGTAAATTTAAGAAAATTGAAATTGTATCAAGTATCTTTTCCGACCACAACACTATGAGACTAGATATCAATTACAGGAAAAGATCTGTAAAAAATACAAACACATGGAGGCTAAACAATATACTACTTAATAATGAAGTGATCACTGAAGAAATCAAAGAGGAAATCAAAAAATACCTAGAAACAAATGACAATGGAGACACGACGACCCAAAACCTATGGGCTGCAGCAAAAGCAGTTCTAAGAGGGAAGTTTATAGCAATACAATCCCACCTTAAGAAACAGGAAACATCTCGAATAAACAACCTGACCTTGCACCTAAAGCAATTAGAGAAAGAACAAAAAAACCCCAAAGTTAGCAGAAGGAAAGAAATCATAAAAATCAGATCAGAAATAAATGAAAAAGAAATGAAGGAAACAATAGCAAAGATCAATAAAACTAAAAGCTGGTCCTTTGAGAAGATAAACAAAATTGATAAACCATTAGCCAGACTCATCAAGAAAAAAAGGGAGAAGACTCAAATCAGTAGAATTAGAAATGAAAAAGGAGAAGTAACAACTGACACTGCAGAAATACAAAAGATCATGACAGATTACCACAAGCAACTCTATCCCAATAAAATGGACAACCTGGAAGAAATGCACAAATTCTTAGAAATGCACAACGTGCCAGGACTGACTCAGGAAGAAATAGAAAATATGAACAGACCAATCACAAGCACTGAAATTGAAACTGTGATTAAAAATCTTCCAACAAACAAAAGCCCAGGACCAGATGGCTTCACAAGCGAATTCTATCAAACATTTAGAAAAGAGCTAACACCTATCCTTCTCATACTCTTCCAAAATATAGCAGAGGGAGGAACACTCCCAAACTCATTCTACGAGGCCACCATCACTTTGATACCAAAGCCAGACAAAGGTGTCACAAAGCAAGAAAACTGCAGGCCAGGATCACTGATGAACATAGATGCAAAAATCCTCAACAAAATACTAGCAAACAGAATCCAACAGCACATTAAAAGGATCATACACCATGATCAGTGGAGTTTATTCCAGGAATGCAAGGATTCTTCAATATATGCAAATCGATCAACGTGATACACCATATTAACAAATTGAAGGAGAAAAACCATATGATCATCACAATAGATGCAGAGAAAGCTTTCCACAAAATTCAACACCCATTTATGATAAAAAACCATGCAGAAAGTAGGCATAGAGGGAACTTTCCTCAACATAATAAAGGCCATATATGAAAAACCCACAGCCAACATCGTCCTCAATGGTGAAAAACAAAGCATTTCCACTAAGATCAGGAACAAGACAAGGCTGCCCACTCTCACCACTCTTATTCAACATAGTTTTGGAAGTTTTAGCCACAGCCATCAGAGAAGAAAAGGAAATAAAAGGAATCCAAATCGGAAAAGAAGAAGTAAAGCTGTCACTGTTTGCAGATGACATGATACTATACATAGAGAATCCTAAAGATGCTACCAGAAAACTACTAGAGCTAATCAATGAATTTGGTAAAGTAGCAGGATACAAAATTAATGCACAGAAATCTCTGGCATTCCTATATACTAATGATGAAAAATCTGAAAGTGAAATCAAAAAACACTCCCATTTACCACTGCAACAAAAAGAATAAAATATCTAGGAATAAACCTACCTAAGGAGACAAAAGACCTGTATGCAGAAAATTATAAGACACTGATGAAAGAAATTAAAGATGACACAAACAGATGGAGAGATATACCATGTTCTTGGATTGGAAGAATCAACATTGTGAAAGTGACTCTACTACCCAAAGCAATCTACAGATTCAATGCAATCCCTATCAAACTACCAATGGCATTTTTCACAGAACTAGAACAAAAAATTTCACAATTTGTATGGAAACACAAAAGACCCCGAATAGCCAAAGCAATCCTGAGAATGAAAAACGGAGCTGGAGGAATTAGGCTCCCTGACTTCAGACTATACTACAAAGCTACAGTAATCAAGACAGTATGGTACTGGCACAGAAACAGGTAGATCAATGGAATAGGATAGAAAGCCCAGAGATAAACCCACGCACATATGGTCACCTTATCTTTGATAAAGGAGGCAGGAATGTACAGTGGAGAAAGGACAGCCTCTTCAATAAGTGGTGCTGGGAAACTGGACAGGTACATGTAAAAGTATGAGATTAGATCACTCCCTAACACCATACACAAAAATAAGCTCAAAATGGATTAAAGACCTAAATGTAAGGCCAGACACTATCAAACTCTTAGAGGAAAACATAGGCAGAACACTCTATGACATAAATGACAGCAAGATCCTTTCTGACCCACCTCCTAGAGAAATGGAAATAAAGACAAAAATAAACAAATGGGACCTAATGAAACTTAAAAGCTTTTGCACAGCAAAAGAAACCATAAACAAGACCAAAAGCCAACCCTCAGAATGGCTGAAAATATTTGCAAATGAGGCAACTGACAAAGGATTAATCTCCAAAATTTATAAGCAGCTCATGCAGCTCAATAACAAAAAAACAAACAACCCAATCCAAAAATGGGCAGAAGACCTAAATAGACATTTCTCCAAAGAAGATATACAGACTGCCAACAAACACATGAAAGAATGCTCAACATCATTAATCATTAGAGAAATGCAAATCAAAACTACAATGAGATATCATCTCACACCAGTCAGAATGGCCATCATCAAGAAATCTAGAAACAACAAATGCTGGAGAGGGTGTGGAGAAAAGGGAACACTCTTGCACTGTTGGTGGGAATGTGAATTGGTACAGCCACTATGGAGAACATTATGGAGGTTCCTTAGAAAACTACAAATAGAACTACCATATAACCCAGCAATCCCTCTACTGGGCATATACCCTGAGAAAACCATAATTCAAAAAGAGTCATGTACCTAATTGTTCATTGCAGCTCTATTTACAATAGCCTGGAGATGGACAACATAAGTGTCCATCGACAGATGAATGGATAAAGAAGATGTGGCACATATATGCAATGGAATATTACTCAGCCATAAAAAGAAACGAAATTGAGCTATTTGTAATGAGGTGGATAGATCTAGAGTCTGTCATACAGAGTGAAGTAAGTCAGAAAGAGAAAGACAAATACCGTATGCTAACACTTATATATGGAATTTAAGAAAAAAAAAATGTCATGAAGAACCTAGGGGTAAAACAGTAATAAAGACACAGACCTACTTGAGAATGGACTTGAGGATATGGGGAGGGGGAAGGGTAAGCTGTGACAATGCGAGAGAGTGGCATGGACATATATACACTACCAAACGTTAGGTAGATAGCTAGTGGGAAGCAGCCGCATAGCACAGGGAGATCAGCTCCGTGCTTTGTGACCGCCTGGAGGGGTGGGATAGGGAGGGTGGGAGGGAGGGAGACGCAAGAGGGAAGGGATATGGGAACAGATGTATATGTATAGCTGATTCACTTTGTTGTAAAGCAGAAACTAATACAGCATTGTGAAGCAATTATACTCCAATAAAGTTGTAAAAAAAATAATAGGACCAATTATTATGTAATAAAAATAATAACAACAACAGTAAAATAAATAAATAAATAATAAAAAAATAAAAACACAGACCAGGTACCTTCATACCCTTGGCAAAAGCCTTCCAGGGCCTTCCATAGCCTGAAGTCCAAACTCCTCAGCCCTGTAGAGCACTGCAGCTCTCCTGAGCGCTTGGTCACCGCGCCAGCCTCCTACCCCCACCCCCAGGACACGCTCTGAAGGTCGTGCAATGGGCCAAACTGGTCTCCATGCACGCTGCTGTGCCCTCTCCTGAACACAGGTCCCCCCATCACTCCAGCCCTTAGCTGACCCGTCCTCCTCCAGAGCATCCTCAGGGCGCAGGGCGGTGGGCACTTCCTCTAGGGACCCTCTCCCCCTCCTATGTTTGAGCAGTTGTTGCCCCTCAGTGCTCACTGTCCACGTGCCTTGCAACTGTCCAGTCACAGCACTGACTGCGTTGGTTGGGAATTAGAGGTTTAACCGTGGGTTGCTTGGTTTGCAGGCAGCTCGGGTCACCTTTGTCACTGCTTGGCCCCCTCAGAGGACACAGATGCCTCTGCATGCCCACCAGCTCCCTCCCTCATTCACGGCCTGAGACCACGCGACCCTGGGCACAGGGGCTGGCACTGCAAATCCTACAGACCACTTGCGTGGTTCTTGGGTCCTTATTAAAGGAGAAATCCTTTAAGTCCTATCAACTGTGATTTGTGTTGTCCTGGAAACAGAGATCCCACATAGTTCCCGCTCTTCTTTTTTCTAGGATAAGCTGTTCATCATCTCAAGAGAGCACATTATAACATGACAGCTTTCACAAACCAAGGAGAGAATTTTAAAAATAGTTCCTTCCTTCTAGCACCTTTGGTGATAAAGAGGAAAAGCAACCTAATGTCCCTTACGAGTTAACTGATTAAATAAAGTATCCGTCAACACAGCGGAGGATGGTACCGCCACGAGAGTGAGAAAGTCTTTACACGCACATTCACTCGGAAACGTCGGGAAATAGTATAAAGTGGAAAAAAGCAAAGCAATGAACAATAATGTAACAGTCTTCTACGTGTCTAAAAAGGGCAGGCACGTGCATATGTGTGCCGGCTTATGCACAGAATATCCCTGGGAGAACCCACCTGTGCGGAGGAAAACTGGGTGTCTGTCAGGGGCCAGGATGGGGAGACAGACTCCACTCTGTATAAATCTCTCACTGTTCAGCCTCGTTAGTCTACTATGCATTTCAATGACAGCTTACTCTGGATTTTTACTTAACTAAGCAGGTATGAATGTCTGACAAAGCACAAAGGCTAATTTTAACACCCGCTTTTCCCCCCAAACCCCCCCTTACAACTCCCAGTGCCCTTGAACAAGGCTGCCAGGTGGCAGCAGTGGCACAGCTTCCTTGCCAGGTCACCTAGGGGCGTCTCAGGAGCCGGCTAGTGCCTTCTTTCCTCCGTCTGCTCCACCCCTCTTTCTCAGTGCTCACCCCAGACCGTCCTGAGGAGCAGACAATGCAAAACACCCCGCTGTATAACAACGGCAAAGGCACCCATCTCACCAGAGGCCTGTGGCGCTAGGACGCTTTCCCCCCAGTAAATGGTGCTGAAATCAGCCTTGAAGGAAAAGCAACACTCTGCATTTGTCAGCCAAACAGCACACCCTACAAATTCTGCTTCTGGGGCCCATATTACTACAAAGAAAATGAATGGGTAAACTAAAGAAAACATGAATGGAGAGACTAAAGAAAACAAGAAAAGGAAGAAAAAAAGAGGCTTTCCTTTTCCTTTCCCTTGGTACAGCCAACACGGCAGGACAACAGGGTAGGCTGATTTCCTCTTGATTAGTATCGTGTTACAGATCCAGTCTATAACTAATAAGTTGTGGCTTATACCTCAGATATGTTTTTCCTACATCTTAAAGATGTGTGCAAGGGAGAAATACGCTCTGGATCTCCTGTGTAAATCCCAGTGCCAACCGGGTACCATGCTCTCTCCATGTGACCAGCATATGGCTATGGAGAGAAGGCCCTTTCCCAATGGAGGATTGCAATGGAGAGAAAATTCAGCAGAAACTCCAAACAAAATAACGATAACCATGAAACATCTTACTTCTTGTCTTCATACCAATATGAAAATAAATACCTCTAAAACAAAACTGCTAAATTTAATTACCAAGTTTAAAAAAAAAGACTCCTTTAATTCAATATTATCCAAACATGGGAGGGAAATAAGGAGTATTACGAAAATTCTTAAATGAGAAGGAAAAATTCAGTCCAGTTGTCTTATGACACCATCAGTGGAAATGATATTCATTAGTTGTTGTTACCAAAAAGAGGATGTTACGAACCTGACATAAAGACAGATTTTGAAAACTTAGTCCTTGAGACATCACATATGCGTACAGCTGATAGTATGTAAACTAACTAGTACGATGACTGTCAAATCCAGGTCTAACATATATATATAAATTCAAATCAAACTAAAAATTGAGTGAGAGCTTATTCTATGTCAGAACTTACTCTATGTCTTACCCCATAGAAGATGCTCTCATATCCAATAACTCACTGAATCTTTGACATAACTTTGGGGGGTAGGTATTTTTTTTAATACTTTAATTTTATTGGAGTATCGCTGATTTACAATGTTGTTACTTTCAGGTGTACAGCAAAGTGATTCAGTTATATGCATACATGTATTCATTCTTTTTTAGATTCTTTTCTCATATAGGTTATCACAGAATACTGAGTAGAGTTCCCCGTGCTGTACAGTATGTCCTTGTTGGTTATCTATCTCATATATAGTAGTGTGTATATGTTGAGCCCAAGCTCCTGATGTATCCCTCCCCTCCACGTTTCCCCTTTGGTAAACATAAAGTTTGTTTTTGATATCTGTAAGTCTGTTTCTGTTTTGTAAATAAGTTTGTTTGTATCTTTTTAAATTAGATTCCACAGATGACTGATATCATATGATACTTGTCTTTGTCTGACTTACTTTACTTAGTATGATAATCTCTAGGTCCATCCATGTTGCTGGCATTATTTCGTTCTTTTTTATGACTGAGTAATAGTCCATTGTATTATATATGTACCACACCTTCTTTATCCATTCCTTTGTTGATAGACATTTAGGTTGCTTCCATGTCTTGGCTACTGTAAACAGCGCTACAATGAATATTGGGGTGCATGTATCCTTTCGGATTATGGTTTTCTCCAGATATATATGCCCAGGAGTGGGATTGCTGGATCATATGGTAATTCTTTTTTTTTTCTTTAAGATTTCTTTATTATTTTTTTATTTTATTTTATTTATTTTTGGCTGTGTCGTGTTTTAATTGCGGTGCATGGTCTTCTCTCTAGTTGTAACTTGCAGGTTTTCTCTCTCTAGTTGTGGTGCACAGGCTCCAGGGTGCATGGACTCTGTAGTTGTGGCACGTGAGTTCCAGAGCACGTGGGCTCTGTAGTTTGTGGCATGCAGCCTCTCTAGTTGAGGCGTGCAAGCTCAGTAGTTGCAGCACATGGGCTTTGTTGCCCCGCAGCATGTGGGATCTTAGTTCCCTGACCAGGGATCAAACCCGCGTCCCCTGCATTGGAAGGCAGATTCTTTACCACTGGACCACCAGGGAAGTCCCGTGGATCGTATGGTAGTTCTATTTTAAGTTTTTTAAGGAACCTCCATACTGTTCTCCATAGTGGTTGTACCAATTTACATTCCCACCAATGTCAGGTAGATATTATTATTCTCATTTTGCAGAGGAGAAAACTGAACCTAAAAGACACTGTAGCCTTGCCTGGGTCACTCAGGTACTAAGTGTCAAAAACAGGACTGAACCTGGGCCCTCAAGTTCTGAGACCAACGACTTTCCTTTATAAATACTATTGGTGAGGTTTTCTTTTCTGTTCCTTACCGTCAACAATGTCAATGTTAATTAAAATGTCTTTTGACAGAACACTGATATCTCGACCAGATTATTCTATTTGCCCATATAGAAGGTCTCTATTTAAACTGTTTTTATAGCGATGGAACTTTTCTTTGGTTTTATCTAAGTAAGAGAAGCAAATGGGGAGAAAAGAGAGAAAAAAAAAGACTAAAAAGAGATCAAACAAGAAATAATAAGCATCATTTAGGGAAAAGGAAAATCTTTAAGATGTAGGAAAAACATATCTGAGGTATGAGCCACAACTTATTAGTTATAGACAGGATCTGTAACCCAATACTAATCAAGAGGAAATCAGCCTACCCTGTTGTCCTGCTGTGTTGGCTGTACCAAGGGAAAGTTAAAGGAAAAGCTCTTTTTTCCTTCCTTTTCTATTCCATATATCTTTTTCTAAATTCAAGTCAATTAAACTTAGCCACTAGTTTTTGTGCCGACGTGTGCCAGACACCGATCGAAGCACCAAAAGGGTCCCTATGCTCAAAAATCTCGTCAGCTAGCAGAAGGGCCAGACCTGCAAATAAAAAATGACTAAATAATTTCATGAGTATTAGAGTAAAAAAATTACATGGCAATCCAGAGAAAGAAGGGAATTAATGCATCTTCTGGGAAGGGGGTTGTGGCGGGAGGGTTCTGCTGAGGTGGTAGCATCTGGCAGAGGAATGGGAACCGGCTGGGAAGAAGAGAATTCCAAGCAGAAGAGAATTCCAAGCAGAAGAAGAACGATATGGGCCCTCCTCTACCACCTGCACTGATAGAGAAAAAAGCACAGAGAGACATCTCAGAGCATGGGGTGATCAAATGTACACAGGAGGTAAGCAAAAAAGGAGACAAAGGTGGCTCCAAGGTTTCTTGCTTGGGTCATAAAAAAAAAAAAAGCCATTAGGAATGCCATAGGAACTATTGCAGGAGAAGCAGACATAAGGAGAAAATCATGAATAGTATCTGGGACATGGTGAACTCCAGATGCTGTAAGAGATTCCATGAGGCTTAAGAAAATAAACCACTCAAGTTTAGAGGAGTGATGGGGTTCACAGATCTGAGGATAGTCCCTCAGGGAGCTTACAGAAGTATCACTTGTTTACCATTCTTGGTTCAATTTCTTAGAAATGAACAGAGGGCTGAAGAAGGCTGCATCAAAAGAAAAAACACTGACTTGTGGTGAAAGCCCTGGAGTTTCAGAAAACAGTACACCATGGCTTTCTTATTTATAGCAGTTCTGATCAAAACAAAGAGAGATGATCAGCAAAGGTCCTATTCATACATTTGTGGGACTGTAGATCTACAGACAGAATAAATAACAATTAGGAGACTTTCAAACACAGCTGTTCCCAGTGCTGGCTCTTCCCACAGTGAGGGGAGGGCCACTGCCTGCTCTCAGCCACAAGCACCAATGCCCATGGAGCGCTCCCACAGATTTGGGTGTTCTAGCCACTCGGGAAATCCTGCCTGTCTTCAAAATGAGAAAAACAAGAGTAGGAACCCATGAGGTTACTTCCTCAAGTTAAATGGAGAAATCATCAAAAGCATCCTCTAACCCACATTCCTTTTTAGACTAAAAGAAAAGGCAATCAACTAGGGGTGTTTACCTCTGAAGAGCCTGTTCTAGGTTCTAGGAGAGAAGACACACCAGGCGCATTCTGGCTGGGAGAACACAATCTGAACTAAGGGTCACGTGACTCTTCCGCATCCTTGGGCGAATGACCTCCTAGGATACATCTCCACCTGTAAAGAGAGGCCTCCTAAGAGCTCCCCTGGAGGGTCTGGGAGAAGCTTGGACACACAGCCCAGGTCACCTGTAGGCACCACACAGACGCTGGAACGCACAGCAGCCATCCCCTGGCTCCTTCTGGGCTCAAGCAGGAAGCAGCCCCCTTCCGCTCAAGAAGCCCCCATGTCAGGAAGGAGAGTGCATTCTCCTCCCTTTAAGTTTTGGGAGGACTGGGCTTCCCCACTCCCCCAAGATTCGGGGATGATGCAGATTCCTCCTGCCCAGGAGAGGAGACCGGGAAGGAGGAAGGGTCCACGTTCCCTGGTCAGAAAAACACATCAACGGCCACCAGAGCAGGAGGAAATGCTGGCAGTCATATCTGTGCAATGAGGAACCAGAAGGAAAGAGCCGATGGCTGCAGTTCAACAGGGTGAGATTTGAGAGGCTCTTTTCTAAAGTTAAGCAAGACTACAAAGTGAGTCTGCACCCGCGTGTCTGATGACTTTATCAAGCTGCTCTGCGTCCCGACTTTCTTCTCAGGAGCCTTTTCTGGATTTGGAAATGTTATCTTTATGGTGCAGTACACCATGATTTTCAGGAACCTACACATCTCATCCCAGATCTATCTAGATGCCCCGACGTGAGTCCTGACAAAAGGCAGGTCTCCCCTGGCTCCATTCCCATCCCCTGGCTCTCCTAACCCTAACCCTCAGCATTTAAATGTGCTCAAGCCTCTCCACCCGTCCTCAAAAATCCACCTCACCAAACCATTCACCACTAATCCTGAGAAATTTTCTGAACTCCAGCCCCTACTTTTTAACCTCCTACTCACCCCTCAACCTGTCACTCGTTGAAATGGATGTTTACCAAGGCCACCCACAACCTCCACGATACTGGTTGCAAGAGGGGTTTCTGGGTCCTGTCTTATTTGATAATCACAACGATGGCATCACCGGTCTACTGAGCACTTCTTATACGCCACCTATGACCCTCCATACCGTGCGGACTTTATCTCATCTTCACTACAAGTCGATGAAGGACGTTTTACAAGCTGCCTGTCTCTGTGTTTTCTCCTCCCTCCTTTGGTCTCCATTTGGGGCTGCTCTTGGCTGGGGCCTCTTAAACACTGATGTCCCCCAGGCTCTATCCTTGGTTCCTCATCCCTGGGGTGCTCTCATCCAGTTTCTGGCCTCAATTATTATGCACGGAAATCATAACCTGTCCCTCTGGCCAGGCTACTGACTGGTCTCTCCAGCTGGCCCACTGTCACCCTCACAGATGTCTCAGGGTTAATGTGTCCACGGGGACCTCAGCTCCTCCCCACTACCTGAATTAGGTCCTTCCTGGGCTCTCCTGGCATCCTGCACAGCCTCCTTCCTCGCCCTGACCACCCCATGCTGTAATTGCCAGGTCTCTGCCTATCCTGAGTACTATGGCTGTCCCCGGGGCCTAGCACTGGGCTAGCGTGCAATAAGTGCTCACTCAGTGATTATGAAATTAATTAACACGGAGCCACAGAGCCTTTGGCCAGGCAGGTAACCTCCCTGGACCTCAGCGTCCTCACCTGGAAAATGACAGCAATGAATCAGGGGCACAGAAGAGTGTTACGTTACATCCTGCAGGCTGCCCTTCCAAAAGGGTCCGTGGTCAAATAAGCTGAGACATTCTGCATGTCCCCCTCTCGCCATCAGAGAGCACGGTGAGAGCTCTGACAATCTTTTGTTGTTGTTTAAATAAGGATCTCCCAAACTCACTTGACCACAGAATCTTCTTTTCCTGGAGTGTCTCAGACCCTCTGGAGTGAGTGGTGTACACGCTTTGGCAAATACTAGACCAGTGATTCTCAACGGGGAGCAATTTTGCCCCCAGAGGACACTTGGCGAAGTCTGGAGACATTTTTAATTGTCACAAAGGGGTGGGGGGTAGGGGGAGAGGTGGTCCTGACATCTAGTGGGTAGAGACCAGGGATGCTGTTCAACACCCTGCAATGCACAGGACACAAAGAATGATCAGCCCCAATTGTTTATGGTGCCCGGGCTGAGAAACCCTGAACTAGACTGATCTTTATTATCCAGGTCCCTTCCAGCTCTAAAACTGCTGATGCTACTGAGCCACAGAAACATACGAAGATGCTTCACATGGAGATAATGGGACATCCCATTTAGAACAGAGCCTGGGCAAAGATGCATTCCTTTCAAATTGACAAATAGGGTTTGATCAAAATGTTCACCAACAATTCCTGGCCATTTTCATTTATGTCTTCCACTGTTTACTTCACATGTGTATGTTCAATTTGTGCATTTTGTCAATATTTTATTTGCACTATACTAGTAACATTACGTGATGGGGCAATAACTGGAAAAATCACTTTGGTTACTTACTAAAACAAGTAAAGCAAAATTAAAGAGAAATGTGACAGCTGACAACCTATTGTGCAATCAAATGTCTTGTAAACATTCTGTGAAGGATCTACCCTGTTCTGTCTTAAAGAATAACTTTAAAGTAGTGCAAAAAGGAATGATGACTTTAATGTGTCATTTTAGCTTAAAAAAATTTCTCTGCTTCTAAATTTTATTTGCTTCAGGAAAGAAGGAAAAGGAAAAACAAATTGCTTTAATTTTACATACATCGAAGGATAAAATGAATAACTACCAAAGAGCAATTTCAAACGGATTTTTTCAGCCGCCCCCCCATTCTTCCCTCACCTTAAAAAGTTTTTGAGTATAAATTATTTTGTTTGCTAGAATGAAAATCTGATCACGATAGTAAAGCAAGATTCATCCCCAAGTAGTTTCAGAGAGTATTTTAAAATATTATTTAATTTATTCTTCTAAAGAAAATCTTTGCAGTTAAATAATCACATAATAGTAATAATAAGTTTTACAATGGTTAACATTTATTGAGCACTTGGGAATTGCCAGGCAAGTGCTTTTCACACATGATCTCATTCTCATACTTATAGGAACACCTAGAAATAGATACTATTATCAACCCCATTTTACAGAAGGGGGAAACTGAGGTTCAAGAAAGGGAATTATTCCCCAAAGTGACCTTTGCTAGGAACCTAACAAAAGAGCCAGTTCTCACATGTGTCTGATTCTAGAGTATTTGATTTTATGAATAATAGGCCTTGTGTTGTCTGTTTTTGAGTAATTCAAAGCTACGCAAGCAGAAATGTCAGCTATCATGAAGAATCAGCAAAAGACTTAATTCTGATAGGCATGGCAGTAACGTTTAGACATCCTAAATGAAGAGAGTGATCGAAAGAGAACAATTTTAACTGTTTTCATGCAGACACTCTCCCTGTAAGTTGTTAGCATTTGAAACATTTAGTTCATAGAACTGACAGCAAATATGACCAACTTTTTTTTTTTTGTGAACTGGAAACAGTCACCTGAAAAGCAGACAGGATTGCTTTAGAAAACATCTGGTGGTTCCTCAAAAAAATTAAACATAGATTTACCATCTGACCCATCAATTCCACACCTAAGTATACAGCCAAAGAGAAATGAAAACAACTGTCCACACAAAAACTGCACACAAGTTTTCATAGCAGCATTATTCATAATAGCCAAAAGGTGAAGAGAACCCACATGTCCATCAACTAATAAGTGGACAAAGCGTGGCAGATCCATACAATGGAATATTATTCAGCCATAAAAAAGTAACGAAGTACTAATACTGCATGCTATAACATGAAAGAACTTTGAAAACATTCTGCTTAAGTAAAAAAAAGCCAGTGGCAAAAGACCACGTATTGTATGATTCCATTTATATGAACGGTCCAGAACAGGCAAATTCAAAGAGATAGAAAGTAAATCAGTGGCTGCCAGGGCTAGTAGTGGCTGCTGATCGGCAAGGTGCTTCTTTCTGGGGAGACGAAAATGTTTTGGAATTAGATAGTGGTGATGGTTGCACAACTGTGAATATACTAAGAACCAATAAATTGTACACTTTAAAAGGGTGTATTTTACATTATGTGAATTACCTCCCAATAAAAAAGCAGATTGGATAACTGCAATAAACAAAATAAACAGTAAGCTCATGTTTATAACTTGAATTGACTCAGACAAATATGTGTACCAACAGGATTTTGGAATTTTAAGTGGACATGCTGATTAACCATAATGACTTAGGTCATTCACAGGAAAAAAAAAAAAAAAAAAGCTCTGTAGCTCTGTAGATTTAAGTTCCATATACATGAAATATAGCTGAATAAAATCTGAAATTCTGACCTAGAGGTATCTTCTAATACCTATTATCACGGTTACTCCCAGTCACTGACGTACACTGAGCAAGGCTGGTAAACGACACTCCACCCAACGACTAGAAACAGCAGTGACCATTACAGAGCTGGGGATTGGCAGGGTGGGGCGGGGTGGGGTATGCAATCTATCCTCCTCCCTTCATGCCAATGACCCTTAACTGGCACAGACAATCAGAGGCTGACAGTGGGTTGTGGAAAAGTTGATTTCCTCATACAGCTGACAGTCCCAAAGCCTAGAATGCTAAAATTCTAGCCTTCTACTTTAGATTTCACTCTTTTTGTTAAAGATATTAAATGACATAAGAGCACTTTGTATTCATTTAAATACAAGGAAAAAAAAATTTGTCCTGACAGGTCCAACTGGAAATTATTAAAAGAGATGGGTCCTAGAGAATCTGGTTTTTGGTATTTTCTAAGTAAGCCATAAAAACTAAAGCTAAAACTCAGGAGACTTTCCTGTAACTCCATTATTCTACTTAACTCAATTTAAAGGTTTAGATGATTCAAGCAGTATAGGTCTACACTCTATAGTCTTCATCTAACAGCCTCTGTGTTTGTTCATTTATTCTGCAAATGTTTCTTGAGAACCTGCTATGAGCCAGGCACCAGGCCTAGTGCTAGGGACACAAAGATGAATAAAATCAGAGATTATCTCTGCACTAGAGGGTTCTCGGGCCAGTGGGCAAGACCGTCATCACTCAAATAATAAAATACACATATAAAGGTGTGCACTGAACATTACTGATTTAGAAATTATATAAATTCTAGGAAAGCTGAATCTTATAGTAACTATTAGGATTCTCCAAGCTTTATGTTATTCACTGTCATGAAAGGGAATTTTATTTTATTAAAATAAGATATTAGACTTTACATTTTTATTGCATTAATTTTTAGTTTTATTATTACATGTAATTTTTATTACATTACTTGGGAAAATCACCTTGATCTGGATGTGCTTATAGACCCTAGAGGGTTCCAGAAAGTGTAAAATTAAGAAAAGCAAATGCTGCCATATCAAATACATAAACAATAAAGAGTATATCCACTCATATATTTCAATGAAAAAGATTCATCAGGAAGGGTTGCGAGTTGGATGCTAAATTAAAGAGCTACAGTTTGAAGTTAACAGCAGCCTATAAAACCAAAGTCAGATACTAAGTGACATTAGTGAAAATGGCAGACTAGGACACTCTAAAAATCCATTCCTCCACAAAAAATAAACTGGCAAAACTGTCTAAATCAACTTTTTTTGGCACTGTGGAAACAACCAAGAGATTGCAAAAACCAGGGGAACACTTAATCAATAAAAAACAGCTGAATCTCAGGAGGAACAGTCACCTTTGTGGTATTATAACTTGCCCTGTTCCCATCCTCCACTCCCCAGCTAAGTGGAGGGGGGGAACCTAGAAGCCAACAGCCCACATTCCCAGTTCACATACCATTACCAGAAGAAGCAGAACAGAGGGTATTTGGAAAGAACTGTGGTTGTTTGTTTTGATCTGGTTGTTTGGCTCAGCTCAGAGGGCTTGCCTCAATCTCTCCTAATTGAAACTCTAACAGTGTTAAGGTGGCAACCCTGGGCTTTTGTCAAAAACACTTAAATGCAAATGTATTTGCTGCTGTTGCCTAGGAGCAATGGATAACGGTTGAGGTAAACAATAAATGAACCAAAAAGCTTGGGAAGAAAGGCTGGGGCATGAGATGCTTTGGCAAATAAGGACTTTGAAAAAGATCAGACATATTCCTGGGAATCTAGGCAGCTACATGCATGCATGGGGCTGAGTACATGCTCAGGAAAGTCCCCCGAGAGCCCAAAACTGCTACCTCTGGCTGACCTTCAGGTTCTGTGCAAGCAGGAATTGAAGGCTAGGACAGAGTTGCCAATTTCAGTCTGATCTGAACTAGCTGACCACTAAGCTAACAAAATAGAGACATCAGAAGCCACACGTGACAAAGAATATCAACTTCCCAAAATTAGTACAGAAAAGTCACTGAGCAAACAACAGGAACCACAACAAGCAGCAACAAACCCTGGGGGGTGGAACCTTATTTCCAGAATTGCCACATTAAAGTATTAAAATATCCAGTTTTCAACAACAAAAAATTACATAGCGTGCAAAGAAACAAGAAAGTATGGCCCATATACAGGAAGAAAAAAGGCCACTAATAGAAACTGTCCCTGAGGAGGCCTCATATTGGACTTATGAGAGAAAGACTTTAAATCAATTATTTTAAATATGCTCAAAGAGCTGAAGGGAATCATGCACAAAGGACTAGAGGAAATCATGAGAATGATGTCTCATCAAATAGAGATTATCAATAAATAGACAGAAATAATTTTTTTAAAAAAAAGAAGCCAAATAGAAATTCTCGATTTCAAAAGTACTATCACTGAACTGAAATTTCCAAGAGAGGGGCTCACTAGCAGATCTGAGCAGGTAGAAGAAAGAATCCACAAACATGAAAATAAGTCAACTGATATGATCCAGTCTGAAGAGCAGAAGGAAAAAAGAATGAAGAAAAATGAACAGAGACTAAGAGACCTCTGGGACACCACTACTCATAGAACATGTGCATGATGAGAATCCCAGAACAAGAAGAAAGACAGGAAGAGAGAGGAATAGTTAAAGAAATAATGGCTGAAAACTCCCCAAATTTGATGAAAAATAAGAACTGATGTTTACTCAAGGGCAAAACTAACAGAAGTGGTTGTATGAGACGACTGAACCAAGCCACTGGGCATCTCTGACACAGGAAGAGCGAGAGTTTAATAGAAGAGAATGCCTTGTGAATGAAAATCCAGTGAGAGGTGAGTGGTGTGGTAGGTCTAAAAGCACTCCATGCGAAAGATCCTCTAGATAATGAGAGGAAGCGGCAGAGAGAAACCTGGGCCTCCATCCACGGCCCTGCCCTCTCCCTGCCCTCCTACCCCTTTTGTAGCTGTGAGCTGCTATGTCCGGGGTCTTCCCCACTCCTCCCAGCCAGACTGCCCCATGCCTCCTGCAGACCGCCCACCACAACTGCCAAATCACCAGGGTTGGGGGCAGCCACTGTTATGGACTAAGACTGTCATCTCCCTTTGACAAGGGAGTCTAACTGCCGTGACCAGCAGAGAAGTCCAACACAAACCACATTTCAATCACTGGTTGGAGGGGGGGCAGGAAGTGAGCTTATTTTGAGCACTTACAATATTTTATTATAGTTAGTGATCATTTAAATTCACTCTTAGAAAAAGGTTGTTATATTTTCAATATTTATTATGAAAGGGTTACTGTTTTCTCCAATGAACACTTTTCTACTTTTATGGCAAGTATCAATAGGGAAATCAGGGTTCCTTGTGCAAAATTTTGCCTCTAGAAGCTTTTTGTTTGTCCAAAGTATTAATGGATGCCCTGATGGAGGAGGGATGAGAGAGAGATTATCTTCAATTAAACCCTGTACTTTACTTCTTTTTGAGGTAGCATATTTACCTGTCTCTAAAAGATTATTTTTCCCTAAAATATAATATTTTCATTTTAATTA
The DNA here is from genome assembly GCF_949752795.1 of Hyperoodon ampullatus. Taxonomy (NCBI): domain Eukaryota; kingdom Metazoa; phylum Chordata; class Mammalia; order Artiodactyla; family Ziphiidae; genus Hyperoodon; species Hyperoodon ampullatus. Next base: position 30,068,242 of record NC_136918.1, read on the forward strand.
TCATGGGTTAAGAAAAGATTCTGTGCCCATTCAAAGATGGAATGTTTCACTTGCCTATTGCCAATTATGATTTTTCTATTGACAGAAATATACCTTCAGGATATATTTCTTTTTTTTAATTTGAAGTATAGTTGTTTTACAATATTGTGTTAGTTTCAGATGTACAGAAAAGTGAGTCAGTTATACACATTTTTTTTCAGGTTCTTTTCTATTATAGGTTATTACAAGATATTGAATATTGTTCCCTGTGCTATACGGTAAATCCTTGCTATTTGTCTGTTTTATATATAGTGGCTTCTATCTGTTAATCTCATACTCCTAATTTATCTCTTCCCCCTTTCCCCTCTGGTAACCATAAGTTTGTTTTCTACGTCTATGCGTCTGTGCCTATTTTGTAAATAAATTCAATTGTATTATTTTTTAGACTCCACATATAAGTGATATCATATAATATTTGTCTTTCTCTGTCTGACTGACTCCACTCAGTATGATATCTCTTGAAGAAATCAAATTGAATTCATTCCAGGGTCACAAGAATGGTTCAACACATGCAAATCAATCAATGTGATACACCACATCAACAAAAGAAAAGACAAAAATCAGAGGATCATCTCAATAGATGCAGAAAAAGCCTTTGGCAAAATTCAACATCCATTCATGATAAAGACTCTTACCAAAGTGGGTGTAGAGGGAACATAGCTCAACATAATAAAAGCCATTTATGACAAACCCACAGCTAATACAATACCCCAATGGTGAAAAGCTGAAGGCTTTTCCACTAAATTCTGGAACAAGACAAAGATGCCCTCTCTCACTGCTTCTTTTCAACATAGTATTGGAAGTCCTAGCCACAGCAATCAGACAAGAAAAAGAAACAAAAGGTATCCAAATTGGAAGGGAAGAGGTAAAATTGTCATTATATGCAGATGACATGATACTCTATATAGAAAACCCTAAAGACACCACACAAAAACTATTAGAACTGATAAATGAATTCAGCAAGGTAGCAAGATACAAGACTAAGACACAGAAATCTGTTACGTTTCTTTACAATAACAGTGAAATATCAGGAAGTAAAAAAAAAAAATCCTGTTTAAAATCACATCATAAAAATAAAACACCTAGGAATAAATCTACCTAAGGAGGTGAAAGACCTATATACTGAGAACTATAAAACACTGATAAAGGAAATTGAAGAAGATTTTAAAGAAATGGAAGGATATCCATACTCTTGGATTGAAAGAATTAATATTGTTAAAATGGTCATACCACCCAAAGCAATCTACAGATTTAATGCGATCCCTATCAAATGACCCATGACATTTTTCACAGAAATAGGATGAATAATCCTAAAATTTACATGGAACCATAAAAGACCCAGAATTGCCAAAGCAATCCTGAGGGAAAAAACAAAGCTGGAAGCATACCATACCCTCCCACACTTCAGTACTACAAAGCTACAGTAATCAAAAAAGCATGATATTGGCACAAAAACAGACATATGAATCAATGGAACAGAACAGAGAGCCTAGAAATAAACCCACACACCTACGGTCAATTAAACTTCAACAAAGACAGTCACTTCAACAAGTGGTGTTGGGAAAGCTAGACAGCCTCATGTAAATCAGTGAAGGTAGAACACTCCCTCACACCGTATACAAAATATGATAACCTCTTGAAGAAAAGAGACAGGACCCAAATAAACAAAATAAGGAATGAAAGAGGAGAAATAACAATCGATACCACAGAAATACAAAAAATCATAAGAAAATACTATGCACAGTTATATGCAAAAAATTGGACAGCCTAGAAGAAATGGACAAGTTTCTAGAAACATACAGCCTGCCAAACCTGAGTCAAGAAGAAACAGATAATTTAAGCAGTCTGATCACTAGAAGTGAAATAGAATCTGTAATTTTAAAAACTCCCTGCAAAAAAAGTCCAGGACTGGATGGCTTCACTGGGGAATTCTATCAAACGTACAAAGAAGAATTTATACAAATCCTTCTCAAACTCTTCCAAAAGACTGAAGAGGAGAGAACACTCCCAAAGTTATTCCATGAAGCCACTATCACCCTGATACCAAAACCAGAGAAAGACACTACAAAAAAAGAAAATTACAGGCCAATATCTTTGATGAATATAGATGCAAAAATCGTCAACAAAATATCAGCAAACTGAATCCAACAACACATAAAAAGAATCATACTCCATGATCAAGTAGGATATATTTCAATAGTACCCTAATACCATAATTGCTAAGCCCTCTGTTAAACACATTGTACTATTAACACATACATGCATAGGAAGATTAATTACCCAAATGTGGTCTCATTCATAGCCATATTTGGTGGCACTAGAAGATCTTAGGAATGATCTCTTTTGACAAAGAAAGTAACGTTTTATGACAGTTAAGAGACACAATGCATTAGCAAAGAAAGTTCCATCCAGGGCTTCCCTGGTGGCGCAGTGGTTGAGAGTCTGCCTGCCGATGCAGGGGACACGGGTTCGTGCCCTAGTCCGGGAAGATCCCACATGCCGCGGAGCGGCTGGGCCCGTGAGCCATGGCCGCTGAGCCTGCGCATCCGGAGTCTGTGCTCCACAATGGGAGAGGCCACAACAGTGAGAGGCCTGCGTACCGCAAAAAAAAAAAAAAAAAAAAGGAAGTTCCATCCAGTGAGAAATGCATGAAAAGATTTCAAATCTTTAAAATTCCCATTTTTAGACCATTTTGAAATTTCACAATTGCTTTAAAGTTTTGAGGGGGGTTATATGCTTAAAATAGGTTTGATTTCTATTACAAACTCTGAATTGCAGTGCTAAATTCTGAACACCAAAATTCTGCCTGAATAAGTTTTAACATAACAAAAACTGCAGAGTCAAATTTTAGCAGTAAAGATTCTACTTCGCAGGAATTAATTTTAAAACTTCATAATTATTAAAAAGCATAAAATTTCCTCTACCCTGCCACAGATTAAAAACAGCTTTTGTTGTATCATATCCTTTTTAAATAATTGCATGCAACTCTCTCTCTCTCTTTTTTTTTTTTTTTTGGTCCTGCTAAAAACATGTATAACTCAACCAACCTACTAAAATCAAAGCATCTTCAACTTTCGTTTTTCCCACAACTACCAGTTTCTTGGATGAGATTCTTCCACGCAGCTATCTTAATATTTCCTGTGTTCTTACTTAAGGAGACTGTATTTCTATTTAGACCTTTCATAACCAAATTCTGTCTTCATGATTGCCTGTTTAATAGAAAGGGGCAATAGTAAAGATCATACTAAAATGATCTGCACCTGTCTTTAGAAAACATTTTTGCACTTGTATATAAAAATGAATAGTGATGTTCTGGGAATTTAGAACCTTGTCCTTTCAAAGTTGACATCACATTTTTCTAAAATACAGGTGGCGATACATCTCCTGCTTTTCTCATCCACATCCTCACCCGGGCTTTGAAGAATTCTGAAAGCCTAGTGAAACAGGATCTCCTCTCAGGGAAATCCGGATGCTGTTTTCCTCAAAAGATTGTTCTCGGCTCCTGTGTTCAATGATCTTACCACTTAGTAGATTTCATCAGCTTGCCAAGAATGGGTATGAGAATCACCATTTCACAATTTGCCATTAAGCAGGTAAATGATCTTTCCAGTACATCAGTACTTTACCCCTTGGTCACTTTACTTAAAGCTTTTTTTTTTTTTTTGATAAAGGCAGATGAGTAAGTTAAAAATAAAACAATCCACTTGGGTTATCATTTTAAAGAAAGATTCTCTACAAAGGCAACTTCGTTCTGGAATGGTCCATTTTTAAAGATATGATTAAAATAGCTGACTAGCATCTCCCTACTTACCAGGTAGCAGGTATTTGTTGCTAAAAACACATACATAAGAAGCAGAGGACCTGGTCTCCTGCCCTTGGAGAAATTTACCATATGGGCTAGATCCGCAAATAAAATAAAGTACACAATGCTTAAAGATGCTTTTAAGTCAAAATGTTAAGCACTTCTTTTTATGGTTTTGATCTGTTCTGTCCTTCTGAATGAAATTCCTAATTCAAACTTTAATTGAAGGTGAGATATAATTGATATCATTTTAATGGCAGATACCACATACTAAATTTCTTCCAAGTGGCAAGGACAAAGGAAAACTATAAATGTGGGATAACTAAAAACATATTTATAGATTATGACTTGATGCTGTGGAATTAATATTCAGAATGTTTTACTGTATTCCCATTTAGTAGTGGTTATAATACAATGGTTATCAATACAGTAAACTATTTTTTTTCATAGATTTGAGGAACTGGGTGGCCTCTGGTTAAATGAGAAGTAAATCTAGTTTTAAAATAAATAAAAACCCCACACAAGCACTGCCACTCCTGTGTATGTGGGCATGTCCTCCACAGAAGGCTGGCCCCTCTCTACCCCACAAATAGCTAAGCCAGAGTGCAAGAGCCACTTACAAGTATCAAAGCACTTGCTTTCTTGCTTTCTTACTCTCTCTCTGTTACCTACATACATACTTTTTAATTTTGGATTGATCTTTCTAGTGGTTTAGATTCTCAATAAATAGAAGTTTATTACATACTCATATTAAATAATAAAATTAACTTATATTTATGTGGAATATTCTAGGGGTGAATACAATGCTATGTCATATCATCTATTAAAGAAGAAAAATATACAAGGATTTAACAGTATATGTAATAAACACAGTTTTAAAAAGTTAAGTGATATTCTAAAGCCAAGAAGTAATTTCCTCACTAGCCTTCTGAACAAGGACCCTTTCTGGAATCTATCGAGTGATTCCAGTATCGGTGGCCACATTTCCCTGCTACAACATGGAAGAATTTTACAGACAATAAAGTAATAAAACTACAAACAGTACCATTAACAAAACATTATGGAAAAATTCTTTTAATTTGTCTAAAAACACACAGGCTCTTTGCCTCATTGATTTTTTTTACCCACAGAAGCAGTGAGGAAAAAACAGTTGGGTTGGTTGGCAAGAGCATATTCTGGTGATTAAATTTTAGGCAGATGCTATATATATGGTATGAGTTATTTTATAATTTGAATGAATTTTCAATTGCTTTGCTTATTTTTATGCCACAGCTGCCAGAAAATACCATTTTGAAGTCCATATTCACATGATCTTTGCAATGAGGATTCCCTGGAATGGACACTTATTCATGTGCTGCTACCTAGGGTGACTCTTCCTTACTCTCAGGGAAGCACTTGTAGGAAAACAGATGCCCACCCCCACCACACTCCAAAAAAGGTCAGTCATAAAACGTCCATATTTCCTGTAAGCCAACTACACAAGCCACAGAATTAACACCCTAAAGGAAGGCTAAACATTAAAAAGCCAAACATATAGCTTTAAAATCAGAAAAATAGCAAAGAAAAAGAAATAATAAGGATAAAGGACGTAATAAAAATAAAAGCAGAAATTAATGAAACAGAAAAGGGATACAACAGAGCAATAGAGAAGATCAACAAAGCCACAAGTTGGTTTTTGAAAAAAAATATGAAACTGATAAACCACGGGCAAGCCTGATCAAGAAAAAAGAAAGAACAAATAAACAATACTAGTAATGAAAAGAAGGACATGACTACAGACACAGGGGATTGTAGAAAGGTGAGAGAATATGATGAATATTTTGTCAATAAATTTGAAAACTTAGGCAAAATGGACAAATTCCTAAAATCACATAACCAAACACTATAAAAACAATGCAGTGCCTAGACTTCAAAGTAGTTACTTGTATATACATAAAGGCACTGTTAAAGCCCAGAAAAACAAAACAAGCCCCAGAAACTTGACTGCACTATTTCCTATTAAACTGTTTTTTAGGAATTGAAATTTTGGCTCCAAATGACTGAGTTCAGGTTTTTGGTTCAAAGGAATAAAACAAAAAATTTCAACTAGAGGGCTTCCCTGGTGGCGCAGTGGTTGAGAGTCCGCCTGCCGATGCACGGGACATGGCTTCGTGCCTCGGTCCGGGAAGATCCCACATGCCGCGGAGCGGCTGGGCCCGTGAGCCATGGTCGCTGAGCCTGCGCGTCCGGAGCCTGTGCTCCGCAACAGGAGAGGCCACAACAGTGAGAGGCCCGCGTACCGCAAAAAAAAAAAAAAAAAAAAAATTCAACTAGAATACTTCATATCTATAATGATTCATAAGTACTCAAATGTAAGAATGACATCCATATCTTTTTAAACAATTGACCTAATCCAGAGTTTTCCCATAGTATTTCTATTTAACTTTTGGGATTACTTGATAAAAGTTTATATATGTTGCCAAGAGTTAAGTGATAAGGATTCAATAACTTTCTGGAACTTGACTGAATGACCCTTGTACTTCTGAATTTAATATTAACTTTGACCTGCCATATAACTGCCATATTCCAGTGCTATGTAAGTGCAAGAACAATAAAGTCAAAGCATTCTACAGATAGATCTCCACCCTTCACTTTACATATGACAAATCTGAGACCCACTGAGGTGAAGTAAGTTGCCAGGTTGTTACATTAGCTTAGTCTTTTGCCTCCAACACAAAGCCATGATTCTGTACTCTATACTCTGTGGAACATAATTCTGCCCCATTACCTTCACTACTAAGGTAATACAAAGCTGTTGCTAAAGCCCCAGTATGCGTCTCTCTGTGACACGATGTCTAGAATAAGCACAGCCATTAGAGGTAAGGGGAGTTGTCATACTTTATCCAGAAAGACAAAAAAATTCCATTGTTTTAACATTTCTCTCCTTCCATCCTTCTGGTTGAAATGCCTTGTTGATTGTAAAGTTCACGGTGACAATTTGCCCCTCCCTATAGTAACCTGGCACAATCTCGTCATCTTATTTTAGTTTATCAGATTAAGGGTATGAATTGAATCTGAGTTGAACAGTCCGCCTCTGATTCTGCAGTTATACAGAAGTTGTGTGTCAGATTCTAACACACACAGATATAAAGGAGACTATTCAGGCAATCATCCAAATTTTTTTCTACATAATGCTAAAATTTCAAATGATGAGACATTTGAATGATTCATATAAGAAAACAGAAATCTGGCATTATGGAATCCAAATAACAAGATGCAGTTTTCCCTTTTGCATAAGTTCCCAAAGTGACAGCTACAATGTCCCTTATGCTCCATGCTCAGCTTCCATGAGACCTCGCTTCTCCCCCATCAAGAAGTAGTCTCGGACTTCCCTGGTGGCACAGTGATTAAGAATCCGCCTGCCAATGCAGGGGACGTAGGTTCGAGCCCTGGTCGGGGAAGATCCCACATGCCGTGGAGCAACTAAGCCCGTGCGCCACAACTACTGAGACTGTGCTCTAGAGCCCGCGAGCCACAACTACTGAGCCCACGTGCCACAACTACTGAAGCCCGCACGCCTAGAGCCCGTGCTCTGCAGCAAGAGAAGCCACTGCAATGAGAAGCCCACGCACTGCAAAACAAAGTAGTCCCCTCTCGACACAACTAGAGAAAGCCCACGCGCAGCAACAAAGACCCAGCACAGCCATAAATTAATTAACTAATTAATTTTAAAAAAAGAAGTGGTCTCTTCCCCTCTCCCTGAATCTGGGCCAGCCGATGATTCACTTGTCACTAAAAGAATGCAGCACAAGTGACTCACCGTGACATCTGAGGCTAGGTCACACACGATCGTGCAGCTTCCACCTGGTTCTTTTGGGAGGCTTTCTCTGGGGGACATTCGACCTCCTGAGACCACCACGTTGGAAAGGCCTCATGTAGGCACTCTTGTGGACAGTCCCAGCTGAGCCCAACCTCCCGTTATCCCCATCAAGGTGCTGACATGTGACGAAGAGGAGCATGTTGGCAGGGACCCTCCAGCCTCTGCCCCAGTGGTTCTGAGTCACCTGCCATTCACGTCTTCCCAAGTTGCGACCTCAGACACCAGAGAGCAAAGGTGAGCCATCCCTGATGTGTCCTGTCCAATTTGCTGACCCAAAGAATCCATGATCATAATAAAACGGTTTTTGTTCCACGCCACTAAGTTTACGGTGGTTTATTAAACAGTTGCAGCTAACCGGAAGGCTGTATTGTGGCCAAAGAACAAAAAACTAAAAAAAACCTGAAAACGCTACACGACTGCTGAGCCTAGTTACAGGACTAATTCTTTCATTTGTTAGCGAGGTAGACAGACCAGAAGGTCAAAAAGACCCTCCAGGCCTGACCCTAACCGAAAGGAAGATCAACCCTCCGGGACACAGAGGATGTATGTCCTTCACAAAACAGGACCGTATCCTATGCACATCCGGATTGTGAAGAACAGAAAAGGCCTAAGTACCAGGAAAAGGCTGGGCTGGGGAAGGAAGAGCCTTTTATAGCTCTTTCCAGCGTAGCTATCTCATTCTCCAGTCACTGCCAGGCAACCTCCTAAGGAAACTATGAGTCTCCAAAGGGCTCCTGAGACAAAGAACACAGGCAAGGGGAGAAGAGGTAGATACAGGACACACAAGTTGTCCCTTAACCCTGTGAGGTACAAGATGACACATGGCTATTGTCTGACCACAAGAGAGAGAAGAAAGCCTAAGATACAATTACCAGACAGACCTGAACACCAAAGAGGGGGAAAAAGTATTTTAACTATCTTTACCTTTTATCCTTCAAAATTCTTGTTGGCAATATAATTACTTTTAAGTTTCTTTAGGTAAGTTGTGTCAAAATAATTCCAAACAGTCATCATCAACCATTTGGATTTTTCCTCTAAATAAAAAGATCTGATAGAGTTCTATGAAGCACATTCATGAGATGCCACAGTACCACTGACTCTTTTTATGGATGGTATTAATTTTCTTCTTTCAGGCTCTTCTCTTTAACATACTGGATGTTCTTGGTGGAAAATTTTTACTGGAGTTTTGGCAATAGCAAATTCAAATGCCAATCTGCAGAATATATTTTTCCATCAGAAATAGTTCAGGGAGAGACTACTTCCCTCTCAACCACTGCTCCACCCTACAGACCGTTTTTCTTACTTCAAAGCCCCAGGAAAGACACTTTCAGGAGATGAAAAATTAGTTCTCTACAGAAACCAGCAAAACCTAGAACCCAAAAAAGGACATTTTCTTGATGAAGACATGAGAGAAACAACTAGCTTAAAAGCAAAATATTGGGTTATTCCTTGTCTTAAAAAGCTGAATAATCTTATATTCCATATTCCCCGTTCTTCCCCAAATTTGTCTATTCCGAGTATGGCAGGTTTACTGAGTCAGCTGTACCTCTGTTCATTCTGGTGCCATAGTATTAAAATAGGTTATGATCTGCAAAAATACAGAACAGAGCAAAACAAAAAACCAACAAGCCATTCAGTCAGACCAAAACACAACACGGAACGCTTTTCGAGATTACAGGGCCCTACTAAGCATGCTTTGATTTAATTAATTAACAATAATGGGGCTATTTTAGATACTGTGAATTACTTCCTGAGGTCTGAGCAGGTTGGGCCTAGATTTTCCTCATGATATTTGTTACATCCCCAGCTGCGGAGTGAAGGCTGCATGGGTGACCTTCCTCTTCTCTCCAGCCTTTCACAAATCTGTAACTGGTACCTGGGTGAGCACAGAGTGGGCACTGTCCCTCCCCTACAGCAAACCTGGCTTGACCCAATAGTGTCCAAATAACCTTTTCAGAAATAATCGGTTTCCCAAGTTCAAATGATGAATTTAAAAGGAAAAACAGCATAAACAGAATAAAGCAATGGGAAGCAATTTCCTAATGACAGAGATGAAATACTATCTGAATAAAAAGAGGAAAAAGTCATAAAATTAAAGGAAACATATTAGAGCAGCAAACAAACCTACCTACACAACCAGAGAATATGTTTAAACTTCAGGGAATTAACTGTTTCCAATGCCTTGAACACCTATGAATCATGGAGCATGGAAAACTCTAACACGAAATGCTCACTAAAAAATTTCAGCGATTCTCACAGCAAATACGTGCTGACTTTCCCTATGTCAGGGTTTGGCTAAATAGCGGCATAAAGTGAATGTGTGGACATTATTACTCAGAACTCTCACCTTAAAAATAAAAAAAGCAAGGTTGAGAATAACATGGAGATTACAATGAAGTCTTAAGCAACTTGTAGGCCATGAATCAAAGCATTAACCTCATAGAGAAAAGGATGTTCACTATGCATTGTTTGGTTTATTTTATTTTTTCTTTACCACATTATAGGAGATATGTTTTAATTGAGTTATTCTCTAACATCCACTAATACAGCTTTTATAAGCAGATGAAATCTTTGTTCCCGTAAATCAAAAGTATTGTGTTACAAAATTAAGGGATTTTTTTGAATTTAACTTTAAATCTTTAAACCACACATATCCTCTGAATCCTGTAACAGGAAGACTCTCTAACAAACTCTGTAAGAATTTTTAATCATTCATTTCTACTATCGTGTAATTTCATGAAAACTAAGATTTATCAAACTCTATTCAAAAAATACAGATACTCACATATTTTAACCCAGTAAAATTAGACAACCAAGGGGGGAAAAAACTTGAAAATTCAATTTTAATTTATCATGTAAGTACACTAATATTTTGATTAATAAGTTCACAATTAAATTCAATATACTAAGTTTACTGATGGGTGAACTTAAGGAATATATCTTTTGAACCCTTGTCTTTCTTCCAGATAATATTAGTGCTTAAGAAAATTCAGATGAATTAGTATGCTTCTCCCTAATTCCTCCCCTCACTGTTAATATATATTTCTCCATATACAAAATGCACTTTATTACCCTCATGAAAACTTTACGGGCTATATTAAGATCTATGTTAGAGTCGCCTTAATTTTCTCTCCAATGACTTTCTCCGCTCACAACTAAAACAATTTCTCATAAGGAATGGCACACACCAGAAGTTCTACATTAAACAAGAAGAAAGAAAAAGTTGAATATCGATGAAATACAAACTGAATTGCATTTGTAGTTACCAAATTTAAAACATTATGATAATACATACTATGGTTGTTAAAGATTCCTGGTATCAGAGGAATCTGGCAAGTCATACATCATAGGGTACCGAAGAAAGCATTTTAAAAAAGAAAAACACTAATGCAGCCTCTGCGTTTCCATAATCGAAATGTGAGTCTTCTTTTACTTTTTTTAACAGGAACAAAATTTACAAGCAGATCACTTTTACTTCCCCAAAATAAATCTCTAAACCCAGCACCTCAAGCATTCTATTAAAAAATGATTATGAGGGTTTTTTTTAGCAACACACTGTCATAAAAATGACTTCATGAAAGCTAAGTTTTACACATATACACACACAAATAATTTATATATTCATATTCTATTAAGTAAGTGGATTTCATTTCCCATTCTCAAAGCAAAGTCACTTTACATTTCACAAAATCTTTGGCTAAATTTAAACATTTGTTTTTCCTCACAGCCAAACTAAAATGATATGATTTCAAGTAAACATACAAGAAAGCAATATACCATTAAAATATAAATTTATACATTTATTAGTCACAACAGAATCTCAGCAATAACCTGATAATGTGATTAAGAAAAATTTAATACCGCATCCCATACGAGGAAGTGATCCTACTTTCTAGGTGGAGACATGAGTAAACCCGCAGGAGAAGCTTAAGAGTATCAAAGACATAGCACAGCCCTGTAATCAAAATTCAACCAATGAGTGAGAAGTGCCCCTAGGCAAGGGCTGGGCTGGCTAACAAAGAGGAGGGGAAGGGTACTTCCGGAACAGGACACAGAATACAAGACTAAAGGGATGTAAAGTGGCTGCAGTCTGCGAGAACCCATCTGGCTAGAATGGGGATTGGCGAGAAGCAGGAAGGGATCCTGGAGAAACACCACGGACAAAAAAGCGGGGGTGGTCCTGAAAACCAAGGTGAAGGCCAGGGCTCCCATCTAAAAGCAAAGGGCATCCACAGAACTGCTGAGTAAGAAGTTTACAAAGTAGTGTTATGGAGCACTCATCTGGAAACTATCTGGAAAAAGATGTGGGGGAAAGGGAGAGGAACAGGACGAAGGGAGATTAATCCTTGTAATGGTCCAAGCATATGGGGACATGAGCCTGGTACCAGCATCAGAAGTGATGGGACAGATACGGGGGACAGTGAGAACACATCAGCCGGCAGGAGGACCCCATCTGCCGATACCAGCATCTCAAGAGGGGTTTATTTGGATGGCTGACTTGGTTTGGTTAGGAAGCGCCTTTTTATAGATCTAACTAGGATTCCTCTCAGTCATTACTTATCCAGTATTGTGCACTAATAATTTTTTAAAGCAAAGAAGCAGAATAACTCAGGGGAGAGCACCTGGTCTCAGTCAGGAGCCCACAAGTCTATTTTTGGCTTTTTGAGCAATGCTGCTTATCATCTTGTACAACCAAAGGGGTCTCAGTTCCCTTCGAGGAAAAATGGCAGAGCAAACGGATACAACTCATGAGCTGTTATCGGGGGTAACAAGCTCGGATCTGTGAAATAAAGAGCTTGGGAGGAAAACTACCATACAAACGTTAAACCACTAACAAGTAATACTTTCTAAAGAGTACCAGATGGACCTTCAATTTTACCAAACTGGATGCTTTTTTTGTTTGTTTATTGTGATGAGGGCGCTGATGTCCAAACACATCAATACTGAAATTCACCATTTCACCTACTTATGATCATCCTTGCATGTCTGTTTTTTGCTTCTAAGGTTGAAGATCAATCACGATTGCGATACAATTTTTAAATACCTCATGGATATTTTTTAAAATTGACAAGCAAAATGTTTCCACAAATTCACATCCAAATCAAATATCTAAAACCAAAATCATTTAATGGTTACACTAAGCCACGGGCAGGCTGTCTAGGAGCCAAGGCATCCATACGTTATTCATGACAACAAAGGGACAAATAAATGGTAATTTTCATTTTGCATGAAGACTGATCACAAGAGACACTGAACAGTCACTGGAGACAGTCAGGTTTCCCCCATCCACTCAGGCTGACAGCACCAGCTCTGAGAGCCGAGCTCCATCATAACAAAAGTGAAGCTTACGGCTTATTAACTAGTTGGAGAAGGAGGTTCTCAACTCCTGTTTCTTGAAGGCCTGGGTTTGTTCAAAAGAAAGCATAGTCTAATACATGAGTTAGATTTAAATCTCCTTGAACTAGGGAGACGAAGTGAATTCTGAAGATACCCTGGAATATTCTTTTTCTGCCCTTTAGTTCTGAATGGTCTCCCTACTCTCCCATTAAGCTGTGACATTTTAAAAATTATGCAAATAGGTACCTCCCTGGTGGTGCAGTGGTTGAGAATCCGCCTGCCAATGCAGGGGACACAGGTTCAAGCCCTCGTCTGGGAAGATCCCACACGCCCCGGAGCAACTAAGCCCGTGCGCCACAACTACTGAGCCTGTGCTCTAGAGCCCGTGAGCCACAACTACTGGGCCCACGTCCCAAACTACTGAAGCTCACGCACCACAACTACTGAAGCCCACGCACCACAACTACTGAAGCCCACACACCTAGAGCCCGTGCTCCGCAACCAGAGAAGCCACTGCAATGAGAAGCCTGCTCGCCACAACTAGAGAAAGCCCGCACGCAGCAACGAAGACCCAACTCAGCCAAAAATAAAATTTTTTAAAAAACTATGCAAATAGAAAATAAAAAACATAATAATGCAAAATAACAGTGAAATCTTTGGAGCTTAACAGACCTGTGTTCAAATCAGAGCTGCACCTATCACTTCCTCTATAACGGGGATAATACTCTCATATTCTAGATATATTTTGAAGATAGAGCCAAAAGAATTTGTTGATAGACAGGACGTGGTGTGTGAGACAGAAGAGTCAGAGAGACCCCACAGTGTGGACAACCAGAAGGCTGCCGTCCCACTGAGACAGGCTCGGGGCACAGGCACTGCAGAAGGAAAGGAAACCGCAGAGCTGTGTTGAGATGTGGTCAGTGGAGATGTCTAGGAGGCAGTTGGACGTACAAGCTCAAGTACAGAGAGGCACTGGGCTAAAGAGAGAAATTTGGGGGTGGTTGACTTATAGATGGCACTTCAGGCCAGGAGATAGGATGAGATCATCAAAGGAGCGTAAACAGAAAAGAATAGAGGGAAAAAGACTGAGATCACTACAGCATTTCGAGGTTGGAGAGGAGGAATCAGCCAAGGGGATGGAAAAGACTGATGAGTGAGACAGGAGGAAGCCTGGGAGAGTGGGGAGCCCTGGACGCCAGTGAGTGAGGGTAGCAAGACGGCGAATGAGGGACCAAGTCCTACGCTACTGACGGGAGAGTGAAGGGAGGACTGAGGCCCATGACCTTGACCAGAGCAGCTGTGGTGAGCAGTGAGGCTGAGAACCTGAAGGGAGGGGCCTTAGGAAAAAAATGGGAGCCGGGAATTGGATACGGTGAGCACAGACAGGTCTGCAAGTTGTCTGGCTGCAAGAGAGGCAAAGAACTTGGGCAGTGGCCGGCAGAGAAGCGGCATTATGAGAACATGGGACAAATACCAAACTAACTGATGCTCGCGGAAGTGACCCAGGAGAGAGAGAACTGACTCCACAGGGGGGTAGGGATGAGGTGAGCAGGCGAGAGGGCTGAGATCCTCTGCCCGCGTGAAGAGGCTGGCCTCCGCTATTCCGTAAGTTAGTACAAAAGCAGTCACTAATACTTATTAAAGGTTGAGCATTACATGCATGACCTCAAACAATTCTCCCAAAAATCCAGGGACGCCGATCTCATTATATGCACGTATGCTAGAGAGGAGGAAACTAAAACTAGTAGTTGACCCCCGCCTGGACTCACACCCAAGCCGGCTGACACCATAGCCTAAGTAATAAGCCTTCCTTCCAAAGCAGTGCTCTGTGGAGCTGGCACCACCAACACCCTATGCCTTGCTGTAGAGTTGACAAAGCAATAACATTTGGGCAAAGGGTCCTGACAGGGGTCGACATTTTCAAGGGCCTGACTAGTAACATGCGTGATGCCACCGGGCTACCCTCCTGGTGGTCATGGCTTTGCATGAAGCTGTGCACCCCTCCTCCACGGTGCTCATGATCCACAGCACACATGATGGGCTCATCTGGTCAACATGCAGCCCTGTGAGGTTGTGTCCTTCCTGGGGGATAAGCCTGCACAAGAACGAAACTCATCATCTAGACCCTTTTGAACACAGTGGCCAGATCAGTAGCCATCTTTTTAGATTACCGTGAATAACACGGCAACGTTTAAAACTATCAACTGGCAATTTTTAAAAGCATCATCATCAGTAAAACCCACAATTTCAAAATTTCCTTTCATGGGACAGCGTTTAGATTATAAATAGAGAGGCGGATGATACGGAACCCAAAACTAAACTAACGTAAAAGTCAAACTCATTTTTAGACAACAGCATGTGAAAATAATTCATCTGAGCTGCCAAAGAAAGGAAACAGGATTCAGAAGTTAAAAGGACGATCTCTTCCCTCAACTCTACAACAGGGGGAAGAAAGAGAAAAAAACACCTTCCAAGTCACCACTGACCTTCCCCAAGCCTGCAACCACATGGCTGTGTTTTAGACTGGGTGGAGTAGAGAGCAAATAAACACAGCTGCTATTTGTAGCACGCTTTTCCTGGCCACTCTGAAATTTCCAAGTCACAAATTATTGCTTGTTATCTTTTCAAGTAGATTTTTACTCAAAGAATTCATAGACGACTTCTCAGAATCAGGAGGAGACATATGTAAGTTCCTCTATAAAGCTGACTTATTTTAGAAAATAATTTATTATGTAGAATGTATTATATATTCATAAAGTAAACTAGAAAGAATGCTTAAAATATTTTCCATTGCATACACTCAAAAGAGTAAATCTTCCTAAATTCTGTAGAATATTAATTACCGAAGTTAATACAGTAAAT
The DNA here is from genome assembly GCF_949752795.1 of Hyperoodon ampullatus. NCBI lineage: Eukaryota > Metazoa > Chordata > Mammalia > Artiodactyla > Ziphiidae > Hyperoodon > Hyperoodon ampullatus. The sequence continues at coordinate 30,084,141 of NC_136918.1, forward strand.
TTTTAAAACTCAAGTTTTACTAAAATTTTGAAAATGAACTCCTTCGCCAAAATTAACAGTACAATAAACCTAGATCGAAGATGCAAGTTACGTATTAACTGATGCAAACTTCTCTCCAAAATTTAAATTCACAACACACTCAATGTCTTCTCTCAACTTTACTCAACAATAATAGATAGGAAGTAAAAAAACAGCATATTTATTTGGATATTCCACTTCTTCTATATACTTTAGAAGGAAAATCGGGGCCAACTTATCCACTGGACAGTAGGCACAATGCTTAAGACCCATATTCTTAAGAAGCCCACAAAAAAGGGTTTAATTTTATTTTAAAACCAGAAAGAATAAAAAGAAACTTTAAAATGTTTTCATATATAACATGAATAGATTTGTCTTTACACCAATACAGGTGCAAAAGATAATTAAAAAAAACAAATTTTAATGGAGGAAGGAGCCCACATAAAGAAAAGGGCCTGGACCCATGTAAGTCAACACGAAGCCCTGCTACATACACACCCTTCCTGTCCCAGAAGCCTTTCTCTGTGGACCTGGATTTTCTTTCCTCAAAGCAGAAGATGGTTAGCGGCGCCCTGGCTGGGACCAGAAAGTTGTGGGCACCGTCAGCGACCATCCCTCCATGTGCAGGGACCCCCTCCCATCTCTAACCTCTTCCAAAGGTGGGGGCACCGAACTAACAGGCTCCCCATACGCTGCCTATCCTCTGATGAGGCTTAAACAGTCAGCTGGAGCCGCAACAGCACAATCTCACTCTGAATCAACTGTTTGGTTGCTTTTTTTAACTTTCAGATGCCTTTGAAAACTGACAACAGCTTCTCAGAAACAGAGGCACATACCCACAAATTCTGCATACAATTGATTGCACCATTGGAAATTCACTACCTTCACATAGAAGATTTTTTTAATTTTGTAAATAATAATACGTCTCACTCTCATTTTAAATACAAAATTAACTGGTTGCTTCCAAAAAAATTGAAATAAGTCTAAACAGTGCGTATGAAACAGAAAGTACACTACATTCTAAAAGAAAATTCCAACTAGAAGGCAGCTACTTTGCTTTGGTACTGAAGTTCAAATCGGGTCCTAATCTTTGACAGTCAATCTTCTTTGACTTCTAGTTTCTATGTTAATCATAAAAGGTGTGTGGTGCCAGGCGGAATCACAGCCTACGCTGCCAGCAGCCTAGGAGAGGCGTGTGTGAAGGAGTGTGAAAATCCCCCAAACCTTCCAGCTCCATTCACTCTGCATCACACTCTGTGCCCACACACCACGGGGCCGATGCTGTCCCTGTCACGAAGGAGGGGATTCAGTCCGCATTTTAATGTAAAACCAAAATAACCTTCCAAAGCATTCTGTGGATCTTCCTTAAGAGCCCGCCCCAGCTGTGTCCCTGACTCTGGCCAGCAGACATCCTTGGTTATCTGCTCCCAGGCTGGCCTGGGGGCCTAAGCACTCCTAGTTTTCCACCAGCATCCATCGTGGTGATGGCAAAGCCTTGAGCTGAAAGACGGGCCTCATTCAAAGGGCCAGATCACCACCAAATAAGCCAACCTACCAGGAAACTCCTCCCATGAAAACAGGAGTTTCCCTTTTTAACAAAAAACGTGCACGTTCTGACACACACACTCTGCTCACGCTTGTCCTCTGTGTTAGCCAGGGGATTCTACAGTCTGCTCACATCTTTGTCAAGATCTCTTTAAAAGGTTAGGAGTGAGGGACTTCCCTGGTGGCGCAGTGGTTGAGAGTCTGCCTGCCGATGCAGGGGACACGGGTTCGTGCCCCGGTCCGGGAAGATCCCACATGCCGCAGAGCGGCTGGGCCCGTGAGCCATGGCCGCTGGGCCTGCGCGTCCGGAGCCTGTGCTCCGCAACGGGAGAGGCCACAACAGTGAGAGGCCCGTGTACCGCAAAAAAAAAATAAAAAATAAAAAAATAAAAGGTTAGGAGTGAAACCTGGCCTGGCTCTGGCCAAACTGACAACTTTGCAGGCCTCGAATGTGTTTTAGGAATCCTGGCTGGCAGGCTTGACAAAACTGAGCAGGGACACAGAAAGCTACACGTTCCCAGGACACATGGGGCCTTTACCACCCAGCAGCCAAGCCAGATTTGCTGCCCCATGTCCAGGTGCTCCCAAGGTTTTCTTACTGTCACAGTTCTACAGGTCAGAGATCTCCGTGGCCGCTGCACTTCCCAAAAAGAGATCACAAAAGATGAATTCTTTGAAACGCCACCCACGCATAAGCCATGAACACCATATCAGGTGGCTGGAGTGAAGGATGCCCATGGGCTCGCCCAGGTGCAGCCGGAAGGGACCCGTCCTGCCAAAACCTGCTGTAAAATATCAGAAATGTCAGCAGCCTTGGGCATGCGGCACCTCGGTAAAGAGACCGCTTCAATTCTTTTCTCTGTACTCAGCCACAAACCCAACCACACCACTTCCCAGAGCTACAACTTCACGGCTCTCTGGCCGGGTGTGGCTTCTCCCACCCACCATGTGAAACACAACCCTGCTAAGCCTCTGCTCTGTCCTCCCAGCATCTGAGTCCCTACTGCCAAGTTCACTAGAACCCCTCCTGACCCCACACTGTTCCGGGCAGGGACCTTGCTGTACAACCAGCACAGGGGTTTCATGAGTCACCATACCAGCAGTGAAATGAAAACGAAAGGGCTAGAGCACCAACGCACTTGGCTGTCTTCAGCATCGCCCAATGTAAGAAGAGACAGACGTCCAGGATCTTATGGCAGGACCGGTCTGCTTCAGTGCCTGTCAAAAGGGAACTAAACTAGTTCCACACATGAAGGTCACTCCAGGGGTGACCTCCAGTCCACGCAGAGTATCATTTTATCCCACCTGATCCTCACCTGTGGCAACATGGCCTGGTACTATCTTTGGCACAAAAAAAAAAAAAAAAAACTTCTTTCACAGAAAGAAATTTCAATGAGAAAGAAATCAATGAGGAAAAAATAGTAAATCATGGATCCCAGAACAATAAGAGTCTAAAGATTATTAGAGGGACTTCCCCGGTAGTGCAGTGGTTAAGAATCCGCCTGTCAACGCAGGGGACACGGGTTCGATCCCTGGGCCGGGAAGATCCCACATGCCGCGGAGCAACCAAGCCAGTGCGCCACAACTACTGAGCCCGTGTGCCACAACTACTGAAGCCCACGCGCGCCTGGAGCCCATGCTCCACAACAAGAGAAGCCACCACAACGTGAAGCCTGCACACCACAACGAAGAGTAGCCCCCGCTCGCCGCAACTAGAGAAAGCCCACGCACAGCAACGAAGACCCAACGCAGCCAAAAATAAATCAATAAAATAAATTTTAAAATATGTATAAAAAATAAAGATTATTAGACTCCAAACTGAAACGTTAAAAAAAAATAAGTTCTTCACATGGATTCTCCTTTTCGAAATGCTAAAAATTATCCCTCTCTGGCTCACAAATAGGCCCATTCCTAACTCATAACACTATAAGAAACAAATGTTTCTGAGCCAGATACCAATTAAATTTTGCTTTGCAAATTTAAGTGAACCAATGCATGGCAAGTAGTGATAAGAGACTCGCAAAGATTAATTGGAGGTTGAGGGTAGAGGCAGATGAATACCTAGATACTTGAATGATTCCCTCTAAACCATTTCAGAATGAAAATTAGAAAGTTATACTTAAGAGTCAAACATTTTAATTCAATCAGCCTATGTTCTTGCTATAGAAACCGTGCACTTCCTTAGTTTTAATAGCAATATACATTAGAACCGATCATTTCTTTTTTTTAAAAAAGGTAAATGGAAGCATTTTTCTTTTTTTTTAATAAATTTATTTCTTTATTTACTTTTGGCTGCATTGGGTCTTCGTTGCCGTGCACGGGCTTTCTCTAGTTGCAGTGAGTGGGGGTTACTCTTTGTTGCGGTGCGCGGGCTTCTCACCACAGTGGCTTCTCTTGTTGCGGAGCATGGGCTCTAGGCGCACGGGCTTCACTACTTGTGGCACGTGGGCTCAGGAGTTGTGGCTTGCGGGCTCTAGAGCACAGGCTCTAGGTGCGCAGGCTCCAGTAGTTGCAGCACTTGGGCTCAGTAGTTGTGGCTCGTGGGCTCTAGAGCTCAGGCACAGTAGTTGTGGCTCACAGGCTTAGATGCTCCATGGCATCTGGGATCTTCCTGGACCAGGGCTCGAACCCGTGTCCCCTGCATTGGCAGGCGGATTCTTAACCACTACACCACCAGGGAAGCCCCACTTTTCTTATAAAAGAAGAGCTTGCTGTAATTTCTTAAGCTTTCCAACTCCTTTTTAAAAAATACTCTTTCATCCCGACTGACTCCTTGACCATGAGAAAGGAGAATGCATGAGGGTACCATCTGCCAAGCTAAGTAGCTCCAGAAAAGGACCAGACAGGAAGGTGGGAGCAGGGTAAGGAAGGGAAGGTCAGATGTGTTGCAGTGAGATGCCGGGTGACAGGGTAGAGGGTGCCGAGTGGACAGCTGTTCCCGGGCTGGAGGGCAAGCCTGAGGCAGAGCCATCACTGCAGAGGCCCCGTGGCTGACTGCAGCTGCGGCTGCGGGCCTGGGCCGGGATGAGGCCTGCAACAGGCAAGGAAGCCCACTACCTGGTGGCGCAGTGAGCCCTGATGACCCTCGCTGGAGGGACAGGGTGGGGAGGTAAACACCAGGAGAGGCAATGGAGCAGGAGGGCGCAGTCACTCTTTCCAGACACAGCTGCAGAGGGGAGAGGGAAGGTTCTGGTCTTTCGTGTTTGTTAAGAACCTGAGTGCGTTTACGCGCTGATGGGGACACATAAGCACAGAAGCAGAAGTTACAGACACAGGAGGGAGAGGATGGGACCTAGAGGCAGGGCGGGGGAAGAAGGCAGCCCCCACCCCTACAGAGGGAGGACCGGCCAGGGTACGGGTCCCAAAGACAAGGCGCTGAGGTTTCTCTAAGAAGCAGGAGGTAAGACTGTGTCCGAGGATGGGAGGGAGGAGGTGACAGGACGGCCTCCCAGATCTCCTTGCCAACAGCGGCCCATTAGTGAGCACTGCCCACCCAGAGTCAGGGCTGCAGAGGCAGACCATGTGAAGCGGAGCCTTTCCCGCCGGCTCAGAGCAGGGCAGCCTGTGACCCTGTCCTCACTGGCTCACATAGCCTTCGGAAAAGGACTGCCCCGCACAGCTGGCACCACAGCCCCCTATGTGATGGAGGGTCTTTAGTCACGGGGGCAGCGCCCTCCACGTGGCTCTTGAAAGCAACAGGTGGCCTCCAGAATGGCCAGGCACAATGCTGTTACTTTCCTGGAATGACAAATAGATCCGACACGCTAAATATTTAGTGCAGAAATAATTTTTTTTAACTTCAAGGACGTCCAGATGCTCTGCCTTATCATAATAAACAGTGAAGTGGTTGATTTATCTAAGCAATAACAGGGCAGAGGGCTTCCCTGGTGGCACAGTGGTTGAGAGTCCGCCTGCTGATGCAGGGGATGCGGGTTCGTGCCCCAGTCCGGGAAGATCCCACATGCCGCGGAGCGTCTGGGCCCGTGAGCCATGGCTGCTGAGCCTGAGCATCCAGAGCCTGTGCTCCGCAATGGGAGAGGCCACAATAGTGAGAGACCCGAAGCCTGCATACTGCAAAATAAATAAATAAAAGTAATAATAATAATAAAAAAATAACAGGGCAGAGACAGATGTTCAAGGCATTAAACTGCAGTCCCTTTCACAGCACAAAAGCAGCGCTTCAGTGTTTTGATCAGCCAGACAGTCCACCACCTCAAACGGGTGCTGCCCTAAGATCACCTTTCAATGATCCTGGTTTGATTTATGTGCCTCATTAATTCAGCGGGTGAGGAAGGAAGTGCCACCTTCCAGTTTACATGGACATGACGTTTGAAGGTCTCTGGGCAGTATGGAAGGGAAAGGAGGACAGGGCCACAGGGCAGGGACCTGGGTCCACAGCCCAACCTTGCTAATGTCTCATGTGACATGTGTGATTCTGTACACGTGGGTCAAGTTTTCCTCCTGTAAAATAGGGGCACCAACGATACCTACAGCACAAGAACATCTGAGAGTAAAGTGAGCGGGCATTAAAAGTGCCTGGTGGATCCTTCTCAAGCTCTTCCAAAATATAGCAGAGGGAGGAACAGTCCCAAACTCATTCTACAAGGCCACCATCACCCTAAAACCAAAACCAGACAAATATGTCACAAAGAAAGAACACTACAGGCCAATATCACTGATGAACATAGATGCAAAAATTCTCAACAAAATACGAGCAAACAGAATCCAACAGCACATTATAAGGATCATACACCATGATCAAGTGGGGTTTATTCCAGGAATGCAATGATTCTTCAGTATACACAAATCAATCAATGTGATACACCATATTAACAAACTGAAGGAGAAAAACCATACGATCATCTCAATATGTGCAGAAAAAGCTTTCAGCAAAATTAAACACCCGTTTATGATAAAAACCCTCCAGAAAGTAGGCATAAAGGGAACTTACCTCAACATAATAAAGGCCATATATGACAAACCCACAGCCAACACCGTCCTCAATGGTGAAAAACTGAAACCATTCCCACTAAGATCAGGAACAAGACAAGGTTGCCCACTCTCACCACTCTTATTCAACATAGTTTTGGAAGTTTTAGCCACAGCAATCAGAGAAGAAAAAGAAATAAAAGGAATCCAAATTGGAAAAGAAGTAAAGCTGTCACTGTTTGCAGATGACATGATACTATACATAGAGAATCCTAAAGACACTACCAGAAAACTACTAGCGCTAATCAATGAATTTGGTAAATTAGCAGGATACAAAATTAATGCATGGAAATCTCTTGCATTCCTACACACTAATGATGAAAAATCTGAAAGAGAAATTAAGGAAACACTCCCATTTACCATTGCATCAAAAATAATAAAATACTTAGGAATAAACCTACCTAAGGAGACAAAAGAACTGTATGCAGAAAACTATAAAACGCTGATGAAAGAAATTAAAGATGATACAAACAGATAAAGAGATATACCATATTCTTGAATTGGAAGAATCAACACTGTGAAAATGACTATACTACCCAAAGCAATCTACAGATTCAATGCAATCCCTATCAAACTAGCAATGGCATTTTTCATAGAACTAGAACAAAATATTCCACAATTTGTATGGAAACACAAAAGATCCCAAATAGCCAAAGCAATCTTGAGAAAGAAAAACAGAGCTGGAGGAATCAGGCTCCCAGACTTCAGACTATACTACAAAGCTACAGTAATCAAGACAGTATGGTACTGGCACAAAAACAGAAATATAGATCAACGGAACAGGATAGAAAGCCCAGAGATAAACCCACACACATATGGTCACCTTATCTTTAATAAAGGAGGCAAGAATATACAATGGAGAAAAGACAGCCTATTCAATAAGTGGTGCTGGGAAAACTGGACAGCTACATGTAAAAGAATGAAATTAGAACACTCCCTAACACTATACACAAAAATAAACTCAAAATGGATTAAAGACTTAAATGTAAGGCCAGACACTAAAAAACTCTTAGAGGAAAACATAGGCAGAACACTCTGTGACATAAATGACAGCAAGATCCTATTTGACCCACATCCTAGAGAAATGGAAATAAAAACAAAAATAAACAAATGGGACCTAATGAAACTTAAGAGCTTTTGCACAGCAAAGGAAACCATAAACAAGACCAAAAGCCAACCCTCAGAATGGGAGAAAATATTTGCAAATGAAGCAGCTAACAAAGGATTTATCTCCAAAATTTACAAGTAGCTCATGCAGCTCAACATCAAATAAACAAACAACCCAATCCAAAAATGGGCAGAAGACCTAAACAGACATTTCTCCAAAGAAGACACACAGATTGCCAACGAAAATATAAAAGGATGCTCAACATCACTAATCATTAGAGAAATGCAAATCAAAACCACAATGAGGGACTTCCCTGGTGGCGCAGTGGTTGAGAGTCTGCCTGCCGATGCACGGGACGCGTGTTCGTTCCCCGGTCCGGGAAGATCCCACATGCCGCGGAGCAGCTGGGCCCATGAGCCATGGCTGCTGAGCCTGCGCGTCCGGAGCCTGTGCTCCGCAACGGGAGAGGTCACAACAGTGAGAGGCCTTCATATCACAAAAAAAAAAACAACAAAAAAAACCCCACAAACAATAAATGCTGGAGAGGGTGTGGAGAATAGAGAACCCTCTTGCACTGTTGGTGGGAATGTAAACTGATACAGCCACTATGGAGAACAGTATGGAGGTTCCTTAAAAAACAAAAAATAGAACTACCATACGACCCAGCAATCCCACTACCGGGCATATACTCTGAGAAAACCATAATTCAAAAAGAGTCATGTACCACAATGTTCATTGCGGCTCTATTTACAATAGGCAGGACATGGAAGCAACCTAAGTGTCCATCGACAGATGAATGGATAAAGAAGATGTGGCACATATATACAATGGAATATTACTCAGCCATAAAAAGAAATGAAATTGAGTTATTTGTAGTGAGGTGGATGGACCCAGAGTCTGTCATACAGAGTGAAGTAAGTCAGAAAGAGAAAAACAAATACCGTATACTAACACACATATATGGAATCTTAAAAAAAAAATGGTTCTGAAGAACCTAGGGGCAGGACAGGAATAAAGACGCAGACATAGAGAATGGACTTGAGGACACAGGGAGGGGGAAGGGTAAGCTGGGACGAAGTGAGAGAGTGGCATGGACATATATACACTACCAAATGTAAAATAGGTAGCTAGTGGGAAGCAGCTACATAGCACAGGGAGATCAGCTCGGTGCTTTGTGACCACCTAGAGGGGTGGGATAGGAAGGATGGGAGGGAGACGCAAGAGGGAGGAGATATGGGAACATATATATATGTATAACTGATTCACTTTGTTATAAAGCAGAAACTAACACACCATTGTGAAGCAATTATACTCCACTAAAGATGTTAAAAAAGAAAAAAAAGTGCCTGGTGAAGATTAAAGAACTATGCAAACGTGAGGTGTTACTAGCTTACACATGAACTTTCACAGATGATTTTTTTTTTCTTTTTTGGTTATGAAGTATTGTTACCACCGTTTTATGTTTTCATAACATCTTGCTCTAGGAGTTTTAAAGTTCTTTCAAAACATTAGGACAATCGTGCCATGAGGAGATTAACATGTAGCTTTATTTCAATTTATAGAGAATACAGTGAGATATAAAGAGTCTTGCTGATTTTCTTAAAAGTCAAAATATGATCTAAAGTTTGGATTTTCTGTCTTCAGTAGGAATGAAAATAGAATAAATAAAATAAAGTGTAATTTGTAATTTCATTAGTTAAAAATTGTATTGTCTTTTCAAATCCACTGAAAAATACTAAAAATATACAAATAACTGTATTTAAATGATTATTATCATATTGAGAGACTGTCTAAATTCTTCTCTGAATCGTTACTTTGTCCAGAAAAAAATGAAGGTCATTTTGTTCAGTATCACAGTCACTGCTTAGGTCATAATAGAACCTTTCACAACTCTGAGATTAAAACCTCACTGGCTCTATCCTGGTCATGCCTAAAACCGTCAGGCCAACCCACCAGCTCCCAGCGCTAAAAAATAAAAAAAAGTGCCCGGCTGCGGGACAAGGCACAGGGCCTGGGGTTATGCATTTCCACTTGAAATGGTAAGTAAATCAAAGCCAGAATGAAACGAATTAAAAATATGAAACCAAAACATGATATTCAAATAAGGTGGAACAGGGAGTATTGAAAACAACATTGTATATTACAGATGATAAGAGAAGTGGGAAATTAAATGTGACCTTTAAAACAGGATAGAGTCTCTCATTAGGATTTTTAGTATGGAGAGTGAGTGGTTTAATGGATTTATGAGTAAACTTATAGGAACAGCACAGATCTTTCTCACGCAAAGAATTGAAACAGTAAACTAGCAGCAACCGAATCATTCAGATAAACAGATCCTCCCGAGATTTATACAGCCTTTACCTACAACATCAGAAAGTCACTCAGAAAGTACTGACTCAGGTGCCCAAAGCATACCTAAGAAATCTGGCAGACTAGAATTCATGTACCTCTTACATGCAAAAGAGGAGAAGGCGGACTCCTCTGGGTGCATTTAACATTACGATGGGGCGGAGGCACAAACCCCAGATGAGAGCCCGGGGCTCCCCACCTGCAGCTCCCAGTCCCCACAGAACAGAGCCCTGAGCACCGGAACTGGAGTCCTCGTCTCAGACTTGAGCTTCTGCAGAGGAACTCGGGGGGTTCAGCCTCCCTGCCTACTTGAGGCTCTTTTGTTGTTGGTTTTAAACATGACCCCATGGTTGGCTCTGTTCGGATATAGGAGAAAAGCCCAAGGCTAGACTAACAGTCCTCTCTCTACACGACATCGGCCCTGCTGTGAACGCAGATGCTTGACTGTCCCTCTCACTCTTGAGATGCCCCATCCTGTCCAGGTCTCACACTTGTCTACTGATGCGGTCTGCACGGGCTCCACGTGGCTCCAGTGGCTGCAGCTCCATGGCACATCCCAGGGCCGAGCTCCTGTCCACCACAGAGGTGAGCCGGCCCCTGCAGTTGTGTAACGGGGGGCATCACCTCAGCAGCCGTGGATGCGGAGCACCCAGAGCCGACCGTACCTTTCCTCACACCTCTGTTCTCCTCTCTACCGCCTGGAAAGCACAGCCTCCACTAAATGTGGGTGCCCTGGCAGAGCACCGGGGGCCACCGGTGGATTACGGGCTGGCCAGGATACTGATCCTGCAAGCCCTCCCCTTCCCTCCCTGGCCTCGTCACAGCTGGGTGGGGGCCTGTAGCCACAAGCCACCTCTTCAAACTGAGCTGTACAACTACATCATTCTCTATCTGTAGCCTGGTGTAGAAAAGGTTGAAAGCACTCTTTTGGAGCATGATGCATGGATCCCACGGCCCCTGGTGCTCGTAGGAATGGCAGGCCTGAGAGTCGCCAAGTCCTATCTGGGTCCAGAGCTCTACCGCAGCCTGTTATTTCAGTGACATCTCCTACGCCATCTCCCTCCTTGTTTTACCTTGCCGTCTGGCAACCAGCAAGATAAACGCACTGAGGTCAGGGCGCTGCCACAGAGGGAGGACACTTCTCCTCCACTAAGTGAGAAGCCAGCCAGCAAGGCTACTTGCCTATTTCTCTCGCTTTGTTTCACCTTCTTGCTTCTAGTCCCCTCAGGGTATCATTCATCAATGGCAGGTATTCTTGCGGGCAAAAGGGGTATTTAACGATTAAAAATAATCTTCAACAATACTTTCTTCCTTAACAGAGAAGATGGGTAAGAAGATCTGGCTAATTATGCTGTAGGAAAGGAAACCCCCCCCAATTCTTAGCTTGGTAAATATTAGGGAGTACTAAACTTTCACAGAAAGATTGTAGACTTTCTCCCCCAAAGAATGTTAAAGCTCATTTCTACTCTGCCTCCCATTTACAAATAAGTAAATAAAACAACAATTAGAGGTGTATCAATTATGTATGAATAAGTGGGTCCCAACCATAGTCAGGAAGGCTCGAGAACACTTCTCTGCTGCCAGACTGTGCATCCTCCAGCCTCCAGAGACCGGGGTCTCTAAAGACTCAGCCTTCCCAGCTAGGACAGGGGGACACAAGCGTCTATTCTGGAATATCCACTCATGTTAATGTGGAAGAGAAAAACAATTGGCCTAAAAGGATGAGCGTGAATAATGGTGGTCTCTTGATAAGAGCAGCCAAGTCCTGGAGAAAGAGCGCACAGCAAGTCACGAAGACCACGAATCCGCAACACTGATGTCTTCACGTGACTGCTCTGCAGTCAACAAAATATATTTTACAGATGCTCTGGGAGTTCAATGGTCATTCCTCCTGACCGCAAGGGTCTGTGTGGCAAGAGGAAAAGGCTACAGCATTCAGAAAGTAGACATTCACCCAAGGATCAAGATACACCCACCCCGACAGTTGGCGCACCACCACGGGATGCCCTGAAGCATCACCAGATTGTTCTTTTCCTCCCAGCATAAATTACCTGTACAAACATACAACTTTCTTCAAGGGTCGACGTATAATCTGCCACGAGTAAACGGCATTTTTACTACACGCCACCGCCTGCGGTGGTGAAAGCTGGAAATGTACAATCACCTCTCTCTAGAAACAGTGCTCATGCCTCAGTCAAATTAGTTCTTTCAAAAAATATTCCTCTTGCAGAGGTCTTCTTCCATGATGCAGAATGTCCTGGGTACACAGAGGTCTTTTCTCTTGTGAGGCATGGACCAGGATACAGTGGCTGCACAGTGATGATCAATCCAGGTAGATTAAGGCCCCAAATAATGAACCCAGGGCCTGTACTGATGCAACATACTCCTTTATTTGGATCAAAAATACATTATTAAGGTACAATGATTAGCACAGAGGGCAGACCACCATTTTTCCATGTAAGTCAGTTTCTCCAGATCTGACTTGAGGAAGGGGAGCACCATCAGTGTCTTACATACCCCCTTGGAAAAAGGGCAACTCAACTCCTCGAAGGAGAGGCTCCACTGAGGCAGCTGAAGGCTGCACCCTACCCCCTGCGCCCTACCAGCCACCGGATCACCAACCAACCGCCTGTCACCTGCAGGATTCTGGGGCTGCTTGTTCTGTCATATCTAACAGAGCTGACCAGTCTGAGACCCAACATAGGAGAAAGGTTTCAGCTATTTTCAACCCTGACCGTGCCCTAAAATCTCCCAGGATGCTTTAGGAAAACCCCGGAAATTCTGATTTAATTGGACTAGAGTGGATCTGCACGTTAGTATGTTTTAGAATCCAGATAATTCAGTGTCCTAAAATTCCAGTGTGACCCATTTGAAGAGCTGGTGTTCTCCCCACCTGAAGGAACATTTCGATGGGACAAGATAAATGCCAACAGAGCCAAAACTCTGCTGGCCACCTGGGACCCCAGGTAGATGGCTCTTCAGTGGCCAACACAAAACTCTCACTTTTGTCTACAAACCTGGATAACTGGTTTCTGTTTGTTCACTGCTTTTGAGACCAAAAGTGCTCTCTAGAAAGCCGTCTTGCAGAGAACAGGTGCTCCACAAAGGAGAGGTTCTCAAAGTTTTGTGTGAGCAGCACACTTTCGAATAGTAAATCTTTTGAGCTCACCGGAAGGGATGAAAACGCTCAAAATCACACCAAACCGATCGTCAAAACTCCCAGCGATCACAACAGAGTGTAAGCTGACGCCAGTGACCAACACTCCCTTCACCACTGTGTCAGCCCGCCCACCCCCCTCCTTCCAGGCCCGGCTCCTGATGTGTTCTCAGCACAGCCCAGGAAGGATCCCATCCTCCTGCTGTTCCAGCCAGCGTCTCCCCTACCCCCCACTCCACACCATCACACAGCTTGGGCCTCCACCAGGCCTCGCTGCGGCGTGAGCACCCCACTGCAGCAAAAGGTGTTTTATATGTTGATCAACAGACAGCAGCAAACTATGAAAGGCAGTGTCCTAAACAGTGCAGAGTGAAGCAGCCTGTAAGTATCTAATTTTGATTTATTTTCACAATTGTGTAAATCATCAACTTATTTATTGAAGTATGATATACCTCTGGAAGTCAAGAATGTGTACAGTTCAATGGATTTTCACAAAGTGGAACCACCCTCAGATCCAGCAACCAAAAATCAGTGACACCCAGAAGCCCCTGGGTCCCCCCTCCCAGTCATGAGCCTTAAATGGGACCACTATTATGACTTCTATCACCAAAAATCAGTTTGTCTGTTTTGGAACTTTATATGAATGGAATCATACAATATGCATTCTTTTTGTGTCTGGTTTCTTTCCCTCAACATTATCTTGAGAGGCTAGAGAGGTACATGTAGCAGTCATCTGCTCTTTTTGTTGTTCCTGTCTGTCTGCCTGTCTGTCTTTTTTCTTCATAGTATTCCATTGTGTGATAGGCTTATTTTAAAAGATGAGCATTTGGGTTGTTTCCAGTTTGGGGCTCTTACGGTTAATGCTGCTACAAACATTCTTGTACATATCTTTTGATACACAAATGGACTAATTATCTGTTGGGTATACACCTAGGAAGAAAGACAGTGTGAACGAAAGAATAGGCAAATAGACCAATCTAACAAAATAGACTTCAGAACAAACCCACACATATAAAGTCACTTGATATATGACAAAGGGCCAATGCAGTACAATAGGGAAAAATGATATTTTCAAATAAATGGTGCTGGATTAATTAACTGGATATTTACATGGAAAGAAAAATCTTGATCCCTACCTCACACCACACACACAAGTAAGTTCCAGACAGACTGCAGAGCTAAATTTGAAAAATAAAGGTTCTAGAAGTTAAATAAATGAATATCTTCATGGTCTCAAGCTAAGTTAAAATATCTTACACAGGACACAAAAAATGACAACCATAAAGGAAAATGCTGATAAACTGGACTTCACTAAAACTAAGACTTATTATTCATTAAGAGGTGCCCCTTAAGACAATGAAAAGACAAGTCACATACTAGGAGAAGAAATTTTCAATATACATATCACACAAAAGACATATCCAGAAAATGTAAAGAAGTCCCACAAATTAATTTTTTTAAATATAAAAACCCCAATATTTTTATATGGGCGAAAGATAGGAATAGGCATTTTACAAAGGAGAATATACTAATGGCCAAGAAAACATGAAAAGGTGCTCAACATCATTCATCATCAGGGAAATGCAACCTAAAAGCCACAGTGCATTACATAACCATCACAGATACATTTTAAAACCAACAAAAACCACTGACAATGCCAAGTATTAGGAAGCATTTAGAGCAGCTAGAACTCACATAACCTGGTGGGTGTGTCAATTAGTTCTGTCAGTTAGGAAAAGCACACGATAACATTTACTGAAGCTGAATATACATATATCCTATGACATAGCAATTCAACTTCTGATACTATTTTAATGTATAGAAAAAACATTTATGGGAATATACATAAACCAGAGAAAGCCTTGAAAGAATATATAGATCGCTTTCAACAAACCACCAAAAACTCCAAAGACAAACACATCCGTTAAACCCACATTACATCAGGAATTCTATCAGTTCCGATATGAAAACCTCTGAATGATTCTATTGGTATTTAATATAATCTATTAGCATGGATTAATAGCAATAAAAATCTAAGCAACTTGCTGTATTTCCTCCAAGAATAACCATTAAACCATTTTAACTATTGGAAAAATTACATCTACTTATGCTCACAGGATATCAGAGCTTAGAAGGAAGATGAAAAATAAAAAGTAGCAGGAAACCATGTAGAGAGAGTCATACAGCTTGTGATTCTAATGGTGGCTGCAAACAAGGTCGCTTATCCCTCTGTGGCCACGCTAATTGGTCAAGAGCAACAGAAGCCTCATCAGCAATGTTCATAAAAACAGGCTCCCCCTGCCTGGGCATTTTCAATTTAGAGAGCAGACACCTGCTACCCATCAGTCTCTCACGAGACAGGACTCGTGCCAACCACCACTATGTTATTTGGTTTGTTCTTAATCTTTACTATTTATAAACAGAGTCTTCAGAGTACATGCGTGCACAAGTGTAGCATGTGTACCCATGCAGCTATCTATAGCCAAAAAAACAAATTCTCAAAAATAGCTGTTTGGAAGACCACATCTTGTGCTATTAATACTCACATACTGCAGTATTACATAACAATTTTTTTCCAATTCTGCTAGGCTAATATGCAAATAAATGAACTCAACCATAGCTAGGAGCTAGATGTACTGATCAGTATGGCCTTGCCTCTCTATAACTACAAAAGAATTTTGCATGATCTCTTTCCGTTCTAAAACTCCCATGAATCTACATGATTAATCACTTTTAAATCCAGCTGCCTGGGTTCTGGGGTGGTAATATCTGCTATTTCCAAATCCGTATATTTAGCATACTCCAAGAAGATACCTCAATACTGAACTCATAGTAATGTACTGAAGGCATAAACATATTCTATAATTTTATAATTTCCATAAATTATATTTATATAATTTATATAAATATCTTTATATAACATTTTGTATATAATAATTTATATAATTATTAAATAAAAATAATTTATATTATTTGACAATTCCAAAACAATAGTAGGGATGAATACTATCAGAAAAAAACTCACCTGAAACCAAATTGTTACTATTACCTGCTTTACCCTCCAGGACCCTAAAAAGTGTAAATCAAATTTTGTTAAAAAGAAACAAAAATGGGAAATGATTCCCTCCTGAAAAGCTCTGAAATCCATCAAAGGAGAGCAGAGAGGACAAAACCCTGGTTTTGTCCAGGGTAAATCCTGACTGTGCTGGGCAAACCAAGACATATGGGTGCTTGGTGCAATAAAACTAATGTCCAGTGCCCTCCGATTACTGAAGTGGGGCTATTAAGATATGAGCTCAGCTGTACTGACGCATCAGATTGAGAAAGGCACCAGAACAAAAATCATTCATGAAGCATCTTCAGAAGAAGTCTGAGAAACTTATCTGGGTACATTCTTTCTGTCTCAAAAGATAAGACTTTCAAAATGGGGATGGCAGTGTTAGTGATCTCCAATTCAAATGAAGCTAAATGAGTTTGCTCATCTCAGGATCAACTCTAAATGAGAGAAACTAAACATACTAGGGGCTGCTTATTGAGTATTTACTACAGGCCACACGCTGTTCTGAATATTCCACACACATCATCTCATTTAATCTCCAAGACAATGTTATGAGGGAGATTTCATTATGTCTGTTTTAGAGATGGGTTAACTAGACACACAGACTTAAATATCTTGCCCAAGGTCAAGAGGAAAGGAAGAGAGGGAGCCAGAATCTGATCCAAGCACCGAACTTCACATCCTCTAGTTTTCCCACCAGTATTCTTCCCCCTGAATAATCCAGACATGCAACGTGTGTCCTGAAGACAGACCAAGACCCCACCCTACAGGCACACCTCAGAGATACTGTAGGTTTGTTCTAGACTGCCTCGATGAAGCAAATATCGCGATAAAGAGAATCACACGAATTTTGTGGCCCCCAGTGCATATAAAAGTTGTGTCTATAATATACTGTAGTCTACTAAGTGGGCAAAAGCATTGTGCCTAAAAAAGCAATATACATACCTTCATTTTAAAATACTTTATTGGTTGAAGAAGAAAAAGCTAACCATCATCTGAGCCTTCAATGAGTTGTAATCTTCTTGCTGGTGGAGGATCTCGCCTCGATGTTGATGGCTGCCGACCGATCAGGGTGGTGGCTGCTGAGGGCGGGGGTGACTGGCAGTTTCTTAAAATAAGCCAGCGATGAAGTCTGCCCCACCAACTGACTCTTCCTTTCAAGAATGATTTCTCTGTAGCATGCAGTGCTATTTGACAGCATTTTACCCACAGTAGAACTTCTTTCAAAATTGAAGTCAATCCTCTCAAAGCCTGCCACTGCTTTATCAACTAAGATTATGTAATATTCTGAATCCTTTGTCATTTCAACAAGTTTCACAGCGTCCTCACCAGGAGTAGTTTCCATCTCAAGAAACCACTTTCTCTGCTCATCCATAAGAAGCAACTCCTCATCCATTCAAGTTTTATCATGGGATTGCAGCAATTCAGCCACATTTTCAGGCACTGTGTCTAATTCTCATTCTCTTGCTGTTTCCACCACATCTGCAATTACTTCCTCCACTGGAGTCTTGAACCCCTCAAAGACATCCATGAGGTTTGGAATCAACTTCTTCCAGACTTCTGTTAACATTGATATTTTGACCTCTTCCCATGAATCATGAATGTTCTTCATGGCATCTAGAATGGTGAATCCTTTCCAGAAGGTTTTCAATTGAGTTTGCCCAGACCCATCAGTGGGATCACTATGGCATCTATATAGCCTTACGAAATATATTTCTTAAATAATAAGGCTTGAAAGTCGAAATTATACCTTGGTCCATGGGCTGCAGAATGGATGTTGTGTTGGCAGGCATGAAAACAACATGTATCTCGTTGTGCATCTCCCTCAGAGTCCTTGGGTGACCAGGTCCATTGTCAATGAACAGTCATATTTTGAAAGGAATCTTCTTTTTCTGAGCAATTGGTCTCAACAGTGGGCTTAAAATATTCAGTAAACCATGTTGCAAGCAGATGTGCCGTCATCCAAGCTTTGTCGTTCCATTTACAGAGCACAGGCAGAGTAGATTCGGCATAATTCTTAAGGGTCCTAGGATTTTCAGAATGGTAAATGAGCACTGACTTCAACTTCAAGTCACCAGCTGCATTAGCCTCTAACAAGAGAGTTAGCCTGTCGTTTGAAGCTTTGAAGCCAGGCATTGACTTCTCCTCTCTAGCTATGAAAGTCCTAGATGGCATCTTCTTCCAATAGAAGGCTGTTTCATCCACATTGAAAATCTGCTGTTTAGTGTAGCCATCTTCATGAATTACCTTACCTAGATCTTCTGGATAACTTGCTGTAGCTTCTACATCAGTACTCACTGCTTCACCTTGCACTCTTATGTCACAGAGATGGCTTCTTGCCTTAAACCTCATGAACCAACCTCTGCTAAGCTTCGAACTTTTCTTCTGCAGCTTCCTCGCCTCTCTCAGCCTTCACAGAACTGAAGAGAGTTAAGGTCTTGCTCTGGACTAGGCTTTGGTTTAAGGGAATGTGGTGGCTGGTCTGATCGTCTCTCCAGACCACTCAGACTTTCTGCATATCAGCAATAAGGCTGTTTCGCTTTCTTACCATTGGTGTGTTCACTGGGGCAGCACTTTTAATTTCCTTCAAGAACTTTTCCTTTGCATCCAGAACTTGGCTAACTGTTTGGCACAAGAGACCTAGCTTTTGGCCTCTCTGGGCTTTCGACATGCCTTCCTCACTAAGCTTAATCATTTCTAGCTTTTGACTTAAAATGAGAAAAAAAAATAAAATGAGAGATGTGTGACTCTTCCTTTCACTCGAACACTTAGAGGCCATTGCAGGGCTATTAACTGGCCAAATTTCAACACTGTTGTGTCTCAGGCAACAAGGGGGTGACAGCAGTCAGAACGTAAACAAAATTTATCAATTAGGTTCGCCGTTTGACATGGGCACGGTTCGTGGTGCCCCTAAATGATTACAATAGTAACATTAAAGATCCCTGATCACAGGTCACCATCACAAATGTAACAACAAGGAAATATTTTGAAATACTGCGAGAATTACCAAAATGTGACACAGAGACACAAAGTGAGCAAATGTGGTTGGAAAAATGGCGCCAAGAGACTTGCTCGATGCGGGGTTGCCAGAGACCTTCAACTTGTAAAAAGCGCACTATCCGTGAAGCGCAATAAAGCGAACCACAATAAAAGGTGGTCTGCCTGTACAGCCCAGTTGAGATTACTACCTATAACAAGTTTTACCTAATCCCCTGCCACGTGACCAAGCACTCGTGGCCAGCAGGGCCTCCCACCTGCCCTCCTCTGCCCTTCGGAGACAGGTAGGTGCCAGGCGTCCTGCCAGCAGACTGGCCCACTCACACAATTGTTGCTAACGCTCAACGTAAGTCATTATATGCTCTGAGCCCCCTAAAGCTATGGGATTATTCTGCCATAAGGAACAAAGGTCCCACTGAAACCCCCCTGGGGGTTCTGACTTGTCTGAGTCACTACTAACACCCATGCTGGGTACGACCCTCTCAATTCACCATTATCAACAGCAGAAAAAAGCTGGCCAGGCAGCTTGCACAGTTTCGGATCCTGTGGCCCACTGGTAAAAATACATGAATATCCCCTGTACTACAGAATCCATTAATTTGAAATAAAAAGTAATCTGGAGGTCTGGTAGACAAGCAAGTAATGACAGACAAAATTTAGCATTAAAACAGAGCATCTGTTTTTGAACACATGTATAAAATAGAGTCTGAAGGGAAAACGTGAATATTCACAATTCATTTATACCTGCATTTAGGCTGCAGATAGCACTGCCCTATTTTGTTGAATTCTGAGGCATGGGGAACTTAAGCATTAAAAAAAGAAAAGCAAAAGCAAAAAAGAACAGTCTCGTTTAGACCCCTTACAGAGCACACAGAACTATAAAAGGAACTGAACAGATTCTGGGAGAGAGCATTCTAAGAAACTAACTCAAGAGGCCAAGATAGGCAAGTTAAAAAATAACAATAAACAATTTCCTGTCAGTTGTCTATTTGGACCTGGTGAAAAGCACCACAAGTCAAGCATAACTGTTTGGAGGGGAGGTTGGAAGACAGGGACGGAAAGAAGCAAAAGGGGTAAGTAATTTTTAGGGTCTGAAAATGAACACCCCCTAATGACTTCTGAAACTGAACTCGAAGTGTGACGAAAGCTCTCTGAGTGGCTGAGACCCATGGCCCTGCGCCCGCCTTGCAGCAGTTATCAAGCCTGGACTCCCTCACATGCATCAGTACAAAGCCAAGTGGAGACTTGCTGATTGGCTACCAGAGTTTTCTGACCTAAATGACCAAGGCTGCTTGTTTAACCAGACAAATTCACCCTGTGATCCAGTTACTGTTGGTTGAATATTCATGATATGCCCACAGGTTTGCTGGGTGTACAGCTGTCTCCCCCGAGCCCCCATTCAGAAAAAAAAGTCTAAAGTCAAAAATGCAGATATTAGTCTTAAGATAAAATTCAGAAAATGGTTATTGAGTGCTTGCTTTCTGTGCAGAACTGATAAATACAGCCCAGCTTTGGCCTGCAAAGAGTCTACTTTATTTACACCATAATGTACATTTTAATTATTTTGTTTAAATATGCATAATAGATGTGAAAAGCCTGCTAGTTCCCCATGATGCGGTGCTCAGCATCAAGACATAGGGAATCTATGTCGGCGGAAAGTTAGTAAAAGCATTTCCCCTACACACCGTGATACTATAATAAGGACAACAGTGATATTAAGAAAACTGAGGGCTGCCACAAAAGTCAAACCTTTGGTCCCAGTGAAGCCAGAGTCTCTGGTCAGGCAGCCATAACAGGTGACTAGACAGCTGCCTGGCCATATTATCTGCCAACTTCTTCTGCCAGAAGAAATTGAGATTCTTTTTTTCCCTTCAGTATCCCCTATATTTAAAGGGGAAAACCAAATCTGGTGTTCCAAACCACCAATGCTTCCTTAAGTATACAAAAAAATTAACACCGCCAGTGTAATGTGGGGGTCAGTGGAGTGCCCAAGCAGGGTACAACAACCAGCTCCAGCACCCTGGACAAGCAGTTAACCCCTCTGAGCTTGGGGTTTTCTTCAGCCTCCATGGTTGATGCAAGACCAGGTCACAGAATCAAGTTAAACACTTTTCATGTGTTTTGCACATAGTAAGTGCTTAATAAACAGTGGCTGCTGTCGTTACTTTTAAATACCAAAATAGTATAATGGCTATACTTTCAACTTATTTTTTTAAAATACCCAAATCAATAGTTGTTATGGTCTGGGGATAGGGGGCAGGGAAGGCTGCAAAGAGACTTGGAGAATTTTTTGAGATGATAGAATTGTTCTAGATCTTGGTTGTGGTAGTGGTTACATGACTTACATGTGTTTGTCAAATTCCATAGAACTAGACACCAATAGGAGTGAGTTTTGTTTTATGCAAATTAAATCACCTCTCTTAATGTACCATCCAAAATATTTAATTAGCTTTGACTAAAGTAAACCATTCAAACTAATAGACATTTTAACTTCATTTATTTCAAAACTTAAAAAGAAATCTAAGGCTTAAAATGTTACTTAATATTTTTAGACCAAGCTCCTGAATTAAAGGATGGAGCTATTTGTAAAAAATGAATGCCATCTGAACAGCTAACCAAATTAACTGTTTCAAAATAAAGCATGGACTGTATTGAATGGTGTGATGAAATGAAATATGGAAAGAGAAAATGAAAGTGACGTTTTCGTTTACTAGATTACTAAAGATGACAAACATAATGGCTTCTCCCCTAAAAATCTACTAATAGGCCTTTGAGAATAAGCTAAAAAGTGTAACCCTATTTTCAACAAGCTAAGGAAAAGTAGAAAAGTCTGGTGATGAGTTCCATGATTTATTTTTCTTCTCAAGGTACTTAGAAAGGTCCTACCAGGCTGCTCACCCTGAATTTCCATCGACACTCTTACCATAACCAAGGAGCTCTTTTAGTATGGATCTGTGCATCTATTTTGGCAGAAAATGTAGTTTTACAATTTACAATTTCTTACTCAACACCACATTTACAAAACAGATGGATTCCAAAGAAATAATTTTAAATAAGGAATATCATTCCAGTCAGCCTACAGTGGATTTCTGCACGTCCTGCACCTCAGCAATAGTCCCCTTTCTTTGCCCACTGTTTATCCCATTTCTGCTGTTATTTCTCTCTCTGATTTGGGGATCCCCACCTAAGAGGAAGGTCAAGACTGTAATGAACTAGGAAACAGACATAGCCGGACACTGCAATTAATGCAACCCATGAACAGCAGCCTCTGATCCTTAGTGAGCACGCACTCTCCGTGCCATGCCCTCAAGTCCCCCATCACCACGCTCACTAATCTATTCCCACCTCTCCCCTTCCATCACCTGACTGCATTCATCCCTTTATTCAAAAGAAACCAAAGAAAGATATCACCACTGCTTTTTTCACATGGGCTCCTGCTAAGCTGTTTATTATATTTTAACAAAAGTGAAATGTAATTCTGCCATTCGTGTGACAAAAATAACTGTGCACTATTTGCTGCTTTATGAAAGTTGGTATTAAAGTTAAAGATCTCTTTATTCTATTACGTTATTAACTTGATGCTTTAGAAAATGTCTTGTCTTTAGAAAATGTCATGTCTTTAGAAAATGCCACACTAAATTTCTAAAATCTTGATCCCTCAAGACGCCAACTAAAAGGGAGTAAATACCAAGTAATTACCTATTTAAATATAGCATACTCCTTCCCTAAAATCCAGGCTTGATCAACTTTCAACACTATTTCCATAGTTTTAAAGGGTGATTAAGGAAATGCACATTGAAAATAAAGGCAAGAAAAAGGAGTCAAGTCATCTTAGGAGATACAAGACAATAAATAAGATATGAGACTGGTAAATCCCAATGAGCCATTTTTAAAAATTAAAAGAACTTAGAGAAAATATGTACTTTCTTATCATTTGTCCATTCATTCAGGAAGCAACCTACTGAACCCCTACTACATTCCTCACAATGTATATCTAGGGATACAACTGCAAACAAGGAACCAACTGCCTTCATTAGAAAGAAGAAAAGTGACAAAGATATCTGGGAAAGTCTCAAAATTCCAGTGATTTCTGAATTATTAATCATTTCCCCATGTGCTTCCAGCATCTTCAATGAAGAAATGATATCTACCAACAAGTTCTCAATTCCACATGTCAGAAATGTTGGCAAACTATCCTTCTTCCTAACCTCCCATGAATGCAAAATTAAAACAGATGCTGTTGTAATTAAATAAGTTACACTGTGAACCACATGTAGACAACAATTAAATCTGAATTTTTTTTTTTTAAGTGCAAGGACAGGCCCTTCAAAAAAATTGAGGGAGAGGAGTTAAAATGTGGTCAGCTTGTATCTTCTCTGGAATTTTTATGTCAGATTTCATTAACACTGCAGTGCAAAATCACCACAAATATCTAGTAACCAATAAAAACAGTTATGACACATAACTCTGTCAGTGGGCACTGAGTACCACGCACGGTTGAAAGCAACTTCCATGGCAACATAAGCGACAGAGTAGAAGAAAACGTTAAGTCACTGAAAGCTAGGTAGGTATGCAGCAAAAACCTCTTTTGCTTTCCTTAGTTAAACTCTAAACGCCTGCTGCAGATAGTTAATACACTTGATCTTTAAGCCCTCCAACTGTGCCCTTGCTCAGACATAAACCGGGCCAACAGATGACAAAGCGAAAAGCAGTTTCACAATTGCCTGTTACATACAGTAGCAAGGTTGTATATTTCACTAGGTAACTGCAGAGGCTGATAATACCATCAGACACTACATGCTACTCAGAAGGTTTCTGTAGGTCCAGTTAAATTTCAAATACCACCATTGCCAATTCTCTTCACTGTGGCCCGTTCTGTTCTCCCTCTCCCGCTGATGATCTGCCACAGGAAGGTGGGGACAGCCGTGTCAGGGTGCTTTGATGCTCACTGTCCTGGTGACCTCTCAGCCTTCAGACAGCAACATTTTCTATTTGCTCCAAACTTGAGCAGAAAGAGCTAGCCCTTCCTAAGGCTCTGCTCTTCTTAGCTCATCAATTTTTTTTTCCACTTCATGTCAGGAGAAATATGTTTGCACTGCAGACCAAAATGTAATATTAGAACGAAATCACCACAAACTCAGGAGTTCCTTACATTACTCCTGGAGTTTAAAATGCACAAAACAATCGCTGACTTCCTTTTGCTAAATAACCCCAGGCAAAAGATAGCAAAACCAAGCAAACTGCCCAAAAGAACTTCCACAGAGCTGGAGGCCTGCCTACTGCAGCAAGGAAAAGATTAAACCGTGCAGGACTGTAACCTCTCGGCGCCTCTGACCCTAAGAAAGCCGAAATGGGCATTTATGCTCAGAAACCTACTCCATTTCTCCGTGAGGTTGAGTGACCTGGGATTTTTTGCACCCTCTGAGTCCAACCGTTTGCAAGAGGCAACTATAGAGCGATGAGAAGAAACCTATTAAATAATCTCTGTTCACTGCCTGGGATTTTTAAGAACATGCTTTCACATGATAACTGTTTTTAACATACAATGGAAACCTTGCAGGGAGTCTGTTACCAGCTGAGGCTACCACAGGAGAGCGTGCCCTGCCAAGCAGGTACAGGCCATCATTCCAGGCCAATCCTGGGAGAGGACATCCCTAAGTTCCGCGGGGGATGCCTGAGCACAGCTCCCTGCACATTCAGGACCACCTCTCCATTCTTCCCAAATGCCATATGCACCCAATCCCCGCTCAACCACACCAAGCACCAGCGCACCCCTGGTTCCCCTTAGCAGGGGGCTCCTCGTACACCCCCCTCCTGCCACCACTACTCCCCTCTCGCGGAAAGAGCCCCCGCGGACGGCGGGGGGCGGGCGACGGGTGCCCCTCGCCCACCTACCTTGATGATGCTGCTCCGGCGGGGCAGGCCGCCCGGCTTGCTCTCCCGGGGGAGGGGGCAGGCGGCCGGGACTGGGGTCGGGGCGAGCGCGGCGCCGCGGGGGCCCCTGGCGGGGCTGGCCTGGGCTTCGTCCGCGGACACGCCGACGCTGCAGTCTCCGTTGGAAACCCCGGCGCTGTCATAGCGCGCCCGCCCGTGGCCGAGGCGCCCTCCGCCGCCGCCGCCTTCCCCGGCCCCGGCTCTCAGGGCGCCCTTGGCCGCGAGGACCGGGCCCGGGGAGGTGGGCAGGGCCCCGCCGGCGGCGCCCCCCCGGCCGCACTCCGCCATGGGCGCCCCGCGACCCGCCAGCACAAAGCCGCGTCCCGCGTCCCCGCGTCCCCGCGTCCCCGCCGCCTCGGGCCGCGCGGCCCCTCCTCCTCTCCTCCTCCCGCCGCCGCCTCGGCCGCTTCTTCCGCCTTTTTTTTTTTTTTTTTTTTTTTTTTTTAATTTAGATGTGCTGTTGGTTTCGAGCTCGCCTCGCTCACGGTTAAAGTCGCGGCAGCAGGATTCTCGGAAGATTCCTGCAGGGGGAGAAGAGAGACACAGTCAGCGCGGCGGCGGCGGGGCCCGGGGCCCGGCACCCGGGAGGGAAACACGCCCGGCACACGCGCCGCCGCGGGCGCCACAAATACCGCGCGGCCGGGGGCGCCGGAACGGGGCGCCCTCCCCGGGGGAACGGGGCGCCTACCGCGGGGCTCAGGGCACCCACCGCGCGGGCACCGGGCGTCCCACTCGGGCTCGGGGAAGCGGCGGGCGCCCAGACGCTCCCCGGCCACGCGGAAGCGCCTCCCGAGGCTCTCGCGGCCACGGGCGGGCGGGTGGGGACGCCGGGGTCTCCCCGGATCCCAAGTCCCCAGGGGCTGTCGCGCGCCGGGCCCGCCACGTACCCCCGGGTCCCCGCCGAAGCCGGCGGCGCCGGGTAAGCGCACGGAGGGCAGGGCGGCCGGGACTCGCCCACCCCGCCGCCGCCGTCTCCTCCCGGGCTCGGCACTGCCCCCTACAGGCCGCCGGGACCCTCCCCTGCCGCCGCGGGCCACCCGGCTCCCGCTCGTGGTCGCCGCCGTCGCTGTTGCTCCCGCTGGGCCGGCTCATCGGGGACACAGGAACCTCGCTGCCCAGCGGACGGCGACGGGCGGCGGCCGCGGGTTCCGGGAGGCTCACCGCTTCCCTAGAGATTTGGCAACTTCCAGTCACCCGCCGGCGCCCTGAGGAGCAAAGACAGCGCAGGCCGCGGGCCGCACGATGGTCCCGGGCTCTGGGCTCCGCCGCTGCGCCCCATCCTACCCCGCCCCGCGCGCGGGACTCGTTCCGCTCCCGCCCAGCTCCGGAGGAGGCCCTCCGGACGTTCCCCTCTGGGCTCCCCTCGTGGGTCAGACCCACTTCACATACAGAAGCTATTTCCGTTCCTTTGGGCTCCTGAACTGTGAATCTGTGAATTGATTCAACTAGTTGCAAGGATGCTGGGGCGGTGGGAGGAGGGCGGCGAGAGGTGAGGAGCAGAGGACCTCGTTGGAGCCAGTTCTAAGCCCTCTGAGTCGTCCTCCAGGGATTTATCACCATCGTCCCTCCCTCCCAGTGTCCTTCCGCCAGTGTCCCGCCGCCAGCCTGTCCAGCCCTTTGCAGACCGCGCCCTAGGTCAGGCTCATCTTTTGGGGCAGGATCCTACTTGGATCACTGCAGCCGGTCCCTCTGGTTCTTCCTCCTTCCTCCTCCCTCCCTCCCCCAATGCTTCAGGTAGAGTGACCAGCCTAAAAACCCTGATCATGTCGCTCCCCCGAGCAAATACCTTCCCTGGCTCTCCACCCTTGGAGCCAGACGTGGCCCCATCTCCGCATGTTGGTACCCGAGGCCGCACCCAGCCTGGCCCCACCCACCTCTCCATCCCAGGCTCCCTGGCTCCAGCTTCCAGCCCTTCTCTAGCACCCCAGCTCTTCTCCAACTAGTGTGTTTCCCTTTCCGGGAATGCGCTTCCCCGCGGGGCGCGAAGGAAAAACTGACAGTCCGCGGGGGGGGGTGGGGGTGGTGAACTTAAAGACCCCGCTTTCATCAGCATGATGTTGTAGCAAACTGCCAAGAAGCCTCAGAGGAAACGAGCTTTACATACATATACATACCCGCCCTTGCCTCTGAAGCAACTTCAAATACCTTTGTGTTATTCTCGGGGTGTTTTAATTCTTCTGATCTCTGGATTCATGTTTTTGTAACCCACCAGACAAGCTTTTATCCATCTCTTGCCAACCTGGGCCTACACGCTAACAGACATATTTTCACAGCGATGGACAACAATGTTCTAATATTTTATTCAGTCCCATCCCTCCTTCTTTCTTCCTTCCTTCCTTTCTCTCCCTTCCTCCCTCCCTCCCTCCCTCCCTCCCTCCCTTCCTTCCTTCCTTCCTTTTCTTTCTTTCTTCCTTTCTTTGTCTAGTTTGGTTAAAATTTTTTTCTGTCTTGTGATAGTTTTGCAGGAAAATATATTCAAATAATTCAAATCAGGCCTTATCAAATTTATAGTCATAGTAGCCAGTGACTATGCTGTGGGGAGGAAAGGAAGAATGCTAGGCCTTTATCCTTAAAGTCCTCTAATTTTGATATTTTAATAAACGCCTGGAGATATTTCTGCCTTTTCCTGCATTTACCAGTCACTAGTAATATGCTATGAGAGTCATATATCCTGAAGCTTGTACCATGAGTTTCCTAGGGTGAGTGGGGACATATAGAGATTTAAACCTCCAGGATGCTTTTTTATAAAACCAGCATCTAATCCTCCTAATGCTTTCCAAAATGAGCACCTATCCATCTCCCTCTGGACTCCCAACAGGTCAAACCAGGGAGTCTTCGTTGAAATACACTTGGCATTTAAATTAAAATGTTTCCCAAAGCATCTTGGCAGACCTGTGACTAACGATGCCAGAAGCCCAAGGCCTGTGCCAGTTTCCTTTTTATCCCCCTAAGTGCTTGTCTCCCACAGGTCAGACGCCTGCAGATGTTATAGCTGTACTTCTGCATCACACAAACAGCCAGGCTGTAGGTACCACCTCTCCTGTATGGTGATGGGAAGCAGCATGTGCCTCTGACATGTGCAGTGCTCAGCCCCCATCAGGCTTTTTTAATAGCTAAACTCAGACTTTTTTCATCACAAGCAGCACAGTAAGCAGTTGTTCCTCCTCCTTCCTGCTTGTTTCTCCGCAGTTACTAAGTGATTGCTTTCCATTTCTCCTATTCCGTGAACAGTGTTATTGAAGAAATTGTAAATATGTTGCCAAAATTCTTTCTGAAGTGTTTTCATGGCATTGTAAAATTCATAGAAGTTTGACTTAGAAAAAGGGCCAAAATATCATAGTCATCCCTCAGCAAATACTGTCTAGTGGTTCCTTCAGTTGAATTTTCAGAGTTGGGCAATGAGAGATAGGCAAGACATTAATAAAATGCTCATTCTGCATAACTCCATGGTGCTTATGCCAGTTTATTATCTCTGTATAGCAATGGTAAGATGCTGATGAATCATTTGTTCATAATGTTTAAAGTAAATAAATACCTCTAAAGATCTCATTAATTTTTATCATGCCATCAATACAGAGCTGTATCTCTTTTAAGTTTTCTTCGTATTTCATTCTGCCTCTGCTTTTAATCATTAATGTCACCCTTGACTGCGTGATCTTCTGTTTGTCTGTATCTTAAATACGGTGCCTCGAACATGAGCTATTCACGCTCCCTAGTCCATAATAAGCTTCCTGCAGCCTCCCAAAATAACACTGACGCTGTTTACCGACTTCTTGCCGTCATTGATATCCTTGTAGGTTATGAATTCATATCTAGTTTCCAGTTTGCAGCCTCTAACATTACGACTCTCTAAATTTTTCTGACTCACTGAACGCTTGGCCTTCAAATTATTTTTTCCCTCAGTGTGTGATGACAATTTCCATTTCTCTGACCTCCATCTCATTTTATTTCTGTATTTCTTTCAAGATGCAGTACAACTTCTGAGGCTTCATATTCGACTGCTCCCCGTGTTTAAAATGAGCGCTAACTAGAGCAGAAAGTAGAAGACCAAAATGCTTTAAGGAAATACCAGATTATATCAATGTACTGGTCCACACTGGCTACCCATTTGCTTCCTAGGTTAATCCTAGATGTTGATTTTAATCTATCATGCTCCTAAGGGTTGGATTATGTGTATTTTATCATGAGCCTCAACAAGAAATACGTAGCAGTTCTCTTTCTTCCTGGGCACCCGTGAGGCAAGTTAGACCTGCCAAAAGCTTTCATTTTCATATTTTTCTTCTCCTCTGACACTAAAGATCCTTCACCCATTTTCCTTGGATCTACCTTACACGTGTATATAGCTGCCAAGAAGTTAGGCACTCAGAGAATTACATCGACGATTTCCAGCCACTGAGGAACCACTGCGTGAATTCATTAAATTGTTCTCAGTGGCTCAGTGGCTCTCAGGAGTTAGGTAGCACTTTGAGGGAATCTATTAATTACTGGAGATTCACTAAGGTCATTCTATTAGCAAAAGTAACAATATGATTTGCTCTAAAAATTACTGTTGCTTGTCACACCTCTTTTATAAACTCTCATGTATTTGATTGTACTTCCACTATTATTTTATTACAGGAGTCACTGCAAACTCAAATGCCTATAGGAGCCGGGTGGATAATGTAACAAGAACAGCTGGAAGCATTTGTTTCCTAATAGCATCACAATTTATAGTTTTCGACAGTGGCATGTTTGCATCTCAAATACAGAGGAAAACTCTTCCTGATTCATCTTTGGTTTTCCAATTTTTGAAAGTGCCTTGGTTCTAAGAAATATTTCACTTCCCTCCTAATTCTAAGAAAGACACCATAAACAGCCAGGTGTGAGGCAGCAATGCAGAGTGGTGGGGACTCAGATAACCTGCTGAGGAATCTCACTGCTGCCGAGAGGAAATCCTGGCCCCGTGCTGCCCGGATCATCTTGTTCTTTCAGAGATGCCAAAAATCTAGAATATAAAACTTGATATTGTGTTGGTGCATTCTCTTAAGAGAAGGACGCCCACAAAGTGAGGTCTCCACGTATCGTTCCTTTATAAGGTCTACAGAGAGGCTTATTCTTTCCTACCCTAGCTCCTAACTGCACAATAAGCAAAGCGTAGCAAATGCCTCCCAAATCTGGTATTTATTTGGGCCTCATCAATCTGAGTTTCAAGAACAGATTTCTTTTCTGGAGTGCGAGAAGTCTGATGACTACATCGTTTTCTGCATCCCAGCGTGGGATGGATGGCTCCCAACCTACTTCCCTTCATCTAACCACTCGCACATCCCAGCCCAGGAACTATTTTATCTCTGAAATCTGAAAGTCAGAAACCTATTGTCTAGCCAACAACTCTGCCCTTTCATCAGTCCCATTCCCTTACCTCCCCCAGACGCACCTGCCAGCCTCAGCAAGACCTGTACTTCTCTCACCCCACCCAACTCTCTCAGTCCATCAGCACTCCTGTCTGTACATTTTCCCCACCCAGCCTGGACCTCATGACCAAGACTTGCAGCCACATTCTCATGAGCAGACCAGGCCCTTCTATACTTTGCCAATCTGTACTTTGCATGAATCCAACCATGACTTTCTCCTGACATGCCCCAGGCTGCCACTCTGCTGGAGAAAAAAAAATCATAGCTCTGCTGACTGGACAGGTGTATGATTTCCGGGGTCAGTGGGAACTTTGGTGCTCTTAAAACAATCTATTACCCTTTGCTAACTGGCTCAAATTTCCATTCACCAAACTATTCCTCTCCAAATCCCAGCTAACCCACTGCCCCTCCATCTTAGCAATAGTCCTACGATTCTATTTCATGGAGACAATAAAATATCAGGTCATCAAGAAATAAACTGCTTTAACTTTTCCTCCATCCCATTTATCCTTACCTAACTGACCACTACTGTGGCTTAGGCTAACCTCACATCAGAAACCATCTATGAATGATTGTATGATTATTGGACTCTTCTGATGTGATTGTGTTTTTTTTTGGGGGGGGGGAACCAAAGGGTTTTGTAACCCTCCTTTGGGTAAAAGGTGGAGTGGGGTCTTCCCTGAAGGAGTGGCCAGTCTCAATGTCAATCAAGTAAGGACAAGAATCAAGGGTTTGGAAGGCAGCCTTAGACCAATGAGAGAAGAAATGCTTCCATCCTTCTGGTCTACCTGCTCTTGGGCCTGTCATCTCAAGTTTTTCACGGGTGCTCCAGGGCAGCTAGCAGGAGAGCAGGGCCACCAGGAGCCAGGAGGAGAAGGAGCTGACTTCATCAGCAACCCCCTAAGGCCAGACCCCTGGGCTGTGAGGAGAGGGCCATTGCCTGGCTCTTGTGGTGTGTTCCCCCAAGCTGCCAGTGACGAGGGGCTGGGTATTACAGCTCCTCCCAGCTATACCTTTGTGGATAAAGGGACAGATGGCCTGTAAAAGAAAGAGGAGCCCCTTCCCTCACGCCCACAGCCAGTGTGATGGCTGAAGCCACCATGGGTGAGATTCTGGGAGAAAAGGTAAATCCCTGAGGCAAAGATGCAGTTTCTCTCTCTTTCGCAAACCTGTCAGGACTGGGGCTGTTCTTCCAGCTCTCCTAGCTTGTTTAGTCCCGTCTCTTCATCCATTTCTCTCTCCATTAGCTGCTTTTCTTCTACCTATAAATATAAATGCCTTCCCCCCAGATTTTCAGTTACCAGCCTACTGTAACTGGTTTCCTTCCTCTTCTAATGAAAGTGCCCTCCTGAAGGTCACGGTTGACATACTAACTAACAAACCCAATGGCTACTTTTTAATCTTCATCTTTCTTGACCTTTGTGAAACAGTTGATATGCTACCTCACCTTGTATCATTGAAACTCTCCCTTTCCCTACTGAGATCCTGGGCCTGATTGTGCCCCAGGAATCTCACAGTCAACATGCCTTAGGTTTAAGTCACTGAATCTGTACTCCACATTTCTTTCTGTGGTACGCTACCTACACGGCAGCCTTCCTGAAGAACTCGGCATCGGCTTCAACTCCTTGCATCCCCCTGTTCCAGGTAACTGTTAAGGAATAGTTAAACGTGTAAATCAACCTAGAAAGGTCTCTCAAACCATTTCCACCAGAGTGGCCTGGTTTACTGTCTCATCACACTTGGCTTGGACGATTGCAGTAGCCTCCTAACCCTGCCCAACTCTAGTCCCTCCCAGCTTCAGTCTAGTTCTCAAACCACCCTCAGAATTGTCCCTGGGGGGATCACTTCTCAACCTGAAAGTCTCCAACAGTTCCCAATTCAAGACAAACTTCATTCTCCTTAACAGGCACTCATGGCGCGTAACAGCCTGGCCCCCAGCTTCCCTTCCAGTATCATTTCCTAGCCAGATATGCCCCCTCTATACTAGTCACAATGACTACTTCCCTGAAAAGGCTGTGCATTCTCACCCCCTGTGTGTTTGTTCATGGTGTTTGCTAGGTTTAGAATTCCTGTTTCCCTCCCTCCATTGGAAGAACTTAAAGGCATCCTTCAAGAAAACACAAATGTTTCCTCCTTTGCTAGGATGTTCCTGACTCCAGAAGACATAGTATGCTGCTATTCCTGGCTCTTAAAGTAGCACATACCTGTACTCCAGCCCTGATTACACTATACTGTGATTATTTATGAGTCTCTTCCCCATATGAGTTAGAGTTCAACGGAGGACAGCTTACAAGTCTTTATTTTTTTTTTTACTAGTTTCTGCTTTATAACAAAGTGAACATATACATCTGTTCCCATATCTCTTCCCTCTTGCGTCTCCCTCCCTCCCACCCTCCCTATCCCACCCCTCTAGGTGGTCACAAAGCACCGAGCTGATCTACAAGCCTTTTCTCCATACTAACTGAGCTCGTCAGAGTTTGACAGTATATAGGATTCACCTTCAAACTCTCTGCACCAGCCCAGAACCTGACACATAATAGGTCCTCAATAAATGTGTTGAGTTTAATACACTTTTCTTGAAAATCCATCTTTGTCCCTCATATCTTCATAAAATCCTTTCTTATTTTGTAAGGTCTCTTTCTTTGGATATGCTGAGTACGAGTATGTTTTATTCTATGCCTTCTGACTTTTCTTCCTGTTTTGCCGTATGATCTGTTACAAATAAATGCATTCATGAAGCTACCATCTGTTAACTATACATGGACTTTATGGAAAGGACCATATGTGATGCTATCAGGGAAGGCAACTGAGAGTTTGGGGTCGGAGGGAGGTTTATTCCCCATTGTGCACGCACTACATTTCCAATTTAAAAAGTAGTTAAAAATAATCAACCAAAGGAGCCATCCCAGCCCTGTCATAGGTCAGTAAAAATTCTGACGTAGCCCTGAGAGGTGCGATGTAGCAAAACCTGACAAGACCAAAAACATTCCCCCTCCAGCTTGGCACGCTGCCCAACTCCTTTCTTAATGAGTTAGAAAGGCCCACCTGTAGCAGTACACAACACAAGAGTGAGGATGAAATCTCCAGAAGGCTGCAGTGGAAATGTACAAATTACCTGGCCAAAGGAAGCTTCCCTAGACAGCGCCCACTCTCATGCACATCAGCAAACAGTTAGCCAAATGTCACCTTGTCCTCTTCGGTAGAGACATATGGAGGCCAAGTGAGAGAGCAAAGACAGGTTAATCCTGCTACCCAGGCGGTGGACGACAAGGCTTAGGACACGGCCAACCACACCCAACACCACCCAAAAAACTCAGAAAACAGAGGAGGAATCTGGGGCAAGTGAAGAGAGATTGGGAGCCATGCGCTTCGGTTTTCTGATCTGCCTGGGTACAGAGGAACACCTAGGAGGGGGCTTGGGATGGGAGCGAGGCTTGAATGAACCAGGGCTTCAAGGAAGTGACAGTCTGGCTCGTTGAACAGGGGTCAGAGGTCATTCTGGGGAAGCCGGGAGCACAAACTAAGACCCATCCAAACGCTTCTTGCACTATTAAACCTTCGTTAAGACCTAATGTGCAGGGAGCCTTCAATGATCTTTTCATATCATGTGATCATATAAACAGAGGATCTTGAGCTCACCTGGGACTAGCACAAGACCAAGAGGAAGTGGATAAACTAGGGCCACAGGGATTTCAGGCTCCATGGAGAGGAAATCCTTGTGCTGCCACTAGGCACTGGCCCGCATTACTGAGAGGGCTCTGGAATTTCCTTTGCACAAGAACCTTAAGGATAGGGTAGGCAATTATCTACCAGGATGGTCTGGGCCACTCCAGCCCAAAGGCAAAATTCATAATGAATGACTCTTTTGACCACCTGTTTCTGGGTGTTAAGTCACAGATTTTTAAAAACTTTTTAAAGTCAAATTAGATGTTGGGTTTTTTGTTCATTTGGTTGGTTGTTTTGTTTGGTTTTTTCAGTTCTTGGTAGTCTTCATTTTAGGGGAATTACTATTGTGTGTAATGTAATGTTTCAACCCTCTTCCAAAGCTACGTATTGCTCAGTGGAGAGGCGATTCCCCATCATTTGCTGCCTTGAAGTGGAATACCTTTGCAATCATGTATTCCCATAGTCTGAGTTCAAGTGTTGCACATAATTGGTACATTTTTTCCTACTGTTTAAATTAGGTTCCCTGGTTTCTCTTTATCCCAGGACATTCTCTTCTCTGGGAAGATTCTCCACTCGGGGAGTTATAAAATGGTTCTTTTCCTAACATGGTAACTTCTTTGATGCTGAGATCTTGCTGTGTTTGTAACAGTTAGGGGCAATTAAAGTGTCTAGTAGAGTACAGTGTTAATGCAATTAGTGTATGTGGAGCAATTTTAAATCACCTTCAATCTCCAGTTCTGACACAGTACCTTGGGTTTTTAACTCTGTGTTGCATCCAAAATTAAAAATGTCATCACCATATTCTCCAGTGTCAAAGTCAGGCTTACTGCCTCCATAAACTCTCCACACCTTCACCCATCATCTCTGTGTTCTTTAATTCATCCATCTCCCTACGAAGACCGAATTAGTCTATGCTGACATTTCGGCCATAAAAATGAGCCCAACCATCTCTGCTCTGCCTCTTCTTTCTTTTTAAACACACAGCTTAAATCTTAAGTCTTTCATAAGCCCCTTTCTCTGCAGTGGTGTATAAACATTTCATTCCAACAATTTACCGTTCTTACTCTTACTTGTAGTGAAATTCAAACCTTCTGTCTAATTTAGGATGTTAGGAAGCAAGCCTGGCTGTGTGACTCAGCCCCCAGATCTGAGATGCTTTGGTTAGGAGTTCCAATCAGAACCCCTGCCATTTAGTCACTGTTTGTCATAAGACAAATCCTTTAAACCTTGGGGATTTCATTTTCCTCTTTGGTCACACAGGGATAAAAACGCTGACCTACTGCCCAACCTGCCTTCTGGGATGGACACAGACCAACATTGGCAAGTGTTAAAGGAGGATATGATGCTGATTAAAAAGGTAGCAATTCGAGCTCACAAGTAATTTCCCCCAAAGGTCAGTTAGACCCACAAGATTTTTCTGGCACACACAGGAAGTCTCAGCCTCATCTGTATTTAATGTATTTCCCTTCTCACTGGTCCCCATAAAGGTGAGTTTGGGGTGTGGTAAATATTTCACAGTAAAACTTTCCATACCCCCAAATTTCAGAGGCCCAGTCAATGGCCCCCTTTATTTTCACTTTGAATATAATAAAGTGTCTGCTCAATCACAGAATATGGATATTTGTTGGAACATACACACTATATTCCCTTAGTGGTGTTATTGACAACTGACTCCTGTCTGTTACATTGACTTGGGGATTTCACAACTGCCCGCTAACGCCCCCATCAGCACACAGCATGTTGTAAAACCTTTTTAGTCTTTCTAGTGCATCTCACAAGCTAATAGCTCTTCAGAGAAAGAAACACAAAACCATGAGAGGACAGAAATTGTGTCCTTCCAAACTGTGACCTCATCAAGAAGAAAGAGAGAGACTAGCCCAGCGACCAGAGACTGTAATGGGGAAAACCATTTATCAATCCAGAAAGGTGGGTGAGTAATGGGGGTCATGGGTTGGGAACGGGATTATTCCTATGCATCAAAATGACAGAAAGCATTAGTGGAATTAGAGTGTTCCTTGTGCAGCTGGCTCGAGAGCTCTACTTGATTCTGGTGTGAGTAGAGTTGGGGTCAGGAACCAAGTACTCAGCAGTTAGTGTCCCTGGGCAAATTCATACCATTTCAGGCCTTAGGGGCAGGCCATGCGGGCATCTTGGGATGAGCAGGACATCTGAGAAGCAGCTTCACATCCTTACCCAGGCCTAAACATAGGCCCTTAGGGGGTGAGTAAACCAGGGCCCTGGGATGGGCCTGCTTTGAGATTCAAGCTTTATGGATTTATTTCATCAAGACTCTGTCTCCAGGATCTGGAAGCAGGATTTCTGTTAGTGCAGTTTCAGCATGTGGCAGCAGCTACACTGAAAAAAAAAAAAAAAAAAAAGAAGGTCAATCTGGGGAATAAGAAGAATGAGACAAAGGGAACCAGGGTCAACAGGCAATACAGAGCCTGCTTATCTCCTTCTGAGCCAATAGCCTCCCTGAGCAAGAGGGAAGGAGGAACATGGTGTCGAGACCAGGAAGAGGGGCAGGTAGGATGCATTTAATCTCACTTTACAGATGTGGCTACAAGGGCACATCCAAAGTTAGGTAACTTGCCCAGGGCCAAGTATGGCTCCACTAACTCAGCAACTATGCAGTCCTGAGGGGGGGAAAAAGCCAGTGTGCCCACCTTGAAAGTCCAGCCCAAGAACAGTGGGTAGCTATGGGAACACATTTATCTCTCTGTATTATATTCTGCAGATTGAGACCCAGTTCAGTCATCCTAGTTGGCTCTTCCTTACCAGAGGCCCAGAGACCTGGAGAACTTCCCCTACATCCCTTCCTGAGGTCACTGTCCAGA
Source organism: Hyperoodon ampullatus (assembly GCF_949752795.1). Taxonomy (NCBI): domain Eukaryota; kingdom Metazoa; phylum Chordata; class Mammalia; order Artiodactyla; family Ziphiidae; genus Hyperoodon; species Hyperoodon ampullatus. The sequence continues at coordinate 30,121,189 of NC_136918.1, forward strand.
GAGACAAAGAAGACCTCAGGGTGTTGAGCTAGCACCAGGCTTGAGGATCAGCCATGAAGCTCAGGCGAGCATCATTGACACTTGTTACACCCTGGACACCATGTCAGGGACCCTAACCCTAACCCTCATAGACACTCTGAAGCACAGCTACTGTCATTTCCTCCATTTTACAGATGGGCAGACCAAGACGGCTCAGACAGGTGAAGTGACTTGCCTAAGGCCGAACCACAGGTAAGAGACAAGCCCATCTCAAGTTAAAATTTTCAGGGATGCTCCAGTGGGTTTTAACCCAGTCCCGCCCGTGGCAGCTCTGACTCCCAGGATGCCTAGAAAGGTTAAGGTTTGAAGGCAAGTGAGTTTGGGACCTCCAGGACGATGAGTACAGCTAAAGCAGAGAGGAGTACGGCAGAAGAGGATCACAGGCCCAAATGCCCAAGTGCATGGGAGCGACCCCCATCCTTTCCACATTAGGAGGCTGAGGAAGATGAGGATTCCTGGGCCGTGGGGAGGGAGAGAGGTGAGGGGCAGAGCTTACTTCAGCTGCTGCTCTTGCTTCTCCAGATAAAAGTCCTGCCGACGGAGGCCTGAAGTGAGTCTCATCTGTTGCACACCTGACCACAAGCTCCTCCAGCGCCTCTGGAAGTAAGAAAAGAACACTTGACATTAAGTGAAGGAGACGAGAAGAGAGAACTCTTAGAAGAGATCTCACTCTGGGGGTGGGGAAGGGCTAACCGGAGCTACCTGGCTGGAAGAGGATTTCATATAGATGATGGAATGACTTATCTAGAAAAGCCAACAAATCATCTCCAAGCAGCTTGTAATAACAATGAGTTCAGCAAAGTCGCAGGACACAAGGAACAAGCAGGACCGGCTCCATAGTTTGCGGCAGTGCCTTGCACAGTGAAAATGGAGGGCCTTTTGCTCAGAAATGATGAAGAGTTTCAAAACAGTAACAGCAGAGCATTAAACTAAATACAGGGCCCCTCTGAGAGCAGAAGTCTGTGCTACTGCATGGGTTGAGATGACCTTGAAGCCAGTCCTTGACTAAGGCATATGTAGGAGAAGCTGGCCAAGTACAAGGACAAACTCATAGAAATATAATTATAGATTTCAGGACTAAAAGGATGTGGCAGAATCTGTGGACAAATAGAAGAGAAACAATATAGCTGAAAAATGTAAGGAATAAAGTAGAGCTAACAGACATACGGAAAGTATTGAATCATAGGGCAAGGGATTATAAAGATTCTTTCTAGTTCTACAAATTAATCATATACTGGGACAGAAAATGAACTGAGTTAATGCAGAAAACAATAGAATGAAATCTATGAAACCACATTCTCACACCACAACATAACAGTACAATTATAATTAAGTAGGAAAAATAAAATTCTACAGAAACAAGCCACATGGAAATTAAAATTTTAAATACCACATTAAATTACATAGAGGAAAGCTACATCAGCATCAAAAATATATTTTTTTAAATAGCAAGCATGTAAGTACAACAAATCATAAGTAATAAGACGCCGGCAGAAATGTGCTAAGAAAATGTATCTCCTTAGATATATATTAACAATAAAAATGAGGATAGAAACATCATGAATTAATTCTGTGCCTAAAGAACTTCAAGATGGAATAAGGTAATGAGCCAAAACAAAGCAGGAAAACAAAAACACAACAGGAAGCTTTAAAATAAAAGACGAATAATCAAAATAAACCAACAGAATGGAAGTCTGCATTTGGACAAATTGGACAAAATTGATAAATCATTGGCCCAATGAAAAGGAGAAATTACAAGTCAGTCTAATCGGGGAGAAGACCATTAAAATAGCACAAATTTTGTTAAGAAGCACTCAGGGTATTCATAAGGTAAATGTCCCCCTTATTCAGATGGAGGAAGTGGTGGATAAACAGGGAGAGAGGAAGAGGAAGCTGGAAGGTCCAGCTTGTACATACATCATCTTGGGCCCTAAATTCCAGGCAATCTGGATGATCTGAAGCAGCGGAATGATGTAAAGACTGAGGTACCTCCACATTCTACGTTTCTGTGATCTGGACTGAGTAGAGAGATCTTCCATCCTAAGAGTTTTGACCAGACTGATTGACGCAGAGATTTACAGGCTTATTTTCTGAGGCCAGGGGTAATTCATTTATTTAACACCAGTTCACCTTCGGGTGACCAGGTCAAAAGAGAGTGGGAGTGTTAAGAATTTCTCTCTTAATCTTATTAAGTGGTTGGGTTTCACACTAGACCAAGCCAAGGAGAGGATTGGGTGAGGGCATGCGAATGAATTCCCATTTTGCCCTCATTCACACCACAATCTTCATTTTGTTTTATGCTGGTCATGGCTTTGGAATCAGACAAGTTTGGGTTTGAGCTCCAGTTTAATTGTGACCGACTGGATGACCTTGGGAAAATGATGTCATCTCTCAGTGCCTCAACTTCCTCATCTGTAAACTGGGGTTTAACATAGTATCTACTTCCTGGGGTTTCTGTGAGGGTGGAAAGAAGGTAATGAACCCACCACATTTCTGGCATAGAGCAAATGCCCATTTAATATTAGCTATCATTCTTTGTTATCATTGCATTACTTTGTGTAAAAGCAAATAAACAAGCAGTGTGACTAAGTCTATAAAAAAAAAACAAAGGTGAACAGCATTGTTCTTAGCTAAAAGTGTATGGCTGATTGATTTAATAATCATGTGTATATGATTTCTCACAAACATGTAATAAAAAAACATAGGCAGCAAGAAATAGAAAATATTATTAATTCATGATATATGAATAGGAAAAGTGAGGTATTATGACCTTGACACCTAACCGGAGAATTTTCTAAGCTTTTAAAGAATAAATAACCCCTTATACTACTTAAATTGCTCCCCAAATATATATTTTAAACTACAGTTTGTTTCCTTAGGGAACAATATTTCCTAAGTAAATTTGTTGGGCCTTGGCAGGGCTAGGAAATCTCATTAATGAAACAAAGATGTAAGACCTTAAGCAAAATCTTAGCAAGCAAAATGTAATAGGTTTAAAAAATTGTCCAATATGGAAAAAGCAGGATTTATTCCAAGAATGTAAAGTTGGTATATTATCGCAAAATATTTAATAAAATTAATCATGAAAAATAAGCAAAATAAGCACAGTGGATTACTACCTTAGTATAATAAAGAATAGGTACTTTAATAGTAAAAGCCAAATACAAATGCTAGCATGCTGCATTCCAGAAGAAAATAAAAGATATATAAATTCAGGAAAGAATGAAATTTTAAATTCTGATTTTGTAAGTTAATGCAGCTATATTTAGAAAGTAGAACTAAACAAGCCATAAAAGTATTAAAGATAATTAAGAAAAGATCAGAGGAATGAAGAAAAGAGGCACAAAATTCAATGGCATTCCTTTATACTGATGACACACCACTAGAAAATACAAAAAGAGTTCCCATTAAAACAATGAAAAAAGTCAATGATGTCAACTAAGAATAAATTGGCTTGAAAAATGTAAAATACAGATGGAAAAATAAAGATATATATAATAAAGCAGAAATCAGGTACCTGGGAAGCCTAAAATTAGAAAAGATGACAATATTTTTAAGTGAATAAAAAGATTTAATGCACTATAAAGTAAAAGTTTTCATGACATAAATATATAGAACTTTATAAATTGATGGTACACATCATCTGGAAACATAAGAAATCAATAATACCAAGGACTATTTTAAAGGTATCATTGTACTCATATTTCAAGCATATTTAAATTATTAAAATAATTATAAAACCACAGGAATTAGGTATAAACTATTAGGAAAAATTAATCAATTGAATTGAAAATCCAGAAATAATTTCAAGGCATTAGAACAGTGCTGTCCAAAAGAAATATAATGTGAACCACACATGTAATTTAAAATTTCTAATAGCCACATTTTTAAATGTACAAAGAGACAGGTGAAATTAATTTTAATAACCTTTTATTTAATCCAAAATATCAAAAATATTATTTCAACATGTAATCAACATAAAAAGTATTAATGATGTATTTTACATTCTTTTGTTCATATTAATCTTCAAGATCCAGTGTGTATTTTACATCTAAAGCACATATCAATTCAGACTAGCCACATTTCATGTGGCTAATGGCTACTATATTGGATAAGACAACATAAATATGATAATATATGACAAATTACATATATACATACATATATATACATATGTACTTATATATACATATAAATGACTCTAAAGAAAAAAATGAATACAAGTTTCTTATCCCATTCATGCTGCTATAACAAAATACTGAAGATTCGGTGGCTTATAAACAACAGAAATGTACTTCTCCCAGTTCTGGAGGCTGGGAAGTCCAAGATCAGGGTGCCAGCATGGCCACTTTCTGGTGAGAACCCAATCCCTGATTCATAGCCAGCACCTTCTCGCTGTGTCCTCACCTGGTGAAAGCTAAGGAGATTTGTGAGATCCCTTTTGTAAGGGAACTAATCCCATTCATGCAGGCCCCACCCTCGTGACTTAATCACCTCCCCAAAAGCCTTCTAACACTGTCACATTGGGTATCAGGAATTCCATGTGTGAATTTTGGTGGAGACACAGACATTCAGACCTAAGCAACAAGTATTATCATTGTAGCATTATTTATAACGTCAGCTCATTGGAAACATTCAAGTGTCACTAAATGGGGCCAGATTAAGAAAATAGTGTGAAATCAACAAAATAAAAATGCTCTGTAGGATATCTATAGATACTGTTCATGCACAAAAAAATGAGACTGTAAAGCTGCATGAAGTAAACAAAAGCTAAACAAAAAAAACACGTAATGTTCCTTATAACTACATTAAAAAGCATTCTTGTGCAACAACAAAGAAAATACCTGAATTGTGAGGAATGCAATATTAATACTGCCATAAAAATGCAGTGTGTGACCATATTCAAAGCAGTTTTGCATTAATCGTATTTCAATGGATGTAAGGTCTCTTTTCTCATACTGATATTTCTGCTTATGAAGGAAGGAAAGGAAAAGCTAGGCTATATGGCGACATGACCACAATAGTTACCAAATTTTGGTTATACAGTGCAATTGCAACACTGTCTGACTTAGGGACATTCAACTATACTTACTTACATTTCTTTGATGTAACTTAAAATGCTGCAAATTAGGCTTTGTCTTTTCACCTGGGGTTCCAGGAGAGAATTAATCTTCAAGATCCTAAGACATCCATTCATAGTATATACTGGATTGAGTTCTTTCCTTGGCATCCGGAATTATATAGCTATGTACCATCCTCGGGAGAATTGAGAAAATAGTCACTCCAACCACTTTCTGTGTTTTCTGCTTCAGAAAAGAAACCCTGGTAAATTTACTGAAAATCATACACTTAAAATGGGTGAATTTTGGTGTGTGTACATTATACTTCAGAAAAGGTGCTTGTTTGTTTGTTTTTAACACCAACAGCCTGATGGGCTCACAGGTTGTGAGGGATTTTCTTGAGGTTGAGCAACTCCAATGCCTTCTGTGAAGTGTCCCTCTCCAGCTTTAGGTCACCAACTGCTGATGAACCAGAGCTCAGGACCCTGTGTCATGTCACCAACAACCCAGAACGCAGCCCCAGTTACGTTCCTTTGCTGAATCTCTAACGACGTCTTTGCCCTCCAATATTCTTCTCCCTCTAAATACTGCACATGTGGGGACTTTAAGAGGATAAATGTTGTCAGAAGAGGGGATGACACATGAACTTCTGAATAATTCTGCTTATATCAGTGCATAGGCCAGGGCACTGTCAGCCCCTGGAGGCTTTCCTAGGAAGATTAATGATTATCTGAAATCAAACGGAAACAAACCAAGGCCAAAGAGCAGTAATCAAGCCCCAAATGAACACACACTCTGAAAGCTCAGCCTTGGATCTTACATCAAACAGTAGTCAGTGTTTTGAAAAATGTAAGAAAACTGGAGGGGGAAGGTGGACGGGGGGATTGACAGCATCACTTCATGAAAAGGGTTTTATTCATATTGCCCCGAATAAAATGGAAAGGCCCACTGTGAAGAAACTGAGGGCGGAAATATTTGTCATAACTCTTGATAGCCAAGGACCCTTCATTCTGTGTTCTACAGAATTCTGTCAGAAACCAAATGGGTTCTCATTCAGATGGTCATTCTCTGGGGTTGATTCCCTGGGAAACTGACTCTGAGATGGAGTTTGGTGTGTAGGGGGTTTCTTAGGAGTATTATCAGGATCAACACCCGTAAAAAGGAAGGGAAAGAAGCAGGACTGGGCAGAGGAAGAGGCTGGGATGGGCTTTTTTATCACAACAGAGGGCTCAGCCAGCCCCACGGGGAGCTCTGGAGCCGAGATGTCCTGTAGAGCTGTCCCAGCGTGGGGCGAGCAGGGTGGCCAGGTTTTGCACCCTCCCACTGACCAGTTATCAGATGTTGGCTGCCCTGGAAAGAGGGCATAACCTTGGGTGAGGCATCTCCCCCCCAGCCAAAGGCAATTCTGAAGAGGGTTGAGGGCCATCTGCTGACAGCAGTCCCAGCAGCCGGGGAAATGGGTCCTTCAGTCCTGAAGGCAGATCTGGGTGATGTGTAACAGCATCCCGTACATTTCTTTAACAAGTGTTTATTCAGTATCAGCTGTGTGTCAGGCACTAGGCTCAGGTCTGTGGGAATAGGACTGGACACGAGATATGTATGATTCTGTTCTTAGAGGATTTTCCAATGTCCAGAGTAAGAAATCTTCACTCCACCACGAGGGCAAATTGAAAGCCTTTGACTTAAAAAGCACTAAGAATCAGTTTGCTGTTGTTTGACATCAAAACCAATTTGTTCGCTCTTTCTCCATTTTGAGTGGAACTTCAAGAGTTCCTTTAAGAAGGATCCGAATCAGTGTCTCCTAAAGCTCATTTGGATGCCTTGACTTTTTATTGGGATCAAAGAATCATGGAATTTTAGACCTAGAAGAGACATTAGGGATTATGTGGTATAACCTATCTCCCAAAGTTGGAGACATCCTTACTGCAGCATCTCTGACACGTGGTGATTTGGCTTTACTTGCATACCTCCAAGTACAGGGAACTCACTATCCAGAGAGGAATTCCTTTCCATTCTTGGATAACTTCCACTGTTACTCATGACCTCTACCCACTGATCCTAATTCTGCTGTCTTGAACAATATCAGGTACCACAGTCCTTCAGGTATCAGAAGACACCTGCTCATCTTAGCCTCCTCTCCTCCAGGTTAAACATGCTTACTTCTTCTGACTGTATCTCATAGGACTCTATCTTTTTGGTGTCTTCCTAGTGTTTCCCCTGTGTTCTTTCCCCTATTACTCCTTGACTTAGTTCAGGCCTTAGCCTTACATTGTTGTTCCCAGCAGGCTCCAAACTGCCCTCCCAGAATCCATGATATTCCAGGCCAGAATCATCTTTTTAAAACATACAAATATAAAGCAGAAACTAACACACCATTGTAAAGCAATTATACTACAATAAAGATGTAAAAAATAAATAAATGAATAAAACCAAAAAATAAAAAAAAAATTTTTTTAATAAATAAATAAAACACACAAATCTACTAGTCACTCCCCAGCCCACCCTCATTACAGTTTGTTTGAATCCAAGACCCCAATCTCTCACGTAGCACAAAAGGCCCTTCAAGATGGGCTCCTGCCTAAGGTTTGGGCCTCAACTCCCACCACTTCTAATGTGCATCCTAAGATCAAAATATCCTCTTTTCTTCATTCATATTGTCCCCCTTCCTGCTGTGCCTGTTCTTCTATGTTTCTAGTGAACTCCTATTTAACCTTGAAAATCCATTTCAAAAGTCAGCCCCTCTGTGAAGGTAACCCCAGAGTTGTACCCTTCTCTGCTTCTGCAGAACTGCTCAACCCTCTCCTCTACCGTTCACCACACTGTTCAGTAATTATCATTTGTGAGTCTACCTTCCCAATTAGATTGTAAGCCTTTGAGAGCCAGGCATTCTGGTTTATTCTTGGCATATGATAATTCAGTACATAAGTAAATGAATGAATGAATGAAAAGTGAATGCATATAAAATACTTTTCAGAACCATCATCAGCATAGTAACTCCCCTCTCAATTGTTACATTTCTCAAGATCTCTTAAGGACATCTTCACTCTTTGAATGTACAATTACGTTTTTGAACCTGAGAACAGAAATTTGCATTTCTCCCCACAAAGTTCTACCTGTAGATTTATTGTCTGTCATAATAAAGTCCCATCTTAATTCTGTTACCTGTTACGTTAGCTAGTCCTGTCTCAGTTTTGTATCATGTGTACTGCTCTTATACTAGAAAAGGGATAATTTTGTGTCTTTAAATAAGTTACTGACAAAATTGATGACTAGAATTGGGCCAACAACTCATAACTTTCCTCTACCAGCCTCCTTCCAGATGCCAAGACAACAAGCTACATCCTTATGATGCTGCTATAAAAAGTCCAATCATCTCCTCATCATTGGCCGAAAAACTAGCCAATCCATACGGTTTTTTCTTCATGATAGAACAGTGGGTCTATCATTAAACCTCTGTATTTGTTTTAAAGAAGAGGTTCTCAAGTGATTAGGGATGTGAATTAGTGACAATTTTCTTAGATTTTCAAACTGTGTATTTCAAAATATTATCTTTATACTTGACCCCATGCTCAGTCCATACTGATGACATGAGTGATTATCTTGAACTAATAAAAGGAAGAGGAAAATATACTTCATTAATATATTACTGGTTCCTTCCTAAAGCCAGAGTGCAGCCCCCTTGCTGCCCACCCCCACCCCATTTCACTTTAGCCTTCACAAGCTATGTATTTTGCTCTTACCTTTACTCTAAAAAGATAGGTCTTTGTGTTATTTAGTCCCTTCCTGTAACAAAATGACATAGTTAGGTTATAGATTAAATCTTGCCACCTGAAGCAATTTAGAGTATGTCTCTTACTCTAAGATGAAGAGTTTCATCTTATTCTCTTTCAGCAGCTTACAAGTGGACTCCCTCCGAAAAGACTCTGATTGTTAATTGTTAAGTGTATGCCAAGATCACTGTACTAAAGTCTGGGTCTGTCAAATGGGGAAACAAAGTTCACTTGTAAGATCTAAGAATTAGATGGGGGAAAAAATAGATGGTTTGCACTCACTTTCCCAACTCCAGTGATGGAACCACAGCTGATGCTCCGTAAAAAGTGGCTGAGGAATTAAAAAATAGCATGGTCCCACTGGCTTAAAATAGGGACCCTCAACCCAATCTTAGGCCTTTTAGAAAAGTTTCTTGGCTTATTCGTAATAAGAGCCAAAAATGTTACATTCAGTGGGGGAAATCTGGAAGTGAGGATAAGGAATACACAGAGGAATGGAATTTACAGACTTCCAAATCCCATTGGAATGTACAAATTAAAAGACATAAAATTCATCCTCATCATGGGCCTCATGAATATTTTTCATTGACCTTTTCATCATGATAGAGTTTTTAAATCCACAAAGAAAGTTGAAATGTCAAGACACTAATATATTTTCATGTCTATTCTGACTTTGAATGAGTCAATCTAACCTTGTTTTTTACTTGCTAAAGAATCTGTTGACCTATTCTAAGGTTATTGTAACATTCAGCCCCCAGAAGTCATTCCCACTGAGGTAAAAATGAGACTAAAGCATTATTCACTAAATTAGAAAATTTAAAGGAAACTCAGTGCTAAATTTAGATGATGCCAGTACCTTGGTTGTTCAAATTATATTCAAGTTTTTCCAAATAAGCTATTTAGGAATCAGAGGATGAGGCAGTAACCCATCGCCTTATTGAAAAAAAAGCTAGATAATGTCCCTTTGGCAGTAAAACATTCATAAAGTCCAAAGCACAGTATTACTCATTCCTCACTTCTGACTCATGCAAATTTTTGGAAATAATCCTTCTTTAAATGTTGCTGTAATGGGAAATAGAAAGAGCAAAGTTGTTTTGGCACAACTTCACTCTTGTTTTGTAGAGTTATGAACTGTGTTTAGTTTCACGCTTTTGATCTTGTGCATTCTGGATGATATATTTGCACACATAACATCTCTATATACATTAGAAATAGGCCTGCTATGACAGCTCCTATGATTTAAAAATTCTCTATACAGCTACTTACAGAAATGTCTTTTACAGTAATCTATTATTTTCCACCATGAAAATACTTAATGCCATCAAAGTAAAATAAATTTCATATAACATATATTGTAATACCCTTTATTTGAGGGTATGACATCGTAGCTTTGCATAAGGAAAAGTTGATGAGAAGTAAATGTTTACATATAGTTAATTTTACTTTTGGAAATAAAAAGGGAAAATGGATTTTTAAATGTCAGTGCTATTAGGACATATCTTCCTAACAATAGTAAAAGAAAGAAAAATGTTCCTGTCAGTCTAGGTCAAGGGTATTCATTTCTGGGAAATGTTTCTAAACCACTCTGATCTGCTATGATTGCACCCTCCTCTGAAGTTCAATGGAAACTGAATGTTGTTTCACTCATCCTGTCTTATTTTTAAGCATGGAATTTGGAGTCAGTTGGGGATAGGCTTGAATCTCATCTTGGTCTTTGTCAACAAAAAGGGGCAATCATACCTTCCACAAAGGCTTATTTTAAGAATTAATAAGCAAATGCATGCAGAGCAGGGCCAGGCACATGGTAAGAGGTATAAAACCAACAGCTATTATTATGATTTGACAGTTATATGTGTTATAAACCTGCTGAAACATTGAGAGGTGAAGTGTCATGATGTTTGCACCTTACTTTCAAATGGTTCAAGGAAAGAAAAAAAAAAGTATATATGGAGAGAGAAAGAGAGAGACAAATGTTAACAACCAATGATATTAGATGAAAGTATACAGGTGTTTATTATACCATTTTTTATCAAATTTTTCACAGATTTGAAAGTTTTAAATAAAAAATATGAGAGGAAAATGTAAATTATAACAGATTGTATCACTTCCTTGCTTAACACTAAAAAGAAGTTACTTGTGCACTTTCACATTTCAATCTTATAATGACCACTTAATCCCATGGATATCCCACACTTCATGATACACATGAAACCTCACTATTCACAGACAGTTCCCCAGTCAGTCTTTCCATGTGTCTGTTTTATTCATCATTTCATACTCTCTCCTCACCAACTCTCCAATCTTATGACTCCATTCTCCGGCTCTTAAAAATCTTCTGAGGAGACTTCTATTTTGATAACCCATTTAGTTTCTCTTACTGGCTTGGGGAGGATCCTTCTTCATGATTTTGTTGATTCCTTGACTTTTTTTAACTTAATAGTGCAACAATTTAATGCATATTTGTGGTAAAATAGAAAATTCAAACTACACTGAAACATAGAGGGGAAAACAAAAGTCAACCTCCTCTCAACTTCTTGGTCCCACTTCTTAAAACAACCACTTCTAATAGTTTAGCATGTATCCCTGCAGATAATTTTTCTATCCACATTTAAAGATATAGGTACATTTCTATAAATGGTGTTATATATTTTTCTTATCTTATTACATTGGCTTGGATTCCTAGAACAATTAAATTACTAATAATAACAAATATCCTTAAATTATTCCTGATTCTCCCCTTTTCCAGTCATATTCCCAGATTTAAATTATATTTCTTTTGATAGTCTTTGCCAAAATAAACTCTTATTAGTGGGGCTAGCCTAATTTCTCTACAGGTAAGAGAAATCAACCAATTAGACTCTTAATTCCTTAAGGCAGGAACTATTTCTTACACTTTGTATTTCCTTTTGGACTTATCCATTCATTTGCTGTTCCCACTTGTTGAGTGAAAAGACCAAATAAAAATTAACCTTTTTTCTGGAAGTGAAGTCAGTTTTACTACAGATTAGTTTTGATGTACTAGAAAGCCATCATGATTATTCTGCAAACATCACTGTTGGAGGCTGACAACTGAAATTTAATAGCTTCTAGACAAACATACCTCAAGCAGGTTTTGTAATTTTAGGCCTGCTGTGACTAACAATTAGGTGACAGCATGCAATAATTTGCTTAAATAAAGGTGTCAAATGAAAAGCTAACAAGACTTGCTATCTAAGTCATTAAATTTTGAGGTTTTTTTGTAAAATCCAATAAAGCCTACTGTGACCCACACATTTCTAGGGCTGGAACTGAAGTCAGAGGTAATATTAGCAGAAAGAATGCTTGATGAAAGTAGAACTTTATAGTAAACCAGAATGCATCCATAACAATACCTATTTCCTGCAAAGTTAGAAAAAGAGTGAGTTGACCACCTGGGCATAATATTCAGTCCATTAAACAACAGAAATATGATCTTCCTCATGAGAAAACTGCACACACAGTTATTAAATCTCTCTGTATTTCCCTTCAAGGAGTTTGAGTGGATGGAGTCATTGAACTTTTTATTGTTGAGTCATAAGAGTACCTAATACATTCTGGAGTAAATTTTATCATCTGTGAATTATATCTCAATAAAGCTGCTATTAAAAAAACCCTAAGTCAATGCATCTTGTTACCATTTTTGTTCTTGTGGTAATGGTGTCTTTTCAATTATTAGATGTGTGTAAAATGAGAATTCATACTCTTGGAAAACCACTGATGTTTGTGAAATTAAAATACAAAAAAATAGTTGACATTTTCTTTTAAGAGGTAAATGATTAATTCTGGGTTTTTAAGGTGGAAGATATTAGTTTTCCCTTTGACAATGAATAGTTTTATAATATAGTGATACTATGTAACATAACTGAAACATATGGAATTTCAACCTTAATTTAACTTGCATATTTTCTTTCCTCTGCAACCTGTACTCAAAAAGAAATGACAGCTTAAACAAGATAGAACTTATAGTACTACATCAGAAGACTCTATATGTTAGAAAAGAAACTGATTTCTTTGATTTTAGCTTAGGTTTAAAGTAATTGAATTTCCCTGCAGGATTCAATTCTGTACTAGATTATCTCAGCCTATTCTCATAATCACCCCCCCCAACAATGTTTCTCCAACTATTTTTTCATTATTGCCCCTCTAAGAAACCTTTTTTTCCCTAATTTCCCCTCTCCCTCATGAATTTTAATTCTACAGATATACTGTATATCTCTTTATATTACTCTATGTACCACACATCTATGCTTTATCCATAAAAAGGGTAAGATTTTTTTACCAACAGAATCAATTTTCACTCCCTTTGGAGTGATATCGCCCCCACTGAGAATGCATGGTGTACGTTTAAAATTCATGTGTGTGTCTGAATGTACATATTTTACTTTCCTTCCTCTATACAGAATTTAGAATTCTTTCAGCAACTCAAATTTAACATTTATGAATATAAGTAGATAAAATTTAATTTTAATATATTAAAGTTAAGAATAATTTGGAAAATATATATATAAATATTTTTAGATATGTTAAGTTCAGATAAAATATCAGGCAGACTTCAAAATTATTTTTTCTGAGACTATTCATCAACATCAGCATTTGTTTATGCTATTAAGTGGGGGAAAAAAGTAACATACAAAACTATACCAAGAGTAGTTTATACATTTTCTAAAAATACAGACATATGTGAGTACAAATGACTGGAAAATATTCGTTAAAATGTTAACAATTATCTCTGGAGGCAAATACTGTAGATGAATTTCAGTCTCAACTTTATACATGTCTGTAGTTTCCAAGTTTTCTATTATGAGTTTGCATCACTATTACAGTTGAGGAAAAATGGTTACCAACAAAATATTTATTGAAATTAGCTCATACCAGGGAAAAATGTAATCATACCTATTTTATAATACTTGAAGTAATGTATTTCTGTAGCCTTTTGGGAAAAGGTTTTGTTTTTGTTTTTGTTTACAAGTCATAGACAGTGGTACACTATTTCTAGCCCTTCGTCTTCCTAGGATTTTCAATTCTTCCTCAGCAAAAGTACTAACCCTTAACAAATGATAAGTTGACTCTGACCTAGGCTTTTAGCAACTATCCTTCTGTAGAACCAACTTTAACGTATTTCAAGGCTACAGGGGAATCATTCAGCAAGCAAATGTTTGCTGATGAGCTTTTTAAAGAGAGTGAATCCAGCAAGTAGCTACAAGCCATCATGCACTCGATTTCAACAGAGCCTATTTAAGTAATGACTCACATCTGAATATCAGCAATTTGGGGGGCTACTGAAGAAAAAATACTTTGAATATCATTTGAGTTACACAGTTTGCAGAGTTCTCTTATTTGTGTGTCACTTGATATCATTCCTATTATTTATGGGTACACACGAGGCAAGTGAAAGAACTGATACTCCAACCAAAGACTTAGACTTCAAGTTCTGCATTCTTCCTCTCTTTGGACCATTCTTCCTTTCTAAATAAAATCAGTGAATATTTTAAGCATGAGTAAAGTAACTAAAGCAATTAACCAGGATGTACAACCTTACCAACCATGGCTTGCTATAGAGCAGAGTTTAAATGTACCCCTACTCTCTCTTACACTCTTGTGGCCCCACAGAAAGAGCCACTGCTGGCACAGGGCGTGGTCTACAGACCCATTAGGAAGGTTCCATCCAGATGATTATCACCAGTGTGGTGGTTTCTGCCTCAAAGCCTGATGGGTCCTCTCATCCAGTACTTTCAGGATTTAGAGGAGGGGCAGGATGGCGTGAGGGGTGAAAGATGAGACCACAGGGTTTCAGAAGGCCACCCTCAGACTGGGCTCAGGGAGTCTGTGCCTGTTGTGGAATCACAGAGGAGCACCACAGAATGAGGCGTTTAGTAGGAAATGTGCTGCAGTGCACACCACTTGACTGTGATCTCCTAGGTCAGTCCCAGTCACCAACCCAAGCCTACATACATTCAGGACATAAGCCAAAACACCAAAACAATCCTAGTCTACTTCTTTTAATGATGGATTGCCTAAATTTATATTTTAAGGAAAAAATAGCTTACAGTTTTAAAATACATATTCTGTTTCAGTTTTTTAAAAAGATATATTATTCACTTAAAAAATCCCTAAAATTCACCTGTAAGCATACAAGTTAATAATATAAAACAATGAAAATGTTGTGGTTCCTATCTATTGTCCTCCTAACAGAACAACAAATCTCACCAATATTCATGATCAGCCTATTAAATTGGAGATGAGTCACCTCCAGGATCTTCCCTTCAATTTCCTTTGGGTAGTAAAATAACAGATCATGATTCAGTTTTTTGATGTTGCTGTACATTTAGCTTGAAAAAAATACAAAAATATATCAGTGTTTAAGTACACCAGTGCTTAACTATACCTATGTATATACAATTGACATAAACAATCAACTGATTTTTGACAAAGGTGCTAAGATAATTCTATGGAGAAACGATAGTCTTTTAAACAAATGATGTTGTAAAAACTGGACATTCATATGAAATGTGAACCCTTATCTCACACCATACAAAAAAATTAACTCAAAAGGGATCATAGACCTAAGTAACTCAAAATGGATCATAGACCTAAATGTAAAAGCTAAAACTACTTATAGTTTTAGAAGTCTAAAAGAAGGACTTCGGGAGAATATCTTTGCAATTAGGCAAAGATTTCTTAAGAAAAAAGTTTTAACCATAAAAGAAGAAAATAGAAAACTATTTTCCATCAAAATAAGAACTTCTGCTCCTCAGAAGACACCATTAAGAAAATGCAAAGATAAGCCACAGACTGAGAGAAAACATTAGCAACACATATATCTGACAAGTATCTTAGAGCCCAAACATGTAAAGAACCCTTACAACTCAATAATAAGAAGCAACCCAGCGGAAGAAAAATAAGCAAAAGACTAGAACAGCCTTTTCAAAAAGAAGTTAACAAATAGCCAGAGAGCTCAGAAATAAAAGATACTTAACATCAATGATCACCAAGGAAATGCAAATTAAAGCCACAATGAGACACCACTATACACTCACTAGAACTGTAAAAAGTAAAAAGATTGACAATACTGAATGTTGATGAGAATGCAGAGAAACTGCAACACACACTGACAGTGGGTCCGCAAAATAGTGCAACCACTTTGGAAAGTAACGTTCTTTATCCGTGCTGTCCAATCCAATAGCCAATAGCCACATATGGTGCGTGGCTGGTGTGAGTGAGGAAATGGATTTTTAATTCTATTTAATTTTAAGAAATTTAAATTTAAATAGCCACATGCAGTGCATGGTTGTTGTATTGGACGGTGAACAGTATAGCCCTCGCTACTTAATGTGTGGTGCCTGGACCAGCAGCATCAGCATCAAGGGGCAGCTCGCTAGAAAAGTAGAGTCTCAGGCCCCATCCCAGACCTGCTGAATCAGAACCTGCATTAACGAGACGCCAGGAGGCTCGCGTGCACATTGAAGTTTGAGTAACACTGCCCTGTATCTGGAAGGCTACAAGTCAAGTTACCAACGTTATCTTCTGAACCGAGGCATGAGCCTGGTTGCCATAGGGGTAGAGAAGAGGGGAGAACACTTGGACTTTTTCCTTTAGACACCTGTGTTGTTTGATTTTGATTCAACAAATATGTATTACTTTTGAGATTTGTAAAATAGTAAAGATAAAAAGGATGGTGGAATTACCATACCAGCTGTATATAGTTAACACTAATGTTTAGTGAGCTAGTACACATCAGGTAAACTGAACACCTTCTTCTGATGGGCAGAATAGATTTGAACTCAAGGAGGGAGGCTTCTTGAAGATAGGCTTGGGTCCTCTCTACCTATCCCTCCTCATCCCAAGCAAACCCACCATATTTAATAAAAAATTAATTAACTACACATCTCAAAATCCTGTTGTCTGCCATTACTGTATCCAAGAGTGGTTAATGAAATAAGCCCTCTCTGAGCCAACAACCTAACCATCGGAATTGGTTTGCACCCAGAAGATGAATATTGCCTGCAGATTTAACTGAAGCCAGTACTTAATGTGAATTCTGGGTTTTATGAGGTTTTTCTGCTAGAGAACACATTTCCTTTCCACGGATGCTAATCCACAAGGAGAAAAAATTCCAAGAAAAAGTAATTTAAAAATTCCTGACTCTGAGGGTGGGGTAGAAGTTGAGAAAAAGAAATATTAAAACTTTATCAATATGATCCTCTTAAAAGTACTCATCAGAAAAAGATTATTAGCTATATCAGATAATAAAGAGATTTCTTCAGTTGTAAATTATATCCCAGTGGCCTTCAAACTTTTTTGACCATAATATATAATACGGAAATAACTTTATACACAGACAGTCACACCCACACGTATAACTGAGACAAGTTTACCCCTACCCTAAGATGCACTCTAATGTTTTCTATTTTATTGTATATTATTCTATATATTCTATCCTATTTCAATGTTTTGAAAGTGCTTGTTATAACTCACAACACTGGTTTCATAACCTACTAATAGGCCGAGTGTTGCAAAACACTTTTAAGGTAAGAGAGGAGAAAAAGGGGGAGAAGGGAGGTTGATCAATTAATCGATTGATTGATTCAAGAAAGAGAAAGATAAGCTTTCCAAGAGATGGTGGGGGGAAGGATGGAAAATGTCAGAAGTGGGAGAGTGGGAGGAAGAGGGATCCCAATCCCTTTCATCTGTCTTGCTCAGTCAATGCGTCCTGACTCTAAGGGGGGACTTCTCTCACCCAAAAGACTGACCAAATCCTCCTGCTCTGGCCTTCACCTCCTCCCAGCATCCTGATTCCCTTATTCTGCTGCCTCTTGCCTCTTAATCACCTGAAAGCTTTTTTTTTTGCTCTAAGATCACAAAGTTCTCTCATGGGGGCCCTGATTGGCTTCCTTCATCTCTGATCCTCTATCTCCACCCTTCTACTGATGGCTCCTTCTCCTTTTTCCCTTTCCCTTGGATGTCTAACCTTCTCTTTGCCTCTATTTCTTCTTCTCTTTCTCTCCTGGCTGTGCCTCTCCCCTGTGACTGCTATTTCAAGATCAATGTAAAACACTACATTGGGTTCAAAAATTCGACTTCACAAGCACTGTGGAGGGTAAGCTGTTCAAGTGAAAAGTTACAGGACACTGGTTCTCAAACTCTGAGTGCTCCTAGACTTTGGAGAAAACCTCTGCAGACCGCTAAGGCAGCTGGGCTTCCATTCTAAGACACCCTGGCCTGGGTGTTCTGTTGTCTGTGAAAAGAGCTGATGTGATCAGACAAACGTGGTATTCAAGAGCAAGGACAAACAACTGGAGAGGATTCTGCAAACGACAGCCTGTGGAGAGAAGAAGGCTGTAAGGACACAGTGGGTAGACTGGGCAGATAGAAGTCTGCCAGCAGGAAGCCCAGTTAGCAGGCTGGACCAGTGCCCAGCTCTGGGACAGTAAGGATCTAAACTACTGATAGCAACAGAAAGGAAGAAAGGAGAGGAGAGGTGTTTTCAAAGAAGAACCTCCAGCATCTTGGCATCCTTAACCTGGACCAGGTTTTTAAAAATCTGCAAAAGCATGGAAATCCTGTCAGAGCTATTCTGAAGCTGAGCCTTGAGCCCACTCTTAATAGCTCTTGCAAACTGAGAGCAGACAGATGAAAATTAAATTACTCAAAGGGGAAAAAACACAGGAGAGTTTTTGAGGATGCAGAGCTGAAGCCTGGTTCACATTGAGCCAGGAGCAGCTTGCCAGCCTTGGCTGTTAGTCCATTTTCTTCATCCCTAAGACAGGAAATTACACAAGGCCCAAAATATGTTCCCCTACAACTCCATGACTGAATGCAGCTGTCCTGACAGCATTTCCTGTGTCCGGGCTCCACACATGAAGACATGTGCATGGCCAACACATTTGCTGAGCACCTACTCTGTGCAAGGTGCATTGTTAGGGCTATGTTCAGCCTTACAGGTGAGCCTAACCCAGTAGAGAAGCTGGCTCTGAGCTGCAGTAAAAATGGAGTCCCCTTTGACTTCTTGCCAAGTTCCCCAGCACTGCCTATTGCCTTGGTAAGTTCCTGCATCTCCTCCTCAGGACCTGGGAAGATTCCTTCAACCCCCAAACCCACCCTAGACCCCAGAACCACCCTCTCTTATTCGAGGCACTCCATACTGGCAGGGGTTCTGACTCACCCATATCTATGTGTATGTGTAAACACACGTACAGAAGCTCAAGAATAGTAGGTAACAAATTGAAATTATTAAACATGGCTTTCTAGAAGATGTGTGAGGGTGTTTACGGCTCATACAGTGCTGTCCAAGACTCCCTCTTTTTCCTGAGCTCTTCAATCCATTGCCTTGACCCTGTGTTTTCTTAAACAAAAAAGAAAGAAAGGGAAAGAGAAAGAAAAGAAGGGAGGGACGGAAGGAGGGAGGAGGGAAAGAGGGGAGGAAAGAAGGGAGGGAGGGAGGGATGGGGGAGGGAGGAAGAGAGGAAAGAAAAAAGAAAGAAAGAAAGGAAGGAAGGAAGGAAGAGAGAGAGAGAAGTAAAGAAAGAAAGAAAGGAAGGAAGGAAGAAAGAAAGAAAGGAAGAAAGAAAGAAAGAGGAAGATTGTAAAACATGAAGAAAAAAAAAAGAAACAAAAACAAAAAAAACACCAGACCTTCCTTATTTTACAAAGTGGGAAACACCTTTTTTTTTTTTTTTTTAGTGCCTGGCAGAGGAAGTATGGTTGCAAATGTTACCCAGCACTGAACCAGATTACTTCTCCATTCAAGAAGAAAAGTAAGCAAATTGGGCTAAAGGAGGCGAATTCATGGCCCTATTATTTAGCACGTTTGAAATGAAAGCCAATACTGTTATTGAAGTGCTGCTGACGAGTTTCCCTTAGTCTACCTAACATCCGCCCACAGGTTGCCTGGCAACCACATTACAGTGCTGAATACTCCCCTGCAATAACTGACCCTGCATTTTAATTTTTGTGCTGATACTTAAGTGAGATAAACAAATAAATGCAATTTCCCTGAAACCGTATTCATTTTGACTAATAAGCAGCACGTGTAGATTACAGGACAGCAAATAGAGGGGTACAAAAAAATTGGTAAAGCCTTTCTCTTTTCAGGAAATTTTGCTTAAAAATCATGAAAACTTTGGGTAGGCTTGTGGAAAACTTAGTCAAACAGTTGTATGAAGTTAAGACTGAAAGATGAATTTCACCAAAAAAATTCTAACTTCTACAATAGCATGAAGAATTAAATGTTAATTTCTTTTTTTTTTTTTTTTTTTTTGCGGTACGCAGGCCTCTCACTGTTGCGACCTCTCCCGTTGCAGAGCACAGGCTCTGGACATGCAGGCTCAGTGGCCATGGCTCATGGGCCCAGCCGCTCCACGGCATGTGGGATCTTCCCGGACCAGGGCATGAACCCATGTCCCCTGTATAGGCAGGCGGACTCTCAACCACTGCGCCACCAGGGAAGTCCAAATGTTAATTTTTATTGTCCCTTAACTGGAATAGCTTTTCAAAGATAGGAAATAACGCTAGATGTGGTATGCTAAAAGGATCTGGGAGGCCACATACAACCCTTGTCACATGCAGGAGAAATAATCCTCGACCTGCATAGTAGAAAAAAGGGGGCAGGTTGAGTTGGGGCTTTCACATCCACATGTAGCTGCTGCTCTGTGTTTTGAATAAAAGAGTTTGAAGGGAACAGTCTCCATTGCCCTTTATTCACGACTTTTAAAGATGTGACCTCCTGGTCCGTCTGCCGATGCAGGGGACATGGGTTCGTGCCCCAGTCCGGGAAGATCCCACATGCCGCAGAGCGGCTAGGCCCGTGAGCCATGGCCGCTGAGCCTGCGCGTCCGGAGCCTGTGCTCCGCAGCGGGAGAGGCCACAACAGTGAGAGGCCCACGTACCGCAAAAAAAAAAAAAGATGTGACCTCCTGTAGTTATTTAAGTGTTTCTAATTCTGGGGGCTAGGAATGATCGTTTTTGCCATTTCTGAAAAGCATCCTTCTAGTTCATCGTGAAGATGAAAGGAAAGTGCAGCACACCTCTTATCACTGGAATATGTAGTAAGATTTTTGCCTGGAAACTTAAATTCTTACCTGAAAACACTCTTTTAAGTACTTACCCAAACAAATAAAGCTAAGACTTAAGATTCAAATTCTGGCTCCCCAGGTTTATCAGCTGTGGGACCCAAGGAGTGTCTGGTCATCTGATTTCTTCATTGGTAAAGAGGATACCATTAATAATCACCTTTGTGAGCAGTTGTGGGCTGAGGTCACCTAGCATAATGCTGTCATATGGTAAGTACTCAATTTCAGCCATCATTATTGTTGGCTATACAGTGTAGTATTATGATTGTAGAGGCTTTGACATGTTGCCCAGACCCCTCTTTGGCAATGAAGGAATTATTCTCCTGGCTTCTGGGAATGCTGCTCCAAGATAGCCTTCAGCTCTGAACCTTCTTTGAGGACTGCCTTAGCTAAAGAACACTGCCTAGCCTAAATCATGTGAATTTCCAGAGTAAGCCTGAAACCAGTGAGCAGTCCCCCTGGGGATGTAAGGGTCCAGCCCCTTCACTCCAACCTCAGACAATTCAGGAGGGCCATCCCTGCTCCAGAGTTCCCTATGGGGTTGGTTAAGGCCTTTGGTGGACCTGTAATGGAGCAGGACCCTATGGAGCCTCCCCAGGACAGACCCCTCCCCCCATGTCCTCTGCCTGCTTGAAAAACTTTAGCCAAAGTATAAATTTAATCAGAGAAATGAAAAAATGCAAAAGCAAAGAAAAGCAGTCAAATAGGACAAAATAATAATAGTTTAGTCATTAAACAAAGTTGAGGGTCTCTAGTTTCTCCTCAAGGTCTACAGATAATATTCTGAGCCATAACCTTTGAGCTGTTTTATAGATACTGAAACCCCCATCAGGCGGAAGAATTTAACTACATGATGACCAGGCTGTGGTCATGACATAAGGTGCTCCATCTTACACAATTCTGAGAATTGGCCTCAAGAAGATGGGAATAAAACAACTCTGGAATTGAAGATTAATTGCACTTAGAACAATCAAGGTGATGCCGATCAGACCACTGCATGACCAATTTCAAGATGACTGTTGGAGCTGACTGTGCTGCTCTGCACATAGCCCCCCACCTCCTCAATGCACCCCTGAAGCTCCCCTTTAAAAGCTCTTGCCTCCTGATCAGCAGTGGGGAGTAGGCTTTTGGACACAAGTCCACCTTCTCCCCAGGTTGTTGGCCTCCTGAATAAAGCAAGTTTTCCTTTGCTAGCAACACTTGTCTCTTGAATATCAGCTTTTGAACAGAGAGCTGCCAGACCTGAGTTCAGAACATGCCTACAACACAGTGCAACTGCTCCCTCCGTCTCGTCCTTCTTCCTTCTCTCCCTTTTTGCAGCTGCTGATTTCTAGGGCACTACCTAAGAAACATCCTGCACACCAACATGTATCTCAGAGTCTGCTTCCTGGGGAATGAACCAACACAAATATATTTAGAGGAGTTTTAGTGATCATGGTGTAATTGTATGTGAAAAGAGTAGGTTACCCAAATCAACATAGGGCATGACCTCAACTATGACAGATTATATTTATGTGCGTGTATAACTGGAAAACTGGAAAGTACACTAAGATTAACAATGTTTCTTTCTGGCTGGTAGGATTAGAGATGATTTTTATTTTCTTTATACTTTTCTGTACTTTCCAAGTTTCCTACAAGGACCAAATTACTTTTTCTGTGGGGCAGGGATGGATCATTCAAGGACTGAGCCCCATCCTCTACTTGACTTCCCCAGTAGCTGAGCTTTCAGATAGTTGTGAATGAGGATGGGCCAATCTAGAAAGCTCTCTCCACTACAACCCATCAGCCCACTACCACGTGTCCAATGGCTGGGACCTGGAGTTCCCAAGCTTTAGCTAAGGAGTCCTTCCTTCAAGTCTCTAAGATGTCACTTTGAAAACCCTGAACCAGAGTTAGGATTTGTAAATGTCACAGAGCCCTCAGTTCAAGCTTGTTGATGTGATTTGAAGGGCAAGCCATAGACCCTGACTTCAGTCTGGTTGGAAAAACACAAGTAAGAAACAGGGGATAAGAAACAAGAGAGTGGTCAATATTCTGTCACTGTAAATGAGGGCAGTAGGAGTCCAGAAAAAGGTGACATGCCTACAGGCTGGAATCATCAGAAGGGGGCTTCTTGGGGGAAGTAGGTCTTGACTGTGTCTTGAAGAATGAGTAAAATTTAGCAAAGCAGAGGGTAACAGTGAGGTCATCCTGGAATAGGGCAGTGTCCAAAGCACAGAAGGGGAGTGAGTATTGGATTTTTCCATCCAGTATACAGTGCACTTCTCCCTTACTGGAGCTAAGGATGCACTTGGAAAATGAGAAAATATGGTTGAATCAACATGGTGGGTGAGATTTTTGGAAGGAAACCAAGCAGTGAAGTTTAGACTTCCTCTTCAGGTAAAAGGGGTTCCCTGAGGGTAACTTGACAAGTTGAAGTTGGTCTATTAAATAGCTTTGTCTGACCGTGATATGCAGGATGAGGCACAGAAGGGAGAACTAGGTGGACAGCACCTGGGGGAGAAGCTGTGGCCTTCACCTCAGGGTCATGGGGCCCAGCTGGAGGTGGTTTCTGGCAGTGGTTGACATATTGAATTTGAATGCAGTGACACTGATTTTCTCAGGCTTATGAGAATCAATCATATCACATACAAATAGCTATGTCATTCCCTCCTGGAAACTTTTCTTTAATATGGTTGTATGTCTTACCTTCCAATGCTCCACTGACAACGATCCCATTGCTAAAGAGTAAAAGAAGCAGGAATAAATGAGGGGTGAACCAGACACCCTCAGGTGTGCGTGTGATTATCCCTGTAGCTGGGCCCTCCCTGGCTTCTGTTTCATTGAGCAAATAAGACCTTTAACAATTCTGCCCAGAGCGATCTGGAATAACACTAGAAATTCCCTCATTTTATGGCACCCAACAAATGAGTGAGTGGAGAGATAGTTCATGCCATAAACTTATGTATGGGGTTTTCTGATCCCATGTGAGCTTGCTGAATTCATTAGATTAGAATCAAATGACATTTATTGATGGCTTACTATTTGCTAGGTAGTTTGCACGCACATCATTTAATCCTCAGCACTCTATGAGGTAGATATTTGCACCTCCATTTTGCAGACAACTGGCATTTTGTAGACATTCATCTCTATTCACCAACATAATCTAACATTTTCTCAGGATTTTTATTTTTAAAACAAACAACTACTCCCTTCTTCTCTTTGACTCAGTAAATGTAAAGGGTAGGTTTAGATTACAGGGCTTGACTCTGCAGTTACCTGTAGAATAGTTGTTCACTAACTGGGCACTTTTTCCATGCATGGTACTTGAACTAGGGCCTCTGGGGAAGGAAGCAAAGCCTGGTGGATGCAATCACTGCCAAGAGTTAGATAAATACTCAATACATAGAAGAACATTAAATAGCAGTTTAAGGAAGTGTGTGATGGGATCTGATGAAGTTACATCTAGGAGGAGCCCCCTTCCAAATTCCAAATCAACAGGTATTTCCTAAACCCCAAACCCAAAGCAAGTAAGCCATCTTTGTCTACACTTCTGCCATTTTTATTTCCCTGCTCAGTCAAAACCCGTTTTCCTTTCTATGGCCTCTCTTTCCCTTTCCCTGTGCATTGACCTATTTCCGGTCCTTCTCCTCTCCTGCCTGGATTCTTCCTGCAACCTTTGGGCTGGTATCCCAGTGAAGATGGCTGGGTTCCTCCAATCCAGCTTTTTAACCCCTGCCAGACTCACCTTGGCAAAGTACTACCTGCACGATTGTGCCCTTCTGCTCACAACCCTTCTATGGCTCCCAATGTCTGCAGGATAAAGTCTAATCATCTTATGTTGGCATTCAAGTCCTTCCAAAGTCTGACCCCAGCCCCATTTCCCATGTGGCTGCCAACTAATATTTCTATTTCATCTAGGGTAACTGCTTCCCATTTCCCACCATTTTGCAACCATTTCTGCCTCCTTTACTCAGTTCTACTTGTGTCTCCTGTCCTGTCAAAGTCAAGCATCACATCTTTTTTTCAAAGCCACTCTGGTCTCACAGCTTCTCACTGGGTTTTCCTCACACACCTCCTTGAACTGCTATTTAATGTTCTCCTAGGTACTTGGTATCTATCCAACTCAATGACAAGCAATTTGGGATCAGTCAATGCCTCTGCCAGACTTTGCTATCTTCCCCAGAGCCACTAGATTAGAGCTCTACACAGAGTAAGTGTCTAGTTACTTAATAACTGTTGAACAAAAAAATGATTCAAACTTTATTGTCCAAAAGTAAACTTACCCCTTACATTTCCTAATTTTTGTATTCAATTCTGCAACATCCTCATTGCATGAGTTCTGGATTTTGCCATCTCTGGGTACCTCAATTACAATCTGCAACTCTTAAAGTAAACTCTAAGTCACTGCTGTCTGGTGGAATGTTTTACATCTACATACCTGTGCTGTCCAGTTTGTTAACTACTAGCCACATGTGGCCACTGAACACTTGGAATGTGCCTAGTGCAAATGAATTTTTAATTTTATTCCATTTTCATTAATCTAAATAGCCATATGTGGCTCATATGTATTGTTTTGGATAGTTCAGGTCTCAGTATTCACAGACAAAAGATAAAAGATATTATCAGCCCCAGAGCTTTTCAATAACCATTCTAAATGGTAAGTAATCCACAACAGTATCGAGTGGTGATGAAATTCCCGGCCCTTCTCACCTAAATAATAGCCAGTTTCAGCTAAGTCTACACCTACTGTCTGTCTATTCACCAGACATTACTATTTTCGTGGTTTCATAGCTTCTGGAATTCCAGAAGCCTAGCTCAGGTGATCTCAGAGGGAGACAGAATAAAATTCTCCCTCATGACATCCCCTAATAAGCAGAGCTGGTCTCAAGAAACCAGCTCATACCTAAGGGTCCCACTTGAAGTATTCTGCCAAGACCCCTATTTCTGTCATTATATGTGTTTTCCTATTTTACGTTCAAGAAAAAATTTTGTAAAAGTTAATACAAATACCTGTCATTATTCATGTTAATGGAGGGCATGCATGGCAAAAATAAATGATGTTCACTCAGAAGCCATACCTTAGACAAATATGCCCATCCTCAAATTAAACCAGTCAAACTGTTGTCAAATTGGCGAATGTCAACTTCAGCTCTTAACAAAAACAACAGGTAACATTTACTGAATGTTTACAGTTGCTGAGAGTAATTTATATGTATTATGTCCTGGAAGACTCACAACAACTCTTTGAGGCCGGTACTGCTATCATCCTTATTTCACAAATGAGGAAACTGAGGCACAGAGAGGTCAAAGGGTATGGCCAGATTCTTGGAGCTAGCACAGAGCAGAGCCAGGATTTGCAGGGCATTCTAACTCTAGTGCCTGTGCTCTTAACCACTCTGCTATTCTCTTGCTGAGCCTAATGTGAGGTATTAATATTCATTCATTCATTCATCTCAAACTCAAGATACAATGAGCATTAGCTGCCCCTGTGTACCAGGCGCTATGCGAGCTGTGCAGCAGAAAAGCCATGACCTCTCTCATGGAGCTGTAGCCTAGGACCTGAGGAACTCAATCATGGTGACTGGTCATCCACCACCAGGCTTGCTCTGAGAGCCTTATCACCTCCATGGCAGGAAAGGATCACTAGTAAACAAGACCATTAAACAGAAGGACCCATGTCAGGTGAGTGTTAGAAGTGCGTATCTCAGAATATCAGGTTTGACACTGTCTTAAAGAATGAATTAAAACCTAATAGAATTAAAAGGTAAGCCCAGGGCCATTTCAAACCTCCCCAATTAAACCTTAGCCACTCTGACCATTCAACCATTCCCACGCCTGAAGTGGCCCACCTGGAACGTTCTCTCTCTTAGGAGTGAATATCCCTTCCCACTTCTCTACCTGCCTAGCTCCCTCGTAGGCATCACATAGGGTTTTGCCATTCAAAGTGTGGACCTCGGACCAGCAGCATCAGTATCCCCTGGGAGCTTGTTAGAAATGCAGCATCTCAGGCTCCTCTCCAGACCTGCTGAATAAGGACCTGCAGCCTCGCAAGATGCCCGGGTGATTCTCATGCCCATTAAAGTCTGAGAAGTACCAAGGTCAGACACAGCTCGGCATTGTCCCTTTCTTGAGCCGCCCAGGGAGTGCCCGTGATCTCCTGGTTTTCGATTCACCACTAGGGCTTGTGGCCTCTCTCCCTCTTCCCTGGATTCCCGGAGGGCAGCTACGGTGTCTTATTTCTCTTGGTTTTTCCAGTGCCTAGAACACTACTGAGTAGGCGCCAGCTGAACAGATGAATGAATGGCTCTGAAGAAACCTCAAGGCACTCGGAAAAGTTAGCCTCGTGTTGCCAGGAGCCCATCTGGAACCGTGTACTTGGTGTTCCTCCCTCCCAGGTGCCCGGGCCACCTCCTGGATGGGACAATGACTTCCCTGGCTGCCCCTAACTCAGCCTCCAGCCCTGAGCCAGGGCTGGGGTCCGCGAGCCTTCTGCTTTTAGCCACCCTGTCATAGAACCCAGCAGGAAAGCCCCAACAAACCAGGGCGGGCCCTCTGCTGCGCAGCTCAACAAAGGCGGGGCGCTTCCTGTGGGGCCCAACCCAGGGGGCCTCCCACTTTCCAGGGGGATCCCCGGTGCTCAGGGCACCAAGGCCTGTGCCCTGTCGCTTGGGTTTCTGCAGGCGCTGAGGACACACCCTGCTCTGGGGGCAGCTTCAGAACCTCAGAGGCAGTAGACGTTAGCTGTTCTCAAATATCCTGCAAACAGTGGAAGGGGCCTCTGAGCCTGCTTCTTGCTTCTTCCCAGAGAGTGACTGTCCCCTAATGAGCCTCGCATGCTGACTTGAGGGAGGGTCTCTATTCCTGGGGAACGTGGAAACGGGGCTTTACCTCTTAACGGTGTCTTTCTTTTGTACATAGTTTTTGTCTTGTCTTGTTTTGCTTTAAGCATTTTCGGTAGCTACATGAGGTTGGGTAATACCCAGGGCTTTGCCAACATCATTGTGATATTTTTTTTCACTCGTAACATATGTGACCACAGATGCCACCGCAAGCATCATGTGGCTCACTCCCTGTAGCTGGGACAGAGACTCGCCTCTTGTTTCCCTCTGACCACTGGGCTTCGCCTTTTCCCTTTCCTGCTTCAATTACTGAGCTGTCAGAACTAAAGGGAGTGTAGGAAAGCAGAAATTACCCACTTATTTTTTTAAAATGGTAAAACAAATTGTGCTTTCATTTTTAAAACTTTTAGAAGCATTTTATTTTTTATGTGCTACTTCTGCATGCCCATTGTAGAAAAACTGGAAAATACAGAGAAGCATAGATTGCCCATAATACCACAACAAGAGAGAACCTTTGTTAATATTTTGGTAAATTTTTCACTAAACATCCACAGCCGTGGAATAATGTGAGTCCGGATGGGAGATGACGAGGAATTAGCTGTCATCTACGTTCCAGCCCTCACATTCACTTTAGGAGCTTTGTAACAACACAAACCTTACATTCTATGCAGTTTGGAGTTTTGGTCCCTACTCACAACATTATGGTGGGTTTATTGTGCTTATATAGTTGAGCTAAAATTGTACGCAATTTTGTATGCTCATTGTTTTTTTAAAAGAATATCAACAGTATTCTCTCATGTTAACTTTTTTCCCCCAATTTTATAATTTGTCAAACAAGTTTAAATGAGATGATAAATAAATTGTTGGAAGTTAGGTTACTAATCTGTCATAATAAGGTTTAAATGATATAATGTATATTCAAAGTACTTAGCCTGGAGCCTGGGATATAGTAAACTCTTCATAAATGGTAGTTTGGCCATAGATTATTGCTAAAATCTCATCTTAATGCCAGCATAATATTTCACTCTAAGTAGCATATTTAAACCATCCTTTTATTACACTGAGCTTATTTCTAACTCTTCCTGTTTAAAATTGTAGTGCTGGAACAGATATCTTTTTTTTTTTTTTTTTTTTTTTTTTTTTTTTTTTTTTTTTTGCATTACGCGGGTCTCTCACTGTTGCAGCCTCTCCCATTGCGGAGCACAGGCTCCGGATGCGCAGGCCCAGCGGCCATGGCTCACGGGCCCAGCCGCTCCACGGCACGTGGGATCCCCCCGGACCGGGGCACGAACCCGTGTCCCCTGCATCGGCAGGCGGACTCCCAACCACTGCGCCACCAGGGAAGCCCCAGATATCTTTGAATATAACTTTTTATTCACCTTAAGAAAATATTATTTCTTCAAAATGGATGACTACATTGGATGATACGAGTATCTTAAAGGCTTTTTATTATATATTGGCAAATAACTTCCTTGTGATTGTACCAAATTCCCCACCAGACATGAGTGGGATTACCTGTCTTTCTGCATCCTCACTAGCACTGAATTTTCTTGTTTTTAAATCTGCCAGTTTGATGGGTGAAAATTCAATTTCATTGTTTTTTGATTTTGCATTTTGAAAAGTTGCCAGTGAAATCGAAATATGTTTTCATATTCATTAACCATTTGTATGGCCTCTTCTACAAATTATCTCTTCAAGATCCTTACAGTAAAACATATTTTATCAATCAAATACACCAACAGTGGTTTGGGTTTTCTTTTCATGTGGTGTTTCTCATATCAAAACTCAGAAACACAATCTCTTCCTGCACATAGCTGGAAAGGCTAACGGTGAGACCATATGGGATTTTATTAGAGGCGTCTTTAATCACACACTAATAAATATTTGGCAAAGGCCTACTACGTATACCCGTACAGCAGTCTTTAATGCAGATTCTCTCCAGGAATAATGGGAGAGGAAGGGGTGGGCCATAGCCAGAGAGCCCAAGCAGCTGGATGCATCCAGCAGGTCTTATCTGTGCCCCAAGTGAGCATCGGAGCCCGTGCCAGGCACAGAGATGCTCAGAACCCAGAGTAACACACCCAGCCCCCCAGCTGGCACCGTGGGATTTGGCTAATCTGTAAGAGTGGGTGATGACGTGTTGGAGCAGATTGTACAGGCAGGGGCTGCCAATTCACACCACCATCTCTCACCAGCCCCGTTTTACGGGTGAGGATATCGTGGCTCAAACACATTAAGTTGCCTGAGGTCACAGAGTAAGTGGCAAAGCAAGGATTCAAACTTCGGCTGAGTAGACCCCAAAGTGGATGCTCTCAGCCACCAAACCACACAGCTTCCCTTAAAAACGGGCCTCCAAAAAGGAAGCCTCCTACACTGTTGGTGGGAATATAAATTGGAGTAGCCACTATGGAGAACAGTATGGAGGTTCCTTAAAAAACTAAAAATAGAGTTGCCATATGATCCAGCAATCCCCCTCCTGGGCACATATCCAGAGGAAACTATAATTCAAAAAGATACATGTGCCCCAATGTTCAATGCAGTACTATTTATAGTAGCCAAGACGTGGAAGCAACCTAAATGTCCATCGACAGAGGAGTGGATAAAGAAGATGTGGTACATACATACACAATGGAATATTACTCAGCCATAAAAAAGAATGAAATAATGCCATTTGCAGCAACATGGATGGACCTAGGAATTATCATACTGAGTGAAATCAGTCAGCCAGAGAAAGACAAATATCATATGACATCACTTATGTGAGAATCTAAAAAAAAAAGATGTGAAAAAATGAACTTATTTACAAAACAGAAATAGACTCACAGATATAGAAAACAAACATGGTTACCAAAGGGGAAATGGGGGTGGGGGAGGGATAAATGAGGAGTTTGGGATTAACATATACACATTACTGTATATAAAAATAGATACCCAACAAGGACTTACTGTATAGCACAGGGAACTTTTCTCAATATCTTGTATTCAATAATAACTTATAAGGGATATATATATATAATACCCCTTATACACCTGAAACTAACACAACATTGTAAACCAACTATACTTCAGTTTAAAATACATATATACACACAGGTCTCCAGACATGAGAATGTCAAAAGTTTATATTCGGAGACCCTCAAATAAAACTTTCATGAGCAAAGCAACTCAATTCTTATCCTCAAAGTAAAATGACCATCTCCAGGCAAGAAGCCTCATTTCCCTGAGAACTTCCCAAGGGAAGGACATAGGATTCCTGGCACGTCACCTTCCTGGGTCCAAGAGGGAAACTGAGGTCAAGAGTTATCTTGGCTCCCAGAAAGGAACTTATTCTTACCAGGACTCAGTTTCCTCTCCTGAAAAAGGGGAACCAACTCCAACCTCCCTCAGAAAGCAGTGAAGATGCTAAGCTTTGTTAGTCCTTGGAGGAGGAAAATGATTATGGGATGCCAGATCCTGAGGGTAGTTTCTTACATATTGTATAGCATCTGTCATTCACAATGCCTGTTGATTAATGAGGATTGAAATTATTGTGAAAGTCATTTGCAAATACAAAGCAGATCTGCATACATCTTGCCAAGAATTCTGCCTATCAATCCCAGCAAAGTTTTAGCCACCAGAGCAGGCATCTTCCCCACCAGCCCTTCAATCCCTATAGTGCTGGGACATGCAATAAATAGCGTTACCTGTAATCCACCACTTAAAAACAATGACTTGAGCTCTGAAGCATGTATTTATGAAACATACATTTAATGTATTCATAGCCTGATTTCTCACAGGGCTGACCTAATTTCTGGGAGGTACCAATCCATTATGCTACATTAATGCATATGATTGATGTAATATGTCCCTCACTTCCAGTACTTGGGGAGCTATGAAAATATTCATCCCTCTGAGCTACAGAAATCAGTTTTCTTGTTCACGTTCTGTTAAAAGTACCCAATGCTATTTGTCAGAAAGGGATTGAGATACACACACTTTGGTCTCTGAATCCTAAACAGGAGGGAAAGGCAAAGTGTATCACGTAGACCCCATGACTTCAGACAGCACTGTTTTTAATTTTCAACTTGTGTCTAAACTTGGGAACCAATTTGGCTACCTGGAGTGTACAAAACAATTAACTAGGTTTGCTTCTGCAATGCAAGCTGAAGTTAACTGCTTTTGCTTGAATTAAATAAACGCTGGCAGTGCTATCAGGACCTGGCATGACCAGATGGCAGTCACCACACCTTGCTAGTTGCCAATCAGCATTCAACAGCTGGGCTTGACCAAACAACAACTGCCCTTGACCCTGGCTTCTGATCATCTGTTGGCTATAAATAGAAGCGGAGTGTCAGAAAAGAGAGCAAAGTACTTGATGCCGGCAATTCAGGAAATCCATCTGACAGCAACAGAACCAGCTTAATGTTCTGAGCTAGTTTCAGGAATACTTGAGAATGGAAAAACATAAAGTCCAATATTTGATCATTCCAATAGTGGCAGCAAGAAACCATGGGGGCTTTTATAAAATAAAAGTTAGGAAATTTCCAGATATATGTGTCATCATTTTGAAAACATCACCTACCAGTGTTTGAAGTCCCCTGGATTTGACAGATAACAACTGCTACAATTTGTTTGAGAAATAGAAGAGCATATCCAAAATTCAGTGTCATGCTTTTCCCATGCAAAAAAAATGTACAGGCAAAAACTCACAGTGGCTCACCATTCTGTTTCACATAATGCATCAACTCATTTATTAAATGTCACAGTAGAGCTAAAGACTGAGAGATGAGAGTGTTGTGGACTCAGATCTGGACTGGGAGATTCTCAAAAAGAGCACTGGGAAGAGAATCTCCACATGTTATGTGGCTAAATATCCATATTTTCTAAAGACAACAGATGGGGGTTGAGGGGAGCAGAAAATGACATTTTTAGAAACAAAACTGACTTTTCTGCTGGATGAGACGGGACCCACACATTCTGAAGGAAATGCAAACACAGCCCAGCAAGAAAGGAAAGAGCCACAAAGTGGAATAAAGAACAAGAAAAAAAGAAAATAGCTGAGTTGAAGATCCAGATTTTCATTAAACCGCCGCATCGTGACAGGGCTGTGCTTTAAAGGTTAAGGCCACACGCGGGCAGGCCGGGGCGCCTCTCACCCAGGACAGCTGGGGATGTCTTTCACTGCTGACAACTGGGGCGGGGGAGCGTAGGGACAGAACAGCAACTGTGGGCTTGTCGGGACTCCACGGAGCCAAGGGCGGGTCAGCTGGGCAAAGCCTGACATCACAAAGCCT
This sequence comes from Hyperoodon ampullatus, assembly GCF_949752795.1. Taxonomy (NCBI): domain Eukaryota; kingdom Metazoa; phylum Chordata; class Mammalia; order Artiodactyla; family Ziphiidae; genus Hyperoodon; species Hyperoodon ampullatus. The sequence continues at coordinate 30,154,238 of NC_136918.1, forward strand.
CTTCTCTCTCCCTCTGCAGAGCGGGTACCACCTGAGCAGAGGCCTGCGGGTACAAGAGCTGCAGGCCGTTCCAACCGCTGGGCTCAGAGGACTCTTTCAAAGTCAAGGACAGTGCTAAGGACTTCCCCATGTGCCAGTAGTTATACTCTGAGTGGTCAAAAGACTGAAAGCCAGACTTCCCTGGCGGTCCAGTGTTTAAGACTTCGCCTTCCAAGGCAGGGGGTGTGGGTTTGATCCCTGGCCAAGGAGCTAAGATCCCACATGCCTTACGGCCAAAAAACCGAAACATAAAACATAAGCAATATCGTAACAAACTCAATAAAGACCTTAGAACTGGTTCACATCAAAAAATAAATAAATAAATATAAAAGGACTGAAAGCCACTAGGAAATCATAAGGCTTTAAAAAATAATCTGTATTTTGTTCTTCACCACACCATCTATATAGATTTGGGAACAAGTCATACAAAACCTGTGAGACAAGTTATTCTTCCAGTCTACAGATGGATTGGAGGCCCCCTGGCTGTTCTGAAGCACAGATAGAACATGGGATCATGGCATCTGACTTTGGGGCTGACAGCTTGATTAGAAACTGCATTATTTATGCCCCTCTGGGATTGCTATGGCTTTGGAGGCTTAAAACCCCCTTCTGTGGTAGCTCTTTCCCTGATTTTAGGTGCACTGATCTCCTTTTCTGGGTATGTGCCTCCATGGCAGGATCTGAAAAAGAATGAATCCATTAATCCGTTTTCTTAATCGCTTTTCATTACTCCATCAAACCAATCTCAATCCAAATTGGGAGGATGCCTTTTTCCTTTCCCTCACACAGGTCTTCCTTTTCTAGAAGTTTCTATACATATTTACTCCAAGTTTCAGGTCACTGTGCGCTCACTGAGAATCTGAGAAAACCAATGTTCTCTCAGCAACGAAGGTATTTCTCTCACAATCTGGTACTCAAAAAGCAAATTGAGAAACTGTGATAAACAGTAATTGGCAGAGTTTTCAGATTCAGAAGAATTCCCATAATTGTGCAAATGTCTCTCAGGAGGTAGGCTTGTAAAAGTTAGGGGGTTGCATTCCCCCCCCCCACTGATAAGGCTGGTTTTCCACCATTCAGATTCTCTGAGGAGGGCCCACCCAAATCCATGACCAAACGTTTTTTACTTTGAAAAACATTCTAATTCATGAGCAAGCTTTTAGGTTTATCAAAAAGAATCACAGAATGCTGGTGTTGAAAAGAACCTTGGGGAAGCCCAGACCTCATAGTTTATACCTCAGGAGATGGAAACCTGAGATTTTAGAGCCCAGAACAGATAGTCACAATACCATTCTCAGTGGTTTTCCATGAAGGTTTTAATGGCATATGAGCCAGATACCATCTTTAATGTCTAACATGGAGAAACAACGGTTACCTGAAAGCAACTAAGGTGGGCCTTCTTTGCTGTAACCCACACTTTGCTTTGTGGATGGGGAGTAACGACTTGGCTGGAACTGCTAGTCAAGGCCCTATGGCCTCTTGGTGGCTTATCAAACCAGGATCCGCTGTGGAGTGGCATCTAATTTTTCCATTTTGAGTTCCATCTCCATTTTCTACCCATTCCCAGAGACTTTGAAGTCACCTAAAATGGTGATCCCTGGCTCAGATTTCACTGTGGGTGGGATCACCAAGGGGACCAACCAACATGCTTTGCTAATCTTGATGTTACCCTTGCCTTTCTCTGCAAAAATGAATAGAACTGAAACAGATTACTTCCTAGCTATCAAGGAGCGTGTATCATTTGGGGCTAACTAGAGAATCAGAACCACGTGGACACAGGGAGTAAAAGATGTATCACAAGGAACTGGCTCTTGTGATTGCAAGGGCTCGCTGGGCAAGAGTGAAGTCCACAGGGCAGGCTGTCAGGAGGGGCTGGCATGAGCTGGAGCTGCAGTTCACAGGTGGAACTTCTTCTTCATGGAAACCTCAGTTCTGCTTTTAAGGCTTTTCAATGGATCCAAGACCACCCAGATTATTGAGGACATTCTCCTGACTTAAAGGCAACTGATTACAAACTTTGTCACATCTACAAAATACCTCCAGTGATACCTGGATTAGTGTTTGATTGAACACCTAGGGACTCCGGCCTCGTCAAGCTGCTATAACGCTGACCATCACAGGGGTCCTGCTCTGTGGTCTCTACGGAATAGTCCCACACTGAAGGACACACCCTGCCTCCACCTGTGTCGGCACAAAGCTGACAATAGACATGTATTGAATGAATGAATAAATGAGTGAAGGAGATCATGATAGGGATGTGGGTGTGGGCTACAGTAACTCAGCCTATCCTGGGGGGATGGGGGGTAGGGGGAGGCCAATAGGCCAAATCACACTGGCCCCAGGACCCAGGCAGAGCCCCAGGGGTGGGGGCAATTGTCCAGTTTGGGGTTGGGGCATGCCACCCTCAACAATTTCATATGAGCAAACGAAGTCAACTTTGCACCAAGGACCACATTGAAAGTGGAGAATTCATAAAGCACAAACAAATATGCCTGTGCAGAAGCGTGGACACTCTTCCGTCGATGGGAAGTCAGGGCAGGAGGAAGGCTGAGAGGAGGAACTGCCAAGGTTCTCCAGTGCCTCCTGTGCCCAAGCCCTCTCTTGGCTGGAAAGACCAAAGCAATGGCACTAGCAGCTGTGAACCCAATGCCCCTAATAAGAGGGGCAGGGCTGATAGCAGCTCTCTCAGCCTTTGGTTCTCTGTGGGACGTGGCGGACTTCGCTCCTTGGTACTTAGTTTCTTGACCTATAAAATCTCAGTAAGATCTAATTCTCTGGACCGTGGAAGGAATATAATATGTGTTGAGAGCAGTGGTAGATTTACTTTGAAGCTAATGAAGCTCAAGCTTCAGGACTCCTCACTTGCACAGGTCCCTCCAAGGCTCCGAGCTTCCCGCAGGGATGTGAGAGGAAACAGCAGCCCTGCAGTGCGCTGGTGTGTGGCGTGCCATCGAAGCTTGAGGTTACCCTCTGTGCCCTGGTGACCATCCTGGTGCCACCAGCACTAGCTCCACATCCAACTGACCCCAGCAACCATCTTCCCCTTAGGAACTAATGGAGTGAGTTACTTCATGGGAAGGCGAAGGCTACTAGTATTATTTAAAAGCCTTACACAGTATTTGAGTCAGTATAAGGTAAAGAATAGATGCTAAGACTAATGTCGAGCTCTATAGATGCTCTCAGGAGCTGAATTCTGTCCTGCCTGGGTGTTTGTTTTCCCACTAAAATGAGCTATTATTATGGATCTTCAAAGTTTGTCCTTTTAATCAGGATATGATGGGTAAACATAGTGGATTTGTGGGCTTAGTGTTAAAAATAGAACATGATCTTGATTATCCTAACAATCTTTCTCCCCATTTTATTTCTAGATTCCACAGACTAGTTTCCAGCTAGCAAGAAAGTGAGAATGGAGTTGAGTGGGCAGAAGTAAGAAATGAAACGAGCAAATAAAGTCAGGAACATTTAAGGCAAAACTCAGTCAATGCTCACTGCTTCCAAATAGCGGCCAAACGCTCTTCTCCACTGAATGAAGAGTTCACATTTTTGCCTCCAATAACTGGAAAAATTATGGGACAAGGTCCAGCTCCACTTATTAGAACTTGACTAGATTGCCTCCAGTGCTACCAGGAAGGCCTTTGGTCCAACTACACTGAGTTCCTTCCAGAAATTATGAAATGTGCCCCCCTTCTACTATCATGATCCCAATTGTGATGAGAATATTTGAAAAGGCATAAACTGTCTCGCTTAGTAAGGAGACAACAGCAGGGAGAATAAAACTTGAGAAGCAATGGTCAATTTCCAACTATTGCTACCCCAAAATGGTCTAACACTGTAGTGTGTATTATGAAGCTGTGTACTTGAAAAAATGGGGCAAAAAAGCATAATGGCTTAGAGTCCAAATACTTGTTGCCCCAAAAGATAAATCTCATTGGCTTAACAGAGGTTTGTTTCTTGCTCTTTCAAAGTCTTACATAGTTCAGGTGGTCCTATTCCATATTGCAGCTATATCATCTGGAACCTGTGGTCTTCAAGAGCATTTCGGCAGAATTAGTGATGGAAGATATACTCCAGCTATGAACTGTCTTAGTGCAAGTTATTTGTGCTCACTTTTCACTGGTCAACAGGCATATGGCCACAACGAATTACAAGGGAGGCTGGGAAATGTAAAGGAAGGCACAGATGTGAGCTGGTCACCAACTGTCTTTGCCACCCATAGAAACCACTAGGGATAAGATGATTGAAGACAACAGCTCATTCACTGATTCATCCGATGAGTATTTTTTGAGGACCTACTTTGTGTCTGACTCTGTTCTAGACGCCAGGGATATAGCAGAGAACACAATGCGTGTGGTTCTGACCACCATGATGTTTGTAGTCTAACGGGGGAGATAGACATCACACACGTGTTTACGCAACTAATATCCTGTGGATGTGGAAAGTAAAATTCAAAGCAAGCAGCTTTATGCCCTCTGGATGAGGGGTCATTTGTCCACACTTTTCCCAGGCAATTCTGCTTTTAAGTGGTCTGTGCAGTTTTCACACCATGGGTCCTATCCTTTTCATTATATGAGAGAAGCTAAAGCACAGCATATAGATGCAAAGGTATCTCATGTGGGCTGTATCCCTGGCATCCCCTGACCTTGTCATTTCCTTTGCCCTCCACTCCTTATGGTCTATTCACCCCACAGCAGCCAGAACGACCCCAGTCAAATGGAAGTCAGGGCATGTCATCTGCTGAAAGACACCCATGTTGTTCATTCCCTCTTCCTGAAGGTCTCAGCTGAAATAAAGTCACTCTGTTCCAGAGGCCTTCAGGACACACTCCCTTCCATGAAATAACCCCCTCTTCTCCACCCTTGTCACTATTTTTTTTCTTCCAAGAGGCTGGAACTTTCTGAAACTTTTGATGCTGACACTTTCCTTCCTCTCTCCCTTCCTTCCTTCCCCCTCTCCCTCCCTCACTCTTGCCTTTGTTCCTTCCTTTCTTTCTTCTCTCTCTTTCCCTCTCTCTCTTTGTAACAGCTTTATGGATGTATAATTCACATACCATACAATCCCCAACTCAGTATTTTTTTCATATATTCACAGAATTGTGCCATGAGCACCACATTGTTACAGAACATTTCATCACCTCAAGAAGAAACCCTGTCTCCTTCAGCGATTACTCTCAAATCCTCTCCATACACTCCAGCCCTAAGTCCATTCCTAAGCAACCACTAATTTGCTTTACGTCTCTCTATAATATTTATTCTTGACATTTCATATAAGCAAAGTCATATAATATGTGGTCTCCTGTTACTGGCTTCTTTCACTTAGCATGTTTTCACGGCTTCTCCATGTTGTAACATGTCCCAGTACTTCATTCCTTTGTAAACCTGAATAAATATTCCAGTATATGAATATACTACATTTTGTTTATTCATTCATCATTTGATGGGCATTTGGGTTGTTTCCATCATTTGGCTATTAGGAATGTTACTGCTATGAACGTTCATGTGTAAGTTTTTATGCGGACATGTTTTCATTTCTCTTGGGTACATATCTAGGAATGGAATTGTTGGGTCAAACGTAACTCTACGTTCAATCATTTGAGAAACTGACAGGCTGTTTTTTGAAGTGCTGCACCAGAAGCTTCTGATTTTTCCATATCCTTGTCAATATTTACTAATGAGACAGGCTGGGACCTGGGACCTGGGACCCTTTGCTGCAGTGCTTACAGCTGGACAAACGTCTCCTCAAGCAACAGAATACAAAGAAACTATAAGGGACTAAAAATAAATGCACGCATGTGCAGTTGCAGCAAGTTATGAACAACAAAATACAATGAGACCAAAAAAAAACCCCACCCAACTGCCACTTCTGAAGAGCCAGGAGCAAAAACAGGGTGCTCGGAGCAAAAGCAGCGCACTACACATGCCCCCTGCACTCAACACCACCAAGGGGGTGGGTAGGCCACCTAAGCCACATCTCCGTCCCTATCCACTGAGCTGCCCCTACCGTAAACCCCATTTAAGGGACCAGCTCACACACCCACACACCCACACCCCACCCGCCTCGGGGAGCAAGCAAAGGCACCTCTTGCTTGTTTCTCGCTGCCACCTGCTACAGCTCGAGCCCCAGTAAAGCCTTGCCTGAATTTCCTGTCTGGCCTCTTATCAATTTCTATTGACTGGGGAAGGCCAAGAACGCTGGTTGGTAACACTATTATCTGACTTTTTGATGATAGCTATACTGATGGGTGTGAGTGGGATATCTTTGTGGAAAACCAAAGATTTGGAAAGCAAAAGATTTGCATTTCCTTGATGGCTAAGGATGCTGAGCCACTTTTCATTTATTGTCCATTTGGATATATTTTTTGGAGAAATGCCTATTCAGATCCTTTGCTCATCTTTTAACTGGGTTATTTGTCTTCTTATTATTCATTTGTAAGAGTTCTTTATATATTCTAGATGTAAGTCCCTTATCAAATATTCGATTTGTCATGTTTTCTCACATTCGGTGAGTATCTTTTCACTTTCTTGATGGTGTCCTTTGAAGTCCAAAAGTTTTAAATTTTAACGAAGTATCAATACAATTGATGTATTTGTTGTTGTTGCTTGTGTTTTTGGTGTCATATCTAAGAATCCAATGCCAAATCCAAGATCAAGAATATTTACCCCTATGTTTTCTTCTAGAGTTTTATAGTTTTGGCTTTACATTTAAGTCTCTGCTTTATTTTGAGTTAATTATTGATTATGGTGGGAAGAAAAGATTCAAATTCGTTCTCTTCCATATGGCTATCCAGTTGGCCTTAAGTTTATCTTAAGCCAGTACCACACTGTCTCAATTACTGTTGCTTTATAGTAAGTTTTGAAATTGGGAAGTGAGTCCTCCAACTTTATTCTTCTTTTTCAAGATTAACTTGACTATTCAGGGCTCATGCAATTCCATATGAATTTTAGGATCAGCTTGCAAATTTCTACAAAGAAGCCGATTAGGATTCTGATAGGGACTGCATTGAGTCCATAGGTAAATTTGGGAAGTATTGCCTTCTTAACAATATTAAGTCTTCCAATCCATGAACGTGAGATGTCACTCCACTTATTTGGATCTTTCATTTCTTTCAACAATGTTTTATAATTTCTAGAGCATATGTTTTGAAATTCTCTTGTTAAATTTATTCCTAAGTATTCCATTCAATTTGATGCTGTTATAAATGGCATTGTTTTCTTAAATTTTCAGATTGTTTCTTGCAAGTGTATACAAATACAATTGATTTTTTCCTATCTTATATTCTGCAATGTTCCTAAACTCCTGTATTAGTTCTTACCGTGTTTTAGTGGATTCTGCAGGATTTTCTATGTACAAGATCATGTCATCTGCAAACAGTTTTATTTAATTATTTCCAATATGATGTCTTTTATTTCATGTTCTTGTTCCTGTCATTCTTGACTTTTCTTACCTCTATTATTTTTCACTGGGCTGATCATTACCAAACATATTGTTTGTCTGTTTATATCTGCACTTTCTGGTATATAAGCTCCCAGAAAGGAGGTGCTTCCTCTTTTCTGCTCAGTGCCTTCCCAGGTTTTCTAGAACAGAGCCTGTTAGCTTGCAGGGTAAATCCTCCAAAGGGACATCCTCCTGATCTCAGCATGCTCTCAAGACCTAGCACCACCTGTAGTTAAGGCCATAGAAGAGTGGGCACAGTTCAGGGCATCCAGGGCCACTGTGCCAGGATGCATACCTTTTCAGGGATCAGTACAGGCATTGCAAAAACAAACAACAAAATCCCTTTCCATGTCTAACTATTCACAGCGAATCAGCTTGCATCTCAGGCTCCAAGATGGGGGTCTAGAAGATCCTTTACTGTTCCCTGACCATAGTGACTGTGTCTCCTTCTACTACCTGACAACCTAGGGCAGAGGGACCTCTTGTGGCCATAAAGCAGTGGCAGGAGCTAAGAGGCCTTTTGAATACTACACCGTGGTAAGAGTCTCTAGAATGAAGACTCATTCAAGAGTTTCTACAGCCACTGCATTGGACAAATTCCACGTGTAAAAAGACCTGTCCACATGCCTCCCTATCATATTTCCTGCCAACAACCTCTTCCTGGCCAGTGTTTCTGTAGCTTCTCTGGAACCATCCGTTATTAGGATTCACAAAAGATAATTAATCAGAGCCATGAAGAGTGAAAAGAGGAGGTTTCTGTAAAGCTAAAAAGAGGAAGAGCTAGTCTGGGGCAAAGAGTGTGTGCTCTGGGCTCCATGACACAAAGTAAGATCTTTGGAATCTGGGCAGGCAGCCAGTGGCGACCTAGGGAGATGGGCTTTTGGTGAAACTGTATCCCTCCCCCTCCCACCCACCCAAGTCAGGCAACCTAGGGAGAAGGCGCTACAGGGATTCTTTTGACTCTATTTCATTTATTAAAGGAAAATAAGTCATTTTAGGTAACCTGACAAAGCAAAGTCAAGATTATGAAGCACAGTACAGGAGACATTTGCAGACATTTAGAGTGTGTAAATAGTTGTTCTCTCAAAAGTTTGTCCCCAGGCTCTGGCTTTATTTGACCCAGAGTAACTTCAGGAAAAGTAAGTGCAATTTTCATGTCAAATGTAAGAAAAAAAAAGGGAAATCCAAAGTATTCCTAAGGAAATGGAGGAAAACAAGAATTGATTGGTTACAGACGACAAGGTCTTTCATAAAGTAGTTTTTGTATGTTGATAGGTTTTGTCTGTTTTACCCATACTTTGGCAATTGAATTATAGAATAAAATGTTGGGATTTTTAAATCTTAAGATTGAAAATATCTTGTAAGCTATTATGTTTAAAATGTCAGGCTCAAATTTTATAATTAAGAGAAGAAACCTAAAATAATAACTAATACATGGAGTGCTTGATATGCACCATGTACTATGCATTTAGTTCTCCACCAACCCTCAGAGGCAGCTACTTACTATTAACCCATTTTCCAGACAAGCAAGTTGAGGCAAGTGATGGTATGAGCAAATTGCCCAAGGCTTTACAATCAATCTGGCAGGGCCTAAATTTGGACTTAGTCATCTAATTTCAGAGTCTGGGTCACTGCTGCAATTTATTTTCTATGCCACTATAGTTTATGATAAGTATTCTACCCAATCTAAAAACTCTTGGTATGTAAACAACCACGTATCTGTTTTCAGATAGAAAAGTGTCAACCAGACAAATGTCTCGGTTTGTGGGCTACTGAGAATTTACCCACAAGATATACTTGTACGTTGGCCAAACACCAGTATGTATACCAAATATGTTCATTATAGGATTATTTTCTTTTTGGTAATAGCCAAAGATCCATCTTTGTATCCAATGGATACAAAGACCCTAAGTATCCATTAATAATTATTTAGGTAAATTATCCATAAAAATGGAATATTCAGCAACCACTAAAAAGAACAAGCAAGACTGCCCTATGCTGATGTAGAAACTTTAAAAGATGTGAAAAGATGCATTTGTATTAATAACAAAGAAGGTGCATATAATTTTCTGAAAGGACATAGAAGAATATAACTGTGGTTAACACTAGGGTTAAGATAAGGAAGGAAACACAATAATGTGAATACGCTTAACACTATCAAACTGAACACTTAAAAGTAAAGATGGTAGGGCTTCCCTGGTGGCACAGTGGTTGAGAGTCCGCCTGCCAATGCAGGGGACACAGGTTCGTGCCCTGGTCCGGGAAGATCCCACATGCCACAGAGGGGCTGGGCCTGTGAGCCATGGCCACTGAGACTGTGCATCCGGACCCTGTGCTCCGCAACAGGAGAGGCCACAACAGTGAGAGGCCCGTGTACAGCAAAAAAAAAAAAAAAAAAAAGCAAAGATGGTAAATTTTATGTTACGTATATTTTACCAAAATAAAAATAAAATAACGGAGAAGAGACATTTACTTCTCACTTCAGATCTTTCTACTCTTTGATATTTGCATGTATTACTTTTATTTGCATAATTAGTCCAGTAAAAAATAAAAGAAATGCATAAAAGAAAATTGTGAGTAGTCAGAAGACTAAAAATCACTTAGCATCTCCATCCAGCTGTATTTTTATTAATATCCCATACGAAGAGCTCTGAGTCAACGATACTTAAAATTTGTGTGTGATTTCAAGCGACCATGTGGTCATCTTAAATTTCTCAAATAAACAGCCCAGCTCCCTGAGAACTTCACATCCCATCGAGAAGAGGGTTTTATTGAATGTGGTCTGTGTAAAACAACATCAGACTCAGCACCCACCTGACATACTTTCCCGGAATTTATTTCAGATTATCTTGGGGTTTTTTGTTTTTTGTTTTTTGTTTTTGCAGTACACCGGGCTCTCACTGTTGTGGCCTCTCCCATTGCGGAGCACAGGCTCCAGACGCGCAGACTCAGCGGCCATGGCTCACGGGCCCAGCCACTCCGCGGTGTGTCGGATCCTCCCAGACCGGGGCACGAACCCGTGTCCCCTGCATCGGCAAACAGACTCTCAACCACTGCGCCACCAGGGAAGCCCCAGATTATCTTGTTTTGAAGAACAGGTAGCTCCTCTGTAATTTCAGACTGTCCTTCTGAGAACACATTATCCTGTGTCCTCTCTCTTCTTGACAATGCAATTTCTTCATAACCTTTTATGGCTTTTGTTTCGTCTCTGCTTCTGCCTTCAAAAATGAGCCAGAATATAAAAATGCACAGGGAGTATGTGGAACATTGTGAATATATGTGTCAAGGTGAAAGACAAAACAGAGGCAAGCATCTCACAGAGAACATTGCCATTTATTAGTTTTACTTTGGTCGTCCCTATCTTCATATGAAAATATTGACTGAGCCCGAATCTCTAAGTCTTTATCTTTGCCTCGTAGGTTTTAAGATGCTATGAGTCAAGGAGTCTCAACTTCTGGACGAGACTTTGGAGATCACCTGGTTTCCAGGTGAAACCTTCTGCAGGGGCCAGAAGGTAAGTAAACAGTGATGATGGCCAGTGGGTGATGGGAAAGCCTGAGGACTGTGAGACCCATCTAAAGAGAGGGCCGTCCCTTAATTCCAGCCCACAGTTACCTATGGGACCCAGTAGGGCAAGACTGTCTCTTCCAATTATTCAAGAGAAGCTGGAAATCTAGACTTTATGTAAAATGATTCCAATATTTAAATGTTGGCAATTAATTCAAAAAATGTGAAAATGAGAGCCAAACAAAACATGTCTCTTGGCTGAACTGAGATGTGACCTCAGATGGGATCCAACTCTCTTCATTTTACGGAAGAGGCTCAGAGGGGAGTGAAATCACTTGCCAGAGTCTTTGGGCTGGTTTGGGGAAGGAGTCAGGACCAGACAGTGTGCCTTCCCATCCCATTCTCTTTCTTCAACTTTTTGGTCCAGCTAATACAGCAGACTAATTTTAGACAAGCATATGACAAGTCTCCACCCCAGCACACGTGTCCGTAAGCCTTTCTGCCTGACGGGCTGGACCTTGACCACAAATAGAAGACACAACTGACAAACTACACCCCCTCTCCACTTAATTACAGCTGGAGTCTAGCTCCTGACCTTTTGGGGTGGATATGGGGAAGAAAAGGAAAGGTTGAAAATTCTCCCCTCAGGCAGTCTGTGGGAGGAATGGGAAAGTCTGCATGTTCTGCTAGAATTTTTTTTTTGAATTACTAATTATAAATGTGGCATTGCTTGGGAAGATCTTTTACTCAGCTTCCCAGAAAGCAGCTACAGGATCTCCATCCCCAGCTCTGTGGCCACTTTACAGTACGGGGCTTTGCCAAGAACTTATGTTTCCCATGTCACACAAGGAAATGAACCTGCTGGCTAAGAGCATGGACTCTGGAGCCAGATGGCCTGGGTTCAGATCCACATCCTGCAGATTACCAATCGTATGAACTTGGACAAAGCATGGGACTCTGCTGTGCCTCCATCTCCTCGTCCGTAAAATGGGAACAGAATCTGCACCCCTCTCCTAAGATAGCTGTAAGGATTCAACATGCGAATATGCATAAAGCACACGGGAAGCACCGTGTATGTCAGCTGCACCATGCAAGCACCTGGATGCTTGGGTCTCACCCCCAGAGATTCTGGTTTAACTGATCTGAGGTGTGCCTGGGCATCAGAGCTTGTCAAGTGTCCCCAGTTGACTCCAACCTGCAGCCAAGATGCAGAACCTCTGATATAAGTGCTTATTAGATGAATGAAGACCCTCTCAGTGATTAATTAACCATAGTAATTTATTGTCACACAATTCTGGAGGCTAGAAGTGCAAAATCATGTGTCAGCAGAGCCACGCTCCCTCTGAAACCTCTAGGGAAGACCCTTCCCCTGCCTAATCCTAGTGATGGTGGTGGCCATCAATCCTTACCATTCTTTGGTTTGCAGCTGCATCTCTGAGGGATCGATCTTAAAAGTCACTAAAATCCTCTCCTTCATTTAAGCACATATTTTGTAACCTCTTTATGACGTTTCCCAAGTGGTCATCTCAGTAGCATTCAGCATGCAGGGCCACAAGGTCCCAGGCAAATTTGAAAAGAAGGTGAAGTTCCTCTGGGAGCCTGTCCATCTTCTCTTCCTTTCCCACTTCTGCCACTGGCTTCAGGGTATTCATGCAGCCCCTGGAGGTCCTGATCCAGCTGGGTGGCGGAAGATATACTGGCATGAATTCTCATAAGCTGAATAGGCATGCATTTTTTTAACATCTTATTTATTTGTTTATTTTTTCTTTTCCAGCTGCACCCCGCAGCTTGTGGGAATCTTAGTTCCCCAACCAGGGATTGAACCCAGGCCCTCAGTAGTGAAAGCATGGAGTCCTAACCACTGGACCACCAGGGAATTCCCTAGGCATGCATTCTTTTTTTTTTTTTAATATATGTATTTATTTATTTATTTTTGGCTGCGTTGGGTCTTTGTTGCTGTGCGCGGGCTTTCTCTAGCTGCGGCGAGCGGGGGTTACTCTTCATTGCGGTGCGCAGGCTTCTCATTGCAGTGGCTTCTCTTGCCGTGGAGCGCGGGCTCTAGGTGCACAGTCTTCAGTAGTTGTGGCATGTAGGTTCAGTAGTTGTGGCTCACAGGCTCTAGAGTGCAGGCTCAGTAGTTGTGGCGCACGGGCTTAGGTGCCCTGCAGCATGTGGGATCTTCCCAGACCAGGGATTGAACCCATGTCCCCTGCACTGGCAGGCAGATTCTTAACCACTGTGCCACCAGGGAAGTCCAAGGCATGCATTCTTAAAAGGAGGATCTACAAATCCAAGTAATCTTCAATGAGTGGAATAAGCCTGTGGAGGCATGGGGTGTGGGGGTGTACACTGGAGAGTTGGGGGGCATGTCTTCTCCCACATCCCTGAACTTTCCAATTCCAATGACCCAGGCCAACAGGAGAGCAGAGGCCTCCAACATGGCTCTCCAGCCTTAAAAGATAGCACCTTTGAAATTTTCATCTGACAGATGCTGACAGATTGACTCAGGAATACTGCTGATATAGCAAACTATTACCAATTGAGTGAGTTACATCCTAAAAATGCAGTATGCTCTCAAATTAAAATGGAATCACTACGACTTCACTCTATCACAGAGGCTTGTTTCTAAGCTTCCTGTCCCAATATCTTCCGTGTTGTTCGTGATTGGAAATTCTAATGCCACTGGATTGGGGTGGCAGGGGAGACAGAGAAGGGGAAGATTTTCATGTGACAGTACATCTGCCCTGAAATGGGAAATTTGGGGGGAAGCTTTTAAACCGACTGAAACCTTGATGAGGGGGTGGCAGCATCTGCGGTCTGAAGCACAGATTAACCAAGTTCCTCTATAAGTACGTCTGGTGTTTTTTATAAGCCTCCATGTTTTCCCTGGGCTTGCTATCTTATTAGTAAGCCCTCTGTTGCACACACTTGTTCTCACGATAGGAATTTGAAGATTTCCGTGGTGATTCCCGAATTTGCCGCTAGAAAAACGAGGAAGTTAGTTGACCAAAGGGAGATTCATTTTTTCACATCTCCAAACAGAAGCATCATGAATGTCTCTGTACTCCAGCCACTGGACTGTGGGGCTCAGCCTAGAGAGGCCTAGACCACTGGTCACTACCATACCTTTTCTCTGTCCTCGGCTGTCAAGATTTCTCGGATTTCAGGAAAAATAACAATTATAATAGCTAATACTTGAATAGTGTTGATTATCCTAACCCTAAGCCCTCTCCATAACCTAACAGATCCAGTCCTTACAACAACCCTATGAGGTAGGTAACCCTATTTGTCAAATGAGGAAACGGAGACACAGAGAGGGTAAGTGACCTACCCGAAGTCACACAGCTAGAATTGGCAGAGCTTGGACTAGGATCCAGCCAGTCCAATTTCAGCTACACTGCCTTCCCAGAGAGTGTGTAGCCTGACTCAACAAAACTTTTATTAGATTGTGTGGTCCGGGACACTGTTTCAAAAACCGGCTTCTTTATGAGCCCCTAACAAGTACCACCCCTCTGCCACCTGCCTCTCAACTCTTCCACGAGTGAGAACATCTACGCTATTTCCCAGGAGATCCCTCAGCTGCCCTCATCTCCCTGCCCCCTTATACTCATAGGTCCTCTTTCCTGTTTCAGAGAACGAGTACCCCCATCCCAAGACAAACACTCTGGCTGTGCTTTAAATCCCTTCTTCCATCATTTCTTTTTGCAGGAGCAGCATTTCTCACGTTCTGTATATTGTTTCTCCCCGTCCTTCCCGAATGCCCACAAAGCATCTCAAAACGTGTATAGAACAGACTCAGAGCCAGGTTGTTGGGGTTTGAATACTGGACCTGGACTTTTTCTCTGTGTGATCTTGGGCAAGTGACTTAACCTCTCTGTGCCGTCTGTAACTTGAAGGTAACAAGAGTACCCATCCAAGCCAATTGCTATGAAAATTAAAAAGAGTTAATCCAAGGAACCGCTTAGGATAGTGCCAGGCACACAGTAAGTGCTCTAAATGTCAATATATTATTTTTATCTCCTGTATTGGAGATACATTTTTGGTCCCATCGCTCTGTGCAGTTACCCACTTTTGTCTTTTTTAAAAAAAAGATTTATTTATTATTTATTTATTTTTGGCTGTGTCGGGTCATAGTTGCGGCATGCGGGATTGTCGTTGAGGCATGCAGGATCTTTCATTTCGGTGCGCGGGCTTCTCTCTAGTTGTGGTGTGTGGGTATTCTCTCTCTAGCTGTGGCATGCAGGCTCCAGGGCGCGTGGGGCTCTGTAGTTTTGTGGCACACAGGCTCTCTGATTGAGGCGCATGAGCTCAGTAGTTGTGGTGAGTGGGCTTAGTTGCCCCGTGGCACGTGGGATCTTAGTTCCCTGACCAGGGATTGAACCCACATCCCCTGAATTGTAAGGTGGATTCTTAACCACTGGACCACCAGGGAAGTGCCCCAGTTTTGTCTTTGATCCCAGTGACCAGGTCACTCTCCAATTAAAAATGCTTCAAGGGCTCCCTGTTGTCTACCCAGTAAGATATGTTGGTGTTCAGTGCCCGTCCCTTGCTCTACCTTGAATGCTTCGTCCCTCCTTCCCTGCCTGATCAACTCCTACCCATCCTTCAAGGCCCAGGTTCCATGACACCTCCTACAAGAAGCCTTCTGAGACTGCGCCCTCAGTCCCCGCTTCCATCTTGGGAGCCTTGTTCCTGCCGCCCTCCAGCTCTTCTTGAGCAAAACCCTCTCCTACGCGCTTGCCTTCCCTCATCTTGCATCCACTCCTTTTCTTCTTCTCTCCCTACAATTACTTCCACAACCAGAACCTATTGAGCCTCAGGCTAAACGCTGAAGTCCATGCACTTCTCAGCCAGTCCCTATGAAAACCATCGAAGTCATTATCCACATTTTACACGTGACACCTGGAGAGCTTCCTAATGCACCCAAAGTCCCACAGCCGCTGAGTGAGAGAGCCCAGACCTGAAGCCAGGCCACGAGCTCATCATATTCCCCACCAAGCTCCAGGCTGCTTGACTGACTGTGTGCCTTCCCAGCTGTAACCCAGAACACGTGTGCGGCTGAGCACTTCAGCAGGTACTTAGTAACGATAATGATAACACAACAGCTCGTCTGAGTGCTTACTGAGTGCCCAGCCCCTTTTCAAGCACTTTATGTCTAGTAACCAATGTAATCCTCACAACCACCATTTGAAGTAGGGACAATTTTTACTCCCATTACATGACTTTTTGTGAATGGAAATGGCATGTCATTTCTGGTTGGGGCATCAGTTGTTGGTACAATTGACAATGTTCCAGAGGGTGGTTTTTTTCTCAACCTGGATCCTGGCTGGGATATGTAGGTTGAATAACAAATAAACCTATCTTGTTTGAAGCCATCAAGCCTTGGGGGTCACTTGTTATTTCAGCAAAGCCTAGTCTAACCTGACTAATAGATATTCAGCCAATACAAGTTTGTCAGGGGCCTACAGAACTGAACATACCCAGCCAACTATCTTCTAGAATTGCTCAATAAAACTGTCTGCAATGACAGAAATGTTCTATATCTAATCTGTCCAGTACAAAAGCCACTAGCCATATGTGGTTACTAAGCATTTGAAATGTGGCTAGTGTGACTAAGACTCTGAATTTTTAATTTTAATTAATTTAAATGTGGCTAGTCGGGGACCTTCAAGATGTCAGAGGAGTAAGACGTGGAGATCACCTTCCTCCCCACAAATACATCAAAAATACATCTACATGTAGAACAACTCCTACAGAACACCTACTGAACACTGGCAGAAGACCTCAGACCTCCCAAAAGGCAAGAAACTCCCCACTTACCTGGGAAGGGCAAAAGAAAAAGAAAAAACAGAGACAAAAGAGCAGGGACGGGACCTGAACCTCAGGGAGGGAGCTGTGAAGGAGGAAAAGTTTCCACACACTAGGAAGCCCCTTCACTGGACGAGACAGGGAGTGGACTGGGGGGAAGCTTTGGAGCCATGGAGGAGTGCGCAAGCAACAGGGGTGCAGAGGGCAAAGCGGAGAGATTCCTGCACAGAGGATCAGTGCCGACCGGCACTCACCAGCCCAAGAAGCTTGTCTGCTCACCACCAGGGAGGTGGGGGCTGGGGCTTTGGGCTAGGGCTTCGGGCTTCGGAGGTCAGACCCAAGGGAGAGGACTGGGGTTGGCTGCATGAACGCAGCTAACAGCTAACAGGGAGGGAGTCCGGGAAAAAGTCTGGAGCTGCCGAAGATGCAGGAGACCATTGTTCTGGGATGCACGAGGAGAGGGGATTCAGAGCACCGCCTAAACAAGCTCCAGAGACGGGTGTGAGCCAAGGCTAACCAGCGCGGCCCACAGAGATGGGCATGAAATGCTAACACTGCTGTTGCAGCCACCAAGAAGCCTGTGTGCAAGCACAGGTCACTCTCCACACCTCCCCTCCCGGGAGCCTGTGCAGCCCACCACTGCCAGGGTCCCGTGATCCAGGGACAACTTCCCCGGTAGAATGCATGGTGCACCTCACACTGTTGCAATGTCAGGCCGGCCTCTGCCGCCAAAGGCTCGCCCCAATTATAACTACTGTACCCCTCCCTCCTCCCTGGTGTAAGTGAGCAAGAGAGCCCTCATCAGCTGCTGTTTTAACCCCCTTCTGTCTGGGCAGGAACAGACTCCTGAGGGCAGCCTACACGCAGAGGCGGGGCCAAATCCAAAGCTGAACCCCAAGAGCTGTGCGAACAAAGAAGAGAAACGGAAATCTCTCCCAGCAGTCTCAGGAGCACCAGATGAAAGCCCACAGCAACTTGACATACCCTGCATCTGTAGAATACCTGAATAGACAACGAATCATCCCAAAAATGAGGTGGTAGACTTTGGGATCAACAGAAGACTTGGGGTTTGCTGTCTGTGACTGATTCGTTTCTGATTTTTATATTTATCATAGTTCAGTTTTTAGTGCTTGTTATCATTGGTGGATTTGTTTATTTGTTTGCTTGCTCTCTTCTTTTTTTTCTTATTATTTTTTTATTTTTATTTCTATTTAATTTAATTAATTAATTTTTTCTTCTTTTTTTCTCCCTTTTCTTCTGAGCCTTGTGGCTGAAAGGGTCTTGGTGATCCAGCCTGGTGTCAGGTCTGAGCCTCCAAGGTGGGAGAGCTGAGTTCAGGACATTGGACCATCAGAGACCTCCCAGCCCCATGTAATATCAATCGGCAAGAGCTCTCCCAGAGAGCTCAGTTTCAACGCTAAGACCCAGCTCCACCCAATGGCC